>NC_060266.1:14866215-15607049 GCF_021901455.1 Neodiprion lecontei | reverse complement strand
TCAGAAGATATTCACCGTCAAACTTCAATGCACACTATTTTTAGCAGTTTTTTGTTTATAATTCAAGCAATTTCAATTTAATTCATGAGTTTCGGGAAAATTTGTACAAATTTCAGTTTCTGTCGTCGAAGTAACTACTATAGAAGTTCTCTGTTTCAGAAACTTTTCGTAATTCATCATTTTTTTGGTATTTTTAAAATTTTTTTTTTTAATATATCGAAATCCGAATCATGCTCTAAATTATTTTTATGGCGTTTGTTCAGAGAACATTTTAGAACTTTTTTCACAAATTATACATAAAATGTTTTGCTTGAGAGAAATTTTGTTTTGAATCCTATCGCTTCGTCTGGTTGTCTTGTGCAACTAACGCCACTGTTAAAAATAGTGTGCATTGAAGTTTGACGGTGAATATCTTCTGAACAGAGAGGTATACAAAAAAATTGTGAGAAACCTTTTTTGTAGAGAATTCAATTTTCTACAAAAATATGAGTTGCACGTATCATAATGACTTTTTGTTGAAGAGTTATAAAATTAATAAAAAAAATACATCCACCTTAAAATGATCAAACTTTAACCTTCAATAACTTCTGAAGGTATACAAAAAAATTGTAAGAGACCTTTTTTGGAGAGAATTCAATTTCTTACAAAAATGTGATACGTTTTTTTTTATAAATAGTAAATACCGAGATATGTATTTCTCTTCCTCACCGTAAGAAAAAAATAGAAAACTGCGAGGCGGAGGACCTTCCTATTAAAATTAAGAGCTCATACTTGGAGATGTTTTTGAGGTCTCTACCAACCAAGTTTTCGGAATACAAAGTGAAAAAAAAATAGTCGATTTTTTTGGCCCACCCTAATGTATACGAGTATATATCCATTGATATATGCAAGGATATACAGGGCGAGTTTTTTATCTTGGCACGTCGAAATATCTCAAGAAATACACATTGTGCAAAAAAATTTTCAGCATCAGAACTGTTTGATCTCGAGGGGGGAAATTTAGTATGTGAAAATCAACCCCCCACCCTAACCCCTAAATGCGGGAGGGATAGTAACTTCGAAATTTCTTCGAATGAATGATAGAGGTTCCCATTCGAAATTTCAAAGTTACTACCCCTCCCGCATTTAGGGGTTGGGGTGGGGGGTTGATTTTCACATAGTAAATTTTCCCCCTCGAGATAAAGCAGTTCTGATTCTGAAAATTTTCTTGCACGATGCGTATTTCTCGAGATATTCCGACGTGCCAAGATAAAAAACTCACCCTGTATATCAACATAAATAAATAAATTAATGTATAAACTGAAGAGTTGAGAAAATCCCGTACAACAAATATTATGTATGCCTAAATTATGCAACGAAAAAATAAATGTCAATTAAATACATGAATCTGTATGGTTTATATTTACCTGTCAATATAAAATTTTTTATAGGCGACAGTCGCATCTCGAAGATGCTCAATTTATTTTTTTAAAGTTTTTCACGTAACCAACTTTCAGCTGCAAATATTTTGAACACATTTTGAACTACTTCATTATCAGTTCTAATCGTTTCAGGAATGTTCCTATAGTAGTGTATATACGAGAGTTCCGGATCACACAATGGCGCGCTTCCCCCTAGCTCCCCCCTAGCTACCGCTCCGAGCCACGGCACACGCGCGCACGCACGCCCGCCCGCACACACGCACGCGCGCACGCAAGCACACACACACAGGCATACACACAGAAATACGAAATAAATAAATTAATTGATACAAAATAATAATAAAATAATAATAATAAAATAAATAAAATAAAGATAGATTAAATGAATAGAATAAATAGAATTGATAAAATGAATCAACAAATAAAATAAATAAAATGAATGAATAAATAGATAGAAAGAGAGAGAGAGAGAGAGAGAGGGGGGGGAAGGGAGGGAATGATGCTGAATACTGAAAAATTGAAACAAATCGAAAAACTGCGTTAACGTACTAATCAAATGTGATAATCGTTACGGAAATTAAATCGGCATTCGCAGTATCGTAAGAGGATTGGTGTAGCACTATATACATTCTATAAAGTACACACAAAAGTAGAAACTCGTTGAAGTCTTCGGGTTTGCGAATGAACACCTTTTTTCACCACTCACTTTGTCAAACACCTGTTTCTGCACGAGAGATTTTTCAAAATGCTAGAGAAGTTTCAAACAGCTATTCGGATTTGTATGAAAGGAGACACGCTCACCCTCGACCGAGCAAAAACCAATCAGCCAATCGTTCATGGGGTGTACGCCTCGTGACATACAGGCAAAAATGTAACGCGACAACAGCTGCGAAAATTTTCTCAAGAGATCGCTACCTGCTTTTTTGATGATCAATTTTTTCCCATCACATGCTCCACGCTAATATGGTTGGGGGTGTGCAGGCTCGGACTTGTTCGCTATAAAGAGTCATAAACCCCAAAACTGTATGTGCACAACGCATCCGGTCAAGAGTCGATAAGACAAGATTTTTTTTACGCCAAACACTGCTCGCTACCTGCTTTTCGTTAACCGATTTTTCCCATCACATGCCCTACGCTGATAAGGGTTGGGGTGTGCAGGCTCAGACTTGTTTGTCATAAAATTTTTTTATTCTTTGATGGCTGCGGTGGTCCACCACTGCAGCCCTCCACCCAGTCACCACTGCGCGCTGCCCACTACCTGCTTTTTCGTTGACCGATTTTTTTCCCCATCACATGACCCAACGGTGGTTGGGGGTGTGCAGGTTTTTGATTTTTGCTTAGCCACTGAACAGTCATATTGATCAATTTCACAACCGCTCCCCACTTATAATCCTGGATCGGTAAACACACCGGCTTGCAACCCGATGCATGCACATTTTTTACACGGAAACTGTGAATCGTCTAAGAATTACAAGAAAATATTCAATTATACAAAATATCTCCACATTCTCTTCCCTTATGCATACAGGTGTAACATATCGTCATCAATAATAATAATAATAACAATAATAATAACAACAACAACAACAACAACAACAACAACAATAGCAATAATTGAATCTCCGTACATGCATAGATAACGATCTGGTAAAAATACCGAGTCAATCAAACGATACTAGACGAGCACGAGATCAAAATCAAGACGTCGAAATGCAAACAATAAACGGTATTACGAATAGCACAAACGTTTTAGTCAATCAAAATACCATTAAAAATTTCTCAGAAGAATCCCCAAACAAAAAGATCACGACACAACATCGAACCAAATTTTACCAATGTTATGTAACCAAGATAAACGACGCTATACTTAAAAAAATTCACAGCTAAACCTGAAAATAATCTATAACTAACTTACAAGTTATTTGGAGAGGAAATGAGTTTTAATTCATAAACACAATCAAATATGATATATAACGGGTCGATATATAACCCTTTGTTTTTATTTTAAAACATTTAAAAAAAGACGCATTGGGGAAGATGTTTAGTAATGCGGGTGGTAAACCGCCCACAATGCCTCCGGCGCGTGCCGCACCGGGTGATCCCAATCCTCGAAGGGGCAGCGTTGCCCCCACCACCCATCGATCAACCATCTGATGCCGAAGAAGTCTATGAAATCGTCACCCTGCCATCGGCAGTCGTCAGCTAGCCCTCAAAAATATGCAATTTCGCTTCGAATTTCCACCCCACCTTGGCGGCGTTTCATAAAATCCTTTATACTGATCCACCCTAGGGACTCTAGAGTCCTCAGCAGATACTGTAAACAAGGATAAACGACAAAAATTTAAATTAAAATGCTGCGCAAACACTTCGAATGGAAGGAGCGAAAACCATGTGCCGCAGAACACTATCATGAACAATGAACAATGAATCAAAATGAAGAATTCCCAAAACTTGAATACTTTTTCTTTGTACATATAAACACAAATAATTAAACGATTCAAAAACTTTGAAACATATTACGATAAAAACATTTATAATGAGCAAGATGATGAAACTTGGTACTTACAGAAATCTTCTCTAATTCGAGAACCATTTTTTTCTTTTCTAACTATGTACTTTTATAAATCGTCAACTCAGTGAAGTTTGAAAAATGGATACAATTTTTCACGCAGCGACGCGATCTCAATTTCTTTGCCTCGGCTTTACGGACACTTTCTGTACGCAGAGATCGTCCTCCTTGCCTATATCATCCATAGCTCTAACCCGACCTAACCCAGCGGAGTAAAAGCTAACCTGACCTAAGACGGTAGGACTTGACCTAACGTAACCTAACTTGACCCAAGACACTACAACCTAACCTAAATTGATAAAATACTTTCTGAAATGATTTATTCGATCAAGTTTGATCGCTAGCTTCGATAGTTCAATGATTCTTGAGCAATTCGCGGTTGGCGCAACGGCCTCGAGGTTTCTACAACCTGACCTACGTCAAGGCTACTCCAACTTAACATAACCTAACTGGACCCTAGACACTACAACCCAACCTAATATAACCTATCCCAACCCAAGACTGTACAACCTAGCCAACCTAATATAACTTAATCTTTTACAGGTTTCCCGGTAACATGAAAAGACTTCCGTTTCCTCTATAGACGGGGAAGCTTTTGGTAACATTCGATCATTTTCCTTGTTCTGTCATCTACTGGTTCTCACTTTGTTACACGTACTACTTCTCATGCAATATAGGTAATGTAACCGGGCTTATTCATGTTTGAAAATACAAATTCAGTAGATTCTAGCGGAGCTGTCGAGAGTGCGGTATGCATCACAACATTTTCCAATCCGCATTGTTGCAGTACGATGACATTATATAAAGCAATAATTCGATTTCTGACATGTCTTTCAAGACAGATTAATTTAGAATTAATGGATGTAAAAATATTCATATTCCTGGCCGTTATAAACATTAACACGATTCACAATTCCATCAGTTTTACACAATTCATCAACCCTATTGGATACGCAATTTTTATTAAAATCCCTAGCATTAACTTTTCCCCATAAAATTACGCTGCCGCCAATAAATAAGGAAAAATATATCTCATTCACGAATGCGTTGATGGAACAATAATGTGCTTGAGATTCATCGATTCGTTATGATTTTTATGGCTAGCAGCTTCCTTTCCATAAACTTTCCACATATTTGAATGATGCAGATAAACATACAACGCGTAAATTCTGCAATAACCAGACTCAGTTCAGTTTGATGACTGGTAACGACGTTTTCCCCATGAATACGTTGATTGCTGGGAGAAGCTCGATGAAACTCAGCTACCTGCAAAGAAGCATTTCTGCTCACACCTATGTGATGCAAATATTTCAAACGACGATTACAAGCATGCTAAAAAATGTGTGTGTGTGTGTGTGTGTGTGTGTGTGTGTGTGAAGATATGGGGAAGATATGTCGAAGGCCTATTTTAGGAGTTTTCTAAAAATTTGGAAGCGGTACTTGGGTTTTAACTAAGAAAAATTACGCAAGTGCTTGAATACATATGAAAATAAATAATGAAAATGAATCTATCATGAAGTTAGTTACAAATTAACTGGAATGAAAAATCAAAGTCTTGTCAATTTATTTTCGTACTCTGATGAGCTATTAACATAGTTATTTAGTGATGCAACTTTTTGGAAATGTGACGAGAAACAGCTTAACAAAACTTTTCAACTTTGGCATAATATTGACCTACTTATCAAACCATATTTTTATTCTCAATTTTTGAAATGCTAAATAGTAATTATTGTCAATTTATAGATTCTCAATGTGCTAAAGATGACGGGAAAAATTTGACTTTCACAGAGCAAATTTTGTAATATTCAGAATTATATAATCAACATCATTGAAAAATCAATGGCTGTTTGTCAATAACTGATTTACAAGGGAAATCATCGGATAGCTTTCAGATTATTAGATCCTGTTTCCAAGGCAACATTATCCACAAAGTCAATTTTTATCCTGTTGGCTGTACGTACTAGCTTTATCAAAAGGTACTCTTGCATTGTTACACATTTGTTCACTTTCGAGAGGTGAGAAATAACTATATTGTTACGTGTCCGAAAGGTGCTGTTGAAAAAGTTGAAGAGGCTGTTCAAAAAGAGACATGTGGTTTGTAGCCAACTGCAATAAAAAGAGTACCGAAAACGGTAATCGAAAGTAGTATAGCAAGAAGATAACCCGAGAATCCATCTGCACGTATTTAAAATTCAACATACAGATCACTTTGTCATGAACCATAATAATCCTAATCATACAAAAATATTTTTCCGGAATATTTAGTGTTATGAGTCCCCGTAATAGATTTTTATTATTGTTAAGGGAAAAGCGCGCCAGCTCAAAAAGTACAGGCACGTGACTTTGGAATTTGTATATGTATCAGAAAAAGTAAACGCCAGTTGCCAAATCTTTCGGAGGCTTAGAGTCTTCTGCGTTCAACGATTCTTTGCTCAATTTTGAGAAAAATTATAAACACTAGCTATTACCACCAATATGTTTTGGTTTGCAGAACTATGCAAAAAATCTGAGAAACATCAGAAACGTGCACTCCACGTATTACTCAAACCTCGATTTAAAGTAATACAATTTAAAAAATTTGTCATCACGAAAGACTCAAGTTCTAGGAGTTTAGATGTGCAAATATGTGATTTTCGAAATGGGTGTAGCAGGATAAAATATTATAGCCTGAAATTTGGAAAAAATTGAAACTATTCAATCCAATCAGCAACAAATAAACCAGATGTTTGAGGCCTGATAACTCCGAAACGACTTACCTTAGGGCAAATCTTTATTCAGATCTTTTTTGTAGAGCGTAAAATTTCCTACAAGAGTATGTTTTGTTTATATCTTCACACTGATTCGTTTTCAAGCAATAAAATTCTAAATTTAAAAAAAAAAATTTCCCATGTTATTTAAATAGGAAATAGAAAATTAAGAATCGCCACCTCTAAATATCAATATCAAGAGCTCGTATTTTACCGAGGTCATTTTTGAGCGACACTCGGAAGATTTTGCAATGTTCTTCGAAAAAAAAAAAATAATCGGTCTTTTTGAAACACTCTAGTATATATAGGACTGTAATGTGTAGATGGTGTGTTTACACAGGTACACGAAAACGAATTCGAACTCACTGGTGATGAGAGAAATTCACGACAACAGAGTCAGGGCGGCTAGGTGGTCTGGTGGAGTAAGGCTCCGGTCAAGCATCTCTAGACGCCAGGTTCGATTCCTGGCTCCGTCGTTAATTTTTCGAAATCACCAAATTTTCGAATTTACACTCCTTCAACAATATTCTTCTCGTAAAAAAATGATTTTAACATCCGCATATCATTCATTAGACGGCTTCGCTTGTCTTACGTGGCTTCCCATCAAAAAGCAAGGATTCAAAGGAGTAAATACACCATCTACACATTACAGTTCTATATATACACTTGAAGAGGCGAAATTTGTTATACAGTCATTGATATCAATTGAAACCAGTTTTGCCCTTTGATACTTATTTTTATGTCCAACCGTCCATTCCCTACGTAGAGAATTAGAGAGATAGTTACATGTAATCACGCATAGACGACGAGTCTGCCTAGTTCAAGGTCTAGTTTAACCCATGAGTTCGACAGCCACTCGTCGGAACTAGTTTACTTACTACCCGTAAAACACAAATCGAATCGTTGATTTATTCCTTTTTTTATTTATAAATTTATAAATTTTATGGGATAAGAGTCGTTTTTACATAGGAAGTACAGATCAGTGTTGATAGGCAAGCCAGTGCCTACCTGAATGTAGAAGCAAAGTATCAATTACGAATTGTTTTTTGTTTCTTGATTCAAAAAATTTTATGAGTGATTCTTTTTTTGTACTTCAAGAAATTGAAGTAGGAATTACTTCTATTTTTCAGAATTATTTTTTATTTTTTAATTCGAAAAATTCTATTGGGAATTCATTCTGTTGATTCGAAACATTGAATAAAAAATCAGTTCTTTATTTTGATAGTTAGAAAAATTTAATCGAGAGTTAATTCTTCTCTTTCAATGAGAGAACTCTCATTATTACAATTACTTTCAATTTTTTAATTGAAAAACTAGAAATAAGAATTTTTTAAAAATTTTAATTATATTAGCGTAATTTAAAATTTATGCTGTCACTCGTAATTCTCAGTTTGAAACTAGAGAGTAGCCTAATACAGTTACGTTATGTTACGTAATTATGTAAAAAATTTGCAGGCAGTGGGTTGCAGGCCGGTGCGTGTGCCGCCGGGCCACGTACAGTAAGTGGGGTGAAATAGCGGCTCATGTCTGGGCTTGTGGTCTGCTTGGCGGCCCAAGAAGCTCGCGAAAATAGTAAAATACTACTTGGCAGCGGCCAGACTAGTCCAATCAACTTGTCGCTCAAAGTAGGTTAAGTAAACATTGAATTATGTAGTTTGGGGATTGTTAGGGATCGATAGGGGGCATTCTGAGCATGAATTCAATTTGCGGGGTTCTCCGAAGGTCACCTAGGCCCCTCTCGCTAAAAACGCGTTTAATTCGATATCTCGAGAACGGTTAGTGTTAGGCAATAACTTTCAGAAACCTTTGCTCTTCTAAATTAAATTTACCAACTTTTTTTTTTAACATCAATATTTTTCAAGTTATTTCTTCCGAAATGCAAAAATTTTCGTTTTTTTCTCCCTATTTTTCATCTTTCGCTATTTCCTTCCCAACCGTTGACTTTTATGCAATTTTTCTAATGGTCGAAGTTGTAGATCTTTTAATTACTAACAACCTTTGTCTAAAACTTTTTTCTCCACTACCAATATCTTCGGAGTTATAGCTTACTTTACCGAGCGAAATCCGCGCTATTGTCGCAATATCATCGACACCAGTGGGTATTCAGTACTTGAAAGAAATATTAAAGTATTCCATGATCATTTATTAGCCAACTTACCTGTACAAAAAAGGTGAATCGATTAAACTACTCGATCTGAGACAGCCATGTTTTCTTCGCAATCATTTAAATATTGTATTTCTTCAATTTGAGTATTTTTTATTGCATACAATGGGATAATAATTTGAAAAAGGATTAGAAAAAGAAGCAAATGAATAATCAAAACTGTTCGACACATTATTGATAAAAAAATACTATGTAAAGTTCGTAAAATTAAGCATCCGAGATGGATGGATGTGATTCGTTTGTATCAGCGAAGAAAACATGGCTTTCTCATGTGGTGTTGAAAAAACTGGAACAGTTTCATATTTGCATAGATCACTTTGATCCAAAGTCTACATGCAAACGGTATCCGCGCTGTTTACTGGTTCGACGCAGCGTTTCCACTATCAAGCCAAGTGGATGTACAAGCACAAGTGCGTATCAAAAATTTCTTATGTGAGTGATGAAACCTGAATTGCGTATGGGTCAAATCTCATTCGGAAGCTAGGTTCTTGCTGCGAGAATTGAAAGAAGAAAGCAAAATACAGCTACAGCTCAAGCTCAGCATAGAGATATAAAAATTAGAAAATTTGGAGCGAAAAAAAATAAGAATAAATAGACATTAATAGAAAGAAAAGATTGATACTGTGAATATTGTTAATACCAAAACTGTAAATAGTGTAAATAGCGTAGATATTGAAACGGACTCACGTTTCGAAATAAAGTGTGGGTTCGTGAGCTTAGTTAGCAAAGCAATCAAAGGCGAAAATTAAATATTTAAAGAAGCTTTTAATGCAAGTAAGTGTTTTTAGTTTATCGTCCGAACCAAGAATGTTTTTACAATAATACTGGTTGACGCAGCAACCTTATTAATTTTATGCCATTTGAAATATTACATGTCTTTTATCTGTGATGACTACTAGATCGATAGAAAAGGAAATAGAATGGGTGATTTTACTCTTTGTAACAATATGGTTCCTCAAATTACTAATTTTCAATTTTTTCGTGTAATTTGCATATTTTTTAATATCAATACACGTATGACTATGACGTTACATTCTACTTTACGAAACTGGCTACAAAATTATACATGGGTGCCTGGGGGACTTTGTCCTTGGAGTGCCATTTTTCAGGTGTTTACATTTTATTTTTTTTAAAGGAAACGAGTAAAGCTTTTTGAGTGCGGTTTTTTCTTGCTTTTATTCGTGATATACAGAACATTAAAAATTTTTTTTTTTGGAATAAGACCAAAATGGCGGCCGTTGCAGCTTCGCGAAAACAGGTCCTCAAATCGCGGAATGTAAACGGCTGACATCACTTTCCCCTCTTTGTTGATCTGAAACACAAATTCAAAGCATATTATCAATCTGTGACGCTTTGGTCATGGAATGGCGGATGGGTTTTTTGTTTAGTACAAATTTCGGAAAATGGCGGCATTTAAAAAAAAATTCGAATTTTCGCGTTTTTTTCGCATAAAACGATCCGTCATTCACAAAAACATCTTTTCGGAGTATGTTCTCCAAATTTCATGTCGATATGTTAATTACAGCAGTCAGGAGAATATCAGCCATTTTTATAAACGTGGTTTCGAGAAAAACGCGTTTAAAGTTTTGTGATGTGTTTACACAAATGTGTTTATAATTACCGCTAATCGGCAATGCCTGGTCCATAGAGGCATCCCTCCTCTTCTTCTAGCTGCTCATGTTGAGCTGCTAACATCTCCCGCTGCTCAATCCGGGCCTTTTTTGATGCATTGGTCACCTGCCTCTGCTGAGACGGTCAGAGCGCACTGACCGTGTCGACTTCAATCGAGTTTAAAATATCGTAAACGTTCGAAATCCGGGAAATGCTTCGACAGATTTATTTCTACTTACATGCAGATTAAGAATACGTAATAAAAAAGAAAATAGATTTTTTGAAAATTTCACGGACAAAGTCCCCCTTATGGGACCTTCCACTCTACCTAATCCTCCTTGAGTTGTACCATAAGTTATACCCATATATTCGAGAATCATGACCAGTATTGTTATGTATGATTTTCATGACCAGGTGGGTCAGATAGCAGAGAAGAGGTTGAACACAAAAAATGTTTAAAGACATTGAACAAGCGTCAAAATTTTTTGTTGGCAAATGAACTCCTCTGCGGGACCAATGCGAGACATATAAAATTGATAGTAGTGTCTATGTTATAAGGGATACATGTGCATTTGATTCCATCGCCAGTATTCTGGTAACTGCTGCCTTGGACGATTCCAAATATTATTATTTTATGAAGGAATTTGAAAATGAACTTTTTCAATTTATCATGAAATTCGTGGATACTGGAATGACATCCGAGTTATATAAAGAGTGTTTCATCTTATTGAAACGTTTATATCAGAGCAAATGCCTGTCGGCAGTTATGGCAATTTTGGTTTGGTGATTTTCTATGATGCCACGGATAGTCCAGCAGATGTATGGCGAAAATTTTTCGAATATATACCCAGCACATTTCAAACATCTGATCGTCATTATTGCAAGGATGAGATTGTTTGTGACGTAACATTGCGTGTAAATCATAACATTATTCTGCGTAAAGGTTTTCAGGCACTTCAGAAAGGATTGAATTTTCATTCCATTATTTACAATAAAAAATGCAACTGTGGAAATACATGCACTCAAACCCTTATACCAAATCATTACATTTATACATATAGAACTGGAGATACGAGCAAGTTTAACTGCAGCTGTAAGAACTGCGCAACTGATGTGAGAGAGATTCAA
This sequence comes from Neodiprion lecontei, assembly GCF_021901455.1. NCBI lineage: Eukaryota > Metazoa > Arthropoda > Insecta > Hymenoptera > Diprionidae > Neodiprion > Neodiprion lecontei. Next base: position 15,595,409 of record NC_060266.1, on the reverse strand, counting down.
ACCGAATTAATCCTCGATAAACAATACAGGTGCGACATTTTTGCTTCATAGTTAAAGTTTGATCGACATCAATTAAAAATTATACATTACCAAATGCGCTCATCTATTTTGCAGACTCGTTGGTGATATTTCTGGCGAAGCAGGACATTTTACTACTTATTGTCGCCGGAAATCCGGAAATTGGCAAGAATATGATTTGAAACCATCAGTACGTCTCTGTCAACCCAGTGAGAAGTTTACGCCAATCGGTGCAATATATGTTCTCACTAACGTTTGTGATCCAGAAGAGCTGTAAATCGACCAGGTTTGTATTACTAGTAACACAGTTTTCTATCACATTGAATATTATTTAGAGGAAAACAAGGAGTTTTGTCGGATTGAATAGATGTAAGATGTAATTTAAGTTGAAGAATTAATAAGCATACTCGTATGATGATTTATAATCATCGGTACTTCTTTGTCAACCCAGTGCGAGTTACGCCAATTGGTTTAATACAGTATATACATATGTGATCATTAGAGTTTGTGATACAGAAAGCCTTGAATTGACCAGATTTGGATTAGTAATGATATTATTCTATCGCATTGAATAATATTCAGAGAAAAGGAAGGCGTCTTGTTCGATTGAAAAAATACATAATTCAACCTACAAAATACTTTTATTACTATGATCCTTGTCATTTTTTAAGGTTTTATTCACTTTTGAAAGAAAAATCAAACTTTATTGATGATACTCAAATATTTATTGTACTAACAAATAGAGAATTCATGTTCTGTAAGAAATTCGTGAGTTATTGCCACCAAGTCTACGTTCATGTTCAGCCTATACTTACTTCAATGGTTAAGCAAGTAACGCCGGCGGCCATTAAGTCCTCTTTGTCCTAGCAAAGAACTCTATTCAGCACCTTATCCATAGCACGTATTTGTCAGCTTATTGTACTAACTATGCTGTCTGATTATCGTTGAATGAGTTTGCTCAAAATAGTGCTTGCTTTTCTATGAACTTATTGATGACCTATTAGCATATGAACTGAAGTTTTTATAATCTATTGATTTACTACCTGTCCCCATATAAGTGTCATGGATAATATACTTTTATCGTATTAATGTCTGTTACGAAGTTACCACACACGCGACCTGTAGTAAAATGATACCTTGGGCTTCATTATTCGAATTATCGGAATAAAAAACAATCGTCTCACTCTAAAAGAATAAAAATCGTTAGCTAAAAATCAAACAAGATTCAAATTTTGGAGTGCACATGGCTCTGTTACATGTGATGCAGGACGTTGACTGTTACCATTCTCAGCTGGTTCATTCAACAGACTAAAATCACCAGCTGATTTTTCGGTGGAGCAATACCAGTAGTGTATAACCCCAACTTTGCAATTTTATAATTTTAATAAATCAGAAGAAGGGGTAAACTATCTGTTGTGGGAACCGCGGGGACGGGTAGGCATAAACAAATATACCGGGACAATCTCTTGAAACTATACATACAATGCGCATGTGCCAAATAATTCAATCTCATTGGTCGGTGAAATGGCCCCGCGGCGATGTTTTCGTCTGCTGAGCAGAGCGCCAACGTACACAAAATGAAACTAAAGCTGTGAATCTCTCGCGCGTAAAGCCGTGGTTGAGGTTATACTGCTGTTTATTTTTACGTAACGAGAATTGTTTAAGCAGAACAGTATCGTTCAGCAACACCGCGGTCGATATCGGAAGATATTCAACCGACGCAATAAAGAATTTAACGGAAAAGCAAATATCAAATGATACAGAAATTGGGTGTTATTTTGTTATTGAAAGAAGAAATCTGAAATTCAATGTGAAATGTCATTAACAAGTGGGAGTCTGGACAAACAGAGGTAGGTAAGTGAAAACAAAGTTTATTGAGAACAGATTCTTTATTTACATAAAATTAAAAATGCGTCTCATTAACGATTTATGTTTTGTGCATTTTATTGGAAATTAGTTGTATCAAAAAATACCAAAAGATCCTGTCTGATAATAATAGCTTCAAATATTTTCAGATACGAAATAATTCATTGTCAAACCGGGACTAAATTTGTCAGGCATGGAAGCATGTAGGTAAATTTCTAATTACGTGATCTTTGACTATTACAATATTTTAACATGGATTCAATGATAAAATTAGTTTTTTTTTCAGCAGGCTCAAAGTTTAAACTTTAATTAACACGAGGAAAATTATGCCTTACCTGATGGTCAAAAAGTTTAGGTGGCAAGGATCCTGGTTTCTCGAGCGGTGCAATCATTATAACCATCGAATTCCGTCAGACATCAGGTGCCAGAGTGAATTTCATCAGGCCATCGCCACCTTCTTAACATCAGTTGAGGCAAAATTGAAGAGCGGGATACACTACAGATGATAATGGCTGAATATCCCATCATTTTACTTTGATCGAGTCAATAGCGATAAGTTTGTTACTTAACCGTTGCTGCCAATTCATTCTACCGAGGAATCATTCTGTGCACCATTGCAATTCAAGTATTCTTATTGACCAGCATTGTTTTTCAAACTTTATACCATTTAATTTGGTATCTTATTTTGAAGTTTACTTTTACTCTCTTTGGCATTAAATTCAGATGAATAGTTTTTCAAATCCTCAATTAGATTGTAGGATTGAATTTTGCTAGGCAAACTGAATCAATCTAAATCTAGAATTGTTAAATAACTTCAGTTAAAAATGTCTTTAAATCTAATCTTAGTTGACGGTGTCATCAGGCTAGCTAGTTGCATGATAACTCATAACCAAATTCAATTTTACACTCTTTATAGGGTCCTACGCTAAGACTAAAAGCTTGTGAATCTCCAATGACCGCCATTATTTCTGCATTTCATGTTAGCATTGTCTGGAGTAAAAAAAATCTCATTTTGAGATTGGAAATGGAACCTGAAACGCAGAAGTTATTCAGTAGAACGAATTGAAAACCAAGAATTTTATAATGGTTCCTGCAACAAAGGGACTCTTTCCAAATATCCTTGTTACAAGGTGATGTTCGGAGGACTATGAACAAGATATTGTATCGGATTACATTATTTGGAAAAGAATCTTCATAAACTTCGTTGAAAATTAGATATTAATTTATTTTGATGGAATAAGGGATACAATCTTGAATCCGATAAGTCAATATCATCGTAATAATTTTCTGACATTACTCTAAAACCTGATTGTCCTAGAAGCTAATTGTGACGTTAAGGCGCATTTTGAGAAAGTTGATTTTCAACTTGTGTCATAGGATGTGATCTACGTTCCTGGTTTCTACGCTTCCGATTAGATTTTCTTCATTTCGAACCGCACTAACATGAAATACAGAAATCATTTTAATAAATCTAATAGTACTTGAATTTTCAATTTGAGTAGTAGGTTCCCTTCATTTATTTAATTGAACATCATTGAAAATTTGCGAAATGAACTCTGATAATCATTAGAAAATTTTTAATAGTAGTAGCAATAATTTATTGATCGGAAAAAATACATTGACTATCGACTATTTGTAAATTTTGTTGAACTATTTTCGAGAAAAAAAGATTTACAGTTCTGTTACAGATAGTGTGATATTTAACTTTCTCGAACGCTCGGTTTAATGTCCCATTTTCAAAAGTGATAAAATTCAATATTACCGCCTGAAATCACAAGAGAGTGAGAAAGTTGCTGAGTTGCTTGAAAGTGGTGATGATCTTTGTACGTGTCATAATTTGAATACACAGATAACAGTAAATATTAGAGATGTAATTATTTTGACCGTATCACCTGTTGATAGAAAATAATTTCATTGTTATTTCTAATGTACGAAATAATAAAAGTGATCAAATAAAATGTTTCCACCTGCCTGTTGCGTTTCTTCCAAGCACCCAACATTTAAACAGATTTCTCATTTCAGTCGAATAAAGCCAATTTTCAAAGAGCATTAGCATCAACTTTCCGAGTCACTACGTCGACTGTTGAGATTCTAACCTCAAAAATTCGTATGAACTACATGGCCGCCAGAAACAGAGTTTGACAGCTGAAACTCGGAGTGGCCAGCCTGTCCGAGCAGCCGATAAAACTCGCGCATGCGCATTCTATGTATTCGCTGGGTGCGTAAGGCATAGTGGGGGACACAGAACTGATGTCAGCGCTCGCTGCGGACAATATAGAACTATGGGTGGCTCTTTTTTACTTAAGGCTATTAAAATAACACGTGTGTCAACTAAATTAAATAAAGTAAATAAAATGGGTCATCAAAGTTGTTGTGTAGTCGATTGCAAAAATACAAGTCGAAATAGCAATTGTAAATTTTATAAGTTTCCGGTTGCCAATTGGAAATTAAATCAGCGAAAAAAATGGATCGCTGCTGTTAAAAGGCAAAAGTAAGTATTACTATAACCTATAACCATATATTATAGAATAATATCATGTACATGTGTATATCATATAAGAAATCTGAGTATGTAATAGTTTAATTTTTTTTTTGTAAAGTATTGATGGATCGTTATGGTCTCCAAAACCTATGGATGTTATATGCAGTGAACACTTCATTAGCGGTGAAAAATCAGATATTGAATCAAGTCCCAACTTCGCTCCAACTATTTTTCCATCAGCTTATAGACGACGTAAAGTCAACGAATCTGCCGTTTTGAATAGGTACGTAAAAGAATTTAGTTTCGATTAATATATTTAGATTAATCGAAATAATCGACTAAAAAATTAAGTCACATTAATCGGTATAGTTAAAAATTTAGCAATACCTATTATAGTTAATTTAATTTTTATTTCTGTTATCGTAATTAATTCATCTAGACACAAACGCTTCATGGAGAGAAGAATAATGAAAAAGTCATTATCGTCAACGGCTGAGATACATCCGGTGATGAATTTTGTAGAACCGCCTGAAATAGCTGAAGGTGATCAAAATAATACATTCATGAATCAAACGGTGGAGCAGGCATGTGAAGCGAATATATATTTCACCTCCAATGTTTCATCAAAAACATTCATTTGTAATCGGTATATCACTAATAACAAATGTGATGCTGAGACACAAACAGAGATTCTGGAAGCGTCGACGTCAAAAATAATTACAAATAATAAAAAATATGTTAACAAGGAGTGCGGTACACCACATAGAACGTTTGCTGATCATGAAACTCAAGTAACCAATATGTTTGAAGGATTTTCATCAGTTAAAAAAAACGAGCAACTCATAGATCTTGCTGGTGTAACATTTAATAATTTTAATTTTTTATTAGACAGAACAAAACCTCCTAAAAAATCGACGATTGGTTACAAAGATAGACTGTTCATATTTTTAATGAAATTAAAAACAGGACTCACTTTTTCGGCTCTTGGCGTATTATTTAACGTGCATAGAACAACGATTTCAAGAATTTTTTTCGACATTTTGGAGCAATTAGCTAGTACGACAGCTAATTTAGTATTTTGGCCGGATATTGATGTTGTTCAAGCAACGATGCCTGAGTGTTTTCATCATGATTACAGTGATACTCGAGTAATCATCGATTGTACTGAATTTAATATTGAAATTCCTGCTAATGTTGATCATCGGGTTTATTGTTATTCGCATTATAAAAAAAATTTTACTGCGAAGGTTCTCATAGGTATCACTCCAGGAGGATTTATTTCCTTGAAATCAAAAGTAGCTGGTGGTCGTAAATCTGACTCTCAAATGACAATTGAATCAGGTTTATTAGATCTTCTAGAAGATGGTGACGTCGTTTTGGCTGACAAAGGTTTTCCGGAAATTAAAACATTTATCGATGCAAGTGGAAAAAAATTAAAAATGGTTATGCCACCTTTTTTAGAGAAAAAATCTGAATTTACAACACAACAAACTCAAGAAACGTACAGCATAGCAAAAGTACGAATTCATATTGAACGCATAATGCAACGATTAAGACTTTATCAAGTATTAAATAAATTTCCTGAAAATCTATTTCATTGTGTAGATGACATCATACATGTATGCTGTGTTTTGGTAAATTTACAACCACCAATAATTTCCAAAAAAAAAAATGAAGAATATAATTAATGGTTCAAAATAATTGATATTTTTTAATGAACTGGTTAATTTATTAAATTTTTTGGATCATGTACTAACATTACAACTGAATTATATATTAAATACATATTCTTAGGCATAAAATATACATTAATAAATCATATTTCAACTTTTAGCAACACGTAATAAAGCTTTTTTTATGTAATATTAAAATAATGTAATATAATGATATAATAAACTTTTAATAATATAAAATAAAACATCTTATTTATTTTAATATAATTATTCTGATGGATTAATTTTTTTTTTCTGTAAAAATTCGCACTGGTGAGGTTTCCTCACTGTTGTTGTTATTGTCAACGTAAATTTCATTTTCAGCACAACTATCAGTATTTGATGTATCAATGTTTTCATCATTCTCTGTACTTGGTTCTTTAGTCATTGCCGCACAAAGAGCTGGTAAATAATCTCGAAAATAAAATATTTCACTTTGTGAAATAACTTTCTTTAAAAAATCTTCATCACGAAGCACTTCAACTAAACAACAACCACCTGGTATTGGTGAATATATAAAAAGATCACAAATATCCATCCCACTCACATACAATTGTATTTGAATTTGAGTGTAGTAACTATCAGACTTCTTCAGTTCCCAGGCACCATCAATGAGTTCTAAATATTTAACATTACACAAATTATCAGTTATATTTATCACAGGTTTATCCTTACATAAAATGGGACATTTAAATTCGACTAGTTTTGAGATACATCCATCTAGTACAACTACTCCATCAAGGCTCGCGCAAAGCCAAGGTTGAAATTTGCAAACTGTGACACCAACACGTTTCACAGTACAGTTATTAACTTTTTCATTATTTTCTCTTGCAAGTGATTCATTATTTAAACCATACTTAGTAGAAGCGCAATCAATTTTTTTTGGATGTAATATTTCATACACCAGACTTTCAATAGTTTTAGTTTTTCTTACTTTAATACTGTGCACGTTTTTACTAGCAGACAATCTTAGTTGTCTAGCAGCATACCATTCAGTGCAAGTAGATTGTCCCAAAGTTTCACAGCATAGTTTTATAATATCTTCTTCGGACATTTCAATTTTTTCGACGTAAAAATCTTCTAACTTCTTATCTAACTTAAAATTTGTTTTATATTGCGTATTTTCATCACAAGAAATTAGAAAATTAATTGCACATTGTTCACAGTCTTCCTTTTCTAAATTAATTTCGACTTGTTGCAGTAATGAATTCATGACTCTTTTGACCGTATGTATATTTGTATTTTTAGCTTTTGCTACCATCACCTGTTGTAAAGGAGATTCTTCTAACAATTGAGAAATATCTATTTCTGGAGCCTCATAACATTTTTCTCTTTTTGCGGGAAACATTTCTCCAAATTGTTTACCTTTAGCATATTTATCTTTTGCAAACTGTCGGGCACTAGGTTTTCCCCATACTTGTTCATTACTTGTTTTTGTTGCACTCTTTTCACTATTGATGAAATAAATTAATGCTGCGATGTGTTTACATTTCTTGCTCTGATTGTATACACAATCACACTTGACATCTGTCACAAGTCGTGTCTCATTAATCCGAAATATTAAAACAATAAAAATAAAATTAAAAAAAAATCCAACCAATGATAATTGTAGTATGTAAGTGTTATTACATTCAATGATGTTGTGTAAGGCGTTGAATTTACCGATGCTTGTCTAATGACGCGCGCTTTAATTAAATAACTTTGATTTAATTTTCGATGTTCTTCAACATCTCTCACATGTTCAGCCAGAACTAAATTTTTACCTTTTATTAAAGTTTGTGGTTGGAAAATAATATTGTGGGTAATAGATTGAAAGCCGGTTTTTAACACAAATTCCATTTTTATCTGAAAAATTAAATAAAGAAAATAAAAATTTTAGATATTTTCGTAAATATATAATTATGTCAAAATGAAATATTTTTTATTTTTTATATAATTTCAGATTGTTATATATTTAATATTAATACTTATTTTTCATTCAATATTAATTTAACAATAAACTTCTTGACAGATTTTAACACTGCTTAACCTTATTCACATGAGACTTGTTTTAGTCATTGTGTTAATTTTACTTACTTTTTTCAGCTGATCCAGGTAAAAACTTATAATTTAATATGCGCTCTGTGTAAAATTTTACATTTTTAACATAAATAATATTTTTTTCAACTTTGTTTAATTTTTTAAACATCTATTTAGCATTTAGTACATGTAAAATATCTAAAAAGAGCCACCGTAAGTTGTATCGTAAGGTGGCGCTGGGGTCACGCACCTAGCGAATAGTTTTAAGAGATTGTCCCGGTATGTGTGTAAGAGTGAGAATCAAGGTATCGTGAGAGCGTGCTTTCGGGAGCGACCGACCTCTGGCTCGTGTCCACTCGTATCCCCGCTCGGTAGCTCCCACTCTCAAGCCCCCCGCTTTTAAGTGGCGCCGCCTAAAGGCACGCTCACACAACACTATCAAACACTTGCAACAATAAATTATTGCCCTACAAACGATTCTCTATCGATACGTGACGGAATTTGTTAAATATATTGAACTTTATATATGATTATCGGCTAGATAGGTGTGAAATTTTTTTTTATTTTAGTGAAAAAAATCGGTTAACTATCAAGCAATTATACATGCACTACAATCATCTACAGACGAACCACAAACGATTCCGTTGCTTAGATTAGATTAGATTGACGGTTTGTCGGCTGAACTCATATTAATGTTGTAGTCGGCAGCAAGGAATTCTCGTGGAACGGCGAAAAATCCGTAGATGAGTGGTCGATGTTGCGGAATTACTTTAATGGTTGAGGTTTCTGTAATTGACAAAGGATTGAAAGTTAAATTTGACCTGAAGTTTATTCAAGAGTTGAGTATGGATTATAAAATTAGATTACAATTGGAATATAATGTTACTTGAAATTATACACGAAATTGTACTTCGAATAGTGTGTCTCGGTGGAATCAGTCCACTTTTAACAAGGAGATCTTTTTAGAGTGACGAATTATTACTGAAACTTTAGATTAAGTATGCTCTACGTTTGGACATAGTGATCCTTTTATCAATTGACTTTACATTCTTACACTGAATCTACGTTTGGGCATAGTACCCCCTTACTAATCGAATTTTAACATTGAACTGGCTCTACGAGCTTAGTCCGCACCCGTTTATATACGGCATGGTCCTGTACAATTTCGGTTGGCAGATTTATTGCATTGAGTCACCAGCGATCTTTTGGGGGGTAAGTGCGTTTCGATTGATTCGCACCAGATTGACCTAATTTTATGTATCGGTTGTTGCATAATATGATCTGCTTTGTGTATCCCAACTAGCTTCTAGCTTACTTTCCAAGCTTGCCTTGATAAGCTTTATAATATTGAATAATTTGATATCAGATATTTTCACTGGTGCCTTTATAAAAATTTTATATCAATTCCGTAATCGGAATATTGTTATAATTAGATAATTTTATAGTTGCACAATTGTATAATATGATACCTATATGATTTAGATAATTGTTCAAAAGGCGTCACAGGTTTACGAGACTGATCAAATGTCGGGATCTATTGAGTACAATTATCTTAGATAATATTCTAAGGGGTTGCTGCAGCTTCGGAATATATTCCTGATATTGAACATTTGATACCTGAAGTAAAATAACATTGAATGAAGTTTGAAGTTCGTGACTGTGTTTCTTATATGATTAAATTTTTGTTGGTATTAACAGTCAATGATAACAAGATGCAATTCATGGAATGATGCTTTTATTAACGACGTTCCAGCAGGACCCCGCCTACCATCATCAGGTTTCTTAAAAAAATATTATACAGAAAATTACAAAATTAGCTAATTTAAATGAAACACATTTTACAATTTGAACTTTCGATTAAAATTTGTATACATAAATGCCATTATTTGTTATAGTTGTTATGTTGTCATAAAATAATAAAATATTATACACTCACATTTTTAGACATTCCTCAGCTCAACAGTTGTTTCTTACATGGAGTTATAGAAGAAAGTGAACTATCCGTCTGTCAAATTGACCTGCTTAATGTTAGTTATCATAACAATGATATAATGTCATATGTTTATCTATGTGATTGTTATTATACTGGACACTTTGTTTACATGACCTTTAACACATATGTTTTTTTGCGATATTATAAAATGTCGACGTAAAGGTGACTTAGATTTTCGATGTCTGTTTTTTTGTTTACAGTATCATTTGTTGATATGTGTATCATTTCTTTTACAATTCTTTCATGCCAGTTTGTCTCTTTGTCTAATATTATTACATTTTCAAAAATGAAATACTCAATGATACCAATACGTATAAAAAATGTAAAGACTTGACCAATACAATAGAAAAACAAACTAACGATATAATGAATAACATAGCGAAAAAGGGAGGCATTTGTGACCAGACATGTAGAATGCTTAAAACACATAACGCATTAAAAAAAAAATGCTAATCACCTCCAAACAGGTTCAAGAGTTCCATTTATGTATAAAAATACGCCTGTTAAAATTTCAGCTCTTATTATTGATTTTATGAGGGTACGCACCGTACTTTTCTTCATTTCATCAGATTAACATGGGCAAATTGCTTTTTGCCCCTTCTCATTTTTATAACTAGCTTACAATGCGCCGTGCAGAGAATTCACAGACTAATTTTCTTAGAGAATTGAACGCTCTATTGAAAAGGTCTTCTATTATTTTTCGAGAAATCCACTCGTTGAAAAGTTATTCGAGGTCAATCGTCATCTAAGAACATTAAACAGCTTTTGAAAGAATAGATTTATCAAAAAATAATAAGATATCTTTTCTCGAACCGCTTTGAATTCTCTAAAAAAATATTTTTGAATTTTCCGTACGACGCATCGTTACCTGGTGATGAAAATCAGAATAAGCATAAACCATTTTTCCCCCATGTCATTCATGCGTAGAATAGACAGGTGTGATGCGCAAACTCTTAATGTCAAGATTGGGGTTCAAATTTTGGAAGACGTATTTTCCTACCGGTATGAAACTTTCAAACTTGTTTGGAAGTAAGAAAAAATATATTTTTAGTAGTATAGCAATGGGGGTTCTACACGCAGATTCCTGTTACCGACACTTACTGACATTCTCCCCAGACTCAAACCCTTTTCCGCGATGACGTCACTGTCTGCCGTACCGACTTAAGGTCAGAACCGTGCAATCTTACCGACAGTTGTATCGGTCGACGGTAAAAATCGCACTGCTTTACCAACAATTCGTATCGGTCGAAGGTCAAAATCGTGCTGTCTTACCGACAATCTTACCGACCGAAGGTCAAAGTCTTTATGTAGTGCTCGTATGCCAACGGTAGAGGGTGCGGCGGGGGCGAGAACTTTTTTACCGTCCCGAATTCTTTTCCCACGATGGGACTGCTGATGTGTAACATTAACCACTCCAAATTCTTTTCCCACGGTAGGACTGCTGATGTGTAACATAAACCACCCCCACATTCTTTTCCCACGTTATCGACCACGTGACATACCAAAATTGATAGTTCCAAGAATTGTTTTTTATCCACTCGGATATCGCTGATGTGTAACATCAACCACCTCACATTCTTTTTCCACGTTATCAACCACGCGACATTCCAAAATTATTGGTTCTGAGAATTGTTTTTCTCTTACTCGGATGTCGGTTTGATATCAACCACGTGACTTTCTTTTTGGCTTGTAACTGTCATGTTAACTCAACAATGAATTTTGAACGGGTTCAGTCAAGACCAGAGTGCAAGGTCGACCGATAGCCGCGGTACATTCAGAGCCATGGATCTGCGGTGTTGGGTTACTATCGCTCTAAGAATGCCGAAAGGTGCGCGCGCATACACAAATATACGTATTTGATATCAATCACGTGAGATTCCTTACGCTCCACCAAATTTCAAATTATGTGGTGGGGGAACGTTATTTAAGTGAAAAGTGAAAACTTCATCGCCAGTCTGAAGCTGTTCTTCTTGCAAATGAGAAGTGCTCTGGAACAACAACGTAAATTGAAGAAACGACTAGAACTGCTCATCAAGAACATTGGAGAAGTAAAACATCTGCTGAAAATCAGATCTGACCTCAATCAACTAACAAGAGATTTTGAGCACATACAACTCGACAGTAACGATCATGGACTTTTCAGAATTGAACGAAGTCGCTCGCCTGGAGACATTTCTGCCCTTGAAAAAGCTTTCGGACCTCGAAGTATACTTCGAATAACGAGTCAGTGGCGTTCGTCGTGTTAAAACAAAATTTGGTGATAAAATCGTTCTGGACTTGGAGGACTCTTTCACGATTCTTCTACCGAACCGACTGACTAAGGCCCTCCAAGAAGATGAAGATTTGTTCCAGAAGGTGACGACAGCCAGTAAGGAGATACGGTTGCATCTACGCTATCTTGACGGACCGTACGGTCAACTTGAATTCGTATACGTATAATCTGAGAATCACATTCGAATATCCAGTGTCCTATAGAATTCTTACGTTCAATAAACAAAAGAAAAAAAAAGATTGAAATTATGAATATTTTTTCATTTATCGCCTAACCATCTTGTATATCTTCAATCCTACGTACGTTTTGTACCTTGTAATTGTATCTAGAATTAAGTCTCAAAATCTAAGGAAATGCTACTCCGAACACCACTGAGCAACGATGGAGGGTTTCGAGCTGCGTTTGCGTCTTGTAATTGTAATGTGAACTCTACGATGAATTTTGGACGGGTTCGGACAAGACCAGAGTGCTAGGTCGGCCGATAGCTGCGGTAGTATATATTCAAAGCCAAGAATCTGCGGTGTTGGGTTACTACCGCTCTGGGAATGCAAAACATAACTCGGTTTGAGTACAGCTCGGTCAAGGATGGTGAGCAAGGTTGAATCTTACCTACAAGGCTAAGGTGAAGGTGGAGGTGTAAAATTATTTCATGAATATTCTTAAAAAAACAGTTTTATTGAGTACGATTCTCAGGGTACAATTTTGAGTTGACAATTACTTCACAACGATAGTACAATAATTCTATTCAACAGTATCATGACCAGAATGATATATTCGCCAGGAATGCGGGACCATTCTTGTAGACGCTTCTGCGCAGTAACGTAGATCGTACACCCTCGCCATCCAAACAGTATGATGATTTTGTAGCCAATTTTGAAGTATCAGAACGTTTTGTGCTGCACAGATTGCGTTTGGTATTGTATAAAGGTCGCATCTGAGAGACACAGCTGAAGTTTTTTGCAAGGTTTGAAGCGACGGACAGTCAAAGTCCAGCATATCGATGATTTGAACTTTCGGGACAATTTTGAGCAACCAATCTCGTTTTTCTTCTCCTTTCACGTACGCGGTTTCAACTGTGCATAGCCTGTCCTCAATGGTCCACTCAACTTCCTCAAACGGTATGGTTCCACAGCTCCAAGGTAAACCGTGAAAATCGCGTTCTAATCAAGAATTCTGACTTTTGTATTTGACGTCCAAGCAATCCCATTCGTAAGGTGGCTTGAAGAAGAATATTGATGGAGTTGCTTCCAAGTAGATTGAAATTACAGCAAATTCTTTCAATGTGAAGGTATTTTTGAAAGGTTTACGAAAGCCTTGTATGTCAACGATAAGCTCCATCTTTGAACTGTGCGAGATGGTGGGAACGGGTCAGCTTTGATACCAACTTTTTCACTCCACCACTGAGCGGGTTGTATTCGACAATACGATCGTGAACAATCAAGCAGTACGCCGATGTTTTAGCGGGAAAGTTGGCTTCAGCTCCAAAGACAAGACTGATGTCGACAGGTCCGACTGATCCGTACTGATTGATGAAAAGATTCGTTTTGTTTTGAACAGTCTATAACGAATAAGGGGACGTCTCGAAAGAATTCACTCTTTGTCAGCAACGGCTCGGGGTTCTTGTCGTAGGAGGTAGCTTGGAAGTTTGCGTACATCTCGTACAGGAGCGCGTACAGATTACGACTCATGTTGAGGTTCAGGTTACCGTACGGATAAGATTGAGAGTTTGAAAATAGCTTGACGTCCGTGATATTGCAATGATCGAAATGACTTGCGTTCTTGCCGGTCTTGCTCTTTCGACTTGTTTGGAAACCCAAAATGACGTAACGAGGTTTTTCAAGCTGAGTGAAAGTTTTCACAGACCAAACGTGTTTCGATGTTGTGGAAAGTAGGGGATATTCGTACAATTCCCAACTGCGAAAGCTCATCGAAATAGGCGGATCTCTCTGAATGAAATTTAGTAGGTCAACTTTTTTCTGATCCGCGAGTTTTAAATACGGTATTAGCCATTCCACTGCATTGATCGTGATTTTGAATTCCTCCTCCTGAGTCTGCATGACAGCGTTCACGTCCGTTTTTGATCTCGTCAGAATCAACTCATGTTCAGCGTTGACAATGATCTTGCGGTAGTCTTGAGCAAAACCCAATATCATGCTGAGCGGTATAAGTACGTCAAAATTACCGTCGGCATCGGTTGATTTTTTCTTCTCCTCTACATCAAGCCATCAGCGTTCTTTATCAGCCAAGTCTGACCAGGGTGCAGGGAAGCGTAACCCTTCACGAGACTTGTCAAGCCAACGTTCTTGCTTCTATCAATCTCAACTGCATTAATTTTGTAGCGAATTTCTGCAAACAGATGACAGATGGCGTTGTTTACGAGCTGTGTGTTCACAGTAGCTGTACCATCAGGTTTGAGGAGTCGTCCATGGATATGTACCAAGCTTTTGTTGGGTAATATGCATAAGTCCTGATGCTGTACGGTGATTTGAATCTCATCGCTGTTGTTGAAAGTTGACGAGGCGTAAGGTTTGTGAGCGTGAATCTCGTAATGCGCAACGGATTTGTCAAAGACGACTGGTGTTTGAATGTTTAAGATTTCTTCCTCCATGGAACGTAGCAGATGATAAAACAGGAAAATCGGATTTTTAGTTGTCGGAAATTCCTCTTCCAAAAGTGGTCAGTTTCAGACCCAGAGCTATCAGGAACTCCACGTTTAGAGGTGTTAACGGTTCGAGAATCGATCGATGACTGACTTGATCGGGGCATGCTGACTTACTGATATACCTACTCTTTGACAGTCAGTTACATACAATTCCCATCGTTTATTGCGATTTGATATGTAGTCTCACAGTAATAACTTCTCCACGAAAATTAACCAGGTCTCCGTCTTGATCCACTAACGGGTGCTGAACGTAATCTATGGTCCTGACGGTGATCGGTAGGTAAATGACGTGCGACGGTACTTCCACGATCTTATATCCTGCTGGGACAGTCGGGAAAAACTCGTGAATAGTGTGTACTTTGTGTCCATTGACGTAGGCGCCCGTTGTAATGCTACACTCGACTCGCAACGCGTTGACCTTGAGTACAGTTACAGGCACGTCTGATTCGTGAGTTTCATTAACCTCTAATACACGTGGTGTGAATCCCAAAAGTTGAGCAATGGAATCATTCGGCTCAAAGTCAGTCGTGTGGTTGCATGTGACTTCGCTGCGTAACATATTATTGTTGGGTTTGATGGCGAGCCTGATATCTGTATTTCTTGGCACGTTTTGAAGATACTTCTCTATGTCCTTGATCTCGTAGCTGCCGTTGGGTATGGTGATCACTTTATAAGCTACGTAAATTTTATCGTGACCAACATCAACGTTGGGAATCGAATTAAAGGTTGACAATTCTACGAAGCCAAGATCATAACTTTCATCACGAGCAAGTTCGATCGATGGGAAATATTCTGCCTCGAGAATCGAAGAGGTTCCCGAAATCGTTAACGTTAACGAATCATCCATGACTGCGAGTGGTAGACTGACTTTGACGAATCACGCACCATGTTTATATAGCTCACTACTTAGAAATTTCGGACACAAATGTCCGCATTCAGATGTATCATAATCCTGGTACCTTTCAGGATTGTATTTAACAATCTGAGGTCTGAGGGTGGTTGAAGGTTGCCGAAACTGTCAAAGTAATCAATATTATTGTCGCGTTTCTCGTATGCAACACAGTGTGTTCCCGGACCGTCTTTGTCGTCGAAGTTAATTATAGCTGACTCGTTTTTTCGTGGACCGTTTTCGGGCATTTCGTTTCGCATAAAAACACCGCGGAAATGCGGGACCTTGAAGATTTTTGCATATTCCAACAAGTCCCAATCAGTGAACGCACGACGTGGTAACATCGCATCTAGTTTTTTGAAGGATGGAGTCCAAGACCTGTTTTGTACGTTTTCATATGAAGCCCTTTGCCCAACGCGTTAGCTTGCATAATTTTGTTGTGTCGTTTGCTCTCTCCCAGTTCTCGTCTAGCAGCACTTGCATCGTTCACAGCTTTTGCTATACCTGCCGCACCACCGGCTAACGCGCCTGTAACACTAAGTCCAGGGAAAATAGGAATCAGAAACGGTGGAAAACCACCGACTTTTGAAGGTACCAGTAGGACGCGAGGTGTTCGCACTTTACATTTCCCACCCACTTTTCAACGGCGTTCTCAGCTTCCTTCAGCGCAGATTCGATAGCTACTTTTGCATCGTTGCTTGGAACCATAGAACGTTTTGCAGCATTTATAATTCTTCTCAAGGTCACATTTTTTGATTTTCGAATTCCCATTCTGAGTTTTGATTTTACTTCCGTTGTATTAGCTATTGCCCAAGCGGCTACCTTCTCACCCAAATTTGCGTCCTTTGCGAAAACCCGTTTCCAAGCTTTCTAAGCCAACACCCTATCAGCCTCGTTTCTAACTTCAAGATTTTCACGTTTCTGCGAGTAAGCAATGTCGTGGTCCTCGCAAGCTGCGTCAAGAAGATTGATTCCCGGATCACCCCGCGCGAGTCACTTCATTAATTTTGTACCAGGCCCACAGTACTGATAACCAGGTACATGCAATCCGACTGGAAGGCTGTTGATGATTTCATTCACCGGACCCTTGCCACGATGTTGCCGCCTGCTGCTTCCTTTACCTCTGTACGCGTTCATGTTCGTGCGTTGACCGAAGAGAAGTGCTTCAAAACGGGGTATTTGTAGCAAATCCGATCAGTCATGTCTGAGATGCGGTTTGAGAAATAACCTACTAAGCTTCCCGTGATGAATTTTGACAAACTTTCGGAGCAAAATGTCAAAAGGCACAAACGGCACGGTGAATTACTCCTGAATAGTGTACGTGCAATATTCTGTGGGCCGTCGAATTGTGGTAAAACTAATGCGTTGCTCACACTTATAACCCATTCCAACGGACTCAGATTTAGAAATATCTACATCTACTCGAAATCTCTCAACCAACCTCAATACCAATTGTTGAAGCAATTGTTGGACCATATTGAGAATACGGAGTATTTCGCGTTTACCGAGCGTGAGCAAGTGATTACACCGGAAGAAGCACGGCCCAACTCAATAATCATATTTGACGATGTGGCGTGCGAGAAGCAGGAAAATATTAGAGCCTACTTTTGCATGGGTAGACATCACGACGTTGACTGTTTCTATCTCTGTCAGACGTACGCGCGTATTCCCGAACATCTTGTGCGCGACAACGTAAACTTACTCGTGTTATTCAAACAAGACCATCTGAAACAGAGACACGTATACAACGACCATGTAAACACCGATGTGTCTTACACAGAGTTTAAAAGTGTGTGCTCTACATGCTGAGACGGTGAGAAGTACGGGTTTCTGGTGATCGACAAAGACAGTGAGCTCAACAAAGGACGATACAGGAGGGGATTCGATTCTTTTGATAGCCTGGAAAAGAAATAAAATCTAACGTTTTCGATCGAGAGACGCAGTAGCGTTGCAGACTCAGTTGCGTCAACATGCAGAGCTCTGAAATTTCCAATCAAAAAGATGTCCTACATCAGACCGCTCAAGCAAGTACTGCGATCCGTCGAAAACACAGATTGCTCAAGTCGGGCAAGGAATCTACGACTCAGAAATTGAGTGACGTTTTCAAACCAGTAGTGACTCTGTTGCAAAAACTGGTGAATGTTACCAAAGATACTAAACCTGTGAAACAAGAAGTGGAAGAAATTGAAGAAGAAATAAATCAAATCAAAAATGAAACGAAAATGAAACTGTCTTGGAAATGGACGATCCCTTTGCTTCGGCGGGAGATGACACAATCGCAGAAACACCGTTCGAGAAAATCGGGGATGAGTATTTTGCACTGATGAGAGATGCGAAGACAAAAGGTGAATTGGACAACGTGTACGGTGTACGCAACCTCTCAAACGGACCAATGATTGGTGGTTCGTTGATATCTTTTGAGAGTGACTGCATTCGTATTGGCGACACGCTTCACCCTAAAACGAAAAGTTCGCTGGAAATTTTGTTCAAAAAGAAGCCCGACAGTTCTTTTGTGAGCGCCGGAGATCGGAAAATTTTCAAGATATAATCCTCGCAACGAACGCGCATGAAAAGTATTACTCATCCGATGGGGCTGTTCGAAACGATAACAGTTACAAATTCAAAAATGTCATTGCCAAATTGATGGATTATTCCCCATTACCTCGCAGAAAGGGTGAAGGTCTACTTCCGCAAGCTATGATCACTCGACAAGGTGTTGAAACGAAATACGTTTTCTGGGATGATCCAAACGAGTGAGTGGAGCGTCTTCGTTTACTCCCGGCATCTCAGGCAGCGGGAAATCCGAGTCACAATAACGAAATTATCTCCATTATCAAAGAGCTACGCGAAGCAGGAATCATTTATCAAGCAGCTCCCATCGTTTTCGCATTCATTAGCGAGATGAGCGTCGACGTGTTTGGACGGCATCTGGATAAAAACACGGCCGCGAGCACTCGCGGTCCTCCGGGTGTCGGATTCCAAATAACAGCGGAAGGGCATTAAGATGTACGGAACAAGAAACTGTACAATGTCGCAGATCCCGCAGAGCCGAACAATGCTGTAACTTCTAAAACCTTGGGACGAAAATTCAACGTGCTGCAAAAACAAATCGACAATCTCGATCAAATGATCAAAGCTTTAGAACTCACCACGGAGAAAGCCTTGGATACCTTCTACACAGACTTTAAAACAGGCAGAGACCTGACGATTCGAAACGCTAATAACATTTCTTAATTGGACACCTGACTAAATGCGTTGAAATATGAACGAGAAAAAGCAAACACTGGTGACGGAACTGCATAAGCCTGCTCGCCGGAATTACCCGCGTCGACGTGTAGACGTGCGCGGTATCGACGAGACCTGGCAGGCGGATCTTGTTGATATGACGTCATACGCTGGACAAAACAAAGGCTTCAAGTACATGCTCACAGTCATTGATATTTTTTCAAAGTATGCGTGGGCTGTACCGATGAAGAGCAAGTCTGGAGATGATGTTACGAAGGCAATGGAATCTGTGCTTGTTCAAGGACGGATGCCGGAAAATTAACACGTCGACAGAGGAACAGAATATTACAACTCGAAATTTGAATCGCTTATGACACGCTATGGAATCAAACTTTACTCCGCGTACAGTAATTTGAAGGCTTCGATTTGTGAACGTTTCAATCGGACGCTGAAAGGTAAAATGTGGACACGGTTAAGCATGCAAGGTAGCTACAAGTCGCTCGATATCTTATCTGTTCTGGTTGCGGCTTACAACAACGCCAAACACCGAACCGTGAGAACGAAACCGTCGGATGTCACCGTTGCAAACGAGAGGCTGTTATTACGTCAGGCGTACGGAGGGCTTTGAGCGATACCTACCATATCGGCAAAATTTAAATCCGGTGACAAAGTTCGAATCAGCCAATTCAGAAATGTCTTCGAGAAAAGTTACACTTCCAATTGGACGACTGAAATATTCACGATAAGTCGAGTGGAAAATACTCATCCTATGACGTACAAGCTCAAAGACTACCAAGATCAACCCATCGCTGCTGGTTTCTACGAACAAGAGCTCCTCAAGGTTGAACATCCGGATATCTATCTGGTGGATAAGGTGCTCAAGAAGCGTGGAAGGAAAATATACATTAAATCGATAGGTTTTGACAATACACACAACAGTTGGATAAACAAATCGGACATGTAACATTTGAATAGATGTATTTTTTGTAAAAACGTATGTGCCTCTTTATTTTATACCCGACACATAACACCCGACAGACATATGCATCGTTGTACAATTTTTTATATTTCGGAGCATTCTTCTTCACTATCCTACATAATAATATTTTATACATCATGGTACAGTTAAAAATTACAAAGCTAAGGTGTATGCTTGTAGCCCCACGGAAGCGTGTCGGTTGTGTTTCGAAACACGATCCGCTTGTCGTCATTCCAGCTCAGTGCCACTTTCTGCTGATCTACGGTGTATATCTCGTGCTTTCGACTTAATTTCAAATGCTGATTTGTAGACAAACTTTCACGGTCCAAAACACATTCCAAAGAATCGTTGAAAGTTATTTTTCCCAACGCTGATCCTTTGACACCTTTGGCACGTTTATTGTCTTTCTCATTTCCCAAGACTCGGAATGCGTGCAATTTAGCTCTTAATCCTACAAATTCCAGCATTATTTTTCCGTTATTCTCATCTTTCGTCAATCCGAGAACTTTTTTGTTAGCTAGAGGCATTCCATAAACGTTGTCAAGCGGATAATCAGACTAATCGAATTTGTGCAAGTCCTCCTTCATATGTTCGTATATGTCGGGGACGGTGAAATTGTAAATCAAACTGTCGGTATCCGTATACATTATTCTGCTCGGTTGCTGAATTTCTGCTCAATAGAATTATGATCAGAATCGTAGATATGTGTTTTAGCCAGATCCATGATGGAGAAACCTGCATACAATGATTTATTCAACTTGACTTTCGTCTTACTTATTTCGACGATAATTATATCTTTGTCGAAAACGGTGCAGCTGTGAAAATTGGGTTTGGCTGTTGTAGCTCTAGCACCGTATCTTCCATGCCATTTCGTGATCAGCCTGACATCTCTATACTTCCTAACATTTCCCATTGTTTTGCAAAAACCGCGTTGTTCATCAGTTTGTGAAAATTTTTCTCGAATTCGTTGTGAGATTCTTCGCGCGAATCAGTATTCAAATCTATTTATTTTTTGAGCCACGGGATTTGTCTGAATTTGAGAAGTCTGTGAATTTTGAGTAATTTTAAGCCTAATTGTAAGCATTGTTTCAAAATGCTATAGTGAACAACGTAGTTTTTCTTGGAAAGTAGCGTGAGCGTGAATTTCGGTTGCTTACTATTCGAGATCGGAGGTATATAGTGCTCCGGACACAGTGGTAAATCTTTATGAATTTCATGCAGTTCCTCACGATATTCCAAATCCACCTCCAGTATGTAACCAAACTCCGCATCGTCCGAGATGGTAAGAACGTTGCATTGTCCGAAGTCTGATACCCATTCGCAGGAACTGTATGGCAGAGCAAAGCTCATAGCAGCACCGTACAAATTATGAACGTCAAAGTACAAGAGATAAGATTCTTCGAACTCAAGATCGAATTCCTCTCCCATGTACGTGTTGTTAGCCTTTGCGTATCGGTTCGAGCACTGTGACACACCACCACGAATACCTTTTTCGATAAACATAACCATATCTATGTCGGTGAGAAGCTCGAGCTCGATGTCGGTACACTTTAACATCGCATCAAACGACAGACCGGGCGCGGTGTAATAATGTAACCGGTCCAGGTTGTACGTTGTCCAACAGCTCTGTCGAAACTTTTGGAAAACGTCGGCTAGTGAAATAACGTCCGTCTGTAAATAGAAGTCCGAATACTCTCCCAAAGTTTGAACGTTAAAAGTTTGCCAAACTTGACATGCATGTGCATAGTCGTCGTCTGATATACCCCGATCATTTAATTTTGAGTAAAATTGTTGTTCGGTGGTAGCCGTCTGTCCTCGAGCTTCTTCCAACTGTCTATGTATTCGTACGGGACACTCCTTTTCTGGTCAATAACTGAAATTTATCTAAGCTACCATAAAATTTTCGTGTGATAGATTGTTGATCATCATCGAGATACGTTGCTAATTTCTCAAGACTACTGGGCATGAAGCGGTCCGAATCTACGAATCTAAACTGTATATCTGTCCCCTTGACATATTTTGTATAAGAAATGTATTTTTCTTTGTTTACGGGTAGAAGCTCAATTGTGCCCTAGAACGATCTAGCCAGTGCTTCGATGAGAAAATGTGAATTATAACCCGACAGATTGTGGAATATCACTGGGATAGTGTGCGAATTTTGGTAAATTAGATTGCAACCTTGATGAGCAGCACCACGGTACTTTCCCGTGAAATGGCAGTGATCACGATGTTTCACGTCTGTGAGTGTAAACGGTTTTTCACAAATGTGAAACACTTTTGTTGAATGAAATTTCTTGATTTGATTGAAATTGAGCGGTTCCATCGGTACAACAGTTCCGAAATAAACTTCTAACGAATGTGCCAATTCCGCTAACTCATTCACAAACCATTCAATGCAAGTCTCTCCACGATTAATTTTGAATTTTGAAAGCGAATCGTCAAACGCACAATGTAAATAGTAAGCTATACTATACGGAAGATGCTTCTGATAAATCGTTCTTGTACCCATCTTTTTGAGCGTAGGTTCCAGTAAACATTCGAGATCCGCATAGATGCAAAATGGAACGGTTTCTCTGTGCTTGAAACTTTTAAATTTCAGTATTTTTTCCTCATCTGTAGGTAGAATAACTTTCGTTTTATTTAAATTCATGCAATCTACATTGTGCTTTGTCAAACACTGTTCAGAATGAAAGTGAGTCACACATCTATCACATCACCAAGTACGACATTTATGCTTCAAAATTTGAGATCTTTTTAATCGAGACAGATTTCGAACACAAGTAAAATGAAAGATTCTATTTTTTTCATAATTTTCCATATCGACATCATCATCGTCATCGTCAGTGATTTTAGTTTCTATCGCCAAAAGATGAATTACAGGTTTATCAGACTCATTCTGACTCAGGTGAATCGGTACTACTCCACTTTTTTCCGATTACCTTGGTCCATACCATAAACGTTAATTGAAAGACCGTTAAGCTTCTCAAATTTTGAAATGATGTTTTTATCTAGAGACATAGGAAACTTTATACCATCATACCGTAGCACTGAGCTGAAATGCGGGTACGAGCTGGTCGCGTTAGGATGGTTGTTGTCGGCTGGGAACAGAGCTGCGGTGACCGACCAAAGAAAGCAGTAAGAGTCGTTGTTTCTGATCTTTACCACAGCCTTCTTATCACTGATATGCTTAGGTAACGGGGTGTATGTGAACACACCACCTCGTAGTGGCACGTACTTGTTGATATTCACAGTCAAATTGATTATTCCAGTCAGCGACCAGCCTGAATCCTTTTCCTGGAAATCTTCCACCTTTTTCGACAAACGCGACGGAGCGTTTTCGATGAACCATTCGTTGATATCCGTTGTCTGGAGGATGATTTCATTTCTCGTATTAAAAAAATTGATCTCTTCCACCGTGCGATCGTCTTTTCTAACTTCAAATTTACAAGCCAGGATAACGTTGGCTTTCAAGCTCCTGTCTTTCTTCAAAGCGTTTTTTAGTCTCCTCACAGCTAGTACCTTTGCGTCTTCTAGAAATCTCTCCACATCTTCATGCTTTAAATTGACGATGGATCCAGTTCGAATTATCCCCTCGAAAGCTGATTTCAAATCTTCCCAGTGAACTCGATCGCTTCTTCTTACTTTCCGCGTGCATGCACCCGTTTTCTGAAGACGTTTGAATTTTTCCGCGAGCGCTTTCATGAGTCCGATCGTTGTGATAATTCTCATCGTTTTTCCAATCGGTGAAGCCTTTCGCAAAATTTTGTTCAGAAGCCGAATATTGTGACTTCCAAATTTTATCCATTTCTGAATCTCTGCTGTTGATGATGATTCGTCAAAGATTTTGTACGCCGATTCCATAATATCGATCAATCTCAACCACTTCGCGGATTCCATCTTGAGCTTTTTCCTCACGTTCACTTGACAAGTTGTGACTTAATGATCGTTTGCATTGATGAGCGTCCTTTTTATAGGGCAGCTGTACGTATATTTGTGTATGCGCGCGCACCTTTTAGCATTCCTAGAGCGATAGTAACCCAACACCGCTGATCCATGGCTCTGAATGTACCGCGGTTATCGGTCGACCTTGCACTCTGGTCTTGACTGAACCCGTTCAAAATTGATCGTTCAGTTCACATGACAGTTACAAGCCAAAAAATTGTCACGTGGTTGATATTAAACCGACATCCGAGTAAGTGAAAAACAATTCTCAGAACCATCAATTTTGGAATGTCACGTGGTTGATAACGTGGGAAAGGAATGTGAGGTGGTTGATGTGACACATCAGCGATATCCGAGTGGATAAAAAACAATTCTTGGAACTATCAATTTTGGAATGTCACGTGGTTGATAACGTGGGAAAAGAATGTGGGGGTTGTTGATGTTACACATCAGCAGTCCTACCTTGGGGAAAGAATTTGGAGTGGTTAATGTTACACATCACCAGTCCTATCGTGGGAAAAGAATTCGGGACGGTAAAAAGTTCTCGCCCCCGCCGCACCCTCTACCGTTGGCAGACGAGCACCACATAAAGACTTTGACCTTTGGTCGGTAAGATTGTCGGTAAGACAGCACGATTTTGACCTTCGACCGATAAGAATTTTTGGTAAAGCAGTGCGATTTTTACCGTCGACCAATACAACTGTCGGTAAGTTTGCATGGTTTTGACCTGAAGTCAGTACGGCAGACTGTGACGTCATCGCGGAAAAGGGTTTGAGTCTGGGGAGAATGTCAGTAAGTGTCGGTAACAGGAATCTGCGTGTAGAACCCCCATTGCTATACTACTATTTTTGTTTAAGCTACCTAACTGTACGTTCACAATAGTTGTAAAATTGATTGTTCGATATTATTATGAATTCAACTCATATTTAAGACCTCCAGAAATAAAAAGATATTTTTCTAGTATTTTGAGTATTGTAAAGCTGTAAGTTGTTCAATGTGCCGCGAATGCAAACGGCCCATGTTTACCTGTGGTGAGGTACGAAAAAACGGAGTATGGTTTGAGGGTCAGGGCTTACAACGCTGTACAGCACATGATGTGAATATACTTCGATATATTGTCGATTAATTTTCACACCACAGAAGAAAAGTTAAAAATGGCAATATTGATTATTTTAAAAAATCTCGCAATCAAAATATTTCCCGAGATGTACGGTGGTGCTGTGATGGCCAACATCACGGTAGCCTCTACACAATCCTCAGTCTACTGAAATCATACATGCTGTGAGTACCTATAGCTATTTTGTTGAATGAAAAAGATTTTTTCCTACCGATGATATTTAATATTAACACTAACAATGTGAAATATCCTTTGTTGACCTACATTTTGTGATCATTATCAAATCATATTTTATTATCAATATTTTTATTACTAATCATCACTGATTTACGCATCTGATTCATGGGTGGATTCAAATCAACGGATCGGGGGCGATAACGTCGAAAATGAACCAAGTCAATGGAGAGCGAAACATGGTTTGGATGACGATGACTGGCTTATGTACGCAGAACACATTATTGCAACAAATTTGTGAGCGATAAACAATTTTGTACAATATTGATACCTGGTGAATAGCACTCCGTAGGTATTTATGCGCCACCATGAAGTTACGGACACAACCAGAAATTGCTCTATTTAAAATAGTCTCTGGAATCATGGATTGAAAAGAGGTCATGATTCCTGATAGCGACGAAGTAGCGAACTATACTGGCAACCGGTACCGTGAAACTTGAATTATTTTGTAGTACTAACAAAACAGAATAATCAGTTTGATCGTTGACAAAACATGGGTGAAATCAACTGAGCACTGAAAAATTTTGTGAACCCTGAAATTTACTCAAATTTCTCTGCTGATTTTTCTAGGGCTTGTGATCTTGAAAATTCTTCTGTTATCAGAGACAATTCAATAATGCATTGTTTTGGAGTGACCGACATCTGAAAATTGAAATAGATTACTTCAAGACTTGTATGGATTTTCTGAAACACAGACTTTTGAACTGTGCAGAGAGCCTATCATTATGAAATTGATGTAATACCTTGTAAATAATTTTTTTTTGTTTCTGTTTTTGCCTATATTCTAATTAATGTGGGAGGTCAATAACATACCTCAATAAGGGGACGGTAAAGAATTTGAATTTATTGTCAACATAAAAGAAATAATATGAAATCAATGGACAGGCTTACAAAAAAAAAAAAAAAAGACTAGTACGGTAATAAATATGACATGGACTATAAATGGAAAAAATTGAATATAAATAAAATATAAATATCATATAAATAAAACGTGAATGAAAAATAAATAAAATTTAAATAAAATATAAAGGGAATATAAATAAAATATAAATAAAATGTAGATGAAATATAACTAAAATAAAAATAACATATAAAAACTCTTTAAATCCTGTCCATCGTCAAAATAATTGAAATTACACATTCATTCCAAACATTCACAAATAAATTGAGATAAAATACGCCGGAATTTTCACTGGGATCTAAAATTGTCTATGGTGATGATGTAAAAAGTTGGTCAGTCATAAATATATTAAAAATCACCTATCCCTTGATTTAATACTCGGGAGCAGCTCCGTCGTGTAATCGTCCATGTGATTTTGCGAATCTTTTTATAAAATTTGGAATCCACGATCTTCTTAACTTTTCTTTGCGGCGATCTCGTAATGACGTTCAGATTCGTATGGATATTAACTAGCGAGGTCGATGTGTGAATTTTAGTTTAATTCTCGTTTACAATGATTAAGTAATCACTACGGGGAATTATAAACCGGTTGGTTGGGCGTCTTCCCGTAGACTCTTTCAAATGCTAAGCCGTGTCTCCCGCCTGACGCCTGAATTGAGATGGCTGTGCTAAGCAAGATTCCGCGGGCACTTTTGAATTTATAATATCGTCACAACCTCTAAAAACCCTCTAACTTGTTCCGTCCACGAGTTACACTGATTTTTTCGAATTTTAAGGTGGTTTCCACCCCCTGGGGGTGGAGCAGTTGTTTCAAGCGGGTGATATTCCAGAAGCCTTTAATTCTAGAGTAATTTTGACGCCTATACGAAC
Source organism: Neodiprion lecontei (assembly GCF_021901455.1). NCBI lineage: Eukaryota > Metazoa > Arthropoda > Insecta > Hymenoptera > Diprionidae > Neodiprion > Neodiprion lecontei. The sequence goes on along the minus strand of NC_060266.1, from coordinate 15,568,228 downwards.
TCTGTAATTTGTTCCGTGCAAGAGTTACAGCGATGTTTAGAGTTTTGTGGTGATTTCCACCCCTTGGGAGTGCAGCATTCAATTCACGCGGGTGGTTGATTGAAAGCCCTTAATTGTAGAGTAATTTTGACGCCTATAGGAAGTCTGTAGCTTGTTCCGTCAAAGAGTTACACCGAATTTTAAAGTTTTGAGGTGGAGTGGTGGTCTTGTCTAGGGGTGGTTGTCAGAAAATTTTTTATCCTGAAGTTTTTAATTGGCCTTCAATTATGACCTTCACACTTTTTCGAAATTTGACCTCGTTCCCGTTTGTTTTAGGTGTAGCGGTTTCAGGTTTATCTCGAGCTGGCACCGCCACAGGTTTTTTTGAAAAAACGCGGAGCAATTAAATCAAAGATAGGAAATTCCAAGAGCCTTTAATTAGCCTTCAATCATGACCCTAATATTTTTCCGAAATTTCACCTCGTTCCCGTTTTTTTTCGGAGTAACGGTTCCAGATTCATCTCGAGCTGGCACCGCTACAGGATTCTTTTAAAAAGCGCGGAGCTTTCAATTCGAAAATAGACCATTTAATTAGCCTTTAATTAGCCGTTAATTATTCCATAGGAAATTTTTCTATTTTTGAATGTGGCCGTTCCAGCTTGATATGGCTCGTTCAGCCCATCATTTACTTCGGTGTAACTGAATCTGCTTTTCAATTCACTATCATTAAAAATGCCGAATTATAAATTCACTCTTGAAGAAAAAGTGGCGATGGTGAGACAACATTACGAGGGAATGAGCTATAGACGGATTTCGGACCATTTCGCGGAAACGTACCCAGATAGCCCAATCGTACCGGATGATACGATCCGTCAAATTGTATTACGCTTTGAACAAAATGGAAGTGTAGATGGGAGAACACTGAAGGTATCGCAACCGAATATACAAATAAGTTTTGAAATGAAAATAGCGATACGTTTATGTATCGAAGAAGATCCGATGAAACCTGCAAGCCGTATCGCTCAGAAGAAAGAAATTGCAAAACTTTCAGTGATATGTGTTGCGTACGGCGGAATACAAAGCTTATACCAGCTGCAGAATCACCAAGAGCTTTTGCCTGGTGATGCAGGACGGCGCCTGATATTTTGTGAACAAATGATGAATCTTTATGACCAAAATCCGCGGCTCAGAGTGTGCTTCAGTGACAAGAGTACGGTGTTTTTAGTGGGAAAGCCGAACAGGCAAAATACAAGAGCGTGGTCCCAACATAATCCCTATGTTTTCCTTGAAAGTCGAACGCAGTACCCTGTCTAGTTGACTATGTAAGTGGGTGTTGTCGACGGCACATTATCGGGCCGCTTTTCATTGAGGGAAACCTGAATGGGGAAACATATTTATAGCTCCTCAGGGAGCAGCTATACCTGCAATCATAGCGATTGAAAGGGACGTAAGTAAAGGTTATTCAAGTGCTAGATTATAAATACTATTATTAATGATGATGATGATGATGATAACAATAATGAAATTAATAATAATAATGTAACATCGGGGTCCCCATGTGAACTAAAAATCTTATTAAAATCTCGATGGCCAAAGTAGTGGACAATATTTGTCGAACTAATTAAAATTATAAAATGTGCTCAATATGATTTTCTTTGTAGACTGCGATCTTAATTCTTTCAATTATAAATTACAGTTGTAATTCGAAAATCAAATTTAATCAATTACACCCAACACTGGTTGCAGAGCAGTTGGCATGCAATCGAAAGGACCTGGGTTCAAATCTCAGTGCAGTCACCCGAAGCTTCGGTTTTCCACGATTCTGACAAGGATATTAACAATTGAATCATTGTTATGATTTTATTCATTGTTAATTGAATTATTTCAACGAATACACATTAAAATTGAAAAATACGAAGTTGAAATAATGATACAAACATCTTTCATAATAATATGAATATCATTCTTTGATTCTATATTTCAGGGTCCAAAAGTATGGTTCCAACAAGATGGGACGCCACCCCATTTTACGCTAGAAAGTAGAGAGAAAGTAGCAAGAATTCCCTGGTCGCTGGGTTGGCAGGGGAAGTCCTACCATCGAGTGGCCCGCGCGGTTCCTTGATCTCTCGCCAGTTGATTACAGCCTATGGGCTTATTTAAACAACCGATAGTACACTCAAGGCCGCATCGGGAACCGTGTCGTACTCCAGGCAAGAATCACCAACGTCTTGGAGAATATGTTACCAGAACACGTGTTAAACATTACCGGTGCATTTTATGATCGCCTGGGGTACTGCACGGTAATGATGGGTAGCCATTTTGAACCATGCATCAATTGTTTTCTAGAATAAATTATCACAGGACATTACCCCTTCCGATTTCCTCACCAGTTTTCGATGACGTTCCTCGCGATAACAGCAATACTTAGTATTTTCCTCCGATTTTTATTTCGAATAGTTCACACGCTATCAATTTCCAATAGTTACGACTTTCATTGAGCAGCATATTTCGAATCAGCCATATCATCCTTCTATCGCCACATTAAATCATCAAGATAAGGTACATTAAATTCTTTGTCCTGAAATGAACTTTCTTACAAAAAATTGTGAGTAAATATTCAATGCACTTTTAACGTTGAAATTATGCTTTAAACAGAAGGAATGAGTTTTCGCAAAGTTGGACCTGTTTGATTTTTGTGACAAAATTTCCACAAACTCTCAACGTACGGACGAACAATTCAAGCCTATGGACAAAGTGGGGCTCCTAACTATTTCTTTTGTAATGAATTCTTCATTATTTTATTTTTTCTATTGAAACTATTATCACGTGACTAAAAAATCCTAATTTTTTTTATGCTGACATTTGTAAAAAATAACCTTAGAAACACATTAATGAAGTTAAATCTAAAAATCGGTGACTCAGAAATGTAAGTTGCGATGTACTAATGGATGAGATCCTTTTACTTCAATATTTTCTAATTCGAAAATTATTTGATTTCACTTCATCAATGTGTTTCTAAGATTATTTAAAACACATGATAGCGTAAAAAAATATCCAACTTTTTATGGACGTGATGATAGTTTTATTCGAAAGAGTAAAACAGTGAAAACTCGATGAGATTCCCCAATTTCAAATCAATTTTAATTCATAATCAATGATATTTTATGTTTATTGTTGTCATTTTAAATTTATCATCTTGATTTTCAATAATAAAAAGGATAATTCGATGTGTAACAATATTTGTAATTAGATTTTAGAATTATAATTTTCTAATTAAAACTTCTATTCAATGATATCATTAAAAATTGTGATAAGGATAAATTATATTGCAATAATAGAAAGATTCGGTACAATTTGGTACTGTTCAAATAATTACATTAATTAGATTAATTTGAAACCCCTAGTATGCGTTTCGTGATTGAACCTTTTTTACTCATTTAAAACATGATAAGCCTAGTTTTTTATCAGTTTCTTTAGGGTCTTTCTCTAATTTAAGTCATGATTTTTCAATTTGGGGAAACAAAATATAATTTTTTTTTGGTTAAGGGAGCTTTCCAGTGTGACAGCCCGAAAAATCGCTGTTTTTCACGATTTTTTTTTTTAAAGAAAAAATAATCTAATCGGTCTGGTTTTTTTTTTGTTTATTAATTGGGTATTGAAGAATACAAAACAATTTTTTAAAGATCGATTTATTCATTAATTAATATCTATAAAAATGATGAAACAATTGTTGCAGAAAATGCACTTGGATGTGGTGTCCACGTTGGGGGTCACAATTTTGATCTGAAACAAAAAACCCAAAAAGGTTATTGATCGGTATATAATTGGCTTTCGTGCTATGGAGGCTTTTTTCTTTTTTTGCAAAAATGGTGCCGGTTTGAACAAAAAGTATCGATTTTAGCATTTTTTTTGGCAGTTTTTTTTATAAAAAAATAGGAAGATGTCAAAAAAAAAAAAAAAGCTTCCATAGCACGATAAACAATGACGTTAAGTATATTGTGTGAAAAATTCAACTCGATAGCTTTAAAACTCTGCCCTCCAAGTTGGACACCGTTTTGAAAAATGCTGTTTCGAGAAAAACGCGTTCAAAGTTTCAAGTGAGGAAATTTTAGGTAAATCGTTTACTTACGGTCAATCAGCGATACCAGGTCCATATAATATCCCTTCTGCTTCTTCGAAAAGATCGTGCTCAATGGATTGTTCAGTCCGACGAGCTCTCCTCGCCTCTTTGCTATCCAGGGACGCCCGGCGGTTTGCTTGGGTGATGCGCGCATTCTTGTACTTAGCGGCGAAATCTGCGGCGCTCGGCCCTATCGTGCATCCCGTCGTCTCCAAAATTTTTAAAATTGGGTCATAACCTTCATTGAAGGTGCACACAGCACACTGCGTAGCGATTTCTACTATCTGCTTGCCGCAGAATACGTGCTTTGGGGCTAGTTGCCACACACAGTGATTGAAGCTCTCGTTATTGTTTTGAGTGTTCGCGCCCGTACACCGCTCTTTTTTTGAAAATCGAGTGCGACAAAAAAATAAGTGGCGCAACTAATTTACGGCTAATTAACCGCAAATTATGCAATAGTCCGAATTCACATTTTCGACAATTGGCGAACCAAGTTCATGTACGTGCAGGTAGGAACGAGACAATAGAAATGACGGTCGCACGGGCAGACGGCCGACGCGGCAGCTGTAGCGCTCCGTTGCCTTCTTCCAAGAAATGCTGTACAGTAACCGAAATAATCTGAATTTCGGCATGAAAATTTCAGGGAATATTCGGAAGAGTGTATACTATTCGATAAAGCAAAAAAAAAAAAAATCGATTTTTTGAAAATTTCACACTGGAAAGCTCCCTTAATATCAATATCAATCATTGAAAAATTGATAATCGAAATTGAGGTGCTTTGTTACTTGAAAAAAAAAATTTTTTTCACTACTATACTTTAATAAAATTGCAGGAAACGTGATCATTATCAAATGCGGTACGATTATTTCATTTAAAGCTCAAACTTCACGATTTAGAGAGGTTGGACGTTTTCGTTCTGCGGAATAAGGCTTTTGCAGACAGGACAACTTCGTTGAATTATCAGTCCCTCTAGAACTCGCTCAGTAAATTTTACCATTTCGAAGACAAGGGACTATTTCACTATTCAGTTAAAATTTAAAGAGATTTTCCGGTCCAATTTAATACAGAAGCCTTATTCTACAGAACGAAATTTCGAAAAAAAAGAGTGAGTTGTCGATTAATCACTCGGCATAATTTGTAAAACAAAAAAAAAAAAACAATACTTTGTATGGGAATTAGGAAAAAAAATGTTCAACCTCTCGAAATCGTCAAGATTGAGCTTAAAATGAAAAAATCGTACCGTAATTGAAAATAATCATGTTTTTTATATTCTTTTATCTTAAAGTATATTTAGAAACAAAAGTTTTCAAGAAAAAAAAAGAAAAGATTTATTACGTCAATTTTTCAAGAAGTTGTGAATATAAGAAGAAAATCAAAAATTCGTATTTTAAGAACAGATGAACAAAAAAAATCATAAAAAGTCGTGAAGGCTTATCACATTAGGTGTAATCACCCATAAAAATTCAGATGGAATCAAAAACTCAAATTATTATTCCCAGAAGTTTTGACAGGGAATACCCTATAAATAAAATGCAAACATAATCGGCGTCGTCGTCAATGTAATTATTTTACGGCATTTCACAGTTTAAAATTAAAGATGGAATGGTCAGCCTGCGAGAAGCAGATGAAGAACTTGAGTGGTGCCGAGTCGGCGGTGACCGATTACGAACTTTCAAGATATTCTCTCGGTAGATCTTTATTTATTCTTTATTCCCTGAATTCTGATAAGTTGTTCATTGATAATATATTGTTATCTTGTTCAAATCCATAACTTTGTTACAATGCAACAAATACGTTTCAGTGTAAATAGAAAACCAGTTCATGTTTTCATTAAAGAAATCTGCTTTCACTACTGTACACGACCCACAAACTGTTTCCAACGGCAACGGGTTTGTTTAGTCGCTAACATCAATTTAGTTCCAGTATGCCTTTACACCCTTTACGAGTGAGCCGGGAAAATCACCTAATTATGCGATTTTGTCGATCTGTTATAATATAACACAATATGAATAATACTACAGAGACTAAATTATACAAAGTGCGGATATAGATTTTTATTGAATTTCTCCCGAACAATTGGATGTACCGGATTTTCACTTAAACAATTCTTACACTTGAATCAACTGTTAATTTACAACAGTCCTACATATAAGTTTTAATACATCAGTGATTTAAACGAAGTGTTTGAGCGCATAATACTCAAAACAACGTTGAATTGTTCCTAAAAATACATATGCTGTTGAATGAAGACTTCAGTGAAAAACATTTACTTGAAATGGATAATAACCATAAATTAAATATAGCGAAGTGGCTTTCTCCGAGTACTTCAACCCTTGACGAATGGTATAGAAACTGTTTATTACTCTACAAGTCTATGCGTAATCTGGTAGAAAAAATTATCTCTACCACTGCAGCTATTGAATCATCGAATAGTTGCTATCATAAGGTTAGTGGCTGGATGTCGATAAACTATAATAATGAATAAATGATAATGGTGTAACAGCCAATTTGAATGATAAATGTCTATTTATCGATTTGCTCTGGTTTTCAAAAATCCAGTACAAATAAGTTTCAATGAATTATACAGTTTTTGTATCACGATCGAGTGTGAATGTACCTATAAATGACACATTATACAATGTCTCATAATGAGATTTGTTATGGGCTGGATTTTGATTGGTTATATTATTTATTCACGGAAAACCAAAATTCGCCACAATGAATTAACCTCATACAAGGACAGAATCCCTCAACACAATTTACCTTAGATGAACACAGACTTTTCCTCTCACGGTTGAGCTTTTGGAATAAAACTTGTCATTTACCTTCAGTCGATCTGAGTAGCCTCGGGCTGTGTGGGCGGCTCTGTGTGTCCAGTGGAGACTGCATAAGAGATAAATTGCGAAATTGTCTCTGTCTTTTCTAAAAGCACGCCGTTTCTATTCACGCACGATTGCTCCGGCGGTGGCCACTGAATTATCAGCTATGGCAGAATGAATGAAATGTTTTATATTAATTGTTCACTAACCCTTCGGAATAGTTCGTTATTCTCCGCACTTTCAAATTGTTCTTATACTACATTATGTTCTGTTTTATCTTTGACTTGCATAGATTCTATTGCTATAGAATACAATTCTCTAAAATGAGCTTCCCGTTCGATTACTCGGAGTTTACGGAATTTAACCCTTCTGCCTGCTCTACTTCCTTTTCTTAGCTGTTTAGAAATCTTGTTTTTTGGCATCTACAGTGGGGTTTTATGGAAGGTTTTCCAAAAAAAAGAAGGATAATTCACCAAGGCCAAATAGGGCGCCAGTGGGTATACTAAAATCTGTACGGAAATAGTTGAGTTTTGCCAGTTTGATTTAGTCACATTAAAGGTAATAAATTTTGTTAACTCACAATATAGATTCAACACGATGACAATGTTTATACAATTTTAGTTGAATCGAAATTATAATAATGGATTGTTATAATATTACTAGGGGCTTCGCCCCTGCGCGCTTCGCGCGCCATCCCCATCTCGGCGCTGCGCGCCTCACTATTTCCTTACGCATTGTCTAGTAGACAAGCGAATTCCTTCATGTTGATTTGATGACAGGTCTGCACTTGCTGTCCACTTCAATTCCTTCTGTGCTTACTTTTCTTTTTTTCATCAATCTAAGCTTCCATTCGTTGGTTGAAAATTGCTGTTCCTTCTCTATTGATATCGATCTATCTCCTTGACTTGCTGAATTATTTTTGCTACCGCTCTGCCCGTTATTCTCCAAAATCACCTTCTTTATATTATTTTTTTCTCTATATTTGTGTTGCTGTTCACTCCGCAAAACACCTCTTTCTCATGTGGTTAACATAGATCCTGGTCGTCCTCTTGCCTGGTTATAGGAATATTTGTTTATTATTATTCTCTGGCTTATTTGGTTATTCGCACTTACAATTTTATTTTCCTTTTTCTTTTGTGATACGTCCGACCATCCACCGTCTCCATCGCCTTGTCTGCTAGTTGAAACTCCTCCCTTCTGTTCGTTGGTTGAAAAGCCAGTATGATATTTTTTGTTCGCTTCCCTATATTTTCGCTGCTGTTCTCGTCGTCTAATTTTTCGCTCTTCTATGTCCATCACATTGGTTGGTCGTCCTCTTGATTTATTTTCCAAATCAATAATTACAATCGATTCTTCTAATTCTTCGACACCCTTCGTTGAATTATTTTTACTACCGCTCTGCCGGTGAAACTCCTCCTTTCTCCATTGTCATCGTAAATCCTGGCTGACCTTTTGACCAGAATTGGGCAGCAGAAATTACTTTCGTCATTTCATTACCCGTAAATTACAATTACTGTGAATAACTGTAATATTTAGTAACTAATTACAATTGCGGGAAATAATTATAAATTTTGATTTACCAATTACAGTTAGTATAAACAATTGTAATTTTATGATTATCAACTACAATTACTCGAAATAATTGTAATTTTTTTGTTGTCAATTAAAATTACTTGAAAAAATTGTAATTTTTTTGCTACTAATTACAATTACTTAGAACAATTGTAATTTTTCTGTTATCCATTACAATTAATGGAAATGATTATGTTTTTTTTCAAATTTCAATTGTTTTTCATAATTTATTTAAACAAATTACTTTTGGAAACGTAATGTCGAATTCTCAACATAATTTCAAATACCGAAAACATCGGGAACTTCATGGAGCTTACATATTCACATTGACTGGTCAAGCAAATTATTTAAACAAATTAATTTTTCAAAGTAATGTGAAATCCTTGATCAGCTACCCAAAAAACTTTGGTAACCATAGCCCATTCACATATTGACTGTAAAAGACTCGTTTCGATCACATCATTTGAATACTCCAAAAACGGAGTAGATTTATTTGTCTATTTGTTATTATTTCACAGGAATAACGTTAGAGAAAAAAATTCAATTGGACCACATCGTGTGGTTTACAATTACTCAAAAGAATTTTAATAATGTCTGATTTAATTACAATCACTGAGGATAATTGAAATGATTTCTGATTAAATTCCAATCACTGAAAGTAATTTTGATAAACTTTGATTAAATTCAAATTACTCAATGTAATTTTAATGAAATCCAATTCAATTACAATTACTGGAAATAATTTCGATGGACTCTGAGTCAAATACAATTATCAAAAGTAATTTCACTGAACTCCGATTCAATTATTATTACTGAAAATAATTTTAATGAAATTCAATGTCATTAAAAATTATCCTTAGTGATTTGTAATTGTTAATTTTTTATTACAATTTTGCCCAACACTGCTTTTGACTGTTTGGTGATATATTTAGATTTACTATTATTTGACTGTTACTTTTCATACTTATTACTCACTATCTGAATTTTATTTTGGTTCTGCAAGACATCAAAGTGTCCACTGTCTCCGTCGCCGGTGAAGAGTAGCGAGAATTGTGTTTCATTTTGTGATCCGATCCGGTGTGGATGAATTTGTTCTTCGCGATACACGATTAAACATATCTTAAAAATGTCCGCAGCTGCAGCTAATTCTGCTTCTCCTCCGTATATTCCATTTTTATTCATATGTGATTTGTAATCACCAGGTGACCTAATCACAGCACCGTTTGACTCATTACCTGTAATAAAACCCGCAAATGTAGACCAATTATCCACTATATTTGAAACGATACTCAGTCTTACCTCTGCGTGTCGGTCTTGAGTACCGTATACACAATAAGCCAACGCGCGAAAAAGACAATTCCCGTCGGGAATCATCTTGATAATTTTTGTTTGCGTGTTCATTTTTTGCGCGTCAGAAACAGATACCTATAAAGATATTTGTCATAAACAGCCGATGACAGCTGTCAAAGGATTTGCTAGATGCTTTTTGTTTTGTTTTCGGGATCTCACCCCACCGCCAACTTCATGCGTACACTATTGTTATTATAATCTTTTTTATACTATTGTTATTATAGTATTTTTTTTACTATTGTTATTATAATCTCTTTCTACCTGTTCACTTGTTTGAAACTTTTTTATTAGATAGAGAGATAACAATATGATGCCATTCAAATAAAACGCCAAGCACGGAATTTCTTCAGGATTAATTTACTAGTCTTGATTCTAAGAGATTTTATCAACTATTCTGATTGAAGGTTTACGAAGAAGTGTACTCGTTGAAAAACGATTTAGTCAAACTGCCTCGATTAGAGGGTTGTGAAAAACAGCTTTATTGAATGAATTTGGTCGAACTGCTCTATTGAAAGAACTGAATTGAACTACTCTGTTAAAAGAACTTGATTGATCTGCTCTGTTGAAAGAACTTGATTGAACTGCTCTGATTCTGCATGCTGCAAATCTCTTATTCTTTAGCGTGTGATTTTCTAACGTGCTTCCTAATTGGTTCCTTCCATTCTTATGAGAAGAGAACCAATACGGGCGATTTACGTAAGTTGAGATGATATTTTGGGCCTTCTTATTGGCCCCAAACTACCCCTGCCCTCTGGGTCCAGTGTAGTGGGTTAATTCCACCCACTCCGGCCTTTCCCGCAGGTGCGGGTCAGAATTTCCGTAATTGCATCATATATACAAAGATAAGCTATTCTGGCCTTCGGTCGTCATTTCCCAAACAGACTTGAAAAAGTTTTTATTACGCTGCACGTGCTCAACAGTTTCTGCACGTCCGAAAATATCGTAAAGATGATTTTCGGGCATCTGGTTTGTCCTAAAGAACTTTTGTTTGACGCTACACAGTTTTTGCTCAAGTCTTGATGAGATGAATAGTCAAAGCCATAAAAAGCACTGTAAAAGAGAAAATGGTTTGACCGTTGGCTTGTGATAGTTAAAGGATACCACTCGTTCTCTGGTGTCGTTTTGGTACGCACGTGCACGTAGTCTGTTTGGATTCGGACTGCCTTTAGTAGTATTGGACTATAAGGTTAACGCAAACAAAAATAACTGTTTCTAGAAACGGTTTTCAGAAGATAAAAGAAACCGTATGCATGCAATGCATACGGAAATTTAAAGTAACATATAAGAATGACTTAACACGAAATTATACAAAGGTTATAAGTTGTCACAGTGCGCTTATATCGCATGTTATCAGGGGCAGGTTATGAGGGGCTCATCAAGTGCCGAGTTTTACTGCCTCGCAATCTTTATCACCCTGTTTTGCCGGTGCGCATGCATGACAAACTCATGTTTGCCTTGTGCCACTCATGTTGTCAGAGTTTGAACCAGGACGAGTGGAGACATGATGACGAGGCTACGCGAGAATTCAAGGGCCCGTCGGTGTCGATCGAATTAAAAAAAGCCGTGGAAATGGGATACAAGATCAGGAGCATACGCGAGATCTGGTCGTACACGGTGATATCGTTTGACCCGACTACTCGTCAAGGTGGGCATTTCGCCGGCTATATCGACACCTTCCTCAAGATTAAGCAAGAGGCAAGCGGCTGGCCTGCTGAATGCGGGGACGAGCCGGCTCGAATGCGCTATCTTGATGAATACGAGCGGGTCGAGGGTATACGGTTAGATCGCGACCGTATTGCTAAGAATCCCTGCATGCAATCAGTTTCCAAATTATGCTTAAATTTGTTTTGGGGCAAGTTCAGGCAACGCGAGAATCTGGTAAAAACAGAGGTTATAAAGACGCGTCAGCAGCTGCTCGAGCTTTTGACCAACCCTGAAGTCGAGGTGTCTGATTTGCTGCCCGTGAACGACGAAGTGTTGTACGTGCGTTGGTTACACGCGCAACACAGCGTTGAACCGTCAGCACTAGCAAACGTCGTGATTGCCTCGTACACCACTGCCCAGGCTCGGCTGAAGCTCTTCTCGTTCGTTGAGAAGCTCGATCGGCGCGTGCTCTATTACGACACCGATTCAGTAATTTATACCCGAAACCTCCGAAGGCCAAACGAGGATGAACCTCCCACGGGCAACTTTCTTGGCGACCTGACGGACGAGTTGGCGTCTTACGGCCGTCGGAGTTTTATACGTGTTTTCGTCTCGGGAGGGCCAAAATTCTATGTTTTCATAATTAAACGTCCGAATGGTGAAGAGGTGAAAATTTGTAAGGTGAAAGGCATATCACTGAATCACACAACGAGCTCGAAAATCAACTTCGAGGCCATCAAGCGGATGGTGGTAGAAGCCGCTGCACCTATTCCCTCGGAGTATCGCGCCATTCGTCGAACGGAACTGCACGCAGTCGTGACGCGCTCCGAGCACAAAACGTGTAAGCCGGTGTACGTGAAAAGGCGTTGCTGCGTCATGAGTTTTGATACGCTTCCCTACGGTTATCGCACTGGATGATGACAAAGAACCCGGACTCCGAGCAGTTGCACACCACAGCCTCCGTCTTTTCACTCTGCGGTAGTACAGATACCCGGACGGCAAGCCACGCGCGCGTTTGAGCGACAGATAGATAGACAGACAAACAAACAGACGGACAGACAGAGGACACCCAAGGGATTCTTACCCCAACTGTCTGTTATTCCAACCGGCGCGACGCCAGGCCAACCCATCAGATACTCTCTTGTATGTGCCCCACCAAACTGTATAAAGGTTAGTACCACGCCTAAACCCTACACATGAAAAATTGTGAAAAAATCTCGCATTGCTCGTAAAAATTCATCTCGTGAACCGCGGCGGGGCGCGCAGTTTTCAAGCTGATATCACTCCGCGCACGCGTACGAATAAGCTCATGGCGTAAGCGCCTCACGCACAATCAGCTCGACCGCGACCGCGCCGATGAGCTCGTACCTGCGCGATTACGCTTCCGCGTGCACTTGAATAAGCTCATAGTCAGCGCACGAAGGGAGTGCCGCCGCCGCCGCCGCCGCCGCCGCCGCCACCGCCGCGGCCGCGAGCAAGCTAGCGTAGTAAAAGAACGTGTTTTCAATTGTTTCAATTATTTATAGATCCCGCATCATCCCTGGATTCTTCCTCTTCCTCCCCCTCCTCCTCCTCCTCCTCCTCCTCCCCCTCCCCCCTCCCCCTCCCCATCCTCCTCCTTCTCCTCCCCCTCCCCCTCCCCCTCCCTCTCCCCCTCCCCCCTCCCCATCCTCCTCCTCCTTCTCCTCCTTCTCCCCCTCCTCCTCCCCCTCCTCCTCCTCCTCCTCCTCCTCCTCCTCCTCCTCCTCCTCCTCCTCCTTCTCCTCCTCCTCCTCTTCTTCTTCTTCTTTTTCTTGTTCGATGACGGACACACGTTGGAAACATCCGTTTTCGGCCATTGTAGCCGGGCCATCAGGACGCGGTAAATGAAATTTCGTCAAGAATTTTCTGCGTCATGAAACGTCAATGTGCGACACAAGATTTAGTCGTGTGATATGGTACTTTGACGAATGGCAGCCGTTGTACGACAGAGACAAGAGTATAGAGTACCCCGAGGGGTTACCGCAACACGCCGATTACGAGGGTGACAAAAAACCGAAACGTTTGGTAATCAACGATCTGATGCGAGAGGCTTCAAACAATGTCGTCGTTGATCTTTTTACCAAGGTCTGTCATCATAAGAACCTCAGCGTTTTCTATATAACACAAAATCTCTTTCACAAGGGCAACGGTCAACGAGATATTTCCCTCAACTCAAACTACATAGTCTTCTTCAAAAATCCACGGGATCGTGCTCAAATTCAACATCTTGCCAGACAGGTATATCCCGAAGATCCGAGGTTTCTTCAAGAGGCCTATCACGGCGCTACCGCAGCGCCACACGGATATCTGCTTTTCGACCCGAAGCAGTCCACTCCGGCGAATTACCGTTTCCGATCAAACATCTTCCCTTCGGACGATAATTACTATGTCCACGGCGGATTAGAGCGTCAGTCAAGCATTGCCCGCGTCAACAGACTGGTCGGCGCGCACCGAGCAGCTGGTACTACGAGTAAAAATAAAATTAGACGAAGATCGAAAAAGAAAACATCGGCCAAGATACCCAAGCGTGCCGAAACCGCCAAGAAAACTAAGCGGAAAAAGTGTTTGAAAAAACGGGACCTTACAGACATATTCGGACCCCGGTAAGCCCACGCGCCGCTCGTCTTCAACCTAAACATCAACAATGGCCTTCCTGCACGCGCACTCGGGTAAGCTGCGTCGATGTCTTGACTGACCATATATGCCGCGTTGTTGATGGGAGCATCGGATACACGTACGTTTCCCAAGAACGAAAACTCATGGATATGGCCGGATCCTTGGCGATGTAGCTGAGTAGCTGGATTTTCGGTTTATCTGCCAGTTTGATGTAGGGCAAAAACCACTCGATTTTATTCAGGGTAATTTTAAAGTTTTCCGTCGCCGAGGTCTGAATCACGGCATTCAAATCAGTGTTGGAACGTGTGAGAATTAACTCATGTTTAGCGTTGACGATGATTCGACGATAATCTTCGGCGAAGCCTAGCACATAATTTAACGGTAAAACAACATCGAAATTTCCGGCGGCATCGGTTAGTTCCTTATCTCCACTCAACCACCCGGTATTCTCCAGACTATATTGCTGGCCTGGAGTCAAGGATACGTAACCCTTCATAGTGCTGGTGATGCCGACATTTTTATTCCGATCAATCTCTAGACCGTTCAACTCGTAGCGAACTTCCTCAAACAAATGACAAACAGCCATATTGATCAATTTCGTAACCGTCACCGCAGCCACACCATCATCCTTTGTGATTTTTCCATGAATGTGTAGAGAGCTTTTACTGGGCAGTAGACACAAGTCTTGATGTTGAACAACAATATGGATTTCATCGTTGTTCTGGAAGGTGTATGATGCAAACGGCTGATGAGCATGAATCTCAGAGTGCGCGATCGATTCGTCGAATACAACAGGTTTCTGTATTCTTATTATTTCTTCCATGGTAACACACACAGGATGCAGAGAACACGAATTCTTATTTTCTAAAATTTCCACGTAATCGAAGACCCAGGCTCTGGAGAAACCGAACGTTCAGAGGTGTCAGTCTCGTAGACGGTGTAAACGTTGTCAGAGGTGTCGGGCGACTGATGATTTTTGGCTATGACGTTTGAGTTTTATAACTTTTGCCTAACTTTCTCGTCTCAAACACGATTCCCATTATTTGAGTGATTTCACGTGTAAACGTACAGTAATCGTTTCGTCGCGAAAATTAATCAGCTCGTCGTCTTGATCGACTATTCTCAGCTGTAAATGATGTATCGATTGTACGGCGATTAGCAGGTAAATGACGTTGGTAGGCACTTCGACAATCTTACATCCCGATGGAACGGTTGGGAAAAATTCGTGATTCGTGTGAGCTCGATGCCCGTTTATGTACGCCCCTGTGGTTATGCTACACTCAACGCGTAAAGTATTAACCTTCAGTATGGCTACGGGTAATTCAGATTTATGAGTAACGTTTCGTGATAGCTCAACCTCCTTAAATCCCAATAATCGGCCGATGGAATCTTTGGGCTTAAAATCTATCACATGATTGCATGTGACTTCACTGTTCAGCTCGTTGTTGTTATCTGGCAGACTAAGGGTGATGTCGGAGGGTAGCTCCTTATGCAGAAAATTTTCAATATCCTCAATTTCATAGCTTCCCGTGGGTATCGCGATGCTCTCTCTGCTGTTGTCCGCTCGTTTCAGGTAAAATTCATTACACCTCTCGTGAATATTGGGTATTGAATTGAATGCCAGGAACTCGACGAGTCCGAGAACATAGTTCTTTTCTGGTTATAACTCGATTGGAGGGAAATATTGAGCCTCCAGCACGGAGGATGTGCCTGACAGTGTTAACGTCAACGATTCCGACATGACTAATGCTTGCTCATGTAACACCTGTCTTTTTATAGTTGTTCGCTGAGAAATTTGAGACACAAGTGGCCGCAAATCACAGTATCATATTCTTGATACCTCTTACGATTTAATTCAACGCTACCAACGCCGAGATACCTCATCAAGTCCTTAGGCGGTTTCAAATCACCGAAACTATCGAAATACACAACATGGTCACTATTTTTCTTGTACGCAACCCAATGTGTCCCCGGACCGTTTTTATCATCAAGATTAATAATTGCGGATTCTCGCATTTTTGGTCCTGATTTCGGCAGATCATTCCGCATGAAAACACCACGAAAATGCGAAATTTTCATATTTTCAGCATAGTTGCGTAAATCAATGTTGGTGAGAGCTCGGTGTGGTAGATTTACTAGTTTTTTGCCGGACGTAAGTACAGGCCCATTCCGCTGCGGTAGGGTCGCAGGTATAATCCCTTGCCCAAAGCAATCGCCTCCATTGTTGCATTGTGCCGTTTGGCCTCGTTCAACTGATGTTTGTTGACACTAGCTTCGTTGACAGCTTTAGCTATACCCGCAGCACCACCCGCAAGAGCCCCAGTAGCGCTTAGACCGGCCAAAATTGAAATGAGAAAAGGCAGAATGCCGCCTTTTTTTACGTGTTAATCAAATGGGAAAAAAGTTTTCGGAAAATGAAAATTCGTCGTCGTCGTCGTCGTCGTTGTCGTCGTCGTCGTCGTTGTTGTTGTTGTTGTTGTTGTTGTTGTTATCATTATTATTATTATTTTCGTAGTACAGAGTATGGCACATGTGCGTACAAAGGAGATAAAATGTGGAAATATTTGTATATTCAAAATCTTTTATTGTAATTCGGAAAATACATACAAATTATGTTACATGTCTGTTTTATTTATCCAACTTATGTGCGAACTATCAAAACCCAACCACTTCACATAGATCAGATTCCCCCGTTTGCGTAATACTTTCTCGACAAGGTAGCCGTCGGGATATTTCACTTTGGCGAGCTCTTCCTCGTAGAAGCCCCCCTCGATGGGATGATCTTGATAATCGGTAAGTTTATAGGTGGGTGGATTGGTATAATAACTAAAGAAATAGATAAAAAAAAGTTCAACTTGCCCAACGATATTTTTTGGTTTTTTTTTTCAAATCTAATAGGTTGCGTAATGGCGAAATAACCGCAAGACCTCTACCAGACTCACCATTCGAGATGCACCCATAGTAATAGTGTTGTTTTTTTATTATTTCAATGTGGGCAAAACACCTTCTCTAAATTTGTCATCAGCTCTTGGACTATCTGTACCGTAACCCACTACTGATCTCTACATTACACTGGATGGCGCATGCTGTGGAAAAAGTGTGTTACGGTGTGAAGGCCGGGCAGCCATATTTGATGTAGTAAAATATGAACGTTTTAGCGGTACATTTAAATAGCGGTAATATCATGAGTTCTGATTTAGCCGATTTTTATCGTGAAAATATAGAAATGACAATTACTATATTTTTCTTTTAATACTATCATCATTACTAAGAGTAATTTTTACAGTGCGTACAATATTTATATTTGCTTTAAGTTAACAAAATCATTTTTTAATCAAGAAATATAATAACATGTAAAAAATATACACAAAATATAAAAGTATGTCAAGAATATGAAAAAAATTCTTATATGCATAACACATACTTTTCAAAGGCCAAAATGATGATTTATTCCAAATTTATTTCATTTTCAAAGTCTTTATAATAAATGGTGTTGCTAAATATAATTCATTTATTATTTCATATTTATTTTTCAAATTTTCCTATGAATGAATATTTTAGTATAGAATCAATCATGTCGCTGGGCAAAACCGAAGGGGTGTATGGAATATGTATGAGCATAGTCTGTTCACCTTTATGGCCTGAGGCCATTGGTGTTTATCTAAAAATAGCGAGCAATTCGGGATACATACTTCTGAACCTCATATTCTACTTTTATAATTTATTTCAGAAGGTTGTAATTTGAAAACGATTCATTCCTCTCTGAATACTCAATACTAAACTATACATATAGTAACACATCTTCGCAAATATGAGAAACTGTTCAGAAGATTCTGCTATGTATAAGTCTAACAATATCTTCTATAAGATAAATCGGTGTAAAAAAATTCAAATAATTTCAGATTTTTCCCATTAACCGTTGAATTATACTCAGCTTCTTGCACATAAATACGAGTCAAAAACGGTATTTTTGGAATTTTTTCTTGAGATCCTCCGAAAAATATTGAAGCAAAGGATATTCCAAGTAATAGTAAATATAAGTATTCCTATATAATTATGGATCGAAGGTAAGTGTACACAATTATTAATTAAATAAATGGATTGAAGATAATTATATACACAATTGATTAAACAAATTGATTGAAGATAATTATATCAAATTATTGATTGAATAATTGATTGAAGATAATCATACACAATGATTGATTTGAATAATAAATTGAATACAATTATATACAATGATTGATTGAATATAAAGGATATAAAAATCGGATCAGCCGTAATGATGGTTATTTTGCTCGTGCTGTGATTGACTGCAAAAATTTGAATGAAACAAGTTGTATTAACTTCTAGTGTAGTCCATACACTGAAATTCATTGTGATTAAACAATGTTTTAAATATAAAATTTCTATACGTATCAAATTCAACCAGCTTACTGTATAAAAGACTGTAGCGCATACTTCAAAAAATTTTGTGCATTACGATGCTGCTAGGTCTCTTGATGTATCAATAGATCCTTGTTCTCCGACAATGCTTGTGTATAAATGTTATTTTATAGTATCTGCAAAAAGTAGATGAATATATCAAGAATTATTGTAATGTTGGGTAGATGGGTGGTTTCAACAACAGCATGTTTTAAAAATGATATATATTGCATTTATTTCATGCAAGCGATGAACCGTGCATATGATTATGTGAACTTAATTCTATCATTAATAAAATAATACTCTAAATAACATTTCATAAAGGAATTTATAAAGACTAGCATAATATTCACAGACAATAGACTTTGACTAGACAATTTTCACATAAAAAACAAAGATTAAGCCTCAGCTAATACTACTAACTAAGTAGATATTACTGACGTTCCCAGATAATTTATCGATTGAGGTGATGACGAATTTTTATCCCAACAACTTTTTCAGATGTTATATTTGTTGCAGCATATAGTCTTAAATCTAAGTATGCTTTGCACACTTGCTTTGAAAGTAAATAAATGTGATTTAATTCATTAGCTGCATCGTCAAACCGGTGTTCGTTTAACTGGGGAAACAATGTACAAGGCGATTGTACAAAATCACGCAGGATCTTTGAGTAAAGAAGAGCTAGAAAATTGTTTTCAACAGGAACCAAACCATTAAGTTTATCAATGGAATGCCTCAATGATATTTCCGTTTTTTCACAAATACGAACCACAGATTCACTAGAAAAAAGTAATCCTCCTCTCGTTTTAGCCTCTATAAGAAAGTTCTGTTGCAGCTGGGCCACATTTTGAAAATCCTGTAGTAAAGCATTTTTGCATGTTTCACATCGTACAAGAGGCTTATCTTTATTTATTAATTTCTTGACAACCCAACCGGCAATGTAACCTACACATTCTCTGGTGAAAGTAGAGAGACGAGGAATAGCGCTCACGAAGTCATTAGATTCTTTACAAAAATTTTCGTCTCTTTGATTTTCTTTGTGATCATCTTCTATATCATATTTTTTTATTACTCTGATATTAGCCATTTTCTCGTAAACAGTTGTGTCAAAACGGTAAATTTTTTTTTGGATTAGAAGCCACCGTTAGAATGCTTGTGGAATCCATTGCTTGTACATTTCCATTGATGGCCTTAATCTGATGGTGAACTAAAAGACTTTTATAAGTTGACATAAATTGTGTAGCAGTTGGATTTGGGCACCAACCACCACAACTTCTGATGGCACAAAAAAATAATTCCAAATGGTCTCGACTGAATTTATAAATCAATAGATATTCAAGCTGGGAAGTTTCAGAATTGACGTAAGTATCAAACATATGTATCATGGACGTTACGGCTATAATGGACCCTGTGAAAGCAACGTACATTCTCGTGTGAATGATTGGAGTACCAGAAATATCTTTGATGCATTCCATGTATTGATTATGTGATAAAATGGGTGCTCGCCAAAATTCCTCGTTGGATTTTCTCAAAGGAGCTTTAAATCCATTAGCTAAAGGATTACGAGAATTTAAAAAGTCAAACATTCTATTGACAAACCTAATGAATCTGACAGTTGGCTGAGAACCTTTAAATTCATGTAAATTGAGATATTTATCACAAAATTTTATTGACTCTGCAACGCTGTCACTTAAAGTTTGAGTGGTCAAAGCCACTTTCATTTTCATCTTCCAATAATGAACGTGTGCCATTTTCAATTTGTTCCCAGCTCTTAAACCTTCAGTTTCTTGCAACTTAGCTAGCGCCTCAGTGAATCTCCATTCAATGGAATTTCCGTCAGCATCTTTCAGAATTTTTGAATTTCCTAATGTATTTCTTACTAGTTTCAGCATATGACACGCGTCAAAAATAATATAAATTTTTTACTGTGAGGACGGATGTGAGAAATAAGGTTTGATATTTGACAAATCGAAAGACACATTAAGAGCGCGCATTATTACGAAGTACTTCGCTGCATCATCTAATGTTACGGAAAGAACTTCGACCTCCATTTCATGAAGGCGAATGAAAGCTTCTCTGATAAGTCCGGAATTTGTAGCGGAATCAATTCCATTAATTAAAAAGTATCCTATGGGAATTTTCCACGACTTATCTACACTTACAACCATCATAACCAACGCATCTTTTTCTAATGGAATAGTATCACTCGATTCCATTTCAGCACCAAAATCCACTTGTCCACAAATTTTCCCATCGGGAAGACGCAGCAACGATTTTTTAATCGATATTTCATCCAACTGAAAGCTCACAAGAACTTTTTTGTGACACTACTTTGATGCTTAAACTTTGTGCTTTAAAGCTTCAAAACTTTCGGAAGTGAAACCAGGCGTACCATCGATTGCCGAGTACCATGAACGAAGTGTACTGTAGTCTGGCAAAGCATTGCAAAATTTTCGCCCAACGAACCCGTATGCTTTGGGCGAATAAAAATGGAGAGTCATCGCAAACGATCTGAGAGCTGCTGGATATTTTTCTTTCGAAATGGCTTGTTTCTTATTTCTATGCTGAGACTTCGATTTCTTTTTCTTAAGGTTCGTATTTTCATCGTAATTTTGTTTGCTTGATTTATTATGATTATTAATGAACCTCTCAAGAAACTGGGAAACGTTATTATTAGCAATAGAATCTAAACACTCTAAACTTGAATTCGGAATAGCACGAGTTTTTCGTTATTCACTCACAATTTTCTTCAAGGAGGTGACTTTCTTCTTCAAACGTGAAATATGCTGTTTCTGTACGTGAGACTGTTTCATTAAAATTCGCATTCTCTGCTATTGTTGGATAAATCTTTTTCTCATCATCTTTGGAGTTACTTCATACTGGTGATCGTGCTCCGTTTGAAAAATTCTTTTCGGAATACTTCTTGGTGTTTCGGGCATCTTTCTACAAATTGAACCATTTAATTTTTCTGCAATTGATGAAATAGATGGTGGTACATTTTCTTCACAGTGCTCAACTGTTGACATCATAATTCAGTGTTATTACAGTTTGACGTAAACATTACATTTTCTAAATTTTTTTTTGTTCTCACGTAATTCCATCACAGCTTCGTTCCTCGAATGAATTGATGGGCTAGTACGAGGACTGCTAGTTCTTCGAATCTTAGAAGGAGGAGCAGAAGACTCTGTTGAAATATGCTTTACACCGTGTTGCCGAGTTGATTGATTACTATTAGTATTATCTACTTCGTCAGTTGTATTGCTTGTGTTCTCTTGCTGTACTACAGAAGTGCCTGAAAATAAATATATTTTCTTATATAGATGAATAGTTCTTTAATCATTTAACTCAAGTTATTTAATTACAAGAATATCAATCAATTCAAATAATTATAATTGAAACAATTTATACATATAATATGTCATCATACCTCCACTGTCTTCAGATGAAAACAAAGTTGGCACCGCATTTAAGTACTAAACCTCGCCCTGACGATCGGAAACATTTTTCATCGAAATGATCACCACACAACCAACTCTTCCCAGTTGGAAGAAAATCTGTCAACTTCATTGCAGCTACCCATTTCTTCAGCAATTTTCGATTGTCCAAGGGAAATCTGTTATAGAATGATTGACAGGTTGGAATACAAATTTTACAAGATGAATATTAAACTTATACATTTTTATCATGTATTTGCACAATTCCTCACTTGCGGAATGATCGTTTTTCATCATGTCCTTCCACTGCGTGACAGTAAACACAAACCGATTTGTATTCTCCAAATAATGTCGGAATACTTCCGATGCGAAGACATCTATTATTTGTACCTTATTGAAAGCATTTTCCTTCGAAATGATCTGAACATAATAAGGAATGATTTTTTGGTACAAACTTTGACCCTAGTCCCATGTTCTGCAGTCAAGATTGCAACATATCTTTATCTTTCAAGAGAAACCTTTATAAGAAATACATATGATATTGATTTATAGAAATAAATAATAAACGAAATACAAGAAAGGAATTATATAACCCATGAGACATGAACATAAGTATATATATGGCTTGTATACTTACTTATGATATGTTCTAGAGTCATTCCCTTTTTTGGAACCACAAAACGCACACGCTGATACCATTTTTGGTTTTAGGATAAATTCTGATTATTTAAACAATAAAATGATCCTCAGCACAAGCCATAACAACAACATTAGACGCCAACAGTAGATGACGCCATATTAGCATATTTTACTGTATCAAAGATGGCGGTTTGGTTTTCAAATCGTCACAAGTCGTCCTATTTAATGCACTATCCAGTGTAATATAGAGATCAGTGTAACCCACCGACGCCGCGACGTGCAATTACCATAAGAAAGCACACATGCTCATATCATAGCCTCTAAGATTCATATCGATTTAGATTTAGTTACTATTTTGGTGTGTAATGGTCTCGCACCGACAATCGTTCATGTATCATTTTCATTTCTTTACTTTATATCTTCAATTTCAACTCACACATAGACCATATGGGTCTACAATCGAAATTCACGGAGCTCAGGCTCACGAACTCTCACTGACCAAACGTAAAGAACGTAAGAAAAGACAAGACGAGCAGTTCACAACGTATCATTCTTAGAATTCAAATATGCATTCTTACTACTAATTATCTTGTCAACATTGCACCAATTGGCCTCTTCAAGACCAATATCTTCCAGATCTCCCACTATTGAAGATCGTTTTCGAACCAGACAGTTCTGGTTTGCAACCGAAATCACTTCAGCCATCGAAAGAAACAGAACCAATTTAGACTTCAGACCATTGCACACCTCGGAATCAAAAACGTCATAGATCATTCTGTCATAGAGCACTCATATTCAGAAGCTTCGAACTTTAGTACAACTAACCAAGTGAATAACACTAAAATCCTATATCTCGAAAATCAGTCAACGAATATATTACTGTTAATAAATGTGTATTTTAAATTAAAGTGTATGTAGAGCAAATTATTTCAATCACGCATAGTGACAGCTGGCACGAGCCACAACAAAATTCGAAACCAAGACAGGCTGCACGAGAAACTGTATCAAAATCTAAATACCACGAGGTTTGTAAATCAACTTAAGGCTGAAAATCACGCAGTGAAGAAAGGATTTCTTGCGATCTTCTTACCAGAACGTAACAGATCTAATAACGAGAAAAAAAATCAAAAATAGTAATCATCGAGAAATTTTCGATTTTGTCCAAAAATCTAAAAAAAAAAAAACACTATAAAAATAGGTTTGAATAATTTTTTTGTATTTTTTTTTCGATAAGTATATTTAAAAACGAAAATTTCGAAACAAAAACGTTTCAATAAGTTAAATTTTGAAAAAGTTATAGCTACTTAAAAAAAGCCATATTTTTCAAAAATTCATAACTTTTTAGGTTTGGTAAAAGAATTTGAAAAAATTTTGAGAAACGTTCTTCATAAGGTAGAAAAGGATAAAAAAGTTTCAGCCAAATCGAAAGGAGCCGGGTTCAAAAGTGATCGATTTGGTGTGGAATGCCCCAGATGTAAAAATAAATTTTCTAACCCATGAAGCATGGGCATGATTGCCAAACCTTTGTAAAGTTTATTAATTCTTGTTTATTCTTAAAACTTGACAAAACAAACCACTTGCTTTCTTGCTAACTAATAAATTAATCAAAACTGAAATCTTGGCTTAGGGAACAGAACCAGCTTCATTACTTGACTCTAAACAAAGCAGCATCGGATAGTGTACAGTGTCTGCGAGAACTAGCATTTCTTCAGGACGCGACGAGGTGATAGGCAGTCCGGCCGGTAACCAGCTTATCAATTCCCGAAAACCGACCCGCTGCCGCCACCTCGCCGAAAGCTGCGAGCGGCCGTAGTGCTCTAAACGGCCGCCTGGCACACTCAACGCGCTCGCTGCCCGAGCTACCGATACGCTCGGCCACGCTCGGCCAGCCCATATAAGCCCCGGACCGACCACCCAGCTATCAGTCTCTCTCCTACTTCTGCTCGAGCTTAAAACTACTCGATCACGGTGTCGCCATTATCTCGTAGCTTTTAACTGCGTGTTGATGATACTAGCAATATACAGAGTATCCCAGCTCCAAGTGACCAAGCTGGTAGTGGTTATACAAGAGGTCAAGCCGACAAGGAAACAGCCTAAGGTGTTCCCGCCCGATTTCGTCCATTTGAGGATATGTTATTCTTCATTGAAATCAAAGCGACACATGTTTTTTTTATCGGCGGATAAACGTCTGGAAGGGGTAAGATCAACCCGCAAAATTGGGCATCCTTAGTGGCTGTTTCACAGTTAAGCGTACTTTCCAGTTGAGATATTTGAATGAAACGAATTGGAGAATTATTCCTATGACAAATAATGTTCAATGTTTCCGGATAAACCAAAGTTTTCTACGAAAGCTTATCCTCTCTGCTCGCGAATGTGCTGTGAATAATTTTTCTACGTCAAGTAGAACTGGAGATGAGATATTGATTCTTCAAGTTTGCTGCGCGCTCATTTTGCAACAAAATTGAATGACTCGGCGCTTCCGGAAAAAAAAATCGTAGAAATAGGTTTTGACTTTTTATGCTCACATATCACTTCGAAAAAGCTTTCATTGTTTTGGAAAATACGCGGTCACATTTTGTCAGAATGATATTTCTGACTCAAGAACCTAAATTTCGTCCCAACTAACTTTTTATGGTTTACATGATGAAATAATAACAGTCGTAATATTTATTTTCCTTAAGATTTGAAATTTCTCGCATATTTGCATCGTACTTAGGGTATATGTCAACAAGTGTAAATTTCTCCAATTATCGGAAAAGAAAATTACCGTACGATTACAATAATTGAACTCTCCGAGCATTCGAATCTAGGCTCCGATAAAATTGTGGTATTCGCAACGAAGCATTCAGCAATTCTTATGTTCTGCACACTCCTAACGAAAAATCAAAATGATTATACATGAAGAGAACAGAGAAAAGAAAATTTGAAACACGTCTACAATTTGGTCACTCAATATTTTGAAAAATGTATAACAGAACGACGATCGAAACAAATGTCAACAAAACGACGATCTTTCGAACGCCACTCTTTCGAAGCAAACGTAAACAAGACGATTTGTTTCCTACATTTTTTTTCTATACTATGAAAATGCTGGAAGTCCCTCACCACTCCTCAACGGTATACATTTTCGTAGAAATACAATGAGCATCATGGGTACAGTGAGAACACTCTGGGGCGAGTTTTTCCATACTTATGAACGGTAGTGTATATTCATTTGAAGAAAAAAACGGCAATTTCTCAAATTATGAATTGAAAAATCTGAAAAAATTCACGCAGAGCACCTTCTAGTAGTACTTTGATTTAACCAATTATGGGTCGAAAAAAAAGCGGCCGAGTTGACAGAGAATCCTTCCTTTTCGGGTTAAATTCCGAAAATATCGATTTTTGGAAAAAAAGGTAGCAACCGAAGTTGTTCAGAATTTGATTATCAACAAGTTTGTTGCTATTCATTAATGCCATTAAGTTGAAAATAAACGAGATAATGGAAATATTTCGAATTTGTCGCTTTTTTCAGGTTTAATTCCAAAAATCTTGATCCTGGAAGAAAAACTGTAAAAATTAAACTTGTAGAGAATCAAAATTGATACAACTTTTGTTCCGACGGTTTTTCTGTAAAATCGATACCGGCCGAGTAATTCAAGAAAAACCATTTTAATCTAAAAAAACCATTTTTCGAATATACGCATAAGCATGATTTGGTCGCCATTTTGAATTGACACTCCCAGTGACCCCCCCGAGACAGCTGTGAAAAAAAAATTTTCGTACAAATTATTTACAAATTAACCGGGGAATTTCGATATCAATTCTGACGATGACCCAAGAAATTAAAAGGTTGATCTAAACAGAAATCCGAAAAAATTAAATTTCCATTTCTTTGAATGAAAAAAGGCGTTTTCCCGAAAAATTTCTTAGGAACTTTCGACTCCAATTTTGACAAGGATTCGCCCTGTCAAGTATTTGCTGTGAATTACGAATCACCCTGCATAGCAAGTGCAGATTTGGCAGGATTCTTGTAAATGATATGTATAATTGCATAACAGAAATTTGCAGTATAAAACACTTACCATCGCAACGAACGATTCGTTCGTCGGCGCGTCAAATTTAACCTTTTTTCGGTTCAGCCGTGCGACGTAACTCATCCATTGTTGCACTCACAAGATTATTGTTGTTTGTAACAAATATATGTATACACACTGGCCGCGTGAAAATTTGCACGTGATTAGAACTTGTGACACGGCAAATTACCAAAACACTCGCGTTTGCTTCGTTCGCCGCGAGAAGTGAATGTGGACGGTACGCGAGGAAACGCAGAAGTGACGGCCGCGCGGATAGTGGGGACAGTGGGGTGTGAGGGATAGTACTCGGAATCCGAAGAAGTTGATTCCTTCGAGAGTTCCAAATTTCTGTGAAATCTTATAGGATTGTGCCGGATTTGATGTACAACAGTAACACATACCCTGACTTTTCGTAGGTTGTATACGATGCAGAAACCAACCCAAAACTCTCTAGCGTATCCGTAGCGTATACCATCTACGAGAAGTCACGGTATGTAGTTTTATAACGATTTCCACCGAATGAGTAACTTTCAGGTAGTTCGTCTAATGTAAAAAAAAATTTTGGTAGCATCATTCAGAACTAGGCGTAATTGACAAATGAAACGAAGCAAATAAAGTATGAAATCCTTATTTGTTGAGAATTAAAAACAGAAAAAATTGGCAAGCAAATTCTTCATCAGAATTTTAACAAGGATCGGCCCTGTAAAATATTTGCCACGAATCTTGAACCTTTGTATGCAGTAATTGTATGTATGTACAATGACATAGATTTTTTGCGGGATGTATTTCTAGTATTGTTAAACACATCCGGTTCAGAAACAATGTCGCGTATGTATTAGGGTAATCTTTAAAACAGGCTCGGACGATTATCAACCGACCCCCCCCCCCAAATTTGCTATCAATCAATAAATAATGGTGTGTTCAAGAGCATAATTTTTTATCTCAACCCTAAACCCTCACGCCTATACTTGCGTGTTTCCTGCAATTTCGGTATTTATTTTACTGCCGCATCTAATCTTTCGGTCAATAATCTGTAAGTATGACAATTTTGCGGACATCGATGCTACTATTAGATGAGGATATCCGGAGCGTATATGGGGCATTCTATGTCAATTATTCTCCATTTATATCTGCCTTTTCGACGAACAGGAATTAAGGGATAGGTATTTTCGTTTTTGTTAATGATTTTCTATCAAATCGATGAAAAAAGGCGAATTTAAGTGGTGCGTACTCGATGTAGAATGCCCCAAAACCCTTCAATAAAATGAAAAAGAATAATTTTTTTTTGCGAAACTACGACTCAAAACGAGAAAAGAAACAGTATGTTATTTTAATATCGTGTTTTGGAAAAGCCATGAGCATTTAAAAAAAAAATTGTGCGAAATTTTGATAAATTTAAGGTGTTTGGATGGTTTGAGACAAACATCTAAAATATTTCAGAAAGACTGCTTTTGGCAGGTACAAGAAAGTGTAAAATTTTCGATAGAATCGAAATTGGTCGGGGTCACGGGTTGGTCGGTTTCGCATGGAATGCCTCGTTCACATACAGTCGGGCTACGTGCGATTACGAATAGTTACCGCGATTGTGAACTGATGTTACAATTTCCAAACGATGCCTTATGATATGCACGAGTTTCAAAATCTAGCGGTTATTCTGAGTGAGTTGTACATTTTTTCGTATCCACCTAAAAGCCTATGCTCTCGTCGGCACTGCAGATTGTTGCTTTAGCAGAAACATAGGGCGTGTGCGTATTACCATGTCGTTTTACCATCTGGTACCGCTTCGATCGACTACAGCGCTTCTGGAGGTTCAACGTTGAACTAAATTACAGACTTCTCGTGCATCAGAACGGGCTCCTGTCACCTGAAAATCGCCCGCACAAATCGTGACATATTTACAGAAAACTGACTGGTGCTATAGGTTTGCCCGGATTACGTGTGTGTTTTTGTACGTCGGTATCTCCCTGGCAAAAGTGAAAGAAATTCTGATATCGTACAAACGGTGCATATTCAACAAGTCGCTAGCCCGATCGGCCATGTTTGACGCGACGTGATTTTATTGAGTTCATCATTATTTTTATTAGACGTTATCAATGATCTGCGATAGTAGTGACTGAGTTTATTCAAGCTATCTTTTAAAAATTTTCCCAGTCAGATTCATACCCCCGTTTTATCAGGATTTGTGCGGGCGTTTCCCCGCTTCTGACGTCACGAAATATATATAGGACATGCCAGGTCAGCGGCACCTTAAGCCATCTGGGCTGCAACCAAGTCCTGGGAACCGATTATTAACAATCAATCCTGGTTTTTTAATCTGAGTCCTATTAATAGACGTAAGGTAATCTTGGATTTCAGTTGATTCATTTTCTCGACCGTAAGCAATCGCAGGCAAGTGACTAATATCTTTTGTTTCTTGCCATAACTTTGTATTTATTAAATTTGTTAAATCTTTGCTTGTATAAAATGACTTACAATCTGATGCAGTAATTCGGTATCTTCGTGCATTGAGCCATGCCGGACTATTTTGTTCTACCTGAAGCTCAAATGGACCAAGCGTTGATGAGCTTAAATTAGTTTGAAACCCTGCAATTTTTAATTTTAATATTAACTTTGGATCACAGTCCAAATCATAATCATCATACTGTATTTGCAGTAAGTCGATCTACATTGATTTTTCATTTTTGTGTTGTAAGCGTTGAATAAAATCAGTTGTCATTATATCAGCACTCACAGAACTGCTTAGGTTCGACTGCACACTAAAATCAATTACTTTTTTTCTATTAGCTTCATTACAATTTTTTTTTTTTACACTCTTCACTTGAATTTTTCGTTGATTCAACTTTTTTACACTCAGCAGTGATGATACTTGATGGATTATTTCCTGTTTTGCGACCTTGATTCCATTCTTTTATTTTAGAAGTCCAAGTTAGCGGTTCAAAACCATGTTGAAGCGTATATTCTTCTAGTTTAAAAAGTAATGCTACAATATGTGAGCAATTTAAAGATTCAGACGCTGGACATTGACATGCAGCATTTATTACGTTTCCATCGTCATCAAGACCTATTACCACATCGTAAATCGTAGTTTTAAAGGATTATTGGATTTTTGCCCTTAGATAATAAATATTGTTACAACTATTATCTTGTAAATCTTTTATACAATCACTAATACAGTACAATCTACCTCTTTGAATGGTTTTAGAGTTACCAGAGACAGGCATTAAATCGTCGTCCATTTCTTGATCATCGTCATCGCTTTCCTGTGAATTTTTACCTTCTGTAATGTACTCATGTATAATACCGTAACAAAATGAACGAGGAACCTGTTTAGATGGAAATGTTTGCCAATTATCATTAGGATAGAAAGTAGTATGGATGGGTAATGTTGTAGAAGAATCTGATGTCACTGTTGATCCAGATGTAGATGCCAATGAGACTGTTAAAGATGCTTGCAAGCATTGTTTCTTCTTCACTAACCATATTCCTTTGTCGACACCTTCAAAAATAACTCCTTCTCTTCCGTTATTTATACAATCGTTGACCCTAATGCGTACTAATAAAAGATTATTAAATTATTAAATTCTAACTAACTGATAAACTCATCACTGAGAGTCATCATTTATATATGTTTTCAAAATTATTAAAAAAAAAAATTAAATGAATAGTTAATTTATTCACTATTAATTACCATTGACTAGAATGACATATAACCTCTATCTGTTACTAAATCATATTCATTTATTTAATTTTTTTTCATTACCATCTATATTTGATTCATATTTCACTCTGAAATAAATCTGAAATTTATTATTATTTTCAATTTCTCTTATTACAGTTTGAATCTCCCGCTATTTTTTCACTCGTTTTTTTTCCGGTAACTTTTAAATTACGGCACGCAAGCCAACGTTTTAGTGTTACTACATTGTTGTCTTTTACGGTTGCAAATTTTAGTTTTGCTCCAGGAACGTCGTCTTCTGTTAAAAACATTTTTTTTTAGTGCACTTTACTGTGTGTTTATATGGGGGTTAGACAGTGTTTGTCCCTACCGAACTACTAGCGCTGCTAGTGAGTAATTCTTCGTACTTCAGGAAAAAAGCTCATTGACGATGATTCTCCGAGTTCCAGCCGAAAAAAATTTTAACATAAGATTTCAAAAAATTCTGAAACAATTGTAGTTAAGATTTTAAGATTGAAAACGTAAACAAATTTTCTTTCTTGGTATATTATCCTAGACCTCATAATTCCCAAATGGAGCCCCTCCACTCTTCAGTCCCGACAGAAAATTGTAAAAAAATGAAAATAAAACAAAAAATCTGAAAAATTCTAACTACTCTGGTCTGAACTTACGCAACTTTTTACTCTCTTGACATTTCCTGTGAAACTCCATAGTTATTGTATTACGCTTTTTTTGTCTAAAACATGCATTTTTTAACTGAAAATGCAATACGGGAGCGAAAAAATCGTACGAAACTTTCTAAAAAACGAAAATGTAGGTTTTGATATCCTTTTCAATTTTAGTGTAGCTAGAACCGAGGAAAAAGTTTCCCTTAGCTGTAGGTGTCATTTTCGGCAGCTGAAAAATGGCCATTTTCAAAAATATGTACTGAGATAAAAAATAATTGGAGAATTTTATAAAAAAAAAGAAAAATGAAAGTTAATTTCTCCTCTTTAAAACGCCGCTTGGAAAATTCGATTATCTTCATTTTTGAGTCCTCTATCTAATTTTTCAGTGCGACAAGAAATTTCAACTGGTGTACCCAAAATTTTGGCTGGCAGTGTAAATCTCCCATCATATTTCTGATAAGAAAATAAACGTACTGTGTATTCGGTAACAAGTCGCCCACAAACTTCATTAGGTCATAATGTCGGAATGACGGTTTTTTTAATGTGCCAGCTGCAGACCCGCTAGGTGTGTATGTCTGCTGCTTCGTTTTTTCCTTCATTTAACAATCTCGTAAGTATTGCCATCTTTTTTTCGCATCATTTGTAGTGATGCCTGTAACATTTGATAGAATATGGACTTATTGACTACTTGAAGATAGCCAACTAGCTAGCCTAACCTAACTAGCTTTGATCGTCAGAACATTACTATTCGCACCAACCTCCCAAGGTGTTGCTGATTTGAAAAGACTCTTTTGGAAACAGCTTCAATGAGAAGCTCGTCGCACAGTACATTCTCATCGTCGACCTCTTCGGTACTTGGAGATTCCGTAACGCCTGGTCTTGGTACTACAAAAATTGCGTGATGTGATTAGAAGAATAAAATAGTATGAAATCTTTCTTGCTCAGGCATATTTTCCCTGTATCAATGAGATACATAAGTACTTGGTTCGATAAAGAATAAAATGAACCATATGTTTAAAAAAACTACTGGTCGCACGTGGCCATGTACAGTTTTTGTATTATGGGCCCCTTACCTAGCTTTTCACAATTCTATAGGTTTCATGAAAACGCTTAACCAAATCTTAGCCAAACTCTCACCCTTAGTCTATAGCTTTAAAGGTTCAGTTAAATCAATAATTCATTGTGACTCAATTGAAAAAAAAAAGTGATTCGTTGGCGGAGAAGACTTAGAGCTAAACTTACCCAAAGTAACAATATTTTCATCAACTTTCAGGCACTCTACGTGCTCGTCATAATGCTCCAAGCATTTGTGTTGTAGGATATTTGGACAACCTTGTATTAGCCAGCTACAGTATCCACATTTCACAGGCTGCAAATAAGAGGTTATGATATGAATATTCTCGAATTATAGGTTAGAAATTGGGTGATATTAGGTCAAACGTGACGAAAGGTTTAATTATTTCCACTTCAACAACAACCAGAACGAACAATTAAATAAATGAATTTTGTATTCTGAAGAATTTTATACTTACAGGACCTGACGAATGTCTTTTGTTACGCACCCACACACATGCAGATAAAGAGATTAGTTTGACAGTTCGCATATACTGGTAGTGCATGTGACGTCGGAACGGTACCTGGTGGAAATTTCCAGATGCTAGACACCGGAAACATTCACACGCAGCTACAGCTAGACTCACATCAGTAGTTTGGGTCACCAATTACCGATTAAGTATTGAAATACACCGGACAACGGGCATTCAGTCGCTCTAATCGAACGAACCGAAGAGGGAGTAATTGTTGGATAAAAGATTTAATTTGGCTTACCTTTTTGAGAATATTCTGGGTGTGATGACTTGCAGCGTAGATTGGTGAGAGGCTTTAGTGGAATAACTGACTCTAATATTTGGATATTTTGACTGACTTGGTTTATTTTATAAGTTCGATATTTAAAAGTCACAAAAACGGAGTTACACAGTGTGAGATCTTAAACTTAGTATGACACAATGGAGCTGAAGCTCGCTGGACTTTTGGGCAGAGTAACGTTGTATGAAAAGTTTAAATGCAAAAGGCAAAAGGATTTTACCGCGAGACTGTACCGGAACAAGATGACGAATCTGGAGGTAGAAACCAAGAGGACGATCGGGTGATCGGTCGCCGTTTTTATAGGGGTCGATCGTTGCGCAGAACGATCCCCCTCTTTAGATTTTTTGTCACCTTTGCGCACCTCCCCCTTTTTCTAGGAATTCTAATTAGGACACGACATCTTCGCCGCATGCACGCCTGTGATCTTAGTTCATTAGCTATTACTATATTGTAAGTTTTTGCATATGGTATAACGCTGCACTGGTGCGGTGGTGTAGGTGCGGGGACTTTGTTCTGTAATTTTCCATTCTGCGTGAGCTTCTTTGTTGGGGCGCAAGCCCCCCTTGGCCCCTCGGCTACTGAGCTTCTTCCTGTTTACTTCTTAATATTTTTACTATCTTGCTCGTTACAAAGTCCATATGTCATATGTGTATCTATATAAAATTACATATGTATTATACTCGATTACTGTCGTTATTCACCTGGAGTACAATAGCGATTGTTTATGAAACATAGTTGCTATTTGCTTAACATTATTAGAATCACGCTGCTGCGAATATTCTTAGGTGTTTGTGTTATAACTATCTTAACAGATTTAGGGTACTTGACAATTTGATAATTCATAGCTTTAGAGCAGGTTTACATGTGTGCTTTTTGTATATAATTCTCTACTGTAATTATTAATTCTTATATTGATATAAATCGGCTTGGAAGCTTCTAGAACGTTTTATTTATACTTGTTGGTTGCCTGTCATTGGGCGTTGCCACGTATGCATCTATGAGTTTATTGCGAGTTGATTTACCTTCAATCGTTTCGTCGGTAAGTTTCCTAATGTGTTCTCTAGATGAAGCTCTGTATGGCTCTACATTGGAGATCTGCATTGCCTTCAAAACGTTGCGCGTGTTGCCTACAATACGGCGTTACGGAGGAAGGTATAGCTCATGCTGGATAATTAGTATTCACGGTTTTGAAGGTTTTGCAGTCTCTGGTTTTATGGGTTATTGCAGCAGTGCTATCTTTACATTCTATTGGTTATACATTTATCTATGGTTTTACAGTCTTCTATACTCCAGGCTATATGGTAAAGCGTAAGTTGCTTATAGTATAGCTCTCAGCTCCGAATGCACAAATGGCATTGTCGAGTGCTATATGATAATTGGATATAATCGTGTTAGTTAATTATGGTGTTAATATAATAGTGATATATAATAACGTATAATAATATTATTGCTCTTTGTAGTGCGAAGATCTCGTAACATGGTTTTTAAGCTTTGTTTAGTGAATGTCATAGTTATTTCCATCTAGGGATATTCCAAATAGTTAGACAGTTGTTTTAATTCCTTATGGTTACAAGATTCTCGTACTTCGAGTTTGGTTAGTTGATAAAAGAAACATGCAGTAATAATAGTCGATAAAACATACGGACGTTCCGGTCGGATGTTACAGCCTAATCCTCAAGACGTAGATCATGAACTTTATGCCGGTGGCAGAGAGAAACCTGAGAGGGTCCACGGAGCGAAAAGCCTGGGACAGACTGGCGGAGCTCGGTTCCGTCGGATCTGTGTGTCCGTTCCGTGAACTAAATTCTCGGCGGGTAAGCGATGGACACAGATAACGAAGCATGCTCTGTATTATCTGCTCCACCGCTGAGCTCTCTGTTTTGCTGATCCATACATGTAAGCTCACACGCACGCGTATTACAGGGTGAAACCGCGGTATCCCTCGGCCACTCTGCCGCTTTTTTCAAAGATTCAGTTGCTTAATATTACAGAAATGCAATTTCGGATCTTGCTTCGTAAACGGATGCAATACTCTACATGTGATACTTATTCAATTAATTATTATAGTACTACAAACAAATCCAGTATTATAAAAATAAATAAATATTGGTATTATAAATAAATAATAAACGAATCATAAATTACTCTCTTTCTCCCCCCTCCCTTCCCCTTACAAAAGAAACAAAAATTTCCTCATTTATATTTTTATAGAAAAAATAATTTAGCGACAAGGTAAACAATTATGTACTATCAAACATATTGAGCGTGGCAAACGTGTCAAACGTGTCAAACCGAATTTAAAGAATTTTTTTTTCTTATCACTCACGATAATCTTATCTCTTGACCACCTGCTTTGATACAATTATAAATTACGCGTATGCACAAATTTAATTATTGCTGGAATATATGTAGTTATAATTAAAAGTTGGCCAATTCATTCCTCCATTCGTTGAAATTGTGTGTGTGGAAATCTGTTTAATGTATTCAACTTTTTTTCAATTATTTTTCAAGCAATACATTATTTGTTAACCATACAGTTAAAGAACGCATTTATGTGGCTATTATTCGCGCTCGACCTTTGGAGTTTTTTCACAAATTCTTGACAACAGACAGACGATGCTGTTTCACTCGCTCTCGTTCATTATCACACCCGCTTTTTCGTCTCTACACGCCCTCCCACTGTTTTATTTGGCATATGCATCTTATTTTCATCTATCATTGAATCACCATTTTTTTCTCTGCACCTCTATATTCTAGGTATCATGGTATTTAACATAATCCATGGCAACTCACCATCATATTTGAAAGAGTTATCTTCTCTCCAAAATCAAACGAACCATACTTCCCGACAGCAGAAAACTCATTATTTCCACTTACCTCTACCCCGCACGTCTACCTATCGCGATTCATTTTATCTTTCTGCCACGCATTTTTGGCACTCTCTCCCTGCTGAAGTAGCAACTTCTCCCTCACTTCCAATTCTAAAGGTTCGACTGCACAACCACCTCTTTGCTATAGATAGGGTTACGGTTTAGCTATTTTTAATCAAAATTTTAACGTTTTGGCTATTTTAATTTAAATTTTAACTATCATCACATTGTATCTATCCACAATCCTTTGACCTTTATTTAACTTCATTTTAATTGCGTTCTTATTTTTTATATTTCTTTTTTATACTTATACCAACTATTGTTATTTTAATATCCTTGAAAAACTTATTTCTGATTTACACTGAATAATCTTATGTAATTTCATAATTCGCCTCATGGTACTACCAAGGCATAATAAAGGTTCAATCAATCAATCAATCAATCAATCTTCCTCTCTCTCTCTTATGCTTTTTCCTTCATAGATCAAAGAAGCTGATGAATACGGTACAATAATTGTACTTAACGAACAAATGCGTAAGAAAATTCGTACGTAACATGCCAAACAGATCATGATTTTGTTGCCGCAGAACGGAATGACCTGCTGGCAGAAAAACAAAATAAGGAAGAAAATCATGAAAATGGGTTATTCGTTTTTCGTTACTCGTAATTGAATATTCCAATACGTTTGATAATAGCGATACGGGTAACGCGCGGTATGCGACGACAGAGAGACGGGCCAAACCTCGAGCGCGAGAGCTGCGATTGGACTCGTGCATATATCCGGTGACTCGTTACAGCGCCGTATTCGGTCGTTACACAAGTTTTCTCACAAGCTTTTCAAATTTTTCAGCTTATGGCTAAGCTTGTGTCGTTTATCGTCGAGGGCTTGTTGATTTCTGAATCTGGCGAGTGCGTACATTTTCACTTTCAGAAGATATTTGAGTGCATGCATGCGATGTTCCCGACACGGGTGCTCGGAATCAAACCATTGCGGCACTTTTTGATCCGTCATAAGCACGCAACCGTGCATCGTTTTTTGGAGAACATCCTCTTGGCTCCAGTAGTCTTCAATCGTATTATGAAAATGCTGGAGTTGCACGAAGACGACTTTTTTCAGAATATCTTGTGGTCGCGTCAGTTTTGGAATTAATGGTTCATCTTCGTTCGGATTCTCATACTCTCTCCGCTGCCAGATAGAATTCGTCATCGGTGATTTGCTCCATAGGCGTCTTTATAAGAACATCGCGACACTGAGTGCAATTGAACTTGGCGATTGTGCGGAACGCCACAAAGCCACTAAAATATGCTAAAGCGTTTTGGTCGTAGCCCTTGAACGCGTTGAGATCGAATTAAGTATCCTGGGTAACGCTTCGAATATCCTCTTCCATCTGCTCGATATCTGTCACAATTTCAGAATCTTGTTCCGGCGTTATAAAATCGACAATATCGACCTCAGACTCTTGTGTCTCAATCAACGGAGTATGGAGAAGTTGAGGAGCTTCAGGACATTGCGAATTACCTTTTTCTGGAGCATAGATGTCTTTGCTGGATATTATATGCTTTAGCGAGATGCGTGCCGTCCGAGCTGTTGGATTTGCATTAAAAATCCCCCACGTTGCCGCAACTTGGACAAAATTTGTTCACCCGAGTCTTGATTGCATAATCCCGTTGCAAGTTCGAATCCGCGAAATTCGTCTTTGAGAGAATTGTAGAGTGAGAGTAAGGCTGTCACCGTTTGCCGAAGGCCTCGCATAAATGGCAGTTGCTTTTTGCCATTCGGGATAGTACTCCACGATTCGCACTCATTGATGAATTTTTGGAGCAACTTTGCAATATCGGGATTCATATCCGATAAAACTCGTTTTTTCCCGACAGTGATTTTCAAGCTGTACGAGTTGCACGCACCAATGACATCATTTAGCTTCTTCGCAAAATTTGATGAAGCTTTCCACGTGTCACTCTTCAGTTGGCCGGTCGTTCCCGCCGTTTCTATTGCGCACGAGAAACGGTTGCTGAACAACTGAAATGCTCGTTTCACATTCATCGATTCGAAAGTCTTCGGCTTCATGTGTGTTTCAGTGATGTGAGACAACAGGTTTGACCCAGCTTCCGTGGCACAATCGATTCTCCACGTGTTGACAAAATCACTCCAAGCCACGATAACTTCACCATTTTGATAAAGTTTTTTGGAGTCATCTTTGCCCTCTCTGAAGAACGCCGCAAGCCTTTTACTCAAATGTGGAAAGTCGCTTACTGCATAATACAGCCTGCCCTTGTGCGTGAAATATGGCTGCTCATGTATCACCTTAAGCTCGGTACTGTACAGCTTTAGATTTGGCCCACCTTGATCGCAGCATGTCATGCGGACATCAGCTCCAACGGCAGCAAGTTTTTCCAAACATATCGTGACCAACTCACGCAGATGTGTTGCAGGTACCGCCGAGTGCGACAACACGTAGGCTATCGGTTGGCGATACGGTTTTTGAGCGTTGATACTTTCAAATGAAAATACCAAAATGTCTGTCGCTCGCTGATCTCGTCGTCCAAGAGGGCCAAGATCGACTAATCCTTCGACTTGATCAATTGTTTCAGAGTACTCCTCCATACTCTTTATTTTCGTTTCGTCGAAAATCAAAGAAAGAAGTCGTTGCTCGGGAGGTAAATTCAACAGTTTCTCCCCCAGGGCCTTGAAAATCAACTCAGTAAACCCAGGTTTGATGTCGTAATGCATAGCCCAACGTTTCATTGTACATGAGCTGGGAAAGTTGCGTTCTGCTTGTCGAAGTCGACTCATGCCAACTGGAGAGTAATAGTGCAATAGTTTTGCCAAATTTTTCTCTTCCTCCGAGAAGGGCGCATTTTTAGTATGCAGTTGCAAACATACCATCGCTTTTGCACCTGCCGATAAGTCTGAAAGTGACAAAACTATTTCACGTGTTCTTTTCCTAGTGAACGTGTGAGCTTTTGTCTTTACTCGATTCTCACGTTCGTTGATATTTACGAACTTTTTTTTTAAGGCGCGCAATTCTTTCCGAAAGTCATGATTTTCCTTTTCCAGTAACTTTACCCTCTTCAGGAGATTATCCATCGCAGCTTCAGTCATGCGAGGTTGATCGTGTTCCATGGGTTCTTCGGCAAATGAATGCAATTCAACCGCGAAATCATTTACTCCAGACTGATCGTGCTGCATGATTTCCGAAGAGTTATTCAGGGCCGACGTGTTATGATCGACAGGAACAGCTGTGCTTTTTAAATGATCAGGCGTCACAAAATCATCCTCCGTGAAATGTGATGCACAAACGCCAGACTTGACGAGCGATGTTAAACTCCTTTTTAATAAACCAGAGTTGCCTGTAAAAACATAGAAAATTAAGCACTGCTGATCTTAATGAAAGTTGTACAGAAACTTCAGAAATAAACAAATCATAATTTACAGATGTACAGAATAAAAGTTAAGGCTTTACACATACGGTGGGGCCTCGATTTTCGAACATTTTTTTTTTCATGAAGGAAGGGGAAATCTTTTTTTTTCTTTTCCTACATTGTTTAATCACTATTTAATTCTATTAAAAAAAATTTTGATTTTTTATTTTTGATTTTTCAACATCATTATATTTAGTTTATAAGTTCATTTTCAGATTGGATCAATATTGTAGGCGTAAGGATGTCGACCATCTTCATTGGCCACCCGACCTTATAAACTAAATATAATGATCTTAAAAGATGAAAAATAAAAATTAAATTTTTTTTTAATAGAATTAAACAGTTAATAAACAATGTAGGAAAAAAAAAGATTTCCCCTTGCTTCGTAAAAAAAAAAATGTTCGAAAATCGAGGCACCACGGTATATGTAAGGCCTTAAGGATGCATTCGGGACACTTTTCGGACGAAAATTTTATTAGATCAGAATTATTGTACTTTGGGATTTAATAAAAATCTGAAAAAATTCAGCAACAATTGGCATACTATGAAATATAGTAACCAACATTAATATCACTCAAAAGTTACTAACTAATTGTTTAAATAATTAATTATTTAACAATATAACAGTGACCCCTTGTTTTTTTTATACGAATTAAATTTGTTGAACGTTCTGAACGCTAGTAGTATATATATGAGAGTTCTAACTCAAAGATGGCGGCGCTCCCCCCTAGTTCCCCCCTAGTTCCCCCCTAGCTCCCCCCTAGCCCCCCCCCCCCCCCCCGTCATTTTTGGCGGCTATTTCCATAGGATCACACACACACACACACACACACACACACACACACACACACACACACACACACACACACACACACACACACACACACACACACACACACACACACACACACACACACACACACACACACACACACACACACACACACACACACACACACACACACTAAATAATTCCTGTCGAGACTTGTTTGGCGCCGGAAAGCCGCACATAAATCAGATAGGGTAAAAACTTGCCAGATCTATTGAAAAAATTCCAGGAAATTGCTCTTTGAGATAGTGCCGACAATGCACTTAAACCAATCTGGGATAGTGGGGGAGTGGCCCCCATAAAAATTCCTCGCACAATATGCGTGTCGAGACTTGTCCAATGGAAAAATTGTAGTGGGGGTGGGTGGTATATAAAGCGTACGTCTATCGTGATCGTCACTCTGTTCTCATCGTATTCTCATTGTGAACTGTTCTCGCTCGTGAAATAACCTCGAAACGCGATGGATCTAGCAAAAGTTAACCACGTCAGCCGCCTGGAGAATCTGCCAACCAAGAAGATGTCGGAACTCGAAATTGGGGGAGTGTATGACGTCATCGGGTTACGACTGGTCAAAACAAAATTCGGGGTACGTGTTCTGGCGACAATCGATGGAGAATACAACGTCTTCTTACCGCCGAGAATCGCAAGAGTTCTACAAGAAGATTCCAGTCAGTTGACTGAAATGTGTAGCATGGCCGGAGAAAATCGCCTGCAAATGAAATACCTTGGTGGAGAATTCAACAAGTTCGAATTTTCATGCAGTTATGCACCTTAAATGAACTATGCGACCCCCCTCTACTTCCACAAAATTCATCCACGAGGGGGTAAAAGCGGGCGTGCTGGAGATGGAATAGTCAGTCTTCCACATACAATCCGTCAGTATATAATCGAGCGCAACATTCCCACTCCTCAACATGGCGATGATCCTAGACGTGCAATGTTTTATCGGTCATAACATGAAGTTTGTACCCAAGGAAGTCGCAGTCGTGAATGTAAACGGGTCGGGTCTGGATTACATCATTTTCAAGCCGCCCTATGATTTGGCAAGCCTACCACTTGAATGTAGAGCTACCAATGTATGGTTGACGCACAATCACCATGGAATATCATGGAACGCAGGCAACAAATCTCACGAGGATGTGACGAAGATTGTGAGAAAAATGGTTGAAAATGCGTGTTACGTATACGTCAAAGGGGCGGAGAAGAAAGCATGGCTGACGGAGATCGTCGATGGTACAACGAGGGTTATTAATATGGAAGATTTGCATATCATACCCCCTGCACTGGAAAAATTGAGGTATATGGAAGCGGCATCGTGGCACGACGCGAACCATGGATACTCTCCAGCGAATAACCTCCAGCAAGCAGCAGCGCCAGGCTCAATTTGGTATGATGACAACTCTGAATACATCCCGGCATACAATTGCGCGTTTGAAAATGTGCAGCGACTAAGGAGTTGGTATTCGAAGGAGTGTACCAGCTCCCTCGAGAAATCCTTCCGTCTGTACAAAGAATTGGATGGTTTAAGGGGAATGATGTCCGAGGATATAGCTTTTTTACCAAAAGAATTTATCTGCACGTTCGCATCAAACTCCATCAATGATGCATGGGATAAACTACCAGAGAATATGAAAATGGACCACCCCGTCGCAAGGTTCCGCAGATGTAGCATACATTATACACCAGGACCCGATGGCGATATCGTGGATGGACCGAATCCCCTAATTAAAGACTGTTTAGCTTGCAATCGCGTGTATAGATAATATGGACAATATTTACCAAAATAAAAATAGAATTTATTAGGATATATACAATTATATTCGCGTTTATATGTAGAATATTCGATAGAATTAATCTCAATTATATCATAGCTTATACATAGAATTAAAAAAATTTACTATTCAATAAAATTATAATCTAGAAATAGGATACATTACAAATATATATCTTTATAACTTTTACCCATTCTCGTCATACAAAATGTAAATGTTATGAATTTTTACTTGTGAAAAATATATAATCAATAATTATGAATTTTGCGTGGTTTATTCCTCGAAATCATCCATAAAATCATTATCGCTATCCTGCTCGTTAACAATATCATCATCATCGCTATTTTCAACATCTATAATTATTACAACAGTTTCATTCGCCCATTTTTCTACAATTATTTGCATACATATATCACCGTAATTTATATAATATTGGCTGTTTGGTCTCACTCGAGCAGCTCGCGCATCCTCAACGAGATCCCGAAGCTCCTCCAACGAGAACTCGCGTGTTGCTTCGGAAAAGCCTATAATTATCTCTTCCTCAGCCTCCTCATCCTCGCCCCAATCAATGCTCGACCACTCGTCGTTATCATCACTCGAGTGAGATGACATTTTTTCTTTCCAAAATTGATTCGCGATGAAAAATCTGTAAACAGAGCAAGCCGAAATAGAAAAGTTGATGCTGCTGCACTCATCATTTATATGCATGATAAATCTCCAATTCAAAAAAGTTTCCACCTATTCAAAATGAGTGATACGGAGAAGGTGTGAAAGATACTAGAATTTTATTTTAATGTAGTGCTACTCACCAATCCTCGTCCGAAAAATATCCATCATCGTCAGCCCTATCTATGTCTCCCAGGATTTCGCGGATTTCATCAATCTGAGCCAGAAGTAAAGCGAATTGAAAGCGTGCGTCATTATCATCACCGCCATTCCAAACATCCTCCACCTCTGCTTCCTCCTCCCCCTCCTCCTCCTCCTCCTCCCCCTCCTCCTCCACATCACTCGATGATGATGATGATTCGAGATGATGCTCGGGGTCGATAATTAGCCTATCAGCATCACTATCTGTCAATTCATCATCATCATCCTCCTCATAATAAGCCGCCCCTCTGCATACCCGCTTATATGTGGGCGATCGTGGTGGTGAATGAGGTGGGGAGTCTGATGACCCCCTTTTCTGTCCGTTCATATTTTTTCGATATGATTCTAAAATTTTTCCAGAATTTTTATGGATACGATGATAGGGAATACAGAAAAGTTAAAACAAATCGAAAAAACTTTTGTTAACATACTAATCAAATGCGATAATCATTACGGAATTCAAATCAACATTCACAGTATCGTAAGATTGGCGTAGCACCATATACATATATATGTGTATTCTATAAAGTACTCACAAAAAATATAAACTCGTTGAAGTCTTGAGATTTTTCCAATGAACACCGATTTTTTTCTTTCTCACTTTATCAAAAACGTCTGTTTTGACACGAAGGATTTTTTCAAAATTACTAGAGAAGTTTTCAAACCACTGTTCGAATAAATACTAAAGGACTCGCACCCGCCCCCCACCGAGCAAAACCCAGCCGGCCAATCATTCGTAGAGCACGCATCACGTGACATAGAGACGAAAGAGTGACGCGGGGGGAGGCTGTATAAGCTAGGAGAAAATTTTCTCAAGAGCTCGCCAGCTTTCCATTGCATACCCCACGCTAATATGGTTGGGGATGTGCAGGCTCGGACTTGCTCGCTATCAAGAGTCGTAAAACCCCAAAACTGCATGTGCACATACCATCCGGTGAAGATCGGGCGAGATAAGATTTTTCTGACACCAAACACTGTTCGCCACTCGCTTTTCGTTGACCGATTTTTCCCACCACATGGCTCACGCTGCTTAACGACTCATAAAACCCGAAAATTTAGGGATGGTGGGAGGGGGACTGCGGACCCCGTCGCCTCTGACGCCATTTTTTACATGAATTTCATCTTCTCTGCAGAGTCGGGAGGGTGATGAAAAGCGGGCAAGATAAGATTTTTCTAACACCAAACACTGTTCGCCACTCGCTTTTCGTTGACCGATTTTTCGACGAAAGAGTAACGCAGGGGAGGCGGTATAAGCTAGGAGAAAATTTTCTCAAGAGCTCGCCAGCTTTCCATTGCATACCCCACGCTAATATGGTTGGGGATGTGCAGGCTCGGACTTGCTCGCT
Organism: Neodiprion lecontei; assembly: GCF_021901455.1. Lineage (NCBI taxonomy): Eukaryota > Metazoa > Arthropoda > Insecta > Hymenoptera > Diprionidae > Neodiprion > Neodiprion lecontei. The sequence goes on along the minus strand of NC_060266.1, from coordinate 15,524,237 downwards.
ATCAAGAGTCGTAAAACCCCAAAACTGCATGTGCACATACCATCCGGTGAAGAGCGGGCAAGATAAGATTTTTCTGACACCAAACACTGTTCGCCACTCGCTTTTCGTTGACCGATTTTTCCCACCACATGGCTCACGCTGCTTAACGATTCATAAAACCCAAAAATTTAGGGATGGCGGGAGGGGGACTGCGGACCCCGTCGCCTCTGACCTCATTTTTTACATGAATTTCATCTTCTCTGCAGAGCCGGGAGAGCAATAAAACTCAAAAATTTAGGGATGGCCGGTCGGATAAAGGGTGGGCCCAGTCGGCTCTGACGTCATTTTTCCCTCCGAGATGCGCAGAACGCAGTGCGCACCACATCTCTGACGTCATTTTACTCTCCGATATGCGCAGAACGCAGTTCGCACCGCATCTCTGACGTCATTTTACTCTCCGATATGCGCAGAACGCAGTGCGCACCGCATCTTTGACGTCATTTTACCCTCTGATATGCGCAGAACGCAGTGCACACAGTTCCCAAATTCTTGCGATCTATCGGTCTATATACATATAAGCTCACAGCTGCACCCGTATTTGACACTGATATGGTTATCGTTGAAATGAATCGTGTCAAAGTTCACTTCGCCAAACCTATTTACGTCGGCGCATCAATTCTAGATCTGTCAAAAATCTTTCTCTACGATTTCCACTATAATTATATTAAAACCAACTTTTCGAATAAACAGGCTAAATTGATGTATACCGACACAGACAGCCTTATTTATCAATTCAATGTGCCTAATATCTACGATATCATCAAACGTGATGTAGATACAATGTTTGACACCTCTGACTATCCGCCCGACAATGTGTATGGTATTCCCCTTAAAAACAAAAAACAACTGGGGCTAATGAAGGATGAAAATAATGGTAAAATTATGACAGAGTTTGTGAGACTGCGAGCAGAGCTGTACACATTTACTACGATGGGTGAGGATGGGGAAAAATATGACAGTGGCGTAAAAGTGAGTAAGCGTGCCAAGGGTGTAAGAAATTCATCGATAAATAGCATCACGTTTGATGATTATAAGCGCTGTCTGACGGCTTACCGAAAGTTGACTCTTCCACAGTGTTTAATACGCAGCAAAAAACACGAAGTAAGCACGATAGTACAAAAAAAATTGGCTCTGAGTTGGCAGGATGACAAGCGGCAATTGATACCTGGACAGACCGACACCGTACCTTGGGGTTTTGTCCCAGCCCCCAATAGCTATAGGATAAACTTTAGACATAGAATTGATGTAAATATTTGATGTTTTGACGCCTCGAACGATCCACCATCGGGCGGAAACGTTTCATGATCAATACGATATTTAATGGATTTGAAGTTTCAAAATGTGAATTCATATACTCAACAATTGTTTATTCATTTATTATTGATATATCAAGCAATTATTCATATTTATTCGTTTACCACGAGAAAAGTTTTCAGAAAATGAAAAAAATTTTTCAGGAAACGAAAAAAACTTTTCAGAAAATGAAAAAAACTTTTCAGAAAACGAAAAAAAGTTTTCAGAAAATGAAAAAAAGTTTTCAGGAAACGAAAAAAACTTTTCAGTAAATGAAAAAAACTTTTCAGAAAACGAAAAAAAGTTTTCACAAAATGAAAAAAAGTTTTCCAAAAAATAAAATGTGTAATAATCGTATGGCAAAATTGCATATTATCATTATTATTATTATCACTATTATTATTATCATTATTGTTATCATTATTATTATTATTATTATTTTCGTAGTACAGAGTATGGCACATGTGCGCACAAAGGAGATAAAATGTGGAAATATTTGTATATTCAAAATCTTTTATTGTAATTCGGAAAATACATACAAATTATGTTACATGTCTGTTTTATTCATCCAACTATTGTGCGAATTATCAAAACCCAACCACTTCACATAGAACAGATTCCCCCGTTTGCGTAACACTTTCTCCACAAGGTAGCCGTCGGGATATTTCACTTTGGTGAGCTCTTCCTCGTAGAAGCCCCCCTCGATGGGATGATCTTGATAATCGGTAAGTTTGTAGGTGGGTGGATTGGTATTTTTCACCTCACTCACGGTGAATATTTCTGTCGTCCAATTGGATGTATAGCCTTTTTCGAATACATTCTTGTACTTGCTGATTCGAACTCGATCGTCTACACTGAATTTCCGCGCTCGATCACTTCGTTTGATTTGCCGAGGCTTGTACACGCTACGATACAGCTGTTTTTCATTCTCCGTGCTAACATCCTGTAAGTTTTATTCGAATCGTGCGATGTTTGGTGTTGTTGTAGGACTTCATTAAATCACCCAAAATATTAATCCACTTGTGAAATCCTAGGAGAGTAAACCACATCCACATTTTATTTTTTCAATGTTCGACTAAAAACGTTCGCATATCGACGCCTTTATGTTGCTGAGTGTCAAATACATGTTGATATTGTGCTGCATCATGAGGGCTTTCAATTTGCTGTTGTGAAATTCTTTGCATTGATCAACGTATAGATGTGCAGGTATACGGCTCTGGGTTAGTACAGATTTCATAGCAGCAGCCGCATCTTTCCCCCCACCACGGATGAGGATGAAACAAAAATGTGACAACGGTGTTAAAGTGGGTAAGCGTGTCAAGGATGCGAAAACTGCAACGATAAATAACATCACGTTTAATGATTATAAGAACCGTCTGAGGGGCTTACCAAGAGTCGATCAACCCCACAGTGATTAATACGTAGTAAAAAAATGCGAGGTTAGCTCCAATGTACTGAAAAATTGATCATGAGTTGACAAGACGGTAATATGCAACCGATACCTGGGCAAACAGGCACCAGAACTTGGAGGGTGTCCTGCAACCCCGCAATAAACTAGCCGTAGGCTGGAACTGAGGGCATAGAACCGTTGTAAATATATGCGTTTGACATCCATGGCGATAGTTCATGAAGCAGAGACGTTTCGCCGGCAATACGATATTGAGCAGATCGAAGTTTTAAAATTCGAATACCGTGTAAATTCATGTATTCATCAATTATTTATTTATTTATTATTAATATATTGAACAATTATTCATATTTATTCGTTTACCACGAGAAAAATTTTCAGAAAATGGAAAAAAGTTTCCAGAAAACGAAAAAAAGTTTTCCGAAAACTTTTTTCCCATTTGATTAACACGTAAAAAAAGTTTTCAGAAAATGAAAAAAAGTTTCCGGAAAACGAAAAAAAGTTTTCAGAAAATGAAAAAAAGTTTCCAGAAAACGAAGAAAAATTTCAGAAAACGAAGAAAAATTTCAGAAAATGAAAAAAAGTTCATCAAAAAATAAAATGAGCATTAATCGTATGGAAAAATTATAGATTATCATTATTATTATTATTATCATCATCATTATTATCATCATTTGAAGGCCTTTGATCACGGCAGGCGATGGTGGAGGTGCCCCCTGCTACCAGGGTCCGGCACTATCGACGTCGAGGCCACCTGCAGCCCCTCTCTTCCGCAGTCCAGGAGGACCGCGATCCTCGCCCCTTCCAAGGTCGTCGCAAGAGCTGTCATTGCTCGCGAAGTAATGACCCCCGGATTTAGAGTTCGCATGATTGAGCTACGCATACGACGTCCTGGCGCGGAGCTTCGGGGCGGCACAGCCAAAATATTAGTCCACTTGTGAAATGCTAGGACACAGCCGCCCCTGAAGCTCCGCGCCAGGACGTCGTATGCGTAGCTCAATCATGCGAACTCTAAATCCGGGGGTCATTACTTCGCGAGCAATGACAGCTCTTGCGACGACCTTGGAAGGGGCGAGGATCGCGGTCCTCCTGGACTGCGGAAGAGAGGGGCTGCAGGTGGCCTCGACGTCGATAGTGCCGGACCCTGGTAGCAGGGGGCACCTCCACCATCGCCTGCCGTGATCAAAGGCCTTCAAATGATGATAATAATGATGATGATAATAATAATAATAATGATAATCTATAATTTTTCCATACGATTAATGCTCATTTTATTTTTTGATGAACTTTTTTTCATTTTCTGAAATTTTTCTTCGTTTTCTGAAATTTTTCTTCGTTTTCTGGAAACTTTTTTTCATTTTCTGAAAACTTTTTTTCGTTTTCCGGAAACTTTTTTTCATTTTCTGAAAACTTTTTTTACGTGTTAATCAAATGGGAAAAAAGTTTTCGGAAAACTTTTTTTCGTTTTCTGGAAACTTTTTTCCATTTTCTGAAAATTTTTCTCGTGGTAAACGAATAAATATGAATAATTGTTCAATATATTAATAATAAATAAATAAATAATTGATGAATACATGAATTTACACGGTATTCGAATTTTAAAACTTCGATCTGCTCAATATCGTATTGCCGGCGAAACGTCTCTGCTTCATGAACTATCGCCATGGATGTCAAACGCATATATTTACAACGGTTCTATGCCCTCAGTTCCAGCCTACGGCTAGTTTATTGCGGGGTTGCAGGACACCCTCCAAGTTCTGGTGCCTGTTTGCCCAGGTATCGGTTGCATATTACCGTCTTGTCAACTCATGATCAATTTTTCAGTACATTGGAGCTAACCTCGCATTTTTTTACTACGTATTAATCACTGTGGGGTTGATCGACTCTTGGTAAGCCCCTCAGACGGTTCTTATAATCATTAAACGTGATGTTATTTATCGTTGCAGTTTTCGCATCCTTGACACGCTTACCCACTTTAACACCGTTGTCACATTTTTGTTTCATCCTCATCCGTGGTGGGGGGAAAGATGCGGCTGCTGCTATGAAATCTGTACTAACCCAGAGCCGTATACCTGCACATCTATACGTTGATCAATGCAAAGAATTTCACAACAGCAAATTGAAAGCCCTCATGATGCAGCACAATATCAACATGTATTTGACACTCAGCAACATAAAGGCGTCGATATGCGAACGTTTTTAGTCGAACATTGAAAAAATAAAATGTGGATGTGGTTTACTCTCCTAGGATTTCACAAGTGGATTAATATTTTGGGTGATTTAATGAAGTCCTACAACAACACCAAACATCGCACGATTCGAATAAAACTTACAGGATGTTAGCACGGAGAATGAAAAACAGCTGTATCGTAGCGTGTACAAGCCTCGGCAAATCAAACGAAGTGATCGAGCGCGGAAATTCAGTGTAGACGATCGAGTTCGAATCAGCAAGTACAAGAATGTATTCGAAAAAGGCTATACATCCAATTGGACGACAGAAATATTCACCGTGAGTGAGGTGAAAAATACCAATCCACCCACCTACAAACTTACCGATTATCAAGATCATCCCATCGAGGGGGGCTTCTACGAGGAAGAGCTCACCAAAGTGAAATATCCCGACGGCTACCTTGTGGAGAAAGTGTTACGCAAACGGGGGAATCTGTTCTATGTGAAGTGGTTGGGTTTTGATAATTCGCACAATAGTTGGATGAATAAAACAGACATGTAACATAATTTGTATGTATTTTCCGAATTACAATAAAAGATTTTGAATATACAAATATTTCCACATTTTATCTCCTTTGTGCGCACATGTGCCATACTCTGTACTACGAAAATAATAATAATAATAATAATGATAACAATAATGATAATAATAATAGTGATAATAATAATAATGATAATATGCAATTTTGCCATACGATTATTACACATTTTATTTTTTGGAAAACTTTTTTTCATTTTGTGAAAACTTTTTTTCGTTTTCTGAAAAGTTTTTTTCATTTACTGAAAAGTTTTTTTCGTTTCCTGAAAACTTTTTTTCATTTTCTGAAAACTTTTTTTCGTTTTCTGAAAAGTTTTTTTCATTTTCTGAAAAGTTTTTTTCGTTTCCTGAAAAATTTTTTTCATTTTCTGAAAACTTTTCTCGTGGTAAACGAATAAATATGAATAATTGCTTGATATATCAATAATAAATGAATAAACAATTGTTGAGTATATGAATTCACATTTTGAAACTTCAAATCCATTAAATATCGTATTGATCATGAAACGTTTCCGCCCGATGGTGGATCGTTCGAGGCGTCAAAACATCAAATATTTACATCAATTCTATGTCTAAAGTTTATCCTATAGCTATTGGGGGCTGGGACAAAACCCCAAGGTACGGTGTCGGTCTGTCCAGGTATCAATTGCCGCTTGTCATCCTGCCAACTCAGAGCCAATTTTTTTTGTACTATCGTGCTTACTTCGTGTTTTTTGCTGCGTATTAAACACTGTGGAAGAGTCAACTTTCGGTAAGCCGTCAGACAGCGCTTATAATCATCAAACGTGATGCTATTTATCGATGAATTTCTTACACCCTTGGCACGCTTACTCACTTTTACGCCACTGTCATATTTTTCCCCATCCTCACCCATCGTAGTAAATGTGTACAGCTCTGCTCGCAGTCTCACAAACTCTGTCATAATTTTACCATTATTTTCATCCTTCATTAGCCCCAGTTGTTTTTTGTTTTTAAGGGGAATACCATACACATTGTCGGGCGGATAGTCAGAGGTGTCAAACATTGTATCTACATCACGTTTGATGATATCGTAGATATTAGGCACATTGAATTGATAAATAAGGCTGTCTGTGTCGGTATACATCAATTTAGCCTGTTTATTCGAAAAGTTGGTTTTAATATAATTATAGTGGAAATCGTAGAGAAAGATTTTTGACAGATCTAGAATTGATGCGCCGACGTAAATAGGTTTGGCGAAGTGAACTTTGACACGATTCATTTCAACGATAACCATATCAGTGTCAAATACGGGTGCAGCTGTGAGCTTATATGTATATAGACCGATAGATCGCAAGAATTTGGGAACTGTGTGCACTGCGTTCTGCGCATATCAGAGGGTAAAATGACGTCAAAGATGCGGTGCGCACTGCGTTCTGCGCATATCGGAGAGTAAAATGACGTCAGAGATGCGGTGCGAACTGCGTTCTGCGCATATCGGAGAGTAAAATGACGTCAGAGATGTGGTGCGCACTGCGTTCTGCGCATCTCGGAGGGAAAAATGACGTCAGAGCCGACTGGGCCCACCCTTTATCCGACCGGCCATCCCTAAATTTTTGAGTTTTATTGCTCTCCCGGCTCTGCAGAGAAGATGAAATTCATGTAAAAAATGAGGTCAGAGGCGACGGGGTCCGCAGTCCCCCTCCCGCCATCCCTAAATTTTTGGGTTTTATGAATCGTTAAGCAGCGTGAGCCATGTGGTGGGAAAAATCGGTCAACGAAAAGCGAGTGGCGAACAGTGTTTGGTGTCAGAAAAATCTTATCTTGCCCGCTCTTCACCGGATGGTATGTGCACATGCAGTTTTGGGGTTTTACGACTCTTGATAGCGAGCAAGTCCGAGCCTGCACATCCCCAACCATATTAGCGTGGGGTATGCAATGGAAAGCTGGCGAGCTCTTGAGAAAATTTTCTCCTAGCTTATACCGCCTCCCCTGCGTTACTCTTTCGTCGAAAAATCGGTCAACGAAAAGCGAGTGGCGAACAGTGTTTGGTGTTAGAAAAATCTTATCTTGCCCGCTTTTCATCACCCTCCCGACTCTGCAGAGAAGATGAAATTCATGTAAAAAATGGCGTCAGAGGCGACGGGGTCCGCAGTCCCCCTCCCACCATCCCTAAATTTTCGGGTTTTATGAGTCGTTAAGCAGCGTGAGCCATGTGGTGGGAAAAATCGGTCAACGAAAAGCGAGTGGCGAACAGTGTTTGGTGTCAGAAAAATCTTATCTCGCCCGATCTTCACCGGATGGTATGTGCACATGCAGTTTTGGGGTTTTACGACTCTTGATAGCGAGCAAGTCCGAGCCTGCACATCCCCAACCATATTAGCGTGGGGTATGCAATGGAAAGCTGGCGAGCTCTTGAGAAAATTTTCTCCTAGCTTATACAGCCTCCCCCCGCGTCACTCTTTCGTCTCTATGTCACGTGATGCGTGCTCTACGAATGATTGGCCGGCTGGGTTTTGCTCGGTGGGGGGCGGGTGCGAGTCCTTTAGTATTTATTCGAACAGTGGTTTGAAAACTTCTCTAGTAATTTTGAAAAAATCCTTCGTGTCAAAACAGACGTTTTTGATAAAGTGAGAAAGAAAAAAATCGGTGTTCATTGGAAAAATCTCAAGACTTCAACGAGTTTATATTTTTTGTGAGTACTTTATAGAATACACATATATATGTATATGGTGCTACGCCAATCTTACGATACTGTGAATGTTGATTTGAATTCCGTAATGATTATCGCATTTGATTAGTATGTTAACAAAAGTTTTTTCGATTTGTTTTAACTTTTCTGTATTCCCTATCATCGTATCCATAAAAATTCTGGAAAAATTTTAGAATCATATCGAAAAAATATGAACGGACAGAAAAGGGGGTCATCAGACTCCCCACCTCATTCACCACCACGATCGCCCACATATAAGCGGGTATGCAGAGGGGCGGCTTATTATGAGGAGGATGATGATGATGAATTGACAGATAGTGATGCTGATAGGCTAATTATCGACCCCGAGCATCATCTCGAATCATCATCATCATCGAGTGATGTGGAGGAGGAGGGGGAGGAGGAGGAGGAGGAGGGGGAGGAGGAAGCAGAGGTGGAGGATGTTTGGAATGGCGGTGATGATAATGACGCACGCTTTCAATTCGCTTTACTTCTGGCTCAGATTGATGAAATCCGCGAAATCCTGGGAGACATAGATAGGGCTGACGATGATGGATATTTTTCGGACGAGGATTGGTGAGTAGCACTACATTAAAATAAAATTCTAGTATCTTTCACACCTTCTCCGTATCACTCATTTTGAATAGGTGGAAACTTTTTTGAATTGGAGATTTATCATGCATATAAATGATGAGTGCAGCAGCATCAACTTTTCTATTTCGGCTTGCTCTGTTTACAGATTTTTCATCGCGAATCAATTTTGGAAAGAAAAAATGTCATCTCACTCGAGTGATGATAACGACGAGTGGTCGAGCATTGATTGGGGCGAGGATGAGGAGGCTGAGGAAGAGATAATTATAGGCTTTTCCGAAGCAACACGCGAGTTCTCGTTGGAGGAGCTTCGGGATCTCGTTGAGGATGCGCGAGCTGCTCGAGTGAGACCAAACAGCCAATATTATATAAATTACGGTGATATATGTATGCAAATAATTGTAGAAAAATGGGCGAATGAAACTGTTGTAATAATTATAGATGTTGAAAATAGCGATGATGATGATATTGTTAACGAGCAGGATAGCGATAATGATTTTATGGATGATTTCGAGGAATAAACCACGCAAAATTCATAATTATTGATTATATATTTTTCACAAGTAAAAATTCATAACATTTACATTTTGTATGACGAGAATGGGTAAAAGTTATAAAGATATATATTTGTAATGTATCCTATTTCTAGATTATAATTTTATTGAATAGTAAATTTTTTTAATTCTATGTATAAGCTATGATATAATTGAGATTAATTCTATCGAATATTCTACATATAAACGCGAATATAATTGTATATATCCTAATAAATTCTATTTTTATTTTGGTAAATATTGTCCATATTATCTATACACGCGATTGCAAGCTAAACAGTCTTTAATTAGGGGATTCGGTCCATCCACGATATCGCCATCGGGTCCTGGTGTATAATGTATGCTACATCTGCGGAACCTTGCGACGGGGTGGTCCATTTTCATATTCTCTGGTAGTTTATCCCATGCATCATTGATGGAGTTTGATGCGAACGTGCAGATAAATTCTTTTGGTAAAAAAGCTATATCCTCGGACATCATTCCCCTTAAACCATCCAATTCTTTGTACAGACGGAAGGATTTCTCGAGGGAGCTGGTACACTCCTTCGAATACCAACTCCTTAGTCGCTGCACATTTTCAAACGCGCAATTGTATGCCGGGATGTATTCAGAGTTGTCATCATACCAAATTGAGCCTGGCGCTGCTGCTTGCTGGAGGTTATTCGCTGGAGAGTATCCATGGTTCGCGTCGTGCCACGATGCCGCTTCCATATACCTCAATTTTTCCAGTGCAGGGGGTATGATATGCAAATCTTCCATATTAATAACCCTCGTTGTACCATCGACGATCTCCGTCAGCCATGCTTTCTTCTCCGCCCCTTTGACGTATACGTAACACGCATTTTCAACCATTTTTCTCACAATCTTCGTCACATCCTCGTGAGATTTGTTGCCTGCGTTCCATGATATTCCATGGTGATTGTGCGTCAACCATACATTGGTAGCTCTACATTCAAGTGGTAGGCTTGCCAAATCATAGGGCGGCTTGAAAATGATGTAATTCAGACCCGACCCGTTTACATTCACGACTGCGACTTCCTTGGGTACAAACTTCATGTTATGACCGATAAAACATTGCACGTCTAGGATCATCGCCATGTTGAGGAGTGGGAATGTTGCGCTCGATTATATACTGACGGATTGTATGTGGAAGACTGACTATTCCATCTCCAGCACGCCCGCTTTTACCCCCTCGTGGATGAATTTTGTGGAAGTAGAGGGGGGTCGCATAGTTCATTTAAGGTGCATAACTGCATGAAAATTCGAACTTGTTGAATTCTCCACCAAGGTATTTCATTTGCAGGCGATTTTCTCCGGCCATGCTACACATTTCAGTCAACTGACTGGAATCTTCTTGTAGAACTCTTGCGATTCTCGGCGGTAAGAAGACGTTGTATTCTCCATCGATTGTCGCCAGAACACGTACCCCGAATTTTGTTTTGACCAGTCGTAACCCGATGACGTCATACACTCCCCCAATTTCGAGTTCCGACATCTTCTTGGTTGGCAGATTCTCCAGGCGGCTGACGTGGTTAACTTTTGCTAGATCCATCGCGTTTCGAGGTTATTTCACGAGCGAGAACAGTTCACAATGAGAATACGATGAGAACAGAGTGACGATCACGATAGACGTACGCTTTATATACCACCCACCCCCACTACAATTTTTCCATTGGACAAGTCTCGACACGCATATTGTGCGAGGAATTTTTATGGGGGCCACTCCCCCACTATCCCAGATTGGTTTAAGTGCATTGTCGGCACTATCTCAAAGAGCAATTTCCTGGAATTTTTTCAATAGATCTGGCAAGTTTTTACCCTATCTGATTTATGTGCGGCTTTCCGGCGCCAAACAAGTCTCGACAGGAATTATTTAGTGTGTGTGTGTGTGTGTGTGTGTGTGTGTGTGTGTGTGTGTGTGTGTGTGTGTGTGTGTGTGTGTGTGTGTGTGTGTGTGTGTGTGTGTGTGTGTGTGTGTGTGTGTGTGTGTGTGTGTGTGTGTGTGTGTGTGTGTGTGTGTGTGTGTGTGTGTGTGTGTGTGTGTGTGTGTGTGTGTGTGTGTGTGTGTGTGTGTGTGTGTGTGTGTGTGTGTGTGTGTGTGTGTGTGTGTGTGTGTGTGTGTGTGTGTGTGTGTGTGTGTGTGTGTGTGTGTGTGTGTGTGTGTGTGTGTGTGTGTGTGTGTGTGTGTGTGTGTGTGTGTGTGTGTGTGTGTGTGTGTGTGTGTGTGTGTGTGTGTGTGTGTGTGTGTGTGTGTGTGTGTGTGTGTGTGTGTGTGTGTGTGTGTGTGTGTGTGTGTGTGATCCTATGGAAATAGCCGCCAAAAATGACGGGGGGGGGGGGGGGGGGGGGTGGCTAGGGGGGAGCTAGGGGGGAACTAGGGGGGAACTAGGGGGGAGCGCCGCCATCTTTGAGTTAGAACTCTCATATATATACTACTAACGCTTATGAATTTTTTCAAAATTTTGTACCGATTTTGAAATTTCTTTTTAAAATATTTAGAATGGCCCTATACATATGGCTTTTTTGCCTAGTGTCTTTGAAACTTTGCAAGTCTAATGTTAAACCTGTCCTCAAAAGCATATCCAAAATTCACATTTTTAAGTTTATATCTCGTTATTTTTTGTCAAAATATTTCAAAAATGAGGAAAATTTGAAAAATAATTATAAAAGATAATTTCCCCATAAATGGTTCGTTCGAACCAAATGTAAACAGAACGACAATCGAAACAAATGTCAACAAAACGACGATCGAAACAAATGTAAACAAAACGACGATCGAAACAAATGTAAACAGAACGACGATATTTCGAACGCCATTCTTTCGAAGCAAACGTAAACAAGGCGATTTGTTTTCTATATTTTTTTTCTATACTATGAAAATGCTGGAAGGCCCTCCCCACTCCTCATCGGTATACATTTTCGTAGAAATACAATGAGCATCATGAGTACAATGAGAAAATTCTGGGGCGAGTGTTTCCATACTTATGAACGGTAGTGTATATTCATTTGAAAAAAACCGGCAATTACTCGACAACTAGGTGGAAGAAAATTTTGAAAATAATTGTGCTTTGGCACTTGATGTTGAAGAACTTCATCACCAAATTTTATCAATTTCTGTACATTTTGATTAAGGTCACCACCCTCCTTAAAAAGAAAATAGCGTTTTTCTCATTAGGACGAAACGTGTAATTTAAAGGTTCATGGGTACCGAAGAATTGAATAAATTGTATCTATATCAAAACACAGGTTTTCCCATTCACTTCTTTTAATAATTTTTTTTGCAATATTTTTATTTGTTAACAAAAATTAAATTTCTCATTTAAAAAATTCCAAATTTTTTGGAACCTTTTGTAATGGAAATTCTTTCTGTTATATACTGTAACCAATTTTTGTGAGGGTTATTGAATAAGTGAGATGATTGGTTACCCTACGGCGCAGTCACTAATCTGAATAATTAGATATTGAGAGATAATAAAAGAGAAAGATATGATTGTTGGGCGCCAGATGCACATGCGTCAGAAAATGGATAATTAGAGAAAAAGATATAGATAAAGACAAGATCAGGTTCTACGACGGTTCTGCACAGCTTGCTCAGTATAGACAAGATAATGGTAGAGGGGAGGGGTTGAATCCAATAGCTAAAATACGAAACGGGTGAACCAGAAATAGTATCGAATATGTTGGCTAAGAAACGATAAATCTTAATAACAAGCAAACAACTGAAGAAATTGAGATATAATTAAGATAGGTGAGATAATTAATTTACAGCCAGAGAAAAGTTGAGCGAGAGATTTAACAAATAACAGAACATTTTCAGAACAAACGAGAGATATGCGTAGGCTCGCGATACTATGATTCGAGGTAATAATTAACACGGTTTTATAATGAATAGGCAGAACAGAAAAAGATATACGGTACTTAAATTATGCATTGATCAAGCAAACCATAAAATATAAGAAGCGATTATAAGAAACATGCGAAATACAAAAATTGTAATAGTTTTCACATTACCAGAATCATCAGAGGTATAACAGAGGCAGGGAATTATTAATTACGAGGTAAATTCAAGGAAACAGGTCAAGTAGAGAATTATTATAAAATATAGAAACTAAGAGATAATACGTAGTCTCTAGTTTGTGATACGTGCGAGAAGAAAGAAAGATAATATTCGGTACGGTAAAAGATAATTTCGGGATTAAGACAATTAATACTCAAGAGAATTAATACGCAACATACGACAAACCAAAGAGACTACGGACAACTACGATCAGCGGTATTAGCGAAGAAAATAATAAAAAAGATGTTATTCGATACGGCGCAATACTCCAAAGTCAAAAGAACGACGAGCGGGATCGCGCGGCCATGTAAGATCGCTCACGCGGTACACTCACTAAGCTAAATTAATCAAAGGTAATAGGTGAAGAGACAGTTATGAAATAATCAGAGGAAGTATAGCGAAATAGTAATACTCAATGACTAAGATAAGAATTGATCATTTAACAGAACACGCTGCTATACAGCGATATTAGACATTTAGGTATTCTAGAAGAGAAAGATAACAAAATAAAGCAATAATCACTAACAATGCGTAAGTAAGAGTCAACCAGTTGCGAAGTTACTTGCAATAAGAAATAGAAAGGGACAAGATGAGAAATATTAGAGAATAAGGTACGAGCCTAGGTGGCTCACGCAGACCAACTGCAAGATAGAGAGAGAGAGAGAGAGATAAAGATACGATATATTGCAAGTAATTTCGTGGCTTCGCAAAATAGAAGGAACCTCACTTACGTGAAAAGAAGATATAACCGGTACCGAAGATGCGGTAAGAAAGCGATAAAGGGAACCTGTTGATAGCGGTAATAATACTAGATACTACGAGAGCACGTCTTTATTAATCGAGAACTGAACGTAGAGTGTCGAGACGAGCGATGATCCTGATTTTCGTCGTGCTGCTGTCACGTGATTCTTCCTCAAATTTGCGTTGTTCTAATTGGGCCAGCAGGTCGCGTAGGTCTGGTCCACAGGTAGGCGGCGATAATCCCTCGCCGCTTGTTTTTCTTCTTCCTCGCTGACAGGTATTGAGGTATCGGGACGTCGAAAGGTGGTCGGAGATGTTTACCCTCAGCTGTGCTGCATCGTTGGTGAGAGGGGAGGTCGTACCGCTCATGTGTTGCGATATTGAGGTGTGCGATAATATTGCGTCACCGATCTCTTGGACTTGCGACCGATTGTACTTCACTCCTTGCTTTACTGGTACTCCCCGTTGTAGCTGTTTCGTTGGCGCTGCATCCCGGCCCTCGCTCATCGGAGCCCTCATGCCGGAACGATCTGGCGGTGATGGCCCTCGACCCGGATCCCCACACTATATCCACCAGATCCACGTGGTCAGCATAGTCTAGCCTATTCCACGCCACAGCCCTTCGATAGGACGGTTCATTAAGAGAAAACCGTCCTCTATTTGATAGACAACGACTTAGTAGATGTCATGGTCGGTTCAGCTCCAGGCTGATAAGTATCGTCGACGGGAGGCTTTGTTGTGTTTTTGACGCACAGCCCTGTACGCCGTCTGGCGATGCATCCGAGTGGTAGAAGCATTGATTCGTGGTTCGGCTCCTGGCTGATAAGTCTTAAATAGTCGGAGGTACTGTTTGTGCATCACGCACGACCCTGTTCACAACTTAGACAGGCATCCATCGGGAGTGGTCTCAGCGGTATTCGTTCGTCTGTAGTCGGTGGTGGTCGGTGTTGAGCTGGTACGTGACCCCTGTCAGGCAGTGTCCTGGTATCTTAAAGCGGAAGTCTCGTAGATGGTTCTCGTAGAGCGTGACAAAATTAGAAAATAGAATAAAATCAGCTTAATAAAGAGAGTTTCACTTAAAGATAACTAGTCGTTCGTTTTGGAGTATTGGTCTCAGATGTGCTTTCGTTATTTTAGTGATATTCGTACGTAGGGAAGTACGATGATTAAACCATGTAACGGGGTACGAAATACCACGTCACAATACATACCGCAATGCTGGATCCATTTTTCACGACGATGAACATCAATCGTTGGAAACCGAAAGAGTTTTGTAACATCACGTCGATTTTTGCAGCCTTTATATGAACACACATCACTGACGCGCCCGGGGACCATTTTTTATTTCAAATTAACACTTAAAAAACATTTAAAAAATCTATAACCAATACATCAGATAACTTCATGAATTTAATCACAATTGCCTGTTAACAATAATTTATTATTCATAATATATATGTTACAAAGATATATTATCACGATTCGGGTGAAAACAGGATGAAAGGTGTTTTTCAAAACAGATTCACTATTACAATGTTTCTTCTTACAACAGTTTATATTACAACTACGTAGTTTTATAAATAATTAAATACGGTTGATAAATATATATAATCGAAGACGTGACAAGACGAGACAACAAGCGAGACACGATCAAGAGTGTTTTTCTTGTGCATGCAGAGAATTTTGTGATGGTAAAAATCATGGAGGACAGTTTAGGACGAGTCGTGGACAGTCGTGGAGACACGCATCGCCGTATCAACCAGAATTCAATCTATCATGTAGTTTAGTCCACAAGTTCAAAATGGTCTAAAATAAAGATACTGCTCTTAAAATTATGTACGATAGCTCATTGGATTCGGAATGACGCCTAGAAAAATGTGCCAAGAGAGTGTATTAGCACATAAAAAATTGCAAAAGTTGCATGGACTATTCATTGTGACGTGGATTTTTCCCGCTTCTCGGTCACTCGGAGAATATGACCGAGAACTTACCGCGTGCACAAGAAATCGACGTCCACGATGTACCCGGAACCTGAAATAATACCGCGAAATTTGTTGGGCGCCTGGCGTGATCAACATGCCTCGAAATCGGTAATACGATATACCGCGACCATATACTCGGTAGTTCAGTACCGCGAAGAGGAGAGGGGTAATTTTAGGGTAGAGAGAGATACGTCACACGTACGCCAACAAGTTATTTCGACAAAGCAATAATAAAATTTGACAATATATTTCCAAATAGCGGTAATACAGAAAAAAAAAATACAAATAATCACAATACAGCGGAAGTTTTTCCTCGCGATTCCAAACGCAAACGCTTAGCTTTAACACAAGAAAAAAAAGGAAAGAGCAAACAAAATAATCAACAAACAAAAATGAAGGGATCCAGAAGACCTCTACGGCCTACGTGCGCTAGTCGCTATACTAATCGTGACCGCTAATTTATACACAAAAAAAACCAAAAAAAGAATAGGACCCGACGCGCTGCTCGCGATCGTCCTCTACGGAATGGCGCTGATCGCGAACTTAATACTAACGGATTATGCAAAAAAAAAAACCAAACGGAAACGAGGCTCGTCGCGTCACCCGCGACTCTCCTCCACAAAAGAATATTTTTACTCGCGCGCACCCGAGCCCCACTTTCTCTGCGACGGCGGGACGCGGTCGCGAATTCGAATGCTCCCCGTGAGACTACTCGCGACCTATACGAGAACTGAGGCTGTATCGGATGAAGTTGAAATGACCCCGTGTAACGGAATTCAGTTACACTCAAACTCGAGGCAATAATGTCTCGGCTCAACCCGTGACTCGACTCGATCTCCTCGATTACCCGAAATTAACGCTACTTCCTTACGCGCAACTCAGGCTACGGTCACCAAGCAGATGTATCGGCTAAAGAATCTCGAGTACAGTCGCTAACGCCAATCCTCACTGGCTATCCGTCCTCGGCAAGCCTTTATTAATTATCTCTCGAGATTCTCTCGCAAGAAGGTTAACAGCGCTTACCGCTCTACATCCAAGCGATGAACTCGCCCACTCCCTCGGGATTCTTCCCGGTCATCTTAACTCGCAACCACACTAATTCCCAGAAACCAACGAAATAAAACGCAACTGTCACAGTGTGCCAGAGCTTCAGCTAACCGCCAGAACTGGAGTGAATCGGGATGGCCGCAACGCCGATCTCGTCACACTAATCCTTCGTGACGTCATCACCCTAAGAATGCGCAACAATCGATCTGTCATCGATTTTGGGGATTGCGCAACTTGCCGCGCACCTGTCGTCGCTACGCGGCGCAGGACTTAGGGCTAGATCGCGCTGTCGTCTTCAGCGCAGCTCTGCGGGGTCCTGGGGTTGGGCGGGGTGGTGCTCCCTCGTCGCTAGCAGGTCTCTCGCGGTTGCCTCGGTTGAGCGTAGGCGGGGTGAGCGGGGAGGCTGAGGCGCGCCGGCCGCTAGCGGGAATCGCGTCCGCCTTGGATTCCCGCGCTGCAGGGATCTGCGTTGTCTCCCCCTCCGCAGCCTCGGTATCCTTCCCGCGAGATCTCCGCGGTTTCGCCTTGCTTTGAAATCTCTTCGGCGTCGGAGTTGGTCGCTGGCTGGTGGCCGGTGTACTCGAAAAAAAAAATAAAAACAAAAGCCTGCAATATCTTATTCTTACTTCGCTATTTCGTCCCTGTCGGAGTCCGGGTGCGTGACTCCAGTTCTGGCGCTCTCTCTGATTATTTCGCGACTCGATTTCCGAACCCTTATCCCGGGATTCCGCCCAGGGTTCAGGGAGTACCTTGTAACGGGCAGGCCTAATCGAAATGCCACGTTACAACTCCCCCCCGCCCCTAGACGGAGCGTGGGGTGTCAGTGCGCCAGCGCTGCATCCCGCGAGCCGAACTTCGCGAGGTGACCGCAAGCCTAATACAGCCAGACGCCATTGCTCTGGATTCACCGAGAAACTTAAAACCAATGAACGATAAAAAAAAGAGAAAAAAAAAAAACGAAAAACAAAACAAAACTGCTAACTATCCAAGAAGGGCCGTCTACCCGCCGTCGTTTCTAAGTCCGGGCCTTCGGGGTTCTCCACGAGCTCAACTGGTCCCCTTCCTTACGCCAAGGTTGTCTAGGGGAGCCTTCCACTTCTCCACCGAACCTGAAATTTCGATCGCAACTCGCCACCAAGAGCTAGGGGAAAGAAAGTGACACACCGAGTGATATCCATTAAAAAAATTTTTTTTTTTTGTTAATAATCAGTTATACGAAAGGGGGAAAAAAAAACCAAGCAAACAAGAACAGAAGAAGAAAAGAATGTTTGGGGTCTCAACCCCTCCTGCCGAGTCGGCCCCTGTCACGTCCCCGGCCGGTCGCAGACGCCAAGACCCGCCACCGTCGTATTTCGATCTCGAAATCCAGCTCCTCTTCACCCCTCGCAACAGGGGGGTTCGGGACGGCTTCTCTCGCGACAGGGAGGTTCGGGACGGCTTCCCTCGCGACAGGGAGGTTCGGGACGGTTTCCCTCGCGACAGGGAGGTTCGGGGCGGCTTCCCTCGCAACCTGGGGAGTCGGGGCTGTCATCCTGGAATACCCCGGGGGGGAGGGGGGGGAATCTCCCTCGCCATCAGTGGGGGGATGTCTCCCGTCGTCACGGTCCCCTCGCGAAGGAACCCCCGACTAGGTTTACTGGCCTGGTCGTGGCAGGCGGGGCACCTCGTTTTTGGGTACCCGGGCCATCCGCACCGCCGGCAGAACAGCCCGAGTACCCGATCGCAGTCGTGATAGGAGTGGTGTCGCCACCAGCAGTTCCAGCAGCCGCCCGCGGGTAGCCATTCCCGCCACCCGGGGCCCGCTGGGGCTACTCTCCCCCAGCTGATGGTCGCCGGGGGGGAGCGGTACCTTTTCCAGCAACAGGAGGTCCCGGATCGCCGGGACATCGTCCTCCTCCCTCGCGATTCCTCCGCCAACTAAGGGGAAGAGTCAGTCAGGATCGTAGCTATCGCCTGTCACTCCTTTCCTCTTCCCGAAAAGCCTGTTTCCCCCTCACTGTTCCTCCCCGTTCCTATGCGCAAGTGCCTCAGACTCCACGTACCGCTTTAAATCCTTGATGTGGTGCCTACCGAGACACCGTCCTTCGCTATTTTCTAATTCGTACACGACGGGCGAGATTACCCTCGCCACGCGAAACGGACCGGCGAATTTGGGGGCTAACTTTGCCGCTACCTGTTGGGCGGTGGACGACAGAACTCGGTTTCGCTTCCACACCCTATCCCCAACTGCGAAACGGATATCCCGGTGCCCTTGGTTATAATACAGTGGCTGTCGCTCGTGGGCGTCTTCGAGGTGTTTGGTCACTAGGTCACGCAATTCACCTAATTTCGCCATTCGGTCCCCCCATACTTCGGGATGGGGGACGGGGATTTCCGCGGGACCTTCCACGAGCCGACGCAACTGCGTCCGTGGTTTGGGATCGCGACCCAAGTTTAAAAACGCGGGGCTGACTCTCAGTGAGCTGTGCACGGTGGTATTGTACGCAAATCGGAACTCGTGAAGGTGTGCATCCCAGTCCCGATGATCGGCCTTGATGTACGCTACGATCATCGTCTTTATGGCGCGATTCACCCTTTCCACGGGATTGGCTTGCGCGTGATACGGTGGTACCTTGGCGTGGGTAATATTTTACGCGACGCATAGCTCGTCGACAGCCTTATTCGCGAATTCCGTGCCGTTATCCGTCAGGAGCACCTCCGGGATACCCCATCGGGACAGCACGAGATCTTCCAGTGCGGCAAGAATATTCTTCGCGTTTGATTTTTGCAAGGGCGCTAACTCCACCCATCGGGTAAACAGATCTTCGAAAACTAAAAGGTACTGGAAACCGGCCCGACTTCTGGGAAATGGACCCATGACGTCCGTCGCAACTACGGTCCAGGGCGTGTCGACGACCCATCGATCCACAAGGCCTGCCGGTGGCGCCTGTTGCACCTTGCACTCTTGGCAGCGCTCGCGAGCACGGACCATCAAAACGATATCGCGATACATTCCGGGCCAGTAGTAGTCAGCTTCCGCTCGCGCGTAGGTTTTTTCGACGCCAAAATGCTCTGCCTGGGGGTCTTCGTGGACTTCTGTGAAAACCCGCGACCGGTGCTCCCTCGGGAGCACTAATTTCCACGGCGCCAAGTCCGCTAGTATTGGTTCTACTAAGGAGTCCGCCCGCAGATGATATAGCCGCCCCTCGACTACCGACCAAGTCCGGAACTTGTGCGGGTAGTCCAGGACGTCTTGGACGCGGTGTTGGTACCAGGGATCGATGACGACTTCCCAGGCGGCCTTACGCTCCGTCCCTGGTCTGTTGTTCCCAGTGACGTCGAGGGCGGCCAGCGTTTTCGTCCCCTCGTCTTCGCCTTCGTACATCCGCGATAAGGCATCCGGCACATGGTGCATTGCTCCTTTCCGATGTTTCATTTCGCAATCGTATTCGAGCGAATCGAGCGCCCACCTAGCTAACCGACCCGTCGGATTCCGCAATCCCCGCAACCATTTTAGACTCGCGTGGTCGGCTATCACGGTGAAGTGATATCCTTCCAAGTACGCTCCAAACTTCTTGACGGCCCAAATCAACGCGAGGCATTCCTGTTCGGTTGTGGAATACTTACGTTCCGCGTCCGACATGGTCCGACTCACGTATGCGATCACACGCTCAATTCCGCCAATAGTCTGTGTCAAGACGGCGCCAATACCAAAGCTATTCGCGTCGGTCTGCACGACGAACTCATGCTCGAAGTCGGGACACGTTAGAACCGGAGCCGGCGCCAACGCGGCTTTTATGCGTTTAAACGCCGTTTCCTGCTCGCTACCCCAGCCCCATTTCTTATCTTTCCGCAACAACCGGGTAAGGGGCTCCGCCACACTCGCGAACTCGGGGATGAATTTCCGATACCACGAAGCCATACCCAAAAATCGCCTCAATTGCCGTAGATTTTTTGGCGCGGGATACTCTAAAATAGGTTTCACCTTGTCGGCATCGACCTGTAGGCCGTTCTGGTTCACCTTGAACCCTAGATACCGGACTTCGCTACGACAGAATTCGCACTTTTCCGGGTTGATGGTAAGCCCCGCCAACACTATCCGTTCGATAACGCGAGTTAGCCATTTTGAGTGCGAACGAAAATCGGTGGTCACTACAATAATATCGTCGAGATATGCGAAGGCATATGGCTCCATCTCTGGAGTAATTAATTTGTCAATCAACCGCTGGAAGGTGGCTGGGGCTCCGGTAAGCCCGTATGGCATTCGCACGAACTGGAATAATCCGCGACCTGGGACCGTGAACACCGTTATTTCGCGACTCACGCGTGTCAAGGGAATCTGGTGGTAAGCTTGGCTCAAGTCTATAGTCGAGATGTATTTGGCTGACCGCAATTTATCCAATATGCCGTTCATAAACGGTATCGGGTACGCATCCTTTTTTGAAACGCTATTTACTTTTCTGAAGTCCAAGCAGAACCGATATTTCCCGTTTGGCTTCTTGACCGTCACGATTGGTGTCGACCACGAACTTTGGGAGGGTTCGATGACTTCATCCGCGAGCATGCGATCTACCTCCGATAAACGAGATTTTTATTGGTTTCGATTAGGCGATACACACCGTATCGCAAGAGAACATTACAGAGAGTGATGATTTACAGAGCGAGAGAAAACATAGATTATACACATACATGATTTCGAGACAGTAGACAATACATGAGATACAGCTGATAGGTTTTGAGTCGCGACACGGGCAAGAGGCGAGATTTGACGCAGAGACGGCAAGTAAACATTGCACGCAAGTGTGCGTACATGTGCGAGGACGATTTTGGGTGTCGCGAGACATACATTTAACTATTCGATACTTTGCCGAAACACTCTTCGTTAATAGCCTCCTGCACTTTCGGAGATACGAGATAGTACCGCTGCTTGATAGGTGCGCTTCCCTGCACGTCTATGTCGTGCTCCGCGAGATGGGTGAGGCCCAAGTCTCCCGAGACTTTCGGTAATTCCTTCGCTAAGAATTCTTGTAATTCGCGATTCTCGCTATCCGCTAGCTCTACGATGCCGCTAAAACCTGACACATCGGTAATTTGGATCGGCCGACCCTCCTCAAATTTTCCCTCGTGTTCCGGAACATTCGCAATCCTCCATGATTCGCGCGCACCGTCAATCGAAGAGCCAAATTTTCTTACAAAATCCATGCCGAGGACGCAATCTCCAACTAAGGTGGGGATAATCCGCAACGAAAACTTATGCGCGACACCCAGCAACGTTATCGGAAGCTCTACCTCCCCGGTTATTGCCTCTACCGATCCATTCGCCAATACGACACTCGAACAGCTGGTTGACTTTACTTGTCGTCCGTATTCTAACGCGATTTGGTGTCCGACCATACCGAGGCATGTTCGCGACGAGCCGGTGTCTAACAACGCCCTGACCCATGTGCCCCCGATACATACCCGCAAAAACCAGCGTTGGCCGAACTCTATGGTCTGCATCGGAAAGCACGTCGCGATTTCCCTCTCGACGCCACGCAATGTCGTGGTGCCTTCCACTCGGGGCGCCGCGTCGACACTTAACGAGGCTGCCCGTCCTGGTTTCCCGACCACCGCGGACAATCGATCGAATACACGTCATCGTATCCGCAATGATAGCTAAAAGATCCGCAAAGGGTCCGGACAGCTATTAAACCGGTGACTGGGACGATGTCAATTCATGCACAAGTTCTCGTCCCACACCTTGTCGCCACGATATTGTACGGCCCGGGGCACGCGCGTGGCCGGCCGGTTAGCCGAGGGGACTGCTCCCCTGTTCGTTCCTCGCGCGGGTCGCTTCGCCGAGGTCGGCCTCGTTGAAGCCGGGCTTCCGCCACTGGGCGGTGCGCCGCTCTACTTGTTCCTCTGGGTCGCGACCGCCATTGCTTTCAACAGCTTCTCCTCAAGTCCTTTCACCTGGGCCGCGAGCAGCTTCTCTATCGTCTGCGCTACGGTTGACTCGACCCCTGACTCGGTAATGGCGGCTAACCCAAGCTCGCTCCGAGTCGCCGCGGTTTTGGTCCGGCACGCTAATTCGCTAATAAATGAGTCTTTCGGCGTGGACGGGGGGCGGTAGTCGCGAGACAGCGCGAGGTTTCTTTCCCGCTCCGTGGCGAGATAAATTAATTCGCTCCACGTTCGAATTTCCCTTCTACGGAGGACTTCGCGAATTTCGGGACGCAAGTTCTTAGAGGCCAGGTCCAGTTGTTGCTCCATCGTATAAGGACGCGGCATCCGCCTCAACAACCCCCAAACGCAGGATAGATATTCTGTCACCGACTCGACCGGTCCCTGGGTTCGCGACCTAGCCTGATCCTCCACGCGGCTTCCTACTGCCCCGTCCCCGAACCACAAACGCAACGCCGCGCGAAACTCGTCGTACGTGACCCAGCTATCTCTCTCGCAACGCAACCATTCCAAGGCTAGGCCCGAGAAGATCATCGTGAGCGAACTCTACACTTCGTTTTCGCTCAATTTCGACAGACTTCGCCATTCCTCCAATCGCGTAAGGAAATCCTCGACACTCGGCTCGCCAATCCCCGAGAACTTGAGGTTCCAACCTCGTAAGGTCCTCGGGATGTCACGAATCGTTTCCCGGGTACGCGATTCCATAATTGGATCCCGGGCCCAAGCTGGCAGGGCAGCGGTCGCCATGTCGCAAGGAATTGTTGCGGGGTCAGCCGGTAGCGACCGGGACTCGACCCGCGGAGCTGACGTCCCTGCGATCAGTCGGGTGGAATCCACTAGGGGCTGTTCGTGCCCCTGTCGCTGCCCTTGGATTGGGGAGGCCTCTCCCCAGTGCTCCTGGGCTCCGCTCGCCATCGAAAACGGCATCAAGTGGAAGGGTATCCGCGTCGGAACTTGATACGCGGTCGGCCGCGAGGCGCTACCATACACCTCCGAGGTGGTGATAGCCGCCGGAGCGACGGCTACGCTCACCACCGTACTCGTCGTCGCTATCGTGGTGAGCCGGGTCGCGATAGTGATATTCACGGGTTCTAACAGCCGCGAATCGCTAGCCTTCCGGGGCTGTTCGCGCACCGGTTCTGCAGCGGTCGCTAATTTGGCCAACCCCGCGAAGACATCCTCGTCCTCGGGTTCCTAAGTGACTGTCAGATCCCCGCGCGCACGCAAGAGGTGTCGCACGTAACGGTCGCGACGCACCAGCAAATTACCGGTGGAATTCACCCTCGCGATCGCTAATGCTAACTCGAGCTCATCGCTCGTCATGTCGTACAACCACGCGCCAACGGTTACCTCCGCCATGTTGATTTTACCCGCTCAAACAAAGAGCAGTGATGAAATTAAAAGCACGCAAAATCAAACTATTCGGATCGAAAGACAAAAGCCGTAGGTAGAGTTTGAGCGCAAGCAGGGTATCCAATATGGACCCTTCCGTGAAACTTGTTAAATTAATTCGCTATTATCCACAAGCCACAGCAGAACGTGAGAGAGATGCTTTCTCGTATCAGTGAAATCACCGCTAATATATAAGTGATATCAATATTTGCGAAATAAAAGCACCAGCAAAACAAATATCGTACACAAAATGAAACAAAACCAAAACAAAACAACAAAAAAAAAATTCGACCGCAATGCTGAAATCCGTCGTTGAAACACACAACAAACAAAAAAAAAAACCAAAAAAAAAATTTTTAAACCGCAGAAGACGGAAGAAAAACTGTTCGCTATTTTGATAGCTTGTAGTTCGACCGAACCGCGTGGAAGGTGTGAGTCGCTTGAAATCAAAGATGAGTTGTGGTGTTGAGTTTATTGTATACTTATTATTTATTTTATTTACATATATACAGTTAATGGATTGGTTGCCAAGTAATGCATGGGGTGGTTTTAGTGGTGAAACAATGTGGTGGAGGTTTCAGTGAAGATGTCGGTCGTCTGGGAGGTTTGGTTACAGTCCTGGGTGGCGGAGTGTATCTGCTCTCTGGTGAGCTGGGAGGCGTTGGGGGACGGCGGTTCTCAGCTGCTTTTATCGGAGACTCCCACTCGCTGTCTGTCGTCTGGGTGGCGATTGTTGCAAAGGAACGCTGCGGCTCAGGAAACGGTGACACGGGAGCTGGGATGCGCCGGTAATAGCTCGGAGAGGTTAAGCGTACTCGGCGTACATCCCATAAGGAAAGAAGAACTGCTGGTGGTCTCGTCAGTGGTCGTGCGGGAACGTCAATTCGATGTAGAGTCCAAGGGATAGGCGGGTTGGATGCAGTTGTGCTTTGGTGTTCACTGGCCGAAGCCAGATAAAAACGGTCCGTCATACAGTGTCGTGTAGTCAGGTCTGTCGTGGAGTCAGTCGCTGTCGCAGAGTCAGTCGCAGTCGTTGTAGCGTCGATGGGCTGAAACGGCGTCGTTGAAGCGTCAGAGTCAGTTGGGTGCTTTAGAAGAGTTGAACCCGAAGTGCCCTGCCGATCGGTCTGATCGGCCGTCTCTTATTCCAGCCTCGGTGGATCTTTGATAGCGGGAGACCATGTTCGGTGATTACGCAACGCGCTCAGCTGCGTGGGTGGCGTGAGCGGCGTGCGTGACGTCACACTTTCTTCAGGGTCGCGTGATTAGAAAGTGTGCGAGGCTGGTTGCCTCGCGTGAGTTGGAAGGCGCGCGACCGACGTGTTGCGTTCACAACGTTGTTGTGAACAAAAACAAAAAGAAATCAGAAATCAAAAATAATAACAAAAGAAAAGAAAAATGACACAAGCAAGAGATAGGCGATAAAGGCAGGCGATTTTATTCCTATTATTAGAAATGGGAGGTGCGGATATACGTGGTGTACTTTTTCGTCACCCGGTATATTCGTCAACTCGTAGCCTGAGTCGTAAATTGCAACTTTCGATGTTATTCGCCACCCTCTGTATACAATTTTATTTCCCCGCTACGTATTCACGCCTGTCTCGCTGTACACCAAACGTCAACACGCTTGACCGAAGTGTCTCGCGACCTCTCTCCCCCGTATTCTCCGAACGCTGTTGTTTTCGTTCTGCGAGCGCTATCCGTTGCTAAGTCGAAATTTCCGAAACGCGCAATGCTACTATCTTTCTCGGAGATTTTTAGCGGAAATTTCACGAAGGCCCCACGTTGGGCGCCAATTTGTGACGTGATTTTTCCCGCTCCTCGGTCACTCGGAGAAGATGACCGAGAACTTACCGCGTGCACAACAAATCGGCGTCCAAGATGTACCCGGAACCTGAAATAATACTGCGAAATTTGTTGGGCGCCTGGCGTGATCAACACGCCTCGATATCGGTAATACGATATACTGCGACCATATACTCGGTAGCTCAGTACCGCGGAGAGGGAAGGGGTAATTTTAGGGTAGAGAGAGATACGTCACACGTACGCCAACAAGTTATTTCAGTAGTATAGATATGAGAGTTCTAGATCACAACATGGCGGCGTGCCGGCTCCCTCCCACCACCCTCTCGGGCAGCCGGTATGTTACCACCACTATAGCAAGCCTTTCCCAATGACGTCAGCAGTATAATCGCCATTTTGATTTAGCTGGATGAGCAGCCATTTTGATTTTTGACGGATGTGACGTAACCGGCTGACGTGCCCACTGCGGCCATTTTGAAAATGACGGTCATTTCGATGGAGGCCATTTTGACGGCGGCCATTTTGATTTTTTTGATGGCGGCCATTTCGATTTTTTGATAGCGGCCATTTTGAGCGCGGCCATATTTGATTTTTTGATGACGGCCATTTTGATTTTTGCTTAGTCAGACGAGCGACCATTCACACAGCGGCCATTTTCATTTTTGCTTAGCCGGATGAGCAGCCATTTTGATTTTTGCTTAGCCTGATGAGCAGCCATTTTGATTTTTCATCGTCCGACAGTTTGATAATATGATTTCCGCTATGACGTCGTCAGCATAATCGACCGATTTGCCGTCTGACGAGCAGCCATTCAGACAGCGGCCATTTTGATTTTTTCCTAGTTTTGCCGTGTGACGAGCTGCCATTTTGATGGCGGCCATTTTGATTTTTTATGACGTCACCAGTATAATCGAGCGATTTTGCCGTCTGACGAGCAGCCATTCAGACAGCGGCCATTTTAATTTTTGCTTAGCCGGATGAGAAGCCATTTTGATTTTTTATCGTCGGACAGATTGATAATGTGATTTATTTCTCGGTCGGATGAATAGCCATTTTGATTTTTCGCCGTTACCCGTAAAATTTCGCGCTAATAGTTTTCCCCAGGCGAAAAATAATATTTTCCACGTACTTCGAATACATTCTTGTGTGTTGATCGACCGGTTGGCGACATCGCAATTAGATAGGCCAGGAATGTTCACTACAATTAGATAGGTCGGGGAATGTTGACGACAATCCGTAAACTTTCATTCGCGCTAATAGTTTGCCTTGACTATCACTCTCCCAAATTCTTACCTTACCCAAGTGCAACACGATTGTCATATGCGCGCAAAGAATTGCCACATTTGCGAAAAGCCGTTTACCCCTGAGGAGAAAAAGTGCCACGACCACTGTCACTTCACGGGTAAATATCGTGCTCCTGCTCATAATCGGTGTAATATGAATTTCAGAGAGACGCACACAATTCCAATAGTTTTCCACAATTTGTCCGGTTACGATTCTCACTTTTAATAAAATCCCTCGCGTCAACTTTTCCCTGTGAAATTACCCTTCTTTAATTCTTGTGAGACGAAAGCGCTAAAATCATCATGATACTTAATAAGCAGTTTACCGGCGAAGAAATAATTATAGGATTCAGCGACGCGACTTCGGAGTTTTCGCTCCAAGATCTTCGGCGACTCGTTGAATGTGTCCGGAGAGCTCGTGTGCAACCGCGCAGACAGCACAGGGTATATGTTCAGGACATAACATTAATCCTGCATTTTCAAAAATGGGGGAAATTAGGTGATCGCGATCTCTTCGGACATCGAACCAGATGACGATGAACGCGAAGCCAATTGGATCGAGCGTCGTCAGATCAGCGAGGAATAAGATACGTCCTGACGTATGATTGTGCGCCGGAAAACGTTCAACGACTGCAGTAGTGTTCGCCCTCAGAGCGAAAATAATATTTTCAACATACTTTGAATACATTCTTTTCTGCTAATCGACCGGGTGGCGACACCGCAATTAGATAGGCTGGGAATGTTGATGGTGATCCGTAAACTTTTACGCTAATAGTTTACCCCCAGGCTTATTTCCCACTCGATGGGGTATATAAAACGTGGGCCTATTCCGATGATGACGCTGGTCTCATCGTCTCTTCGCGTCGTGAACTGCTCTTACTAGTGAAAAATGAAGGTAATTAATAGGTTTAGGTAGATAGGTAAGCAGGTAAGTAAGAGCACACAAGGTTAGCGTACGACTAAGTCTTTATAAGGTATAGTGAGTATGTTGAGTTACATAGTGTATGTATATATATATGTACATGAGTATCAAGTGTAGTAGTATTATATGTATGATACTATATTTTATCCCAACACTCCCTCTAAAATATAAGTTCAATTTTTAATCAACATTTTAACTTTTATATGTAACAATAAAATGAAATTTTATAGAAATTAACAATGACGAATTAGTAATAATATTAACAAAATTTAACCAGTCTGATTTTAACTATTTAGTGTCTTTTCAAGTAAACTAAAATCAAAAATAAACTTTCAAGTAATTAATGTGTAATAATAAACACTTTTAAAGTCACTATTTCTTCTTTGTATTTCTTCTTGTTTATTATCCTAGAATTTCTCCTTCCAACCCAGAATTGATGACGCAGAACTGATGTTTAGGTAATTCTAATGACTTGGTCAGGTAATCAGCGACCATGTCTTCAGAATTTACCTGCTGGATCTCAACAATTTTATCCTTGACCTGTTCTCTTATAAAATGATGTTTTACATCAATGTGCTTTGCGTTTTTCTTGTATGATGCTGTCATGGATAAATCGATAGCACTTCTGTTATCTACCTTCATCTGAACTGGTTTGGCTGCTACTCCAGGATCAAATTCATTAATCAACTGCTCAATCCAAATAGCTTCGCTGCACGCTGCTGACAAGGCTTGGTACTCTGCTTGGCATGTTGATGTGGCCACTGTTTTCTGTTTGCTCGTTGACCAAGAAATAGCTGAGCCGTTATAAAAGAATATGTATCCTGTGATAGACTTTCTGTCTCTTACATCATTTGCCCAATCTGCATCACAGTATCCAACTATTGAGTCACTCTTGTCGTTTTTAATTACCAATCCTACTTTCTTAGTAGCGTGTAAATATCTTAGTAAGTGTTTTAAGCTTTCTACATGTATGCGTTTTGGATTCTTATTAAACGAGCTTAAATAACTTGATGCATAGCATATATCTGGTCTTGATGTTTGTCCTAGATATAAAACTGAACCAACTCCCTCAGAATATGGAAAATTTGGCACTTCTGGACTGTTTTCAATTTGTTCTAACTTTAAACTTGTTTCTAAAGGTGTTTTCATTGTACCGCATCCTTCTAAATTAAAGTTAATTATCAAATTCTGAATGTAATTTTCTTGAGTCAATTTGTATCCTTTTTCTTCTTCTAAGTATTCAAATTTGATGTTCAAAAAATGTTTCAATTTTCCCATATCCTTGATCTTCATATTCTTGGTTAATTGATTTACAAAATTGTTCTTTAATTCTTCTGATGAAACTAAGACCATTTGGTCATCCACGTAAATTGCTACGATCAGCCACTCCTTCTTTTCTTCATTTTTATATTGATAAACACAAGGATCCACCTCACTCTGCTTCAGTCCCATCTTGACTAATATATTTGTGAGTGTTTCGTGCCATGCTATTGACCCTTGTTTTAAACCGTAGATAGCCTTGTTTAGTTTTAACACTTTATCTTCTTCGCCTGTTTTAACGAATGGTTCAGGCTGCACAGCATAAATTTCTTCTTGTAGTAAGCTTCTTAGAAAAGCTGTTTCTACATCCAGATGATATACGAGTATAGTGAGATCATATTTTGTAGCTAGCGCTATTAAAAATCTTATTGTTACGTATCTAACTACTGGTGCAAAAGTGTTGAAGTAATCAACGTTGAGCTTTTGCATGAATCCCTTTGCTACTAGCCTTGGCCTGAGTCTAGTTATTTTTCCATTTTCATCTCTTTTTATTTGAAATACCCACCTGAGCTCTATTGGCTCTTTTCCGGATGGCAAGTTGACCAAAGAAAAAGCTTCATTTTCTTCAAAGCATTCCATTTCATTTTCCATTGACTTGTACCATTCTTCTTTTAGTTCTGAGTCCATTGCTTCTTCCCAACTTTTTGGTTCTACAATGTTTTCTTCACTAAACTGATTTTTCTTCTTCCTTTTTGTGCTTGTGACTACGTAGTCCTTAAATTTCTCTGGTAACTTCTTCTCTCTCACTGGCCTTGCCTTGGGTGTTGCTTGCAATTCTGAGACTGTTGCTCCCTCATTGCCATCATCATTTATATTTAAATTTGAAATAGATTCGTCAATTGATATGTCAATTGAATCTGTGTTTGACATGTTTTTTTCCAGTACCTCTCTATCTCTTTCAGACTCATTGGTGTTGTTCTCGTGCTCTTCATCTATAGGTAAGTACACTGTTTCTTGCTCCTTGTTTTCTTGTTTTTCACTTTGATCAGTTTGTTTATTCTCTCCTTTGAAATACATCTTATTTTCATCGAATACAACTTCTCTGCTAATAGTCATCTTTTTAGTAGTTGGATCTATCAACCTATAACCCTTTTGGTGTTCAGCGTAACCAACGAACATTTTCTTTGTTGACTTTACATCCCATTTCTTTCTTTTTTCTTTAGGAACTAGAGTCATTGCAACACACCCAAACACTTTCAAGTGTCTCAAGTCTGGTTTTCTGCCAGTCCAGACTTCGAATGGTGTTTTGTCATCCAATGACTTCGATGATGATCTATTGATCAAATAATTCGCTGTGTTCGATGCTTCAGTCCACAACCACTTTGGAGCATTTGCTTCGTGTAAAATTGTTCTTCCTTTTTCAATGATGGTTCTGTTCTTCCTTTCCGCTATACCGTTTTGCTGAGGTGTGTATGGACATGATGATTCCCAGATGATACCTTTTGTTTTGAGATATGCTTGAACTTTGTCATCCTTGTACTCTAAGGCGTTGTCTGTTCTCAATTTCTTGATTCTTCTGTTTAACTGATTTTTTACTTTTTCAATGTATTCTTGTAAGAACTTGAAATAATCTGACTTGGCCTTGAGAAAATAAACACTTGTAAACCTGCTATGATCATCTGTAAAAGTAAGCATGTATCTCGCACCACCTAGTGAATTTACCTCCATGGGTCCACACATATCTGAGTGAATCAAGTCCAACAGCTCGCCTGCACGTTCACTCTCCTTAGGAAATGGTAATCTTGCGTGTTTGCCTTTTAAACAGCTTTCACATGGTGAGTCATCTGTGCTGTTTACCTCATAGCCTGTAGCTTGCTTGCTAAGTTTTACCATATCTTGCCTATTGAGATGTGCCAGCCTTCTGTGCCATAGTTTTACAACGTGTACTGGAGTTTTCTTTTCTGCTCTTGCAATGTTAGCACTTTCAGTGTCACTTCTTATGATCTTCCACATGGATCTTACTTTTATAGCTGTAGCTATTACTTTCTTTGTTTTCTTGTTGATGATATCACACTTGTCTTCATCAAACAACGACAAGAATCCAGCAGTGGTGAGTATGTGAACTGAAACTATATTTGATTTTACCGCTGGGACACATAAAACAGTCTGGAGTACTACTCGCTTTTGAACTCCTTTGAATGTGAATGTTATCTCTGCTGTACCTTTACCTGTAGCTTCTATCAAGTCATCATTCGCCATTCTTACTTTTACTGGTTTTATATCTTGGTAATTTTGAAGAATGTTTTTGTTTGCAGTCATGTGTTGTGTTGCTCCAGAGTCTAAGTACCAGTCATCATCATTGTGCTTTATGTTTGAATCATGTGCTATCCAAACTATCGCTTCTTCTTCTGCTTGAGCCAAATTGCTTTTCTCTTCTTTCTTATTCCTGCATTCTTTGGCGTAATGACCATACACGTTACAGTTGAAGCATCTGACTCCTTTCTTTTTGTTCTTGTTAAATTTATTCTTTGGATTGAATTGCTTCTTATGTTTTGCGATGAATACTGACTCTGTGTCTTTGCTTGCACTATTAGTTTTCTTTACATCTTGTGAAATCTTGGCTTCTACTACTTCACCTGTTAGCTTTACTCCTGAGCTTTCTAATCCCATAATCATGGGTTCGTATTTTTCTGGTAGACCTGCTAGTAAGACTGCTCCAATCCACTCGCTGTCTACTTTGAAGCCTAATTTCTCTAATCTTTGCGCTGTAGAGAATATTTTATGTGTGTAGTCCTCTGTTGTTGAGCAGTTATCTAACTTAATGCTTAACAATTCGCTCAGGACACCTATTTTCCTGGTCATACCTGCACCTTCATTAACACTCTTTAACTTTTCCCACACTGCTTTTGGAGTTTTTAACATATTTATATGTGTGTATGCTTTTGTATCTATTGATCTGACTATCCTAGACATAGCCCTATCCATTTTTAGGGTGTCTCTTGTATATTTTTCATCTTCTAGCACACAGCCCCAAAGATCTTGGTCTTTCCGATACAACTCCATGGCAAAAGACCAGTTTTGATAGTCATCGGAGCTCTTCAACTTTTCGATACCGATCACACTTGACAATTGATCTGTCATCTTTACTTTGGTTTTGTGTGATTTTCCTGCCTGTTCAGTATTATTTTACGCTGTACTACAGCACTCTTCGGTATACTGAAACGGTAAGAAAAAAACGCTACCTCTTTGCTGTTGTGCGCCACGCCACGTGTCACTTTGAGGTTAGCTTTTTGCTTGCTTTGTATGCCGGAGCAAAAAAAACTTTAACTGAACCTCTTTGACTTTGAATATTACTTTTACCTGTACCTTCCGCAACTGATTAATAACATACTGACCTTCGTGTCAAGCCCATAACCTGAAGGTAATTAATAGGTTTAGGTAGATAGGTAAGCAGGTAAGTAGGAGCACAAAAGGTTAGCGTACGACTAAGTCTTTATAAGGTATAGTGAGTATGTTGAGTTACATAGTGTATGTATATATATATGTAGATGAGTATCAAGTGTAGTAGTATTATATGTATGATACTATATTTTATCCCAACAAAAAACAAGAAACCGATTGAAACGCGATGGATCTAGCAAAAGTTAACCACGTCGGCTGTCTGGAGAATCCGCCAACCAAGAAGGTGTCGGAACTCGAAATTGGGGGAGTGTATGACGTCATCGGGTTACGACTGGTCAAAACAAAATTCAGGGTACGTGTTCTGGCGACGATCGATGGAGAATACAACGTCTTCTTACCACCGAGAATCGCAAGGGCCCTGCAAGAAGATTCAAATCAGCTGGCTGAAATGTGCAACATGGCTGGGCAAAATCGCCTGCAAATGAAATATCTTGGTGGGGAATTCAACAAGCTCGAATTTTCATCCGGTTATGTGCCATAAATAAACTATGCGATCCCCAACCACTACCTCTACAAAAATTGATCCGCGAGGGGATGAAAGCCGGCGTGCTGGAGATCGAACTTTCGCCAACCGGATCTAAACAGGAGTTGTAACGAATCTCGGAAATATCAACCGGTAACAGCCTCTCGCTGCGGGGCTTTCGACGTTCGTTGAGCTGCCCAAGGACATTCAGCGGAAGAGGGCGGTGGTGAACGTGAAAAACAAAGATGAAAGATGCCTTCTCTGGCCCATCACTGCAGCCCGCCACCCGGCCAACACCCCCACCGATAGAACTAGCCATTATCGCCGCTTTATCTCCGAGTTGGACTGTACAGGTATCAAATTGCCCCCCACTCTACATGATGTGAAAAAGCTTGAGATTCCATATTGATACCTGGACAGACCGACACCCTACCTTGGGGGTTTGTCACAGCCCCCTGATAGCTATAGGATAAAACTGTACACGTTTAATTATTGTGAATATTTACGCTTGACGCCTCCGGCGATCCGCCATCATGCGGAAACGATTTGGACTGGATTTGAAAATGTGAATACATATACATGACATTTATTTATCTATTTATTTATTTATTTATTTATTTATTCATTTATTTATTTATTTATTTACTATCAATATATTGAGAAATTATTCATTTTCATTCGTTTACCACGTGAAAAGTTTTCAGAAAACGAAAAAAAGTTTTCAGAAAATGAAAAAAAGTTTTCTGAAAATGAAAAAAAATTAAATGTGTAATAATCGTAGATTATTATTATTATTATTATTATTATTATTATTATTATTATTATTATTATTATTATTATTATTATTATTTTCATGGCATCGAGTACGGCACATGTGCATGCAAAGGAGATAAGTGTGGAAATATTTGTATATTCAAATCTTTTATTGTAATTCGGAAAATACA
The DNA here is from genome assembly GCF_021901455.1 of Neodiprion lecontei. Classification (NCBI taxonomy): domain Eukaryota; kingdom Metazoa; phylum Arthropoda; class Insecta; order Hymenoptera; family Diprionidae; genus Neodiprion; species Neodiprion lecontei. Next base: position 15,489,636 of record NC_060266.1, on the reverse strand, counting down.
TACAAATTATGTTACATGGCTGTTTTATTTATCCAGCTATTGTGCGAACTATCAAAACCCAACCACTTCACATAGACCCGATTCCCCCGTTTGCGTAATACTTTCTCCACAAGAAAGCCGTCGGGGTATTTTACTTTGCCGAGCTCCTCCTCGTAGAAGCCCCCCTCGATGGGATGATCTTGATAATCGGTAAGTTTGTACGTCGGCGGATTGGTATCTTTCACCTCACTCACGGTGAATATTTCAGTCGTCCAATTGGGCGTATAGCCTTTTCCGAATACATTCTTGTACTTGCTGATTCGAACTCGATCGCCCGCACTGAAGGTGCCAGGATGTCCCTAAATTGGGGGACACGGACCAGCCAGCGTGATACCCGACTCAAATCCAACCGAGAATTTCTTTGCCGCAAGCTCGTCCGACACATAATTTTTGAATTATAAGCGATAGCGTTAGGCCAATCAGAGTGCATCATTTCATCTGGATTTGCCGCCACGGAAATTGCTGTTTTGTTCGTCTGGGTGAATTATTATTATTCGTTTCCGAATTAAATATCGGCACCTCCCCTCTCTCCCTGTTGTACCCCTTCTCGAGCGCTGACCTCGGTATTGTTGCCGCGGCACACGCTGCCGGCCGCACACCCACGGACGCACACTCGTGTGTGTGAAACATAAGCGAATGCCCAGCTACACAATACTACGAAACACACATCTACGAGTGAAAATAAAAATAAATCCCCAAATAAATCAGCGGATTTAAGATTTAATGTTATAAAACACTTCCAATCATCGATGTATGCATAAAACTAGAGATTTTAGATGATTGATATGCCGTTAGGGTTCATAATTAGTCATTCAATCAATCTGAATTATGGTTTCCGAACATTTTTTGTGTCCTTGCAACATAATTTTTCCACTAGTTTGAAATTCATCATTGACATCCGATTTTTCAATAATGCGAGGGAAAAACAACTCGCTGAATTGACGTGTCAATAGGTTTGTAAATCAATTACGATTCACCTGAGTTAACACAAAATAACTGAATGAATGAGAATTCACTGAATCACTAAAAATGATAACCGAAATCATGAGAATCATTTGAGATATAACTGAATTAGGAAGAGTTGTAACAAGTCAAGTTACTTTGAATAACTTTAGATTCGTGCCAAAATTTTATGTTTAGAGAGAAAAATAATTAAATTCAAATAAAAAAGTAATTTTAAATCAAGAAGAAGGAAATTCCCAAATACCTGAATTCAAATGAAGCAATTTCAATTTAATAAATCGATCTGAATTCAAGGAAAAATAATTATTATTATTTGGAAAAGAAAAATGAAGTCGAATTACATGAATAAATTCAATTAATTGAACTCAAAAAAATATGGTGTCATTCAAATTCCCAGTTATTTTCTCGTCGATTCAATGTGGGTCTGGAGCCGCTTGTTTACTCACACGAACGATGCAATACAGTATCGATATATGTGATTTAAGTATCAATTACTCAAAATTTATCAAACTTCAGAATATTTTGAATAAGACTACGAATTATCAAAATATCTCTTCTGATATTAAGACTACACGCAGAAATTTACCAAATTGATTAATTTTTACCAATTCAATCGAGCCGTGTCCGATTATTTTGTTGAAATCGATTAATCGATACATCGATTATTCTCAGGTAAGTGGCCATCACTAGCATTGATCTCAACAATTTCAACGTTACTTGCCACTCCAAACCCACATTGAATCGACGAGGAAATAACTGGGAATTTGAATGACACCATATTTTTTTGAGTTCAATTAATTGAATTTATTCATGTAATTCGACTTCATTTTTCTTTTCCAAATAATAATAATTATTTTTCCTTGAATTCAGATCGATTTATTAAATTGAAATTGCTTCATTTGAATTCAGGTATTTGGGAATTTCCTTCTTCTTGATTTAAAATTACTTTTTTATTTGAATTTAATTATTTTTCTCTCTAAACATAAAATTTTGGCACGAATCTAAAGTTATTCAAAGTAACTTGACTTGTTACAACTCTTCCTAATTCAGTTATATCTCAAATGATTCTCATGATTTCGGTTATCATTTTTAGTGATTCAGTGAATTCTCATTCATTCAGTTATTTTGTGTTAACTCAGGTGAATCGTAATTGATTTACAAACCTATTGACACGTCAATTCAGCGAGTTGTTTTTCCCTCGCATTATTGAAAAATCGGATGTCAATGATGAATTTCAAACTAGTGGAAAAATTATGTTGCAAGGACACAAAAAATGTTCGGAAACCATAATTCAGATTGATTGAATGACTAATTATGAACCCTAACGGCATATCAATCATCTAAAATCTCTAGTTTTATGCATACATCGATGATTGGAAGTGTTTTATAACATTAAATCTTAAATCCGCTGATTTATTTGGGGATTTATTTTTATTTTCACTCGTAGATGTGTGTTTCGTAGTATTGTGTAGCTGGGCATTCGCTTATGTTTCACACACACGAGTGTGCGTCCGTGGGTGTGCGGCCGGCAGCGTGTGCCGCGGCAACAATACCGAGGTCAGCGCTCGAGAAGGGGTACAACAGGGAGAGAGGGGAGGTGCCGATATTTAATTCGGAAACGAATAATAATAATTCACCCAGACGAACAAAACAGCAATTTCCGTGGCGGCAAATCCAGATGAAATGATGCACTCTGATTGGCCTAACGCTATCGCTTATAATTCAAAAATTATGTGTCGGACGAGCTTGCGGCAAAGAAATTCTCGGTTGGATTTGAGTCGGGTATCACGCTGGCTGGTCCGTGTCCCCCAATTTAGGGACATCCTGGCACCTTCAGTGCGGGCGATCGAGTTCGAATCAGCAAGTACAAGAATGTATTCGGAAAAGGCTATACGCCCAATTGGACGACTGAAATATTCACCGTGAGTGAGGTGAAAGATACCAATCCGCCGACGTACAAACTTACCGATTATCAAGATCATCCCATCGAGGGGGGCTTCTACGAGGAGGAGCTCGGCAAAGTAAAATACCCCGACGGCTTTCTTGTGGAGAAAGTATTACGCAAACGGGGGAATCGGGTCTATGTGAAGTGGTTGGGTTTTGATAGTTCGCACAATAGCTGGATAAATAAAACAGCCATGTAACATAATTTGTATGTATTTTCCGAATTACAATAAAAGATTTGAATATACAAATATTTCCACACTTATCTCCTTTGCATGCACATGTGCCGTACTCGATGCCATGAAAATAATAATAATAATAATAATAATAATAATAATAATAATAATAATAATAATAATAATAATAATAATCTACGATTATTACACATTTAATTTTTTTTCATTTTCAGAAAACTTTTTTTCATTTTCTGAAAACTTTTTTTCGTTTTCTGAAAACTTTTCACGTGGTAAACGAATGAAAATGAATAATTTCTCAATATATTGATAGTAAATAAATAAATAAATAAATGAATAAATAAATAAATAAATAAATAAATAGATAAATAAATGTCATGTATATGTATTCACATTTTCAAATCCAGTCCAAATCGTTTCCGCATGATGGCGGATCGCCGGAGGCGTCAAGCGTAAATATTCACAATAATTAAACGTGTACAGTTTTATCCTATAGCTATCAGGGGGCTGTGACAAACCCCCAAGGTAGGGTGTCGGTCTGTCCAGGTATCAATATGGAATCTCAAGCTTTTTCACATCATGTAGAGTGGGGGGCAATTTGATACCTGTACAGTCCAACTCGGAGATAAAGCGGCGATAATGGCTAGTTCTATCGGTGGGGGTGTTGGCCGGGTGGCGGGCTGCAGTGATGGGCCAGAGAAGGCATCTTTCATCTTTGTTTTTCACGTTCACCACCGCCCTCTTCCGCTGAATGTCCTTGGGCAGCTCAACGAACGTCGAAAGCCCCGCAGCGAGAGGCTGTTACCGGTTGATATTTCCGAGATTCGTTACAACTCCTGTTTAGATCCGGTTGGCGAAAGTTCGATCTCCAGCACGCCGGCTTTCATCCCCTCGCGGATCAATTTTTGTAGAGGTAGTGGTTGGGGATCGCATAGTTTATTTATGGCACATAACCGGATGAAAATTCGAGCTTGTTGAATTCCCCACCAAGATATTTCATTTGCAGGCGATTTTGCCCAGCCATGTTGCACATTTCAGCCAGCTGATTTGAATCTTCTTGCAGGGCCCTTGCGATTCTCGGTGGTAAGAAGACGTTGTATTCTCCATCGATCGTCGCCAGAACACGTACCCTGAATTTTGTTTTGACCAGTCGTAACCCGATGACGTCATACACTCCCCCAATTTCGAGTTCCGACACCTTCTTGGTTGGCGGATTCTCCAGACAGCCGACGTGGTTAACTTTTGCTAGATCCATCGCGTTTCGAGGTTATTTCACGAGCGAGAACAGTTCACAATGAGAATACGATGAGAACAGAATGACGATCACGATAGACGTACGCTTTATATACCACCCACCCCCACTACAATTTTTTCATTGGATAAGTCTCGACACCCATATTGTGCGAGGAATTTTTATGGGACCACTCCCACTGCCCCAGATTGGTTTAAGTGCATCACCACCAACAAAGTTCATTGTCGTCACCATCTCAAAGAGCAATTTCCTGGAATTTTTTCAATAGATCTAGCGGGTTTTTACCCTATCCGATTTATGTGCGGCTTTCCGGCGCCAAACAAGTCTCGACAGGAATTATTTTGTGTGTGTGTGTGTGTGTGTGTCAAATCCTATGAAAATAGCCATCTTGCGGCAAACCGCGAAAATGATCAATGGGGGGGGGGGGGGGGGGTGCGTGAGAGAGAGAGAGAGAGAGAGAGAGCGCCCTGAGTCGGGGGGGGGGGGGGGGGCGTGAGAGAGAGTGAGCGCCGCGAGTCGGGGGGGGGGGGGGGGGCTAGGGGGGAGCGCTGCCATCTTTGGATCAGAACTCTCATATATACACTACTCACTGCTAACGATAATCACAGAATTGAAGAAAGTGATGAAATAAAGAATAAACTCAAGTCAGGGAAAAATGAACAGGTCAATCAGTCATATGTTGTCGAGTAGGTTATAGGGTTAAGACAGGCAAATGAAATGGTATCGATAGCGGTAGTTTATGAAATAGGCGATAATTGTCCACAAAAATTTCAGTAGAATAGAATTAAACGGTAGCTTTGAAACGAGAGACGGTAGTTAACAGTGAAAAATGAGCGTAGGTCAGGAGAAGCGATACAACGTAAGAATTCACTTAAAACTACACGTCACTGGGCGACGTGATCTTACCCAAGTTGCAAATGACGCTACGCCAATCATTATTTTGTCAATTAAAAAAAAAAAAACGAGAGGGGGAACTTTATTGCAATTGGAAGAAAACAAAGTAATGATAGCTCGGGAGATAATAACGGGACAATGCGACGAATTCACCATACATTCTAACCAGTACAAAAGATTGACATCTATCAATAATTTACAAAATCGGTAGCGTAAACGATCGACTAGATTCACGGTCAAGTACGATAGATAATTTGCGGGAGAGTTATTCATAAACGATAGAATCAATAATTCACAATAGTTTGTAACGAACAATGTTGATCGCGAGGATCAACATCGAGTGTCCCGCATCGATTTCTCGAAGTAAGTTCGTCGAATCGATATTTCGACCCGCCAATCCCCACCCTCCAAATTATTAGCGAGATCGACAGGTGAGACCGGAGCTCTGCCTCTTTCGTTCCGGGGTCGTCAACCGAGCAGGATCTAATCAACAGCGTGTTCGGGGGTCATCCGTGAGGTCCCAACTCGTGCTGGCCAGGCAAATTCAGAGACCCGAATCTCCTCCTTGTTCAAGGGCAAGGAACGTGACGAAATCGCCCAATTCGCCGATCAGCAGACCTCGGAACAAGGGAAAGAGCCAACGTGGGAAAGGCCGCCGATATCAGATAAGCAATCCTCATTATTGTATGAACGAAACTGTCCCTGAGTGTTTGAATGCGAACGGGAAGGTTCACTTATCTCATGTATAAAAATCTTCGGTGTGTGAAGGAGTGTGTATGACATTAGGGAATGCATGCGTGAATATCCTCATTATTGGCCTGTATGAACGAAACTTTCCCTGAGTATTTGAATGTGAACGGGAAGGTTCACGTATATCCCGTATAGAAACCTTCGGTGTGTGAAGGAGTGTGTGACGTGAGGGAATGTATGCGTGAATGGTTTATGTGTAAAAAAGATCTATGTTACTCATTCCAAAATAAATATGGAAAACTTATAAGTTAGGAATCCGAAGAATTATACAATAAATTCTTAAACATAACTTTCGAGAGATTACAAAATTACGACAGAATACAAAATTATGAGAGAGTGAGAAATTCGGAGAGTTCGCAAAATGAAGAAATACACTAAATACACCTCAGTACAAAAAGAATTAAGAATAATACGCAGAACTTAAATTAACACAGAAATGCGATACTGCAGAAAGATACAGAGAAAAGAATAACAAGCAAAAATAATATAGGATTGCCAATGGCAATAGAAAAAGGTGCGGTAGTATTTAGAGGCTGATTGTACGCTCGGTTATACTCCAAGGAAGTCGATATACGATACGAAAGGCAGGAAATAAATATAAATATAATAAGCAATAACATAAATAAAATATAAGGCACACTACTACTACAAAAAGTTATGAAACGGAAGATAAAGCCAATAGGGCTCAAAATATAATAGAAGCTACAGTAGACTAATAGAAATTCATAAATAATCAGAAAATTGATGAATACTAAAGAATTAATTATTATTCGGGAGTTACGAGGTCGCTCAGACACGAAGATTATTAATTACTGAAATCATCAGTCATACGGCGGCTTACCGAAACTCTAAGCCGCGGACCATGATCCACACAAAATCGGCATCACATGATGCAGCCAAGAAACGATAAATACAATAAAAAAAAGAATAGAAATTATGAACAACTTCGTAACGATACTGTTGGGATTATGGATGTTGGTGTGATTAATTTTAATCAAATAATCAAAGATTTATTTTAGGAAGATTGTTCTTTTTATTCAAAATAGAGTGTCGAAGGTATGTCTTTCTCAACTGAAGGATCAGAATGAACTGACAGAGTGAACTGGCTCCTTGGAGCCATACCACTGCAGCTGTATTGTTAAAAATATATATTTCAAGGGTCTATACCATGTGCAAAATTATACCTGGTTATATGGCTCTGTTCGAGTGCTCCCATCCTTACTTCCAGAAAACCATAAAAGCAATCGCTACAGGGCTGACAATGTGTTTACCAGATGTTGCAAAAAGTGAGAACTTTCACTTTTAAAACAAATAGACACAACTTAAATATGAGAAATATAATATCACAAAAGAGAGAAACTTTTGTAGACGAACTCAATATTTCAACACGCCCCCTCAAAAGTTAATCTCTTTTACGATTTACAATAATAATGAAAATTATAATATATATATGATAACTTAAAATAAAAGTTGAATACAATACTTTTTAATAATGATCGACATACCTTCCGCTTACTCTTTGTCTGGGACGGTTGTTACTAACCGTGTACATAATGATCCGTCATTTGTCTTTACGATGAGGAAAACCCAGAAAAACCTTATCAGATCATAAAACCAAAAAAAAATTACAATAATAATATTGCATCTAGATATTACTTAATATTTACTAATCCATCTTCCAATGCCATCTTCGCCCTTAACTCCAGGAATCTAAACTTTGGTAGTGGCTTGGTCAGCAAGTCTGCAATCTGCTGATCTGTTGGAATATGTTTAATAATTATAACCTTTTTCTCACATTGATCCCGAGAGAAATGATATTTGATGTCAATATATTTGGATCTTTTGTGGCTTGTTGGATTATTAGCGATGCTAATACATCCAGTGTTATCTTTATATATCAAGATAGGTTCTTTAGTTCCCAGGTTTATACCTGCTGCTAAAGTTTTCAACCATATTGCCTCCTTGACAGCTTCATACAGAGCCATATATTCAGCCTCTGTAGATGAACCTGCCACAGATGCCTGACTTTTTGTGTTCCAACATATTGTACATCTATCATACAACTTAAATAAGTAACCCGTTGTACTTTTTCTTTTATGTTCTAACTCAGGATTATCATTTCCTCCCCAATTAGAGTCAACGTACCCTGTAAATATGTTATTATATGTTCCTTGTACATATTTTAATTTCAGATTTATAGTACCTTGTAAATATCTAGGCACTCGTTTTAAACATTGCCAAAGTTCTCGATTATTTTTGTTCATATATCTGCTCAGTAAGCTTATAGTTAAAGTTAGATCGGGCCTTGTACATACCATTAAATACATTAGACATCCAATGAGACTTCGACACGGAGCATCGTACTTCTCATCGGATTCCAATGCCTCATAATCCAAATTACATTCTAACGGTGTACTGACAGGGTTACAACCTGCCATGTTAAATTTTTCTAATACTGTTTTAATATATGTGCTTTGATCTAGTGTTGTGATATTATTTTGTCTAGTAACTCTAATGCCTAAAAAAAATTTTACCTCCTTTAAATCAACCATTGAAAATTTATTCATTAAATAATTTTTAAAATTCTGCATTGTATTTTCATCAGCAGTACATATCACTAGATCATCCACATATAACACAACATAAATATTTTTAGAAACATCTCCTCTATTTAGTATGTACATGCACCGATCTCCATAAGAATTTGGAAAACCTTTTTCTAAAAGAGTCTTTTCAAATAATTCAAACCAACATCTGGCAGCTTGTTTCAAGCCATATAATGCTTTGTTTAGTTTACAAACTTGGTTGTCCTCACTTTTTACACCCTCAGGTACCCGCATATATATTTCCTCCTTTAACTCACCATTCAAAAACGCAGTTTTGACATCCATCTGGTGGGCTAACAAACCATGTTGATTTCAAAAGGCTATTAAAAATCTAAAGGTCGAAATTCTTGCAACCGGAGCAAAAGTTTCATCATAATCTACAAGATATTTTTGACTAAAACCTCTGGCAACTAAACGAGCTTTATACTTTAATGGATTCCCGAACTCATCGTTCTTTATTGTAAATATCCATTTGCAATCTACAATATTTGTATTACTTGGTTTTGGTACTAAAGTCCAAGTTTTGTTTATCAACAAAGAATTTAATTCATCATCAATTGCTTTCTGCCATTGTTTAGCATCATTCCTATTCTTAATTTCCTCATATGAATTAGGAACAGGACATACAATGGATTGTGCAAACAGCAAATAATCAAAAGACGTATAATCTTCATTATATGAAGTTTGGCTACGACCCTTGAGTCTATTACTCCGCCTAAGTTCTACGCTGTCTTGAGATGAAGAGTTATCGGTTTGTTTTTCAATACCGTCTGCCTGTGTGTCATTAAGTTGAGGTACTGTATTGTGTGAATTTTCAATACTACTATTATTATCCATCTTATTGTTGTCAAGTCTGGTACTTGGGTCGTCTACTGAGTTTAACGCATCGTTAGGGACTACAGTTTTTCTACCTGAATCGACCTCACCAAGTACTTTTATTTTGGGTCTTGACTCAATAAGATTTGTCTCATCTACAATTACATCTCTTACTACCACATATTTATCATTCTCCACTTCATACACTCTATACCCATTTGGTTCGTAACCTACCAGTATTCTCTTTGATGACTTTTCATCAAATTTATTTTTACTGGTTTTAACATGCGCATATACGGTTGAACCGAAAACCTTTAGGTATTTCAACTGTGGTTTCTTATTATACCACATTTCATATGCTCTATACCCATTTGGTTCGTAACCTACCAGTATTCCCTTTGATGACTTTTCATCAAATTTATTTTTACTGGTTTTAACATGCGCATATACGGTTGAACCGAAAACCTTTAGGTATTTTAACTGTGGTTTCTTATTATATCACATTTCATATGGTGTTTTATTCGCATTCAATGATTTGTTGGTGTTATATTAATTAGATAAGTTGCAGTTAAAACTGCATCATCACAAAATACTTTATCTAATTTTGCACCAGATATCATTGTTCGCGCTTTCTCTGTGATCGTCCTGACCATCCTCTCAGATACACCATTTAATTATGGAGTTCGTGGTACTGTGAGATGATAACTGATACCTTTTTTTTTTTGTATACAATAATCCTTCATCTCATTAGATAAATACTCTCTACCATTATCAGTATATAGATTTACTATTTTTAAATTAAATGATAGTCGCGCTTGTTTACCGTTAATACAAGCTTCACATAAATAATTGTCAGGTATTATTTTACTTACCCGTTCTACGTCATCTACTAATTGCTTGTTTCTTATTTTATTAAACTTTTCTTTTCCTATATGGCCTAATCGCTGATGCCATAATTTGTATTCGGAATTAGATGCATTATTTGAATAATTGATAAAGCTTTTACTTACAGAAAATTCCAGAGTAAATAGATTGTTCTTCGGCTTACCAGTCATTACCGTCTTACCATTTCGGCTTACTATCACTCCAGGTTTACAGAAATTGACTGAGTATCCTACTTGCTGCACCTTGTATACTGATAACAAATTATACGGTACAGCAGGACTGTACAGTACATTCTCGATTTTCCCTTGAACTCCCATATTGCTTGTCACTCCGATGGTTCCCATCTTAGTTGCGGTGATGAAGGCTCCATTCTTCGCAATAGAAATTTTTGATGGGTGTCTGTAGGTCAGCAAAGGTGTCGGCTAGGTCCTCTCGATTTATCAGATGGTCAGAGGCACCTGAATCCAGTAGGAAAGAAATTTTATTTCTTTCATTTAGTAACTGAAAGTTTCCAGCCATAAATGCAAATCCGTCTCCATTCAGTGGGTCAGCTTGGATGGACTGAACTGTCCTTGGTCTTTCTGCATTGGGTTTAGGCTTTAAACTCTGCAGGTAGTAACGACATTCATTTTTATAATGTCCTCTCCTTCCGCAATGGTGACACTTAACATGAATCTTATTATTTGCACCATTGTGCTTAGGCTTGACGATCCCACGATGATTTTTCCACGGCTTTCTGAACTCCTCATTATGTCGTTTGACGTCATTGGTTTTCTGCTCCACATGAAGAACCTTTTTACTCGTATCAAGATTTTCATTTACGAGTTCAACTTCATGATCTAATAATCTGGTATTCACGAAACTTAACGTGATATTATCTTCCGATAAAGTCTCGATGGCTGTTATAACACCATTGTACGAAGGTGGTAAAGTAAGTAATAATTGAGCCACTTTATCAACCTCCGAGATGGTTGCCCCGGCTGATGTTAACTCCGATATCAAAGAATCAAACTGCATAAAGTGTTTACATAAATCTGTATCACCTTCTAATTTTAAACTAAATAATTTCTTTCGAGCTCCTCGTTGTTTTGCCACACTTTTTCGTTCGAAGATATTGTCTAGTGCAGCAAAAATTTGTTTTGTCGACGATTCCGGTTTCACGTAACTCAAATATGAATCGGACAAATACTCGATTAGCGCATTTTTCGCGGTTGATTCCGATTTCTTCCACTTGCTGTCAGGATTCGCCGGTTCCAGTTTATCGATGACATGAATCACTTCAAGTTCATTGAAAAGACTACGGATTCTGAACTTCCATATATTATAATTTTCACCATTGAAAGGTTGAATGTTTCTTTTAGATTTTATGTTTTCCATATTGTTTATTAAATAGTAAACTATTTTGATATTTGGAAACAATTGTTTTATCTACACTACGAAACACTAAACTACTTAGTTTTAGTTTACACTCACTAACTTTCAATCGCACTTTAAATGTTATTTTCTTCCTTTTAATAAGATTTGAATTTTGATAATTTTAATTAATCAACAACGTAGCCTGGGCCCATAACCTGTTGGGATTATGGATGTTGGTGTGATTAATTTTAATCAAATAATCAAAGATTTATTTTAGGAAGATTGTTCTTTTTATTTAAAATAGAGTGTCGAAGGTATGTCTTTCTCAACTGAAGGATCAGAGTGAACTGACAGAGTGAACTGGCTCCTTGGAGCCATTCCACTGCAGCTGTATTGTTAAAAATATATATTTCAAGGGTCTATACCATGTGCAAAATTATACCTGGTTATATGGCTCTGTTCGAGTGCTCCCATCCTTACTTCCAGAAAACCATAAAAGCAATCGCTACAGGGCTGACAATCTGTTTACCAGATGTTGCAAAAAGTGAAAACTTTCACTTTTAAAACAAATACACACAACTTAAATATGAGAAATATAGTATCACAAAAGAGAGAAACTTTTGTAGACGAACTCAATATTTCAACAGATACAATACAAAGGCAGAAGCCTTACTTTGATGGACGACTTCATGCACACAACACTGATTCTATTTTAAATAAAACTTAAAGAAATAGCGAGAGAAAACTAGAAGGACGGGAGGTAATTTACGGAAAAAAGGATGAAGCTATTGGTAGTGCAACGGTAGAAGGTGGTGAATAGACGGTAGATAAAGTAACGATAGAAAAAAGGAAAAGGATCGGTAGCTCAAAACGGGAGAATAAGGAGTATCGTAGCTGTCACTTAGCGGGTCAAGCGTAGAATAGACGGAGGTCGAAGTTCGGCTCGCCGATCTCGCCGCTGTCGCGAGGTGAGTCTTCTTCCCTTTGATTGGTTGGTTGACCCCCACCGCAAATAGGCCATCCCCCTGTGGTGAATATCGGTTACGGCGTGGTCATGCGTTGTCGAAGATTACCGCTAGATGTAGCGTAATGTGCTGCTCGTGATTTCGTCGCTGACCCCAACTCGTACGATTTATTAGCTGCTTCAGTTTACTGTCCAGGTTGCCTATCGTTCGGGACTCCTTTGGCAGAGGCATACATAGGGTGCCTCTCGGCCAAAGTTACCGGGTGGAGAGTGACGCCTCATTGTTCACCTCCACCGGCTTTTGTACAGGCAGTAGCTAGCTGCCTGTACCTGAGGTCGTGCAGTCAGACGGTTGGCCAAACCGTGGACCACGACCCACACAATTGGTCCCTGCCGATAGGAAGGCAGCGTCGATCCTCGGAACGATGGCTTTATCACCTTGAACGTAGTGGTTTGGGGTCGGTCCGGCACCAGGCCGGTAAGTCGGAGGATGGCAGGCTACGGTCTGCCCTTCACGCCATCCTTACGGCATCCGATAGAGTTGGCGGCTGGTTCCTCTTCGAGGAACGGTGCCCTCGGCCGCCGGGAGGATTTTTATCTCCCTGTTCACCGGCAGTCGAGGCGATACGGAAGGTTCGGGTGGATGCTACCCCAGGTGTATATAAAGGTGCACCAAGGTAGCCAGTGTAGTCTGATGAGACCGTCAGTAGGCGAAGTCGTCGAGAGCTGCAAACGGTAGCTAGTGGTCCCTTGTTGGTCGGAATCGTTGTCGTCCAAGTACCTTGTTAGCGTGCGCCGAAGCGCGAAATAAAGAATTTACAAAAAAAGAATTAGTTAAAAGTAGTTATTGCCTATTTTGTATCGAGTTCGGTTGGAGTACCCTGCTGAGGACGCGTAAACTAAAAATAATAACGGTTGTGTGCCCTTGTGACGGGCGATTCTGAAACGCCACGTTACAATATATATATATATATATAAGTTTGTGGCCTGTTTACCCAAATTTATCCATGAACAACAACAAACACGCTGAACGGGTTACGGAAAGGATAACCAAGAGTGACCATCGCGGAATCATCGCCTCGGGAGAGAGGGGAGTGATTGACAGGCGCTCGAGACATCCACTAGCGTCATAGTGAATGCTCTGTAAAATATATTGTAAATTATATTGTAAATTATTCTTTTTCATCACTGTTAATTAAGCCTACAATCCCGATCGTCAAAACCGACATTGTTGTTGATTTAGGTGACTATAAGTGTTATAATTATTTTTGTTATTATTTATGTAACTATTTGTGATTGGTGTTAATATAATGTTTTAGTATCGTTTCTACATCAACCCAAGTCGTTGAGACTCAGGAATTATTATTTCCGCAACCCTTTTAAGTTATAAGAGTTACGCTTATAATCTAAATATATATATATATATATATATATATATATATATATATATATATATATATATATATATATATATATATAAATTTTCATTCAAATTATTAGGAAGCTACGAATAAATAATCGAAAATTAATATATACATATATATAAATTTCCAATTATTCATTCGTAGGTTCCTAATAATTTATTATTGGGGATTGTCCCAATAAGTATCGTGTGCGTAGCTGTAGGGATAACCGCGAATAGCGCATGCGCGCAACTATAATATAAGCGGGGTGAATAAAATCACGCGAGAGAATCGTGAGAGTCGAGAAGTTGTCAAGCGAGAAGCAACTAGTGTAAAGCCGATCCATTACTGTCATAATTAAAACTTATATTTCATTATTAAAAGGTTGAACTTTTCTTTTTCCACAATCCGACATATATGTGTCGGCTTGATCGAAAGAGGGCCGTTAGATCAGCTGACTACTAATAACGAGACCGGATTAGGAGTAGAGACGAGAGCCGCGAGAGGGAGGATAATCCGGCCGGCTCTAGCGAAGCGTGAAGCTGGGGAGTTGGGAGTTTTGAATGGACCGGCGCCGCGACTACCCGCAACGAATCGCTTACGTCTCTGCCAGCTGTTTCATTTAGTTCTCTAGTATTGGTCACCCTTTATTTCTCCTCATTAAAAGAAGTCAGCATAACCACTGTTGTATCGGTAATTTGTGATGCCCCTGCCCCAGGGAGGTGAATACTCCCCCTCCCCCGACAAATATATTACACTTCATGGAATAACCAATTGCCATTTTCCTCTTATGAAGCGGGCTGACACACCCGCTTGGTTCATGAGAATATACTTCCGGCTCCCATCCCCGTAAGCTGCGATGGCAAGTTGACCGCCCTAACTAAGAAGTCTCGAGGCAGATAGTGAGCCCACTCCCTCGGTATGCGTATGTTGTGCGGAATATCATCGCATTTCTTTTCCGTGAGAAGAAAAAAAAATTGAAACACACATACAAAGTCTTGTTTGCCGATAACAAGACGTTTAAACAAAATTGTGGTATTCTGGTACAACTCACCGGTGTAGATGAAGATGATGATGATCATGGTGAACGATTTTTTTTTTTCATTGAAATTGAAATTGTTATTCATTTGAAAACGTAAACAAGTATACGTTAAATTATTTCCAATCACTCAAGTAAAATTCCAAGTTGTTGTACAATAAACGTAAGAACTTTGTCGAGGTCAAGAAAATCATATTTGTAAAAACTTTGTAACTTCACTGATTTCAATCACCCACTTGAATGCTGCGATGAGTCGAATGCAAATGATTTTCATCAGACGTATGGGGCACCCCACTCTTTGTACAGCTTCTTCATGTGTTGAGGGTTCACAATTAAACCTATATAAAATCTCGAAGTGGTTGACACTTGTCGGTTATGTTTGCACAATATTTCTGTCTCACTCTGCTTTATTGCACTAGTGCATAGGCCTCGAAATCGTGAACTTGACACCCGTAGGAAAAGTGAAACACCCTCATAACTCTCTTAGAGAACGACATCTACTAATACTACTATACTTCTGTGTATCACTCTGTCGATTATTTTATTAACACAGCTCTCTCTCGTACGTGAGGCGTGTGAGACTTCTTTGCCAAGTTCCTGCTGCAGGTTCGTTCGAGAAATATCTTGAAATTTTCGTTCAAGAAAATCACATACGGTTGTTCGACAACGTGTGAGTCACGTTGTTGCTTACCGATAAAAGGGACGATGCTAGCGTAGAGCAGTCATTCTGAAGCAAAACTTGCAACTTTGTAAAGTGTGCGATTGAAAGAAGAAGAAACAAACATGGATTCCCAAAAGTGTTTGAAATTATTGAAAATCATGGAGACGGCGTTTAAGATTTTATCTGAGAAATCTTCAATGACAGAGATTCAAAAGTGGATTCCATTTGGAACCCAAAATACCAGACTTTTGAATAAAATTTGACGAACTGACGCGGCGCCTCACCGATCACACAGAAGACACGAATTTTTACCACAATCGGAATCTTGAAATCGTCGACAGCTAAATTTCAACAGTTTTAAAAACTGGGTGACGGATTACAAAACCGACGGAGAAGTGACCGAGTATGGTGGGATGACTTGGAGACAACTTTCGAGAACCGCATTAGAACGAGAGCCGTAGTCAATATGCGGCATAAGGGGGCATCCATTAATCACGTGACGCCTTTATAATCAATTTTAGACCCTCCTTCCTCCCTCGCCGTGATCACACATGAGGTTTTGGCGACCCCCCCCCCCCCTGCCCGTTATCACATGATTTTTCTCAACCATGGTAATACTGATAAATATATAATCGGGAAATGTAGATTGGATGATTATGGATACTGCAATTAATAACGAGAATTTGGAGAATTTGAAGAGTCGATCTCAGAAGCCATTGTGGAAATCACATATAGAAAGGATCCACACAAGGAGCGAACGTCGACGATATGCTCTGCCGCACATCCAAGTCTGAACTAACATTCACCTAACCAGTGCTGCCAGAAAGCGAGTAAAAAGTACCCCTTCCCTAGCAGCTTGCGCGCATCTCACACAACGTCAACGGTGCACGTCGGTGTGTCGGGATGGCGATGGAAGCCGAACGATGCCGAGTCAGCTGACAAATCGAGGGGAAATGTTCCCCTACCAAGCAATGAAGAGAGCGCACACACACAACGTCACACAGCTGTGTTGTGTGTGTGCGCTCTCTTCATTGCTTGGTAGGGGAACATTTCCCCTCGATTTGTCAGCTGACTCGGCATCGTTCGGCTTCCATCGCCATCCCGACACACCGACGTACACTGCTGACGTTGTGTGAAATCATGCGCGGGATCTGTGGAAGGGGTACTTTTTACTCGCTTTCTGGCAGCACTGCACCTAACCCTCACTCCGTTGTTTTGGTGTGCAAATGGGCGACTAGCGCCACTTGTGGCAAATGTTTGAGTCAGGTCGGTACATATTACGTGGTGATAACACTTCATAATGTACCGATCAACGATAAATAAGTTTCACGTTAATTATCGACTACTCGCGTGCATGGGTTAAAAATGTGATGAAACCAATAAAAATCTCTAAATATACTCGGTGTTTTTAGAAAATATGCTCCAAAAAATACACGTGATATTGCCCGAGACCCCTCCCTCCCCCGTGTGATCAATCACGATATTTTCAAGTACCCCTCCCCCTATCGTGAGTCTCACGTGATTAATGGATGCTCCCTAAGGATATGAGCAGGTTCTTGGAAGATGTAAAATACCTCGTCGCTGCTCAGCCTGAAGTAGATGCTGCAAAGGCGGGAAGTTTAAAAGCGAACTGTGTCTTGTCCTGTTAATTCAGTGTAACGAAATACGGTGAAATGACAGAAAAAATAAATTTTTTAAAACTAAATTCAAGTCATCCTCTAACCAACAGACATACACGGGTGGTTTGAAAAGAATGTGATGTGAAAAGTATTGACCACAGTGGAGGATTTCCAAGAAAAAGACTCTGGCTGGTCGATTACCGAAATAATCACTAGGAATCTGAATATTAACAAGTACGTGCCGTTACGAGGAGGTTTGTTCACATACACACTACTACATAAGGATATTCAAGATAAAAAGGCTGTCGTCGACATTCGTAACAGCGACTCATATTGCTTTCTTTGGTCGTTCACCGCAGCCCTCTTTCTATCCAACAACAATCCCAGCGAAGTCACTTCGTATCCGCATTTCAGCTCAGTGCTACGGTACGATGGTTTGAAGTGTCCATTGTCTTCAGATCAACTTCCAAAATTTGAAAAACTTAACAAGCTTCTAATCAACGTCTATGGTATAGAATGTACTAAAAAACAAAAGCACAGTGAAATTGTACTTGTTTACTTAAGCTGAAGCAAGCCCTGATAAACCTGTAATTCATATTTTAATGTTAGGGACTGAAATTGTCGTTGATGATGACGACGATGATGATATGGAAAATTATGAAAAGAATGTAACACATCATTTTGCATGGATTCGAAATTTATCGCGATTAACAAGATTAAAAATTTCTGGTCACCCTGCTCGTACTTGGTTATGCGATAGGTGTCTGTCACATTTTCAACCTGAAAGATGTTGGTTGAAGCACAGATTTGATTGCATGAGTTTGAACGAAACCAAAGTTATTTTACCAACAGAAGAGGATAAGTATATGATTGTCTTGACCTCGATGATGACAAATAAATATTCATTTCTTGGATGTGAAGGTCAATGAAACAGACGTCAATTTGTTAACGTTTCGGCCCAGGTGGGGGCCCTCCTCAGAACCAATTTTTTTTTAATATGATAATCTGTCACAGAACAAGCAAAGGTTATATACAGAGAGCGAGAAGTAAGAACAAAACATATATAGAAAAAAGTAAAATAAATAAAAAATTGATAAATAGATAAATGATAATTAAATTAAAATAAAGATAAAATAATATAAAATATACAATTTAACGAATGGTTTACATAGAAATCACATCACCAAGTGAATACGATTTAATTTAACAGAAAACGATATTATAATCACCTGGTGCAAGAATTTTTTGGATAACAAGGCATGATGTGGAACATGCTGATGAAACAGTTTTGTAGGATAAAATTTTAAAATACACTATTACGTTGTACAGTGCAATACGTAACTCCCAAGTACACATCATGGAGCAAGATTAATGGCAAGGAAGGCACGACATTGAATTTAGATGACCGTTAGAGAAGTTGACACAACAGCGGTCGGACTAGAAGAAGGCTTACCTATAAGTAAGAGACATAGATATGACCTGGGAACATAGAAGCGATAACAGGACAATTTTGATGATAGAGTAGAGATATGCACAGTAGGTAACTTAGAGGAACTAAGAATGGTGTATTACCGACGTATAGATATTACTGAGGTGTTCAATATCTTGACGTAAATTAACTGAAAGAGGATATGCAACAATGTTACACATCTCAAGAAGAAGGCTTTCGTAATACAACGGTTCTACAGCTAAGACGCTAGCCTGTTCATAATTAAAGACATGGTCTAGTTCAATGGAATGTCTGGTTAAAGCCGTGTAATTTTCATCTAGGCCGTAAATGTTGCGTTTGTGCTCCTCAATTCTAATATGTTATTGCCTACTTGTTTGCCCAATGTACATCTTGTCACAGTTTTTGCAGGGAATTTTGTAAACCACACAAGAGCGGCTGTCCAAGGGTAGACGGTCTTTGCCTCAGTCAAAAAATGGGGATAAGTCATGCTTGTTTTTCCCAACAAATTGGATGTTGTTCCTAGCGACAATTCTGTTTAACGACTCAAAAAGGCCAGCGACATACGGGATAGACACAAAATTTTTTGGAACGACAGGAACGTCGCCAAGATCATTGTGGTTGAAGTCATTAGATGACAAAATCGAGAGGTGTCTTTTCTGTATATGTTTCTGCAACACGAGGGCAGGATAGTCGTTCTTGGGTAATGCGTCATAGATCAAGGAAAGATTTTTGTTGTGAAATTCTGAGCTAGACAATCTGATGGCTCTGTCCACCAAGCAATAGATCATACCAGTCTTGTATGATCTAGGATGGTGCGAACGAAAATTTAGATGGCTTTGTGACCACGTGGATTTGTGGTAGCAGTCAGTTTTAATGAGCTGATTATTGTTAATGATTAGAACGTCTAAAAAACTAATTCGGCCGTTAATTTCAGGTTCAATGGTGAATTGTAGCCTAGGGTGGAAACTATGGAAAACTTCAAGAAGAGTTTCAATCTTGTCATTAGGGGCAACTGTAATTATATCGTCCACATACCTCAAATAAAATGGAAGAGCGAAATCCAATTTTTTAATGCAGCATTGTTCTAGATCATCCATCCCAAGATCGGACAAAATTGGGGAGAGCGGAGAGCCCATAGGTAAACCATAAGTTTGGGCGTAGTTGGTGTTGTTGAATTTAAAGATGGTAGCCTTGACACAGATGTTTAACGCGTTAATTAGTTCCCTGAGTGGAACCGGGACATTGTTGGATAATTGAGACCACCTACTATTGACTGCGTTGATAGCCAGATCTTGAGGTACGTTAGTGAACAAGGAGACCACATCAAGAGAGATCAGAGTGTAATTGGGCGGAAGGCTGAATTTACCATTGCCTTCAACAAGAACGAAACTGTCTTTAAAACGTGATGCAGTAAGGACGATGCTATTCTCAATCCATTTGCTCAGAGTTCTAGCCAAGTTGAAAGTAGGACTATTAGTGAAAGAGACAATGATACTAAGTGGTACATCTTGTTAATGGATTTTCGGCAGACCATAGGCTCGTGGTGGAACACAATCAGATTTTGCGATGTAGCGTTTGAGTTGTACGAAGATGTATTTGGCTTTAACCCAGTTTGTCATCAATTTTCTCACATCTAATTGCAATGTACAATTGAGGTCGAATCTGACAATGTTGGAAAGCAGGAGAAGCATTTTTTCTAAATACAATTGATTAGTAAGGACTACTGTGATGTTGCCTTTGTCAGATCTTAAAAACATTAAGTCGTTGTCATCTTTACGAGAAGATGAAGTTTCTTCGATTTTAAATTGTGAGGCACCATCGTGATGCATAGAGCGAGTAGGGGTGTTGTTAAACTTCCTCAATGCATTGGTAAATTCGAGCCTAGGCTGGTTTCTGAGATCGTGTGAGATGGGAGAAATGTTGGACTTAAAATCTGATACGAGGTTAACCTCTAGACGGCCGGCAACACCACTATAGTTGTGTTGCCATGATTCGAACATATCCGGGGAACATTGGGGGATGATTATATGGAAGTATCCAACGAAAAAAATCCCGGCCGCCAGCAGGTTAACAATTAGAATCTCTTTAGGTTTGAAAGGGGTACCATATTTTGGTCCCAATTTAAGCACATCCGCCACATTGTCGGGTATAGGGACGTTGCTTAAGTTAACGAGCCCTTTGTTGTCTACGGTAGACACTGAGTGAACTGGGTAATGCCATTTGAGATTGATAAGCTTAACCAACTTATTGATATTAGCCGCTTTATGAACGCAAAACCGCGCTTCAAGTTTAATAGATTGGGTGTGAAAGAATTTTTGTGACATCGTAACAGGTAATTTCGCTAAGATATAATTCTCCAGTGCAGAGAGGGTTTCTTTCAATTTGATAATGGACGCATGTGCATCGCTGATTTCCAGATTGAGCAGGGATTTTTGAAATTCAGTTACAAAAGGGCGAAATTTAGTTCTGGATCGTGACAGTTTAGAATGAAATTTGCTCGAGATAAGTTTAGGGAACCTTAAATGTGTTGGGAGAACGTCCAGCTTCTTACACTTCAGGAGTTTCCTCCATTTTCATACGATGATTTTTTAGTCTCGACAGTGACTCGGATGTGGAAGCCCAAAGTCGAAGTTTCTTCGCAGAAACATATACAGAAAAGACACCTCTCGATTTTGTCATCTAATGACTTCAACCACAATGATCTTGGCGACGTTCCTGTCGTTCCAAAAAATTTTGTGTCTATCCCGTATGTCGCTGGCCTTTTTGAGTCGTTAAACAGAATTGTCGCTAGGAACAACATCCAATTTGTTGGGAAAAACAAGCATGACTTATCCCCATTTTTTGACTGAGGCAAAGACCGTCTACCCTTGGACAGCCGCTCTTGTGTGGTTTTCAAAATTCCCTGCAAAAACTGTGACAAGATGTACATTGGGCAAACAAGTAGGCAATAACATATTAGAATTGAGGAGCACAAACGCAACATTTACGGCCTAGATGAAAATTACACGGCTTTAACCAGACATTCCATTGAACTAGACCATGTCTTTAATTATGAACAGGCTAGCGTCTTAGCTGTAGAACCGTTGTATTACGAAAGCCTTCTTCTTGAGATGTGTAACATTGTTGCATATCCTCTTTCAGTTAATTTACGTCAAGATATTGAACACCTCAGTAATATCTATACGTCGGTAATACACCATTCTTAGTTCCTCTAAGTTACCTACTGTGCATATCTCTACTCTATCATCAAAATTGTCCTGTTATCGCTTCTATGTTCCCAGGTCATATCTATGTCTCTTACTTATAGGTAAGCCTTCTTCTAGTCCGACCGCTGTTGTGTCAACTTCTCTAACGGTCATCTAAATTCAATGTCGTGCCTTCCTTGCCATTAATCTTGCTCCATGATGTGTACTTGGGAGTTACGTATTGCACTGTACAACGTAATAGTGTATTTTAAAATTTTATCCTACAAAACTGTTTCATCAGCATGTTCCACATCATGCCTTGTTATCCAAAAAATTCTTGCACCAGGTGATTATAATATCGTTTTCTGTTAAATTAAATCGTATTCACTTGGTGATGTGATTTCTATGTAAACCATTCGTTAAATTGTATATTTTATATTATTTTATCTTTATTTTAATTTAATTATCATTTATCTATTTATCAATTTTTTATTTATTTTACTTTTTTCTATATATGTTTTGTTCTTACTTCTCGCTCTCTGTATATAACCTTTGCTTGTTCTGTGACAGATTATCATATTAAAAAAAATTGGTTCTGAGGAGGGCCCCCACCTGGGCCGAAACGTTAACAAAATGACGTCTTTTTCATTGACCTTCATATCTAAGAAATAAATATTTAGAAGAGGATAAGATTGGAAAATTTGGAAATTTTTAGCACAAAAAAAACGTTCCATTCTGCATTTACGCGCATCTTGAATGTTTACTGCAACCTGCTTTTAAAAGTATAGGGGAAAAACGAACCATTTATCAAAAGCATATTCCGTACAGTATAGCTTATTATCTGCATTGTGCGTTTAACGTTTCAATTTCAAAATTCAAAATTAATCGTGGAGAGACTTGCATTCAATGGTTTACGAATAAGTTAGTGAAATTGGCACATTCGTTGGAAGTATATTTCAAAACTGTTGTATCTATGGAACCTCTGACGTGTAATCAAATTTACGAATTTCAATCTGCTAAAATATGTCATATTTGTGCAAAACCTTTCACGCCCCAAAACGTAAAACATCGTGATTACTGTCATTTCACAGGAAAGTATCGTCGTGCTGCTCATTCGGGCTGTCATTTAAATTATCAAAATTTACATCCTAACCCAGTGATATTCCACAATCTATCTGGTTACTGTATCACTTTATTTCTCCCTGAACAATTAAAAAACACAAATAAATAAATTATAAATCAAAGAGTCGACAAAATTGTAAAGATAAAATAGTATAAATAAAACAGTTCAAATAAGCAGATTGCAATAAAGGGTAGAAATAAAAGTGTACATACAAAAAATCAAAAACTATACATTCATTCGAACATTCACACAATTTAAAAAATACGTCTTGGATACACAATACGTTGAAATATGCTGCTTGCTTGCACCATGTGAATCATTTGCCGATCCTGATCTTCTTCTCTCCATTGCTCTCGTTCGATAGATAGTTTGAATTTGGATGTTCACCTTCAGGCTTCGTCGTTTACACACGTTCAGAGTAGAGATGAAATCAGCAAGGATCGCAACGACATCGAATATTCGGTGAACTTCATACTGTGTATATTGAGTTTTGTAATGTAAAAATAGACTAGATTTTGAACTGCTGCGGAGTATTATTAGTTTCGGTCTGTACAGGTTGGCGTCTTTCCGCAGAGTCTCCTTCGCTTTTATCCTCCAGATTTGTGGCCGGTTCCACCAGACTGGTCAAACGCTCACTTTCCTTCCGTCCGGTCAAATCCGAAATATTGCCGCCTATATTCGAATGCTTGTAATGTCACATTACGATGCGCATTTTGTGATTAAAGCATTGGCGACATCGTTCGAGGGTACTCAGCTTTTACCCGTTGATGAAGAGAAGTACGGATATAAAGTTTAGATTCCGAGATTCGTTTCAATTTATGTCCAGCAGCCTTGAGAAATTGGCATCGTATTTGGATGACGATCAGAAAACAATTACATGCCAATTTTCCAGTACCTTGGATGAATTTCAATTGTTAACCAGAAAAGGTGTTTTCCCTTACGAATACATCGATAACTGGGAGAAGCTCGGGAGGAGACGACTACCAATCAAAGAACAATTTCATTCTAAATTAAACGACCACGACATAGCAGCTGACGATTACGCGCACGCATGCAAAGTTTGACAAACTTTTAACGTTCAAACAATAAATGAATATTCAGACTTGTATTTACAGATAGACGTTTTATTAGTCGCTGACGTTTTTCAACATTTTAACAAAGAACTGTTACACGACGTATACACTGGACCCGTTACATTATTACACAGCGCCTGGTCTATCGTTTGATGCAATGCTAAAGTGTACGAACATCGAGCTCGAGCTTTTCACTGATACTGTTTCGGCAAGGTATCGAATAGTTAAATGTGTGTCTCGTGACACTCAAAATCGTCCTCGCACATTTACGCACACTCGCGTGCAATGTTTACTTGCCGTCTCTGCGTCAAATCTCGCCGCTTGCCCGTGTCGCGACTCAAAACCCATCAGCTGTATCTCATGTATTGTCTACTATCTCGAAATCATGTATGTGTATAATCTATGTGTTCTCTCGCTCTGTAAAATCTTCACTCTCTGTAACGTTCTCTTGCGATACGGTCTGTATCGCCGCATCAAAACCAATAAAAATTCTCGGTTACTATTAATCATCATCTCTCTACATCTCTACATCATTTCGTTTCATTCACACTCGTTCTCGTCACTAATTCGCGGATCCCACGTCGATGATCCATATCTTTTTGCCATCTCTCTAAACAGATACAGATATGATTATGTTTATCGAAAAAGGTATTCTTGGCGGTGTGTCGCAATGCTCGAACAGACACGCAGAGGCCTACAATAGGTATATGGGAGAGGCATTTGATCCAGGAGTCGAAAAATCTTATCTTATGTACTTTGATGTTAACAATTTGCACGGTGCTCCTATGAGCTTTGCTCTGCCATGCAGTTCCTTTGAATGGGTATCAGATTTCAGGTAATGCGACGTTCTTACCACCTCGGATGAAGTGGAGTTCGGTTACATATTAGAAGTAGATTTGAAATATCCTGACAACTTGCATGAAATGAATAAAGATTTACCACTGTGTCCGGAGCATTACGTACCTCCGATTTCGAGCAGTAAACAGCCGAAATTGACGACCACGCTACTTTCCAAACAAAACTACGTTATTCATCATCGCGTTTTAAAACGATGTTTGTGTAGTGTATCAGGGTGAGGCAGGATTGATCAGGCAACATTAAATAAATGTAGACAGTTTCAAACTGAATTATTATATTGTACTGTAACTGATTAGTACACGTGTAACCTTTGGAATCGATACTGATGATTCGGCTGTCTGGCAGCTACTGAATTCATCGAGCCTCGTGCCCGTCTCGTTCACGCACACATACCTACTTTCATACCTCACTCACACAGACTAACTACGTTGGTACATTACAGTTAGCAATTTGGCTTAAGGTTAGGTAAGATTGAGAGTGCTTTGGATCTCCAATCACCACAGGATTACTCGAACGTATACTAAGAGAATATCTTGGAAGTTAACACTCGGTCACCGCTGACTCGGCACCACTCACGTTCATTGTCTGTTTTTCGCAAGCTGGCCATCCCATATTTGATTTTAAACTGCGAAAGGTCAAAAAATGATTGCATCGACGACGAGGACGATTATGTTTTCGTGTTATGTATGAGGCATTCCCTGTCCATGAATTTGAGTTTTTGGTTCCATCGAAATTTTTACGGGTGACCACCCCTAATGTGATAAGCTTTAAGGACTTTTTTGATTTTCGGCATTTTGCAGTTCAAAATTGAATATGGAATGGCCAGCCTGCGAAAAACAGACGAAGAACGTGAGTGGTGCCGAGTCGGCGGTGACCAAGTGTTAACTTTCAAGATATTATCTTAGTATGTTATCTTTCCCGCTGTCCAACGAAGATTTAACGGACGATTCCGTGGCGGTTGTCCAATGGGAAGACGGGAAGGCAGCGTGGGAGTTGTGAACAAGTCCGTCAGTTGAAATCGTCTGTCAGTTGAAATCGTTCGTCAACTGTCAAGTCGTTACAGCCAGAAAATTGTAGGTTATAGAAAACCAGTCTCCAGTGTATTACCTCAGCCCGTAGCTCAAAAGAGAGCAACAACGATTTTTGGCTCAGAATATTGCCAGAGCGACGAGGAAGGAAAGAAACCTGGAAGCAAAGCCGATAAAGAGAATTGAATTGAACTTTATTACAGATTGTATACAGTAAGACTTTATAATAGTCTTTTTGGGGTATACAACCCGCTCTCTTAATATTAGGTTTATATTATACAGACATTTGGTATTTCATACTTTAAGCAATTATTGCCCTAGATTCTTGAGTACTAATTTTTACAGGAAATAGTGTGTCCATGGATGGTTGAGTTGCGTTGTATACATCAAGCAGTTTTTGGGACAAGCATTTCTTTATCCCTGTTATTGGCATGTTTAAGTGCTCATACAGATTATACCTGTTCCATACTTCTGGAGCGTGTACCGTAAATGAGCTGCTATATATTACAGTACGGTAGTGAGGTACGTATGGACAAAACTTGCTTTGCCTGGAGTCCCTATGGTGAACTGTCTTAACATATTTCAGGTTTTCGTACAAATATTTTGGCGTAGAATGCTTCATTACATTTGATATTAGCAATGCGGTGCCCAACAGCTTTCTTTCTTCTGTTTTAAGCCACCGTACTTTGATATACGTCGGCGTAATATGCCGGTCTCTGGGTATATTATAAATAAACCTCACACATGAATTTTGTGCTCTTTGCAACTTGCAGTTAAGGTTACCAGACATACCCTCCGTAAGGATGAGACCATAGTCAACAATTGGAAAGATTAAGCTTTGTACCAGATTCTTCCTTACTAGTGTAGGCAGCTCAACACAATTTCTTTTCATTTGGGCAAGTGAGGAAAACATTTTGTTAATGATGTGCGTCACTTGCACCCTCCAAGATATGGTTTGATCTACATAGACACCAAGGTTGCATGCTGAGTCACTGTATTGAATTTTTTCACCGTTGATTTCTGATTTTGCAATATTGACAGTATCGATCTCATTTATGTAACGCCGGGTACCCATTATCATAGCCTGAGTTTTGGCAGCATTTATGCACAGATTATGCTTCACAGTATACTCTAAAATATTATGTAGTTCGTCACTAACCACTTGCTCCGCGTTATCATGCGCACTGTTCTTATAGTGGTAGTAAATTTGGACATCATCCGCATACGTATGACTACTACATTGACGTAAGACAAGTGGCAAATCATTCACATACAGCAAGAAGAATAATGGGCCAAGGACTACCTTGGGGAACTGCCGTTTTTATAAGAGCCCAATCAGATACATTTGTGTCATCAATACAGACTCTTTGGGAACGATCTCTTAGATAAGATGCGAACCATGCCATAACAGATACAGAGAAAGCGTGACATTCAAGCTGTTTTAATAACAGCTGATGGTGCACGCTATCAAATGCTTTGCTTAGATCTAGTAATACTAGCAGGGTTTGAAGTCCTTCATCAGTGGCCTTTTTTATGTCATCTGTGACCTTAACTAAGGCTGTAACAGTGCTGTGACCTTTCCTGAAACCTGACTGTAACGGTTGTAAAATTTCATGCTCATCTAGATAATAAGCAACTTGGCTGTGAACCACTTTTTCAAGCGCGTTAGCCAGGACTCAGATGATGCTTATTGGGCGAAGATCTTTGCACTGCAAGGGATTTCTAATTTTAGGCACAGGTCTTATATCAGCTTGTTTCCACAAATCTGGAAAAATGCCGTTTTGGAGAAAATAATTAAATATATACTCCAGTACAGGTAGTATTGAGAAAATGCATAATTTTAACATATTTACACATATACCGTCTGCCCCTTTTGCCTTAGATCTTATGCTCATAATGGCATTCTGGATTTTATGAGGAAAAACATACTTAAAGTAATATTGCTCACGGTTGGGCTTAGGAGTTTTAGCATAATGAGATATAGTTTCCGCCATGATAAGTTCATCGCTTACCTTACCCACATTCAGATAGTGCACATTTAACTGGTTAGGCGTTGCAATATTTTCAATGGTAGCCCTACAATTCTGTTTACCAATGCCAAGAGATCTTACACACATTGGCACATTTCCTTACCAGTTTTCTGGTCACTGAAGATATTGTGATACCAACTAGCCTTAGCATTTCTAATAGCCTGGTTAACTTTATTTTTAGCGGTGCGGAAATCATTCCAATTTACATCTGTTTTAGATTTTGCAAACTTCTTTCGGGCCTTGTTACGCTTTCTCATCAGATCCAAGATGCCATGGTCAAACCATGGAACAGAGTGTCTTTTTACCATAACAGATTTGAGTGGTGCACGTCTATTGATATGGCTAAGAAAAATTTCACTAAAACACTACACCTTATCATTTATGTCAACACACACGCACACCTCGTGCCAGGGGAGCAGTTTAGCCTCCTCACGAAATAGTTGAGCATCAAAACTTTGATAAGATCTGCACAGGATTTTCCTCTTTTGAGGTATGGGCTTTATGATATTGAACACAGCATACAATGCATCATGATGAGAGAGTTGAGGAGCAGATATTTGACCGAAATCACATAAAATTTCACGACAGTTTGATGCTATGATATCGAGGTTGCTACTACATGTTAAGGTACGATATGTGTCATCAAAAGGCAAGAACTCCAGGTTGCATAGATCAAACGTTTCCTGTAAGATCTTTGTTTCACATGCCCCACTCCCAAACCTAGCATTAACCGCACCGCACACAACAGTGTATTTGTAATTCAGAATATAAGTATACAAGGCATCGATGAATAGATCCATATACCCCACCCTTGGGGGCCTATAGATTGTAGCAAATAGAATTCTTACACCCATTACGCATATTTCCATTATTATATACTCTGGCTGGCTGGGTTCACCATTTGATTTAGAGAGTATCTTCGCATTAAGTTTATTACGTACTGTAACGCTAAGCCTTTTCGGGCCCCTCGTCGAGCGCCGATTTGTAACGCTAAATTCTGTTACGTTCGGATGAGGACTTACCGTTGACACTTTGGCGCGATTCTCTACTTATCCGCAATATCAAACTACAACAAAATAATTACGTTGGGCGCCAGACGCGTTAGCGTCGATTTTCAAATAATAATGCAAATCAATAAAATTAACACAAAACCGTACAAAAGGGATAACTAGAGAACCCGTTGTATGGCTGGCTAGGCACAGGTACGATCGCGTACATCCCGGTAGAGTGGCGGAGTTCAAGGCAGCTAGCAGTAATCCCAGAATTAAAGAAAATAACAAAATAAAGAATAAACTCCAGTTAAAAGGAAAATGGATAAGTCAATCGATCATATATTGTCGAGAAGGTTACATAAGTGAGACAGGCAAATAAGGTGGTATCGATGGCGGTAGTTAATAAAATAAATAATCGTTGTTCACAAAAATATCGGTAGAATAGCAGTAAACGGTAGCTTTAACACGAGAGACGGTAGTTAACAGAGAAAAATAGACGTAGGCCGAGAGATGCGATATAATGCAAGAGTTGACTTAAAACTACACGTCACTGGGCGACGTGGTCTTACCCAAGTTGCAAATGACGCTACGAAAATTATTATTCTGTTAATTAGAACGAGAAAGCTTTACTGCGATCGGTAGAAAACAACGTAACGGTAGTTCGGTAGATGATACGTCAAATTTACCATAAATTATAACCAGGATGAGATTGACATTCAGTAACAATTTACCAAGTCGGCAAACGATCGACTAGGTAGCCTTCGGTAGAATTATTCATACGGTAGAGTCGATAATTTATAATCATTACATACTTGAGGAATTAAATAGTGAATTCCTAAACATAACTTTTGAGAGAATACCAAAATACAAAGTTATGAGAGTGAGAATTTCGGAGAGTTTACAAAATAAAGAAATACACTAAAATACACCGCAGTACGAAAGAATAATTTACAGAACTTAATTTAACAAAATACAGAGAAATAAATATCAGGCAAAAATAATATAAAATTGCCAATAGCAATAAAGAAAAAGTGCGGTAATATCTAGGGCTGATTCTACGCTTGCTTGTACTCCAAGGAACTCGATATACGATACAATAGGCACAAAAATAAATAAAAATATAATAAGCAATAACGGAAATAAAATACAAGGCACACTACTAGTACAAGAAGAGTATGGAATAAAATATGAAGCCAATAGGGCTCGAAATACGATAGAAAATACGGAAGCAAGATAATAGAGATTCACAAATAATCAGAAAAGTCATAAATACAAGAAATAATTATTTGGCAGTTACGAGGTCGCTCAGATACGAAAATAATAAGTTACTGAAATCATGCAGCCACACGGAAGTCGTGGACCATGATTCACACAAAACGGCATCACACGATGCAACCAAGAAACAATAAATATAATATTAATGACCGAAATCATGCAGCCACACGGCGGCTTACTGCAACTTTAACCGTGGACCATGATTCACGCAAAGTTGATAAATACTATGAGAAAGAAGAGAAATTATGAGCAACTTCGTAACAGTACAACTCAAAGGCAGAAGCCTTACCTTGACGGTTGATCTCAGGCACACAAACTGATTCTAATTTAAATTATACTGTACAATAGCAAAACGGGGAAGGAAAGGAAAAAGAAGGAAAAGAGTTTAGAAGGATAAAGGTACTCGGTAGAATAGACGGTAGAACGATAGCGGTAGAATAGACGGTAGGACGGTAGCGGTAGAATGAAAAGGTGTCGGCAGCTTAAATCGGTAGAAAGGTCGGGAGAGTAATTGGAAAATCGAAGCTGTTCCTCAACAGGTCGAGCGTAGAATAGCAGGTCGTAGTTCAGCTCGCCGATCTCGCGGGTGTCGTGAGGTGATTCTTCTTCTTTGATTGGTCGGTTGACCCCCACCGCAAATAGGCCATCCCCCTGTGGCGAATATCGGTTACTGCGTGGTCATACGTTTTCCAAAAATTACCGCTAGATGTGGTGTAATGTGCTGCTCGCGATTTCGTCGTTGACACCAACTCGTACGATGTGTAGCTGCTTCGGTTACAGTCCAGGCTGCCTATCATCGGGGACTTCTTTGGCAGAGGCATACATAGGGTGCCTCTCGGCCAAAGTTACCGGGTGGAGAGTGACGCCTCATTGTTCACCTCCATCGGCTTTTGTACAGGCAGTAGCTAGCTGCCTGTACCTGAGGTCGTGCAGTCAGACGGTTGGTCAAACCGTGGACCACGACCCACACAATTGGTCCCTGCCGATAGGGAGGCAGCGTCGATCCTCGGAACGATGGCTTTATCACCCTGAACGTAGTGGTTTGGGGTCGGTCCGGCACCAGGCCGGTAAGTCGGAGGATGGCAGGCTACGGTCTGCCCTTCACGCCATCCTTACGGCATCCGATAGAGTTGGCGGCTGGTTCCTCTTCGAGGAACGCCCTCGGCCGCCGGGAGGATTTTTATCTCCCTGTTCACCGGCAGTCGAGGCGATACGGAAGGTTCAGGTGGATGCTACCCCAGGTGTATATAAAGGTGCACCAAGGTAGCCAGTGTAGTCTGATGAGACCGTCAGTAGGCGAAGTCGTCGAGAGCTGCAAACGGTAGATAGTGGTCCCTTGTTGATCGGGATCGTTGTCGTTCAAGTACCTTGTTAGCTTGCGCCGAAGCGCGAAATAAGGAATTTACAAAAAAGAATTAGTTAAAAAGTAGTTATTGCCTATTTTGTATCGAGTTCGGTTGGAGTACCCTGCTGAGGACGCGTAAACTAAAAATAATAACGGTTGTGTGCCCTTGTGACGGGCGATTCTGAAACGCCACGTTACAGTACATACACTGCCACTCCACCTCCTCCCCTACTAGACCTACTGACTGTGAATACATTATAATCGGGCATATTAAGCTGTTGATTTGTTTTAAAGAAGGTTTCGCGCACCCCAATTACGTCAACGTCGCTCTCTGAGAACAGGTAAATAAACTCGTCAGCATGCACGGTATTGTTTAGCGACTGAGCATTTATATGAAATAACTCAATTAAGTCAGGGTACTTATTTTTAACTTCACTTATGCATTCATTTAAGCCACCATCATCAGGGTCATTACCACTGCTACAGCCGGCTCCATCCGTGCCAGATTGATCAGCCATCGAGGATATGATACATAGTCAGAAAATCAAAACAAACCAAGAAGACACAGCCCCACCTGGCACGGGTAGATAGACCAGCTTGAGTACACGCCACGGTCATACATGTGTGGGGTTCGAAGACAGAAGCCAAAAGACCTAATAGGATTTGCTCACGACAGGAGAAATATGAATACGAAGAGAAAAGGACACTTGATGGTTAAAGCCAACTTCCTGATACAAGCAGATAAGAAAATAAGTTTACGGGTAAAGAACGAAGTAAAATTAGCTGCTATGATGATTTGGTAGGGATTTCAGGGATATTAGCAATTTTTGAGACATGTATGAGTGAAGCCTCATCTTCTTTTCTCGCATAGATGTTGCCATTTCGTGTCCAGGCATACTTGACGACTTTCGCTCAACTGACTGCCCTTGCCGCCGCAAAAGTTTACGGGATGAAGGTGCCAGGCTTTCGCTGACGTAGATATCATGAGCCACGTTATCCTTCCATCGTAAATCCCGTGTTGTCAATTTACCCATTCGCCTACGGATGGAAGTCACTAGGTTTACAGCTGTATCATGACGCGTGAAGACAGCTGTGATCGGCGGTGGGCGGACTGGATCATTTGACGATTGTCGATAAATTCCACTAACGTCGGAAGTGCCAAGAGCAAGACCAAGCGCATCGCCAACTGAGAAGAGGATGCTGTACAGGTCCTCATTTTCCTTTACCGAAACCCCCCTAATTTCAACTGAGTTGAGGGACAGTTTTTGTTGGAGCTTGTTGTTCTCTACCTCCATCGCATTCACCTGCTATTTAAGTTTCGCCAAAGAGCCCCGGGTAGATTCCCCTTCCGCTTCAAATTTCGCCATCCTTGCCTTAAGCCCTGCGATTTTGGCAGAGTTTTCCGCTGCGGTTTCATGATATGCATCTAGAGATTTTATTATTTCCGCCGTTTGCCGATTTTGACTCTCCTTATATTCGTAAAGCGCTGCTGTGTTAGCTTGTATGGCCCTCATAATGTCCGCTAACGAGGGTTGCAGATTCGAGTTGGCCTCACTACCCGGTCTTCCACTGCTAGCGCCAGCCATCATAGCTTTACGCGCAGGGGGTTCACCAGGCTTTCGATTTTTATTAAGGCACGAAGTGCAGGAGCCAGGCAATGCAGTGAACTTTTGACAACTAGAGCACCGGTTTTGACTCAAATTCATAACGGTAAAGCGACATAAGTGGTATGAGGACACTGTATTGCTTACCAGCACACAGTGCTATATCTAGTCAGTTTATACTCTCACAGGGAGAGAAAGAAAGTCAACACAACACTGTGGGCGAAACACGGTAGATTAGGTACTAATCGTATTTCTCTAGCGAATCAGCTGTGACGACGGTCAGCTGATCTAACGTCAAACCTGTCAGCCGATACACCTAGCGCGAAAAGCAAATATGCTAGAATTGTCTAGTTTTCAGCGGAGGACAAACACTTGCACCTGGTGAGGATGAGCCACAGGTGACAATCACAGGCACTCGGTATCCATATGAGTGAGCCATGCATCCACAGAAATGATGTTAAGGAGTAAGCTCCACAATTACCAAATAGTCCCGAAACAATGCGTCTCGTAACACAGCTGGCTGGCGACCTCAATCAACTCACAAGAGATTTTGAGCACATACAACTCGACAGTAACGATCATGGACTTTTCAAAATTAAACGAAGTCGCTCGCCTGGAGACACTTCTGCCCTTGAAAAAGCTTTCGGACCTCGACGTATACTTCGAATACCGAGTCAGTGGCGTTTGTCGGGTTAAAACGAGATTTGGTGATAAAATCGTTCTGGACTTGAAGGACTCTTTCGCGATTTTTCTACCGAACCGACTGACCAGGGCCCTCCAAGAAAATGAGAATTTGTTCCAGAAGGTGACGACAGCCAGTAGGGAGATACGGTTGCATCTAGGTTATCTTGGAGGAACGTACGGTCAACTTGAATTCGTATACGTATAATCTGAGTATCACATGCAAATATCCAGTATCTTGTGGGAGTCTCACGTTCAATGAACAAAAAAAAGATTGAAATTATGATATTTTCACATTTATCGTTAAACCATCTTGTATACCTTCAATCCAACGTACGTTTTGTACCTTGTAATTGTATCTAGAATTAAGTCTCAAAATCTAAGAAAATGCTACTCCGAACACCACTGAGCAACGATGGAGGGTTTCGAGCTGCGTTTGCGTCTTGTAATTGTAATGTGAACTCTACGACGAATTTTGGACGGGTTCGGACAAGACCAGAGTGCTAGGTCGGCCGATAGCTGCGGTAGTATATATTCAAAGCCAAGAATCAACTTCAACTACGGTCAACTTGTATTCGTATACGTTGTAACCAGAAAATTGTTTGCGATGGTTGAATGACGAAGTGAGATAACTGGTTACCCTACGGCGCAGTTACTAACCTGAATAATTAGACATAGAGAGATAATAAAAGAGAAAGATATGATTGCTGGGCGCCAGACGCACATGCGTCAGAAAATAGATAATTAGAGAAAAAGATATAGATAAAGGTAAGGTCAGGTTCTACGACGGTTTTGCACAGCTTGCTCAGTATAGACAAGATAATGGTAGAGGGGAGGGGTTGAATCCAATAGATAAAATAAGAAACAGGTGAAGCAGAAATAGTATCGAATATATTGGTTAAAAAGCGATAAATTTTCAATAACAAGCAAACAACTGAAGAGATTGAGATACAATTAAGATAGATGCGATAATTAATTTACAGCCAGAGAAAAGTTAAGCGACAGATTTAATAAATAAAAGAACGTTTTCCGAATAAGCGAGAGGTATGCGTAGGCTCGCGATACTATGATTCAAGGTAATGATTAACACGGTTTTATGATGAATAGGCAGGACAGAAAAAGATATACGGTACATGAATGAGGCATTGATTAAGTAAACCATAAAATATGAGAAGCGATTATAAGAAACAGGCGAGATACAAATATTGTAATAGTTATCACATTACCAGAATTATCAGCGATATAACAGAGGCAGGGAATTATGAATTACGAGGTGAATTCAAGGAAACAGGTCAAGTAGAGAATTATTATAAGATGTAGAAAATAACAGATAATACGTAGTCTCTAGTTTGCGGTAAGTGCGAGAAACAAGAAAGGTAATATTCGGTACGGTAAAAGATAATTTCGGGATTAAAACAATTAATATTCAAAAGAATTAACACGCAACGTACGACAAACCAAAGAGACTACGGACAACTACGATCAGTGATATTAGCGAAGAAAATAATGAAAAAGATGTTAGGCGATACTGCGCAATACTCCAATGTCAAATGAACGACGAGCGGGACCGCGCGGCGATGTAAGATCGCTCACGCGGTACACTCACTAACAATAAGATAAATTAATCAAAGGTAATAGGTAAAGAGACAGTTATGAATTAATCAGAGAAAGTATAGCGAAATAGTAATACTCAATGACTAAGATAAGAATTGATCATTGAACAGAACACGCTGCTATACAGCCATATTAGACACTTAGGTATTCTAGAAGAGAAAGATAATAAAATAAAGCAATGGTCACTAACAATGCGTAAGTAATAGTCAGCCAGTCGCGAATTTACTTGCAATAAGGAATAGAAAAGGACAAGATAAGAAATAGTAGAGAATAAGATACGAGCCCAGGTGGCTCACGCAGACCAACTGCAAGATAGAGAGAGAGAGAGAGAGAGAGAGATAAAGATACGATGTATTGCAAGTAATTTCGTGGCTTCACAAAATAGAAAAGGAACCTCACTTACGTAAAAAAGAAGATAGAGAAGGCACCGAAGATGCGGTAACAAAAGCGAGAAACTGAATTTACGATACGAGAGATATAAGAGATAGTAATAGCGGTACGATCTATCGATAGCACGTCTTCTTAGAGTGAAAACTGAACGTAGAGTCTCGAGACGAGCGATGATCCTGATTTTCGTCGCGCTGCTGTCACGTACGTTTTGTACCTTGAATTGTATCTAGAATTAAGTCTTAAAATCTGAGAAAATGGTACTTCGAACACCACCAAGCAATGATGGAGGGTTTCGAGCTGCGTTTGCGTCTTGTAACTGTGATGTGAAGTCTACGATAAATTTTGGACGGGTTCAGTCAAGACCAGAGTGCACGATCGACCGGTAGCTGCAGTGGTATACATTCAGAGCCGAAGATCTGCGGTGTTGGGTGACTATCGCTCCAGGAATGCAGAACGTAACTCGGTTTGAGTACAGCTCGGTCAAGGATGGGGCGCAAGGTTGAATCTTACGTAAGCTTTGTATTGAAAAAAATTCTCTCTTAAGAGCTAAGGTAAAGTTGAAGGTGTAAAATTATTTCATGAATATTCTTTAAAAAAGAGTTTTATTAAGTACAATTTTAGGGTACAGTTGACAATTACTTCACAACGATAGTACAATAATTCTATTCAACAGTATCATAACCACGATGATATATTCGCCAGGAATGCATGACTGTTCTTGTAGACGCTTCTGCGCAGTAACACAAAACGTACACCCTTGCAACCCGAACAGTATGATGATTTTGTAACCAATTTTGGAGTATCAAATAGCTTCGATCTGCACAGATTGCGTTGGGTATTGTATGAACGTCGCATCTTAGAAACACAGCTGAAGTTTTTTGCAAGGTTTGAAGCGACGGCAGCCAAAGTCCAGCATATCGATGATTTCAACTTTCGGGACAATTTAGAGCAACCAATCTCGTTTTTCTTCTCCTTCTACGTACACGGTTTCAGCTCTGCGCAGCCTGTCTTCAATGGTCCACTCAACTTCCTCAAACGGTATGGTTCCACAGCTCCAAGGTGAACCGTAAAAATAGCGTTCCAACCAAGAATTTTGGCTTTTGTATTTGACGTCCAGACAATCCCATTCGTAAGGTGGCTTGAAGAAAAACATTGATGGAGATGCTTCCGAGTAGATTGAAATTAAAGCCAAATCTTTCAATGTAAAGGTACTGTTGAAAGGTCTACGAAAGCCTTGTATGTCAACGATAAGCCTATCTTCGAACTGTGCGAGATGGTGGGAACGGGTCAGCTTTTATAGCAACTTTTTGACTCCACCACTGAGCGACTTGTATTCGACAATACGATCGTAAACAATCAAGCAGTACGCCGATGTTTCAGCGGAAAAGTCATTTTAACTTCAAATTCAAGACGGATGTCGACAGGTCCGTACTTCAAAGATTCGTTTTGTTTTGAACAGTCGATAACGAAAAAGGGGACGTCTCGAAGGAATTCACTCTTTGTCAGCAACGGCTCGGGGTTCTTGTCGTAGTAGGTAGCTTGGAAGTTTGCGTACATCTCGTACAGGAGCGCGTAGAGATTACGACTCATGTTGAGGTTCAGGTTACCGTACGGATGAGATTGAGAGTTTAAAAATAGCTTGACGTCCGTGATATTGCAGTGATCGAAATGACTTGCGTTCTTGCCGGTCTTGTTCTTTCCACTTGTTTGGAAACCCAAAATGATGTACCGAGTTTTTTCAAGCTGAGTGGAAGTTTTCACAGTCCAAACGTGTTTCGAAGTTGTGGGAAGTAAGGGATATTCGTACAATTCCCAACTACGGAAGCTCATCGAAATAGGCGGATCTCTCTGAATGAAATTTAGTTGGTAAACTTTTCTCTGATCCGCGATTTTCAAATACGGTATTAGCCATTTCACTGCATTGATCGATTTTCAATTCCTCCTGTTGAGTATGCATGATTGCCTTGACGTCAGTTTTTGATCTCGTCAAAATTAACTCATGTTCAGCGTTGACATCGATCTTACGGTAGTCCTCAGCGAACACCCAATATTATGCTGAGCGGTATCAGTACGTAAAAATTACCCTCGGCATCGGTTAATTTTTTCTTCTCTTCTACATCAAGCCATCCGTTGTTCTCCATCAGCCAAGTCTAAGCAGGGTGCAGGGAAGCGTAACCCTTTATGAGACTTGTCAAGCCAACGTTCTTGCTTCTATCAATCTCAACTGCATTAATTTCGTAGCGAATTTCTTCAAACAGATGACAGATCGCGTTGTTTACGAGCTGTGTGTTCACAGTAGCTGTACCATCAGGTTTGAGGAGTCGTCCATGGATATGTACCGAACTTTTGCTGGGTAATATGCATGAATCCTGATGCTGAAAGGTGATTCGAATTTCATCGCTGTTGTTGAAAGTTGACGAGGCGTAAGGTTTGTGAGCGTGAATCTCGTAATGCGCAACGGATTCGTCAAAGACGACTGGTGTTTGAATGTTTACGATTTCTTCCTCCATAATACATAGCAGATGATAAAACAGGAAAATCGGATTTTCAGTTGTCGGAAATTCCTGTTGAGAATGTAATTTCAGAATACTATATATATGCATATATATATGCATACTATGTACTATGTATTACTATAGAGCCCAGTATGCGCAGTAGAGGTAAGGCGCATACGGCGCGTATTAGTATTAGTGAGATCGAGAATCGATGAGAAAGTCTGTACTGCGACTGCTCCTTCTTGTTCGTCGTCGACTCTCATGACACAATGTAGTCTTTATTAAATGAGTTTACCGTCAAAGTTATTGACTGATTAAATTGTTCTTCATTAATAATAAATGAAAGAGAGTATTTATTTACTGAATCGATCCACAAAATCTAACAATTCCTCTT
Organism: Neodiprion lecontei; assembly: GCF_021901455.1. Lineage (NCBI taxonomy): Eukaryota > Metazoa > Arthropoda > Insecta > Hymenoptera > Diprionidae > Neodiprion > Neodiprion lecontei. The sequence goes on along the minus strand of NC_060266.1, from coordinate 15,450,714 downwards.
CCAAACGTGGTCAGATTCAGACCCAGAGCTATCAGGAACTGCACGTTTCGAGGTGTTAACGGTTCGAGAATCGATCGATAACTGACTTGATCGGGGCATGCCGACTTACTGATATACCTACTCTTTGACAATCCGTTATATTCAATTCTCATCGTTTATTGCGATTTCATATGTAGTCCCACAGTAATATCTTTTCCACGAAAATCGACCAGGTGTCCGTCTTGATGCACTAACCGGAGCTGAACGTGATTTGTTGTCCTGACAGTGGTCGGAAGGTAAATGACGTGCGACGGTACTTCCACGATCTTATATCCTGGTGGGACAGTCGGGAAGAACTCGTAAATAGTGTGTACTTTGTGTCCATTGACGTAGGCGCCCGTTGTAATGCTACACTCGACTTGCAACGCGTTGACCTTGAGTATAGTCACAGGCACGTCTGATCCGTTAGTTTCATCAACCTCAAATACACGTGGTGTGGATCCCAAAAGTTGAGCAATGAAATCATTCGTCTAATAGTTAATCGTGTGGTTGCATGTGATTTCGCTGCGTAATGTATTATTGTTGGGTTTGATGCCGAGCCTGATATCTGTATCTCTTAGCACGTTTTGAAGATGCTCTGCTATGTCCTCGATCTCGTAGCTGCCGGTAGGTATTGTGATCACTTTGTCAGCTACGTAAATTTTATTGTGGACAACATCAACGACGGGAATCGAATTAAAGATTACTAATTCTACCAAGCCAAGAGCATAACTTTTATCAGGAGCAAGTTCGATCGGTGGGAAATATTCTGCCTCGAGAATCGAAGAGGTTCCTGAAATCCTTAACGTTAACGAATCATCCATGACTGCGAGTGGTAGACTGACTCTGATGAATCATGCACCATGATTATATAGCTTACCACTCAGAAATTTCAGACACAAGTGTCCGCATTCAAATGTATCATAATCCTGGTACCTTTCATGATTGTATTTGACACTACCAACGCGGAGATATTTTATGAGGTCTGAGGGTGGTTAAAGGTTGCCGAAACTGTCAAAGTAATCGAAATTATTTTTGCGTTTCTTGTATGCAACCCAGTGTGTTCCCGGACCGTCTTTGTCGTCAAGGTTGATTATAGCTGACTCGTTTTTTCGAGGACCGTTTTCGGGCATTTCGTTTCGCATGGAAACACCTCGAAAATGCAAAACCTTAAAGAATTCTGCATATTTCAACAAGTTCAAATCAGTCAACGCTCGACGTGGTAGCATCACATCTAGTTTATTGAAAGATGGAGACCTAGACCTGTTTAGTACGGTTTCATCTGAAGCTCTTTGCCCAACGCGATAGCTTCCATAGTTTTGTTGTGTCGTTTGCTCTCTCGCAGTTCTCGTTTGGCAGCACTTGCATCGTTTACAGCTTTGGCTATACCTGCCGCACCACCAGCTAACGCGCCTGTGGCACTCAGTCCAGCGAAAACAGGAATTAGAAACGGTAGAAAACCACCGACTTTTGAAGATACCGGTAGAACGCGAGGTGTTCGCACTTTACATTTACTACCTACTTTTTCAACGGCGTTCTCTGCTGCCTTCAGCGCAGATTCGATAGCTTTTGCATCGTTGCTTGGAACCATAGAACGTTTTGCAGCATTTATAATTTTTCTCAAGGTCGCATTTTTTGACTTTCAAATTTCCATTCCGAGTTTCGATTTTATTTTCATTTCATTAGCTACTGCCCAAGCGGCTGCCTTTTAACCCAAATTTGCGAAAACCCGTTTCCAAGCTCTCTCAGCCAACACCCTATCAGCCTCGTTTCTAACTTCAAGATTTTCACGATTCTGCGAGTAAGCAATTTCGTGATCCTTGCAAGCTGCGTCGAGAAGATTGATTCCCGGATCACCTTGCGCAAGTCTCTTTGTTAATTTCGTACCAGGCTCACAGTACTGATAACCAGGTACATACAATTCGACTGGAAGGCTATTGATGATTTTATTCACCAGACCCTTGCCACAATGTTGCCGCCTGCTGCTTCGTTTACCTCTGTACGCGATCATGTTTGTGCGTTGACTGAAGAAAAGTGCTTGAAAACGGGGTATTTGTAGCAAATCTGATCAGTCATGTCCGAGATGCGGTTTGAGAAACAACCTACTAAGCTCACCGTAATGAATTTTGACAAACTTTCAGAGCAAAATGTCAAAAAGTACAAACGGCACGGTGAATTACTCCCGAATAGTGTACGTGCAATATTCTGTGGACCGTCGAATTGTGGTGAAACTAATGCGTTGCTCACACTTACAACCCATCCCAACGGAATCAGGTTTAAGAATATCTACATCTAGTCGAAATCTCTCAACTCACCTGAATACCAATTGTTGAAGCAATTGTTGGACCATGTTGAGGATACGGGGTATTTTGCGTTCAACGAGCGTGAGCAAGTGATTACACTGGAAGAAGCACGGCCCAACTCAATAATCATATTTGACGATGTAGCGTGCGAGAAGCAGGACAATATTAGAGCCTACTTCCGCATGGGTAGATATCACGACGTTGATTGTTCATATCTCTGCCAGACGTACGCGCGTATTCCCAAACATCTCGTGCGCGACAACGTCAACTTACTCGTGTTACTTAAACCAGACGATATGATCCTGGGACACGTATACAACGACCATATAAACACCGATATGTCTTACACAGAGTTCAAAAGTGTGTGCTCTGCATGCTGGAACGGTGAGAAGTACGGGTATCTGGTGATCGACAAAGACAGTGAGCTCAACGAAGGACGATACAGAAGGGGATTCGATTCTTTTGTTAGCCTGGAAAAGAAATAAAATCTAGCGTTTTTGAGCGAGGGACGCAGTAGCGTTGCAGACTCAGTTGCGTCAACATGCACAGCTCTGAAATTTCCAAAAAAAAAGATGTCCTACATCAGATCGCTCGAGCGAGTGCTACGATCCGTCGAAAACGTAGATCGCTCAAGTCGGGCAAGGAATTCACGACTAAGAAATCGAGTGACGTTTTCAAACCAGTAGTGACTTTGTTGCATGAACTGGTTTATCCTCAAAAGATACTCAACCTGTGAAACAAGAGGTGCAAGAAATTGAAGAAGAAATAGAGCAGATGAAAAATGAAACGAAAAATGAAACTGTCTCGGAAATGGACGATTCCTTTGCTTCGGCAGGAGATGAAACAATCGTAGAAACGCCGGTCGAAAATATCAAGGATAAGTATTTTGCACTGATGAGAGATGCGAAGACAAAAGGCGAATTGGACAACGTGTACGGTATACGCAACCTCTCAAACGGACTAATGATTGGTGATTCGTTGATATCTTTTGAGAGTGACTACGTCTGTATTGGCAATACGCGTTACCCGAAAATGAAGGGTTTGCTGGAACTTCTGTTCAAAAAGAAGCCTGACGGTTCTTCTGTGAGCGCCGCAGATCGGGAAAATTTTAAAAACATCATCCTTGCAACGAACGCGCATAAGAAGTATTACTCATCCGACGGGGCTGTCCGAAACGATAACAGTTACAAATTCAAAAATGTCATTGCCGAATTAATGGATTAATTCCCATCACCTCGCCGAAAGGGTAAAGGTCTACTTCTGCAAGCTATGATCACTCGACAAGGTGTTGAAACGGAATACGTTTTCTAGGATGATCCGAATGAGTTAGTGGAGCGTCTTCGTTTACTTCTGGCATCTAAAGCAGCGAGAAATCTGAGTCACAATAACGAAATAATCTCCATTATCGAAGAGCTACGCGAAACAGGAATCATTTATCAAGCGGCTCCCATCGTTTTTTCATTCATTACCGAGATGAGCGTCGACGTGTTCGGACGGCATCTGAATGAAAACATGGCCGCGAGCACTCGCGGTCCTCCGGGTGTCGGATTTCAAATAACAGCGGACGGGCATTACTATATACGGAACAAGAGACTGTGCAATGTCGCAGATCCCTCGGAGCCGAACAATGCTGTAGCTTTAAAAATCTTGAGACGAAAATTCAACGTGCTGCAAAAACAAATCGACAACCTCGATCAAATGATCAAAGCTTCAGAGCTCACCACGGAGAAAGCCTTGGATACCTTTTACACAGACTTTAAAACAGGCAGAGACCTGTCGATTCGAAACGCTGATAACATTTCTCAATTGGACACTCGACTAAGAGCGTTGGAATATGAACGAGGAAAAGCAAGCACTGGTGACGGAACTGCATAAGCCTGCACGCCGGAATGACCCGCGTCGACGTGTAGACGTGCGCTGCATCGACCAAACCTGGCAGGCGGATCTCGTTGATATGACGTCGTACGCTGGACAAAACAAAGGCTACAAGTACATGCTCACAGTCATTGATTTTTTTGCAAAGTATGCGTTGGCTGTACCGATAAAGAGCAAGTCTGGAGATGATGTTACAAAGGCAATGGAATCTGTGCTTGTCCAAGGATGGGTTCCGAAAAATTCACACGTCGGCAGAGGAACGGAATATTGCAACTCGAAATTTGAATCGCTCATGACACGCTACGGAATCAAACTTTACTCCACGTACAGTAATTTGAAGGCTTCGATCTGTGAACGTTTCAATCGCACGCTGAAAGGTAAAATGTCGAAACGGTTTAGCATGCAAGGAAGCTACAAGTGGCTCGATATCTTACCTGATTTGGTTTTGCCTTACAACATGGCCAAACACCGAGCCATAAGAATGAAACCGTCGGATGTCACCGTTGCAAACGAGAGGCTGTTATTACGTCAGGCGTACGGAGGGCTTCGAGCGATACCTAACATATCGGCAAAATTCAAATCCGGTGACAAAGTTCGAATCAGCCAATTCAAAACTGTCTTCGAGAAAAGTTACACCCACAATAGGACGACTGAAATATTCACGATAAGTCGAGTGGAAAATACTCATCCTGTGACGTACAAGCTCCAAGACTAGCGACATCAACCCATCGCTGGTGGTTTCTACGAACAAGAGCTCCTCAAGGTTAAGCATCCGGATATCTATCTGGTGGAGAAGGTGCTCAAGAAGCGTGGAAGAAAAATATACGTTAAATGGTTAGGTTTTGACAATACTTACAACAGTTGTATAAACAAATGGGACATGTCACATTTGAATAAATAAATTTTTTGTGAAAACGTAGGTGCCTCTTCATTTTATACCCGACACATAACAAGTATGCATCTTTATTTTCAGACAATCGACAGACATATGCATCGTTGTTCAAGTTTTTATATTTCGGAGCGTTCTTATTCACTATCCTACATAATAACATTACATACATCGTGGTACAATTATAAATTACAAACCCAAGGTGCAGGCTTGTAGCCCCACGGAAGCGTGTCGGTTGTGTTTTGCAGCACGATAAGCTTATCGTCATCACAGCTTAGTGCCACTTTCTGCTGTTTTACGGTGTATACCTCGTGCTTCTGACTTAATATCAAATCCTGATTTGTGGACAAAGTTTCACTGTTCAAAACACATTCCAAATAATCGTTGAAAGTTATTCTTCTCAACGCTGATCCTTTGACACCTTTGGCACGTTTATTGTCTTTTTTATCCCCCAAGACTCGGAATGCGTACAATTTAGCTCTTAATCCTACGAATTCCAGCATCACTTTTCCGTTATTCTCATCTTTCATCAAGCTGAGAACTTTTTTGTTTGCTCGAGGCATTCCATGAACGTTGTCAAGCGGATAATCAGACGTGTCGAATTTATGCAAGTCCTCCTTTACATGTTCGTATATGTCGGGGACGGTAAAATTGTAAATCAAACTGTCGGTATCCGTATACATTAATTTTGCTTGGTTGCCAAATTTCTGCTCAATATAATCATAATGAAAATCATGGATATATGTTTTAGATACATCCAGGATGGAGAAACCTGCATACAAGGGTTTATTCAACTTGACTTTCGTCTTACTCATTCCGACGATAATCATCTCTTTGTCGAAAACGGTGCAGCTGTGAAAATTAGGCTTAGCTATGGTAGCTTTAGCACCGTACCGTCCATCCCATTCGGTGATCAATCGAACATCTCTGTACTTTCGCACGTTTTCCACTGTTCTGCCAAAAACTGCGTTGTTCATGAGTGTGTAAAAATTTGTCTCGAATTCGTAGTGGGATTTTTTCCACAAATTGGTATTCAAATCTATATATTTTTTGAGCCACGGGGTTCACCCGAATTTGAGAACTCTGTGAATTTTGAGTAATTTTAAGCCTAGTTGTAAGCATTGTTTCAAAACGCTGTAGTGAGCGACGTAGTTTTTCTTGGAAAATAGCGTGGCCGTCAATTTTGGCTGTTTATTGTTCGAAATCGGAGATACATAGTGCTCCGGACACAATGGTGAATCTTTATGAGTTTCATGGAGTTACGCAGGATATTCCAAATCTACCTCCAGCATGTGACCAAACTCCGCATCGTCCGAGATGGTAAGAACGTCGCATTGTCTGGAGTCTGATACCCATTCGAAGGAACTGTGTGGCAGAGTAAAGCTCATAGGAGCACCGTACAAATTATTAACGTGAAAGTTGTGACGGGTTTTGAGTCCGCACTAAATATGTGGAAGGGAGGAACAATTAGAGACGGGGCGAGAAAGTCAAGACTGAGTGAATAGGTAAAACTTTGTGTGTGTATTTTTAGGGAGCATAGATGTATTGAGATCGGGGGGGAGTCGACTTAAAACTATAAAAGATATGTATAAAGTGGTTGTAGACGTTGGATGTGGCTGATCACGCCTCAGCCCTTAGCGTTACTTAATTCTAGCTTAAAGGTACGCGCGCGGCGGGGGGGCAGTGTAAGGCGACGGGGAGTGTGAGGGAGGAGTGGTCGGTAATGCGGGGGGAGGAATGGGGGGAGGTGCAGATTGGCTGTAGATCGCAGGCTAACCTGGTGTCGTCGGTCGGTGTGGCTGGGTGGCTGTGTGGAGGGGGACGTCCCGCTTCTCGCTTCGTTCTCGTTCTCTCTCTCTCTCTCTCTCTCTCTCTCTCTCTCTCTCTCTCTCTCTTTCTCGGGTGCTCGTGCCGTGTTAAGTCGTTCCTTTCTGCGAGACGCAGTCGTACTGCTGGCTGGCGCTCGGCTCAGCCGAGCGTCGGTGGGCTTCGGGTAGCTTCGGGTGTTTCCCGACGGGCCGGGACTCACCCGTTCGGCTCTTTCCCGCGGGTTTAGGGTTTGTTGTGACTTGCACTCTAGGTGCAACGTCACAACTCCCCCCTCCCCACGCGGGGCGAGGCCTATAGGGTGAGCCGGCTTCGTGACGTTTTTGTCAATTTGTGACGGGTTTTGTGGTCATTTCGTCTGTGTTTTTCCTTTGGGGTTGGTTTTCTTCTTTTTGCGTATCCTCCTTTTGGTATTTTCCGTCGTTTCTGTGTGCTGTCGTATCCTTTTGCCGTTGTCCGGGTTGCTGTTCGCTCCGATCTGTCGGGGTTAAGGGGTTTGAGTCGGGTTGTATTTGCCGGGGTGTGTGTTGTGTGTTGGGGTTGTTGGTTGTCTTATATCTACTCATTCTATGTTTTGTACTTGCTTTTAGTGGTTGTGTTGGTTTTATTTGTACCCTACTCTATCCTACTTAGCCTATTTTTGTTTATGTTTTAATCTACCCTATTCTACGTGGTCTCCTGTATGTATTTATCAAAATTATGATTTTTCTCTCATACTAACTTATACCATTTTTATACTATTTTGTAGGAACTTTGGTGTTCTTTTTGTACTTTGTGTTTTTCTTAATCTATTTTCTTATGTGTTCTACTTGTACTTAAATTTTTATTTTTGGTTCGTTGGCTCTCGTTGGTGTGGGTCTTGATAAGTTTCTGCGTTGTTCCTTGTTCCTTGTGGCTCGTGGTTGCTTCTCCGTGGTTCTGCGTTGGTGTTTTTGGGTTGTGCTCTGTTTTTCTGGCCTCCGTCTGTCGTTGTTCGTCCGTCGGTTTGGTGTTGTTAGTTTACTTAGTGTTTTCTGTTCTGTTCCTTTTTCTGTTTACGTATTGTTTTTTTTTTTTTGTATCGTCTTGCGTCCCGTGTTGTGTGTGTGGTTCGTTGGGGTGTTGGTGTCTGTTCGTCTGTGTCGGTGAGTGAGGTGGTGTCGGTGTTATTGTCTGTGTCGTCATCTGTCGTTTGTGTCTCTTGCGTGGTTGTGTGTGTTGTTTTGATATGTATGACTGTGTCTGCGGTGGAGGTGGTGGAGTCTGTGTCGGTGTCGGTGTCTGGTGTGTTTGAGGGGTGTGTGTTGTGTGGTACTGTCTGGTGTGTGGTGTGTGGTCGGTGTGTGGAGGTACTGGCTTCTGTCTCGTTTGTGTTCGTACGTTGGTGTGCCCGTCTGATCATGTATTTGTCTCTGTCTGCTTGTAGTTCTTCGTCCAGGGTGCTTACGGCTTGTAAGTTTGCGATGATGGCAATTATTTCTGGGGTTGGTCCCAAGTGTTTTCTGTCTGTCTGTCTTGTATGCGTTGGTTCTGTGAGTGTGTCCATGTTGTCAAATGCTTCTATAATTCTCTCTTCCGTTGTCTGTGGTCTTCTGAGTCTGGTGCGTGTCCATGAAGGGGGTGATGCGGGGAGTAGTGTGTGTCGAGGTTGTGTGTGTCGTGGTGTTGGTGTCGATGTGGGGTGTGTGGTTGTGTGGGGTGTTTGTTTGTTGGTGAGTGGGTGTGTCATCGTGTGCGTGGTTGTGGTTCGTGTAGTTTGGGTGACTGTTGGTGGGTGTTGTGTGTCTGTGTTTGTTTGTGTGCAGGTCTGTATGTGTTGTAAGTATTTTGTGCCCCGGACCAGCCCGTTGCACTTTGGGCATTGCACTGGTCCGGAGAGTGTGACTGTGTGTGTGTTTGTGGGTGTCTCTGGGTGGTTGTGGGTGCGGTGGTTGTTGTGTGTGTTGCTGTCGTGGCGTTTTTTGTTACCTGTGTGTGTGTAGTGGGTGTCGGGAGTAGGGTTCGTCGGGTCTCTGTCTGGTGTGTGCCGTCGCGTCCGTATCTGTGTGGGTGTGGGGCCTGTCCTGGTGTTTGTAGTAGTGGTGTTCTTTCTCTGTTTGTCTGTGTGTCCGTTGTTGCTGTCGTCGGTCTCGTTAGTTGTAGTGACATTAGGGGCGGTATTTTTGGTCGCCTGTCTGCCATGTCGTCTTTCTGTGGGGTGAATACACATGTTAGTTTATTTTCGAGATGTGTTATCGGGCGTGGTTCTTTTATTGCTTATTTGATCATGTATATAATTTCAGGTCTACTATGTGGCATTTTCCCATATTTTTACCGCTTTCTGCTGTCAATTCGTATATTGTGGGTGAGATTTTATTTGTAATTATGTATGGGCCTGTGAATTTTTTACTTAGATTTGCTGCCGTTCTTTCTGGTCCGGATGAGAGTGTATGGTTCTTTTTCAGTACTCTGTCTCCTTCCTTGAATTGTATGTCTCGTCTTCGTAGGTTGTAGTAGTGTGCTTGTTTTTCGTTTGCTTCTATTAGGTGCCTCTGTACTTCGTCTCTAAGTGTTTGTAGTCGTCTCAGGTGATCTGTCCATCTGTCTGTGTCTTGTAATTCTATTTCGTCGTCGGTCTCTAATTGATTTCTTAGGCATTGTGTAGGATTTAATTCCCTTCCTAGGTTCAAAAAGGCTGGTGTGTGTTTAGTTGATGTATGTGTACATGTATTGATTGCGAATTGTGAGTGTATGTCCCATTCTGTGTGGTCGTTGTTCACGTAGGCTTGGATCATTGTTTTAGCGGTTCTGTTGACTCGTTCTACGGGGTTGGCTTGTGCGTGGTATGGGGGGATTGTTGCGTGTCTTATATTGAATTTTTGTGTCAGTTCGCGTGTGAGTTTGTTTATGTATGGTGTGCCGTTATCTGTTAGTAGTATGCGTGGTGTACCCCATCGTGATATTACGTGTGAGTGGAATGTCTGTTCTACTGTTTTTGCGTTTGCTTTGCGTATCGGTATTGTTTCCACCCATTTGGTGTATAGGTCTTCGAAAACTATGATGTATTGGTTTCTTTGTTTTGATAGTGGGAGTGGGCCCATGATGTCTGAGGCTACTACTGTCCACGGTTCTTCTATTATTCTTGTACCCATTAACCCTGCCGGTCGCGATTGTATTGTTTTTATTCTTTGGCATGTGTCACATTTTTTTATGTGATTTACTGTGTCTCTGTACATACCTGGCCAATAATATTCTTTGGCTACTCTTTGATATGTCTTTTCGATGCCTAAGTGGCCTGCTTGTGTTACGTCGTGATTTTCGTGTAGTATGTGTGTTATTTTGTCTTTGGGTATTACTAGTTTCCATGGGTTTGTGTCTGGTAGGAGGTTTGAGTGTAGGGGCTTAGGGCGGTGAAAGTATAGTTGTTTGTTTCTGATTCGCCATGATTCGTTTTTCTCTGGGCGTGTTTGTACTTGCGTTTTCTTGTATGTGTACCATTTGTCTGTCGTGTCTTCTATTGTCTCTATGTGTTCTTCGTCTTCGTGTCGTCTTGAAAGTGCGTCTGGTACGTCGTGCATTGTACCTTTTCGGTGTGTAATGTCAAAGTCGTATTCTAATAGTTCTAGTGCCCATCGTGCAAGTCGGCCTGTGGGGTTTTTTAATTCTCTTAGCCACTTAAGTGCGTGGTCATGTGTGATTACTTTGAAGTGGTATCCTTCCACGTAGGGTCTGAATTTTTTTATGGACCAGATTACCGCCAAACATTCTCTCTCAGTGGTGGAGTATTTCCGTTCTGCCTCGCTTAGCGCACGGCTAGCGTACGCTACGACATGTTCTTCGTCATCGAGAGATTGTGTTAGTACGGCACCTATCCCTGTTCCGCTAGCGTCTGTTTGTAGTGTGAATGTTTGTGTGTAGTCTGGGCATGCGAGTGTGGGTGGTGATGTGAGTGCGTGTTTGATTGTGTTCATTGCGTTTTCTTGTTCTTCTCCCTAGTGCCATTTCTGGTCTTTTTTCAGTAGTCGTGTTAGTGGTTCTGTAATGTGTGCGAAGTTAGGTATGAAGCGTCTGTACCATGATGCCATGCCAATTAGTCTCCGTAATTGTTTTATTGTTTTTGGGCTAGGGTAGTTTTCTATGGGTTGTGTTTTGCCGGGGTCTATGTGTAGTCCGTGTCTGTCCACTATGTATCCGAGGTATTTTACTTGTGCGCATCCGAATTCGCACTTCTCTGGATTTATTGTTAGTCCCGCGTCTGTAATCCTTTTGAGTATTTGTTCTAGTCTTTGTAAGTGTTCGTGAAATGTTTGTGTTACTATTATTATGTCGTCTAAGTATGCGAATGCATATGGTTCGCATTCTGGGCCTATGAGTCTGTCTAGTAGTCTTTGGAATGTCGCCGGTGCGCCTGTTAATCCGTATGGCATTCTTTTAAATTGAAATAAGCCCATTCCCGGGACTGTAAAGGCTGTTATGTGTTTACTGTCTTCGTCGAGTGGTATTTGGAAGTATGCTTGGCTTAAGTCGATTTTTGATATGTACTGTGCTGTCCGTAGTTTGTCTAATATTGCTGTCATGTATGGTAGTGGGTATGCATCTTTTTTTGATACTGAGTTTACTTTTCTGAAGTCTAAGCAGAAACGATATGTGTTATTTGGCTTTTTTATCATGACGATTGGGCTCGACCATTCACTTTCTGATGGTTCTATCACGTCTTCTCTTAACATTCTGTCTATTTCTGTGTGGATGGCTTCTCTAATTTTTGGTGATACCATATAATATCTTTGTTTTATGGGTGCGTGTCCTTGTGTGTCTATTTTGTGTTTGATTAGGTGTGTTAGGCCGAGTTGGCCCGGTAGTGTTGAAATTTTCTGCTGTATTGTCGTCTGTAGTTGTGTGTGTTGTGATTGTGTGAGTTCTTGTATTCCTGCGCATATCTGTGGTTTGGTTTCTTCGTCCGTTTGTGTGTCGTCTGTTGTGTGTGCGTTTATGGGTATGATTTTTTGATTTGTGATTTGTGTGTTCTGTGGGTTGTCTTTTGCGGGGGTGTTTTCCGGTGGTGACTTTGTGCTGGGTAGTGTTGGGGTTAGTGGTTTTTGTTTTATGGTTGTTTTTTCTGTGTTTTCATGTCTTTCTGTTGTTTTCGGGTGCGTTTGTTGTTTCGTTGCTTCTAGTTTTTCTGCTGCTTTTGCTTGTTTTGTGTGTGTTTGTGTTGATTGATGTCGTATTTTTCTTGTTTGATGTATTTGTGTGTATTCTTTGAGTGGTGTAGGTAGTTCTTGTGGTCTGGCTCGCATGTCGTAGTGTGTCTGTGGGTCGTCTATAAGTGACCATGTGCTTTCTCCATAATTTATTTGTATCCCAAATCTCATTAAGCCGCTGTTCCCAATGATACATTGCGAGCCTAAGTTTGGTATTAATCCGAAATTAATTTTTTTTGTTATGTTACCGAGGCGTATTGGGAGTGTGACTGCTCCTTCTATCGTCACCTGTGTTCCGTTTCCCATTGTAGCTGTTCTGTCGGGCGTGTCGTCTATTGGTGTGTCTGTGTTGTGTAGTATTTGTATTACTTCTGCGCCTGGGTATGAGTGTGTCGCGCCTGTGTCTATTAACGCGTTAAATTCGTGACCGTGTATTCCGATTCTGATGTGAAATCTACTTTCCGTTCTGTTGTTATCTGTTGTCGGTGCTACTGTCTCGGGTGTGTTTGTGTTGTTTGTGGGGCTGCCCTCCACCCTTGCTGGGTCAACCCTTACTCGTTTTTCTGGTTCTGTACCTGTGTACATTGCCATCTGAGGTGTCCGGGTTGGTTGCAGTTAAAGCATCTGCGTGGTGTTGTGCCTGTGTTCGAGTTCGTTTGTGTTTGTTGCTGAGTGTAGTGTGTTGAGTTATAGGTGATTGCGGGGTATCGAGTTTGTTGCGTGTTTTGGTTTGTTTGTAAGTCGTATGGTTTCATGTATGCCTTGTATTCTATTTTCATGTTTCTGTATGCCAAGTCTAATTGTGTTCGTGGGTGGTATGGCGGTTTTAGTTGTGATAGTAGTGTTCTAAATTGTATTAGGAATTATGTAATTTTTTGTGTTGGTCCTTGTACGTAGTTTTTGAATTTTTTGTTCCAGTCTGTCCCTGTGTTGTATGTCTTGAAATGCGTGTATAATGTCTCTTTCGAATTCTTCCAGTGTTCGCCATTTGCCTCTATTTAATCTGTACCAGTTTTTTGCGTCACCTTCGAGTATTGGGTTGAGGTTTTCGATTAATTGTGTGTCGTGTATTTCGTATCCCGTTTGGTAGTCGTGGAGATTTTGTAAAAATTCGTATATGTTTTCGTTTGTATTTCCCGAGTATTTTATGTTCCATGTTTGTATTGTTCTCATTGCCATTGCTGGCTGATTCCAGTATTTACTGTTCGGGTTTGGTGTGTGGTTTAGGTGTGTCGTGTTTTGCTGTGGGGTGTATTGACTGTGTGCTGTATAGGTGTGGATCTTCGTATTCGTTTCTGTCGCTTGGTAGTGCTCCGAGGTCTATTAGGTTTTGTATAAGTCGTATGTTACGTGTGTTGGTGGCTAAAAATGTGTCTGTCCCGTGAAGTGTCGGTTCGTTTGATTGTTTGTTACCGTGTTAGTTTGCGTGTGTGTAGGTGTTGGGATTGTATTGTATGTTTGTGTGGGGTTTGTTGGTTCTGGGATTTCTTGTGGTTGGATTTGTGTACTATGTAAGTTGTGGGTATTCTCTATGATAGCTGCATCGATTATATTTATTGCGTTTGGTGAATTTATCGTGCGTCATCTATTTATTTCCTGTGGTTGGGTCGGCGTTTGTCGGTCTCGTGTCGCGCGCAGCTCGCTCTGTGTCGAGTTGTTTTGTTTGCGTTCGGGTGTGTGTATGTCCATGTGTTCGCGCGCCAGGCCTTGCGGTTCCCTGTGTCCTTGGTCTGCCATTGTGTGTATCGTGTTTGGTAGTGTGTGTATTCAACTGTCTTCATTCGAATTTTCGTGACTGTGTAGCTTTGTTTCGTGAGTCTATGTGTACTTTGTTAGCGTTTATTCTTGTGTTTTGTCTCTTAATTGTTCGGATTTGGGGTAAAAATGTGGGTAATGTACGTTGGGCGCCAATTTGTGACGGGTTTTGAGTCCGCACTAAATATGTGGAAGAGAGGAACAATTAGAGACGGGGCGAGAGAGTCAAGACTGAGTGAATAGGTAAAACTTTGTGTGTGTATTTTTGGGGAGCATAGATGTATTATGATCGGGGGGGGGGGGGGGGGGGGGGGAGTCGACTTAAAACTATAAAAGATATGTATAAAGTGGTTGTAGACGTTGGATGTGGCTGATCACGCCTCAGCCCTTAGCGTCACTTAATTCTAGCTTAAAGGTACGCGCGCGGCGGGGGCGGTGTAGGGCGACGGGGAGTGTGAGGGAGGAAGGGTCGGTATTGCGGGGGGAGGAATGGGGGGAGGTGCAGATCGGCTGTAGATCGCCGGCTAACCTGGTGTCGTCGGTCGGTGTGGCTGGGTGGCTGTGTGGAGGGGGACGTCCCGCTTCTCGCTTCGTTCTCGTTCTCTCTCTCTCTCTCTCTCTCTCTCTCTCTCTCTTTCTCGGGTGCTCGTGCCGTGTTAAGTCGTTCCTTTCTGCGAGACGCAGTCGTCGGTGGGCTTCGGGTAGCTTCGGGTGTTTCCCGACGGGCCGGGACTCACCCGTTCGGCTCTTCCCCGCGGGTTTGGGGTTTGTTGTGACTTGCACTCTAGGCGCAACGTCACAAAGTACATGAGATAAGATTCTTCGACCTCAGGATCGAATTCCTCTCCCATATATCTATTGTTGGCCTTTGCGTATCTGTTCGAACACTGTGATACACCACCTCGAATACCTTTTTCGATAAACATAACCATGTCTATGTCGGTGAGAAGCTCGAGCTCGATGTCGGTACACTTTAACATCGTATCAAACGACAGACCGGGCGCGGTGTAATAATGTAACGGATCTAGGTCGTACGTTGTCCAACAGCTCTGTCAAAAGTTTTGAAAAACGTCGGCTAGTAAAAACACGTCCGTCTGTAAATACAAGTCCGAATACTCTCCCAAAGTTTGAACGATAAAAGTTTGCCCAACTTTACATGCACGTGCATAGTCGTCGTCTGATATATCCCGATCATTTAACCCTTTCGGTACGGACGCATTTTACGTCGCGCCATCCCCGCTGACCGAGCAGTCGCGGCAAGCGCCCGTACTTGCGGAACAACTGCAAGCGCCCGTCAGACGCACAATACCACGCTATCTTACGCAGAGCGAGTGAATTCGCTCGTAAAAAAAAATGTTTCAAAAATTATAACATAATGTTGGGTTACCATGATCACCGTTCGTACATAACGAGCGTCAAATGTCCGGTTACCATGGTCACCGCTCGTACAGAGCGAGCGTCAGGCGTTGGGTGACTATAATCACCGCTCGTACAGAGCGAGCGTCAGGCGTTGAGTGACTATAGTCACCGTTCGGACAGAGCGAGCGTCGGGCGTTGGGTGACTATAGTCACCGCTCGGGCCGAAAGGGTTAATTTTGAGTGAAATTGTTGTTTGGATGGTAACCAAATGGTCTGTCCTCGAGCTTCTCCCAACTGTCTATTTATTCGTACGGGAACACTCCTTTTCTGGTCAATAACTGAAATTTATCTGAGCTACGATAAAATTTTCGTGTGATTGATTTCTGATCATCACCGAGATACGTTGCTAATTTCTCAAGACTACTGGGCATGAAACGGTACAAATCTACGGATCTAAACTTTACATCTGTCCCCTTGACATATTTTGTAAAAGAAATGTACTTTTTTTTGTTGACGGGTAGAAGCTCAATTGTGCCCTTGAACGATGTAGCCAATGCTTTGATCAGAAAATGTGAATCGTAACCCGACAGATTGTGGAATATCACTGGGATAGTGTGTGAATTTTGGTAATTCAGATTGCAACCTCGATGAGCAGTACCACGGTACTTTCCTGTGAAATGGCAGTGATCACGATGTTTCACGTCTGTAAGTGAACACGGTTTTTCACAAATGTCACACACTGTTATTGACCGAAATTCGTTGATTTGATTGAAATTGAGCGGTTCCATCGCTACAACAGTTTTGAAATAAACTTCTAACGAATGTGCCAATTCTGCTAACTCATTCACAAACCATTGAATGCAAGTCTCTCCACGATTAATTTTGAATTTTGAAAGCGAATCGTCAAACGCACAATGTAGATAGTAAGCTATACTATACAGAAGATGCTTCTGATAAATTGTTCTTGTACCCATCTTTTTGAGCGTAGGTTCCGGTAAACATTCGAGATCTGCGTAAATGCAGAATGGAACAGTTTTTTATTCTTGAAATTTTTTGGATTTCAGTATTTTTTCCTCTTCTATAAGTAGAACAACTTTTGTCTTGTTTACATTTATACGTTCTACATTGTGCTTTGTTAAACATCTTTCAGAATGAAAGTAGGTCAAACATCCATCGCACAACCAAGTACGACCATTACGTTTAGAAATTTGAGAACTCGTTAATTAAGACAAATTTCGAATACCAGTGAAATGAAAGATTCTATTTTTTTCATAATTTTCCATATCAACATCATCATCGTCATCGTCAGTGATTTCAGTTTCTATCGCTGAAAGATGAATTACAGGTTTATCAGACTCATTCTGACTCAGGTGTATCGGTACTATTGCACTTTTTTTCCGATTACCTTGGTCTATACCATAAACATTAATTGAAAGGCCGTTAAGCTTCTCAAATTTCGAAATGGTTTTTTTGTCTAGAGACATAGGAAACTTTATACCATCAAACCGTAGCACTGAGCTGAAATGCGGGTACGAGCTGGTTGCGTTGGGATTGTTGTTGTCGGCTGGGAACGGAGCTGCGGTGACCGACCGAAGAAAGCAGTAATAGTCGTTGTTTCTGATGTTCACCACAGCCTTCTTATCACTGATATGCTTGGGTAACGGGATGTATGTGAACACGTCGCCTCGTAGTGGCACGTACTTGTTGATATCCACAGTCAAATTGATTATTTCAGTCAGCGACCAGCCTGAATCCTTTTTCTGGAAATCTTCCACCTGTTTCAACAAACGCTCCGTCGCATTTTCGATGAACCATTCGTTGATATCTGTTGTCCGGAGGATGATTTCATTTCTCGTATTAACAAATTTGATCACTTTCACCATGTGATCATCTTATCTAACTTCAAATTTACAAGCCAGGATAACGTTGGCTTTCAAGCTCCTGTCTTTCTTCAGAGCGCTTTCTAGTCTTGTCACAGATAGTATGTTTGCGTCTTCTAGAAATCTCTCCACATCTTTATGCTTCAAATTGACGATGGACCCAGTTTGAATTCTCCCCTCGAAAGCTGATTCTAAATCTTCTCAGTGAACTCGATCGCTTTTCCTTACTTGCCGCGTACCTTCACCCGTTTTCTGAAGACGTTTGAATTTTTCCACGAGCGCTTTCAAGAGTCAGATCGTTGTGAGAATTCTTACCTTCTCTCCAATCGATAAAGCCTTCTGCAAAATTTTGTTCAGTAGCCGAATATTTTCACTTCTAAATTTGATCCATTTTTGAATCTCTGCTGTTGATGATGATTTGTCCAAGATTTTGTACGCCGATTCCATAATATCGATGAATCTCAAACACTTCGCGGATTCCATCTTGAGCTTCTTCCTCACGTTCACTTGACAAGTTGCGACTTAATGATCGTTTCCAGCGATAAGCGTCCTTTTTATAGGGCACTGTACGTATGTTTGTGTATGCGCGCGCACCTTCCAGCATTCTTAGAGCGATAGTAACCCAACACCGCAGATCCATGGCTCTGAACATACCGCGTCTATCGGTCGACTTTGCACTCTGGTCTCGACTGAACCCGTTCAAAATTCGTCGTTGAGTTCACATGACAGTTACAAGCTAAAAAAATGTCACGTGGTTGATATCAAACCGACATCCGAGTTAGTGAAAAACAATTCTCAGAACCATCAATTTTGGAATGTCACGTGGTTGATAACGTGGGAAAGGAATATAAGGAGGTTGATGTTATACATCTGCGATATCCTAGTGGATCAAAAACGATTCTCGGAACTATTAATTTTGGAATGTCACGCGGTCGATAACGTGGGAAAAGAATGTGGGGGTGGTTGATGTTACACATCAGCTGTCCCAGCATGGGAAAGGAATTAGGAGTGATTAATGTTACACATCAGCAGTCCTATAGTGGGAAAAGCATGCGGGACAGTCAAAGAGTTCTCGCCCCCGCTGCACCATCTACCGTTGGCAGACAAGCACCATATAAAGACTTTGACCTTCGGTCGGTAAGATTGTCGGTAAAACAGCACGATTTTGACCTTTGACCGATGAGAATTGTTGGTAAAGCAGTGCGATTTTTACCGTCGACCGATACAACTGTTGGTAAGGTTGCACGGTTTTGACCTCAAGTCGGCACGGCAGACTGTGACGTCATTGCGGAAAAGGGTTTGAGTCTGAGGAGAATGTCGGTAAGTGTCGGTAACAGGAATCTGCGTGTAGAACCCCCATTGCTATACTACACACCTATATATATTAGACTGGGCCAAAAAAATTGGCAATTTTTTTTTTCGAAAAATATATTGAGAATATCATTCAGTATGGCAAAAAAAAAATTTCACGAAATTTTAAGCCCTTAATATTAACTTTAAGAGGTCTATCATCGCTATTTATGATTTTCAGTAATAATTTGATGTTTTACGTCAGAACTGTCGAAGTATTGAAGTGAAAAAATTTATGTTCACTTATCCCTTTACGAAATTATATTCCCTACAAAGAAGGTCTGATCATAGATTTTTGTCAGACAAGCCGTTTCCGAGTAATGAAGCCTAATAAATTGATATAATTTCTCGATTTGACTTTTTTAATTTGGAATTTCGTGACTAACGAATCAATGAATGTATAAAAAAGTTCATGACAGATTCTTAAAGGAATTTTAATGTTCTACAAAAAAGATCTCTCAATATTTTTGCTTTAATTTAATTTTTCAAAAGTTATTCTCAATCAAAATTGAAGAAAAAATTGAAATTTAATTGAGAATAACTTTTGAAAAATCAAATTGAGGCAAAAATATTAAGAGATCTTTTTTGTAGAACATTCAATTTTCTTCAAGAATCTATGATGATCTTTTTTATACATTCATTGATTCGTTAGTCACGAAATTCCAAATTAAAAAAGTCAAATCGAGAAATTAAATCAATTTATTAAGCCTAATTACTCGGAAACGGCTTGTCTGAGAAAAATCTATAATCAGACCTTTTTTGTAGGGAATTTAATTTTATAAAGGGATAAGTGAACGTAAATTTTTTCACTTCAATATTTCGACAGTTCTGACGTAAAACATCAAATTATTACGAAAAATCAAAAATAGCGATGATAGACCTCTTCAAGTTGATATTAGGGGCTTAAAATTTCATGAAATTTTTTTCTTGCCATACTAAATGATATTCTCAATATATTTTTCAAAAAAAAAAAATAGTCAATTTTTTTGGCCCAGTCTAATATATATAGAAACACCGGCATTCGCACGAGGGACAAGGGAAATCACCAGAAAGCCTTGTCCAGGTGTAGCCGGACTCGAGCTCAAACCACCGTGAGTCAAGTTCAGGCCTGAGCGGCGTGACCCGTCTAAAATTTTTGCAAGTTGCCGTTCAGGGCTTTCTTGACTCGGTGGGGATATGAACTCACGTCCTCCCGTTTCCCAGTCTCGCACACTACGCAATACGCTACTACGGTCGGTGAAAGAGAGAGAGAGAGAGGGAAACATTCATTTAATCGCGGGGTAGTAGCCCCTAGCAACCATAGACACACATATGTACATGAAAATAAAAAATTATACATATAATGTGATTTATTTTGGAGGTTAGGTTTTTGCAAATTAACAAGACGTGGCGTTGCTCTGAAAACAAAGATTTTTATTTTATCCTTTTTTTTTCCCAGGGATCTGTGCGTCTTATTATATAAACTCTCACCTGAAAACAAAGAAACGACATTTATGTTCTTTGTTTAATTTGCCGATTTCTCCTTGACGTTTCACTATGGAGGTCTTTTATTTTAAGCCTCTTTGACACCTGGATCTTCTCTCTTATCTCTACCGTCTATAGCGACCCCGGGTTTACCGACATGGCGCATGCGCCTTTCAAAGAAATATATTTTCTTTACATACATATTGTAACGTGGCATTTTTGATGCCCGTTACAAGGGGCTCCTTGAACCTTGGGCGGAACCAAAAATTCAGGAATTTCCGAAATTGAGTCGCGAAGTTTTTGCAAAAGAGCGCCAGGACTAGAGTCACGCATCCGAAACTACGAGAAGGGACACCTTAGCGACTAGCGTAAGATATTTCAGGTTTTTTTTGTTTTTTTTATTTTTCGAGCTACAACGGCATCAGGCAAGAAGGCGACACCGAATTCAAGGAAATTGCGAAGTAGCGGACTAGCGACAATTGCGAAGGAAGGATGTCGAGGCTGCGGAGGGGGAGCCGACGCAGATCCCCGCATCGCGGGAATCCAAGGTGGACGCGATTCCCGCTGGCGGCCGGCGCGCCGCAGCCTCTCCCCCTTCGCCCCGCCAACAATTGACCAGCGAACTTGCGACGGACCGACTAGCGACGAGGGAGCACCACGCTCACCGCCAAGACGTCATGGAGCTGCGCGGAGGACGAGCTTGCGATCTAGCTTTAAGTTCTGCGCAGCGATGCTATTGAAGGTGCGCGTCGAGTTGCGCGATCGACGAAATCGATGACGGATCGATTATTGCGTATTCTTGTGGGTATGACGTCACGTGTGGGATGGCGTATCAAGATCCGTGTTGCGGCAGGTAGTAGGTTTTTGAAATCACTCTAGTTCTGGCGGTCGTGATAAGTAGTCACGTTTTGGGGAGTTTCGCGAAGTAATGGAGTCGCCCAAGAATCGCGAAGAGAATGAAAAGGGGGCTGCAAGGTTGTAGAAGGTAAGCGCTGCTTCTATCCCCGCGATTGAATTTCGAGCATAATTGCGAAAAGGCTTGCCGAGTAACGGATAGCCGTTTTGGATTTGCGTTGTAGAGAAGTACTCGAAATTCTTTTGCCGATTCTTTTGCTTGATGACCGTAGCCTGGGTACGCGTGTTAGAGTAGAGTAAATTTTGAGTTTCTGAGAAAGTTGAGTAGAGTCACGGGTTTTAGTTGAATCTTTCTCGTTAGTGAAATCAAGTATAGCCGAATTTCGCTGTACCGGGTCGAGCCGCGTTATCGTTTTTTTTTTTTAGTGTCACCTCTCGAGTAGGTCGGGAAGTGCCGAATTGGAGTGCTCGGATTAGCGGGTAACGTTTTTGGAGGATTTTGAAAAGATTTGATTTCGGATGCGTTGCGATTGCGTATAGTTTAGGTTATGTTCAGTTGCGCCTGCATTGAGTTCCGTACCCGTTATTTAAGATAATGTAGATTGAGTTGCGTTACCTTGAGCTTGTGTTTAGTGGAAGTTAAATGTAGTGGTGCTTGCGCTTGGTTAAGTTTACGTTTAGTTAAGATAGTGTTTAGTCGAGTTGAGGTGATGTATAGTCGAAATTGCCGTTGCGTTCTGCAGCAGTTGAGACGAGAAGTTTGAGCATTGAGTTTTAGTTGCGTTCAAAATATAGTAGCGTTTGCGGATTCGTTTCGATTTAGGGCAGCTCGCGGTAGCGTCGAAGCTCCGAGTCGGGTGAGATCTCGAGTGAGATTGAGGACGCCGTCTGTTCGGTAGCCCGACGGCGCACCGTCGAATAATTAGTTTTAGTTTCGTTTCGAGCAATAATCGCCATGGAGAACAAATGGCGAATTTGCAAATTGAGAATTGCGTATGAGGATTTTGTGATTGTTGAGTGACGTTTTAGTTAGGGAGCCGCGAGCTCATTAAAGTAAGAAATCGAGTAGGTTACGTGTAACTTTCTGTTTAGTTTTAGACTCGCGATGAGCGATTTTCGGATTATATTTTTTTTGTTTTGTATCACCGCTATTGTCAAATATAAGATTTTATCTTACTTTTGTTAAATAGCGTGTGTATTTCGAGTGTCTCTCTCTCTCTCCAAAAATTACCCCTCCCCTCTCCGCGGTACTGAGCTATCGGGCATATGCCCGAGGAATAGCGTATTAATGATTTCGAGGCGTGTTAATCACGCCAGGCGCCCAACAAAACTTTGCGATATTGTTTTAGATCCAGGGTACGTCGTGGACGCCAAATTATTGTGCACGCGGTAAGTTCTCGGTCAATTTCTCCGAGTGACCGCGGAACGGGAAAAATCCACGTCACAATATATATAATACAAAATATCAATTATGGTGTTGGTGAACAATACCCAAAGATTATAAATTGAA
Source organism: Neodiprion lecontei (assembly GCF_021901455.1). NCBI lineage: Eukaryota > Metazoa > Arthropoda > Insecta > Hymenoptera > Diprionidae > Neodiprion > Neodiprion lecontei. The sequence continues at coordinate 15,428,470 of NC_060266.1, read as the reverse complement.
ATCTAATAAGAAATATTCATACAGACACCTCGCAAATAAATGCAAATCAAATGACAGGCATACATGCAAAGAGAGTAGTCACATTTTGAAAACAAAAATCATATAGTACATATTGAGGTGCAAGAACTCGCAAAATTCATCAATATGGACACGCAGTGTCTGAGCATTAGGACTGCCAACATTGAGGAGCGCATGGGTCTAGTACAAATCGCAGGCGGTGAGTCATCGCAGGACTTGGGTTAAGGCTGATAAGTCCGAGGAAGGCAGCAAGCGCAACGGTTTGATCCCCGGCCTAGGTCTCACAAACAGCGCAGCATCATCTACCTCTTCGCGCTTAGCGACGGATACTTCTCTAATATTCGGCTCCGATATCGGTGTAGTTGCGGGAGATGTCATTTATTGACGTAAACCTTTCGGTCCGAAAAGGTGGCATCGATATCTGCTGCTTGGAGTAGAGGCTTCAGCTTCTTAGCCGCAATTACGGGATCGCACCATGTAGGAGACTGAAGGACTAACCAGAGAGAGCGTGCATCAAAGGAAGGAGAGCCGGGAACAGTTGCCTCCGATCGAGTGGTTGAAGCTCCAGTGGCATTCTGAGCTCTGCTGTGGCCCATTCTTTCAAAACGGATCACGGTATCAGGCGGCAGCTGAAGATTGAGAGCCGCTAACTGTTTAGACAATAATAAATCTAGAGGCTCCCGAACACCACCCTATGGAACCCCTGAAATGATGACCTGGCTTGCAACCTCATTGCAAGCTACCCGCAACAGCATAGCTTCATAGGCAGGCGCCAGTACGCCAGTTTGTTTAATGGCAAGCTTGTCACCAATTTCGCTAATCTGCGCCGTATGGTGAGACTTTACCTCTGCAAGCGAGTCAACATCCTTTTTTACTTCCGTTACGGTGGCATTAACAGTTTCGAAATCTGATCTGAGAGCTACGTTATTAGCTAGCATGCTCTCAAATTTTTAGCGAAGTTCCTCAACAACCGTTACGAGCGTGTTGACTTTAGCAGCTTTGGATTCAAATGCGCCGAGGCGAGAGTTCATAGACACGAGCAAAGATGAGATTTTTTGTATTTCAGCTCCGATAGTGGTTGTCTCATCTTTTGTACAGACAGGGCAGTGACTACGAACACGATCTGTCGCAGCCCTGCTAGTTTCAACCTGAAACCGTATCTTCAGACAGATAGCGTGAAACGGACGTTGACATTTGTCACCAGTGGTAATGGCAGTACTGGGGATATCTATAGCAGCGTAACACAAAGCACAGTTAAGAGGAGCCATAATATCAGCAAGTCGGTATCGCAGATTGATATCAATAGGAGTCTACAGATGACGCGAGGTAATCCAACAAAACAGTCAACAAAGGCTACGTTCAAACTCACTGGTCTGACACTGACACTGACAGCTCCAGGAAATCAAAAAAGTCAAATCGTCCGAGAAAGTACAGCGGTTTACAAAGCACTAAGAGTCTCAATTATTCAATAGCTGCACAATAAGGCGCAAAAAGTTATATACCACTAGAAAGACCGGCACAGCGCGAGCCGAGTGATACTAGGCGTGTCGAACTCAAAAAAGAAAGACTTAGGAAACGTCCAGAAAATGTGACGAGCAATAACGGACACACGTTACTCACCAAACACCAGGCAGTAAGAGAGAGAGGGAGAGGGAGAGGGAGAGGGAGAGGGAGAGGGAGAGGGAGAGGGAGAGGGAGAAGGAGAGGGAGAGGCAGAGGGAGAAGGAGAGGCAGAGGGAGAGGCAGAGGCAGAGGCAGAGGCAGAGGCAGAGGGAGAAGAAGAGGGCGAGGGAGAGGGAGCGGGAGAGGGAGGGGGAGGGGGAGGGGGGGAGGGGGGAGGGTCAGGGGCAGGGGGGGAGCGGGGGGATGGTGGAGAGAGAGAGAAGCGTTTATTTATTCGCCCTGGGACAAGTCCCCTCAGGCGGCATATGTATAATCAAGAACGAAAACAGAAAAATCAATAAATACGAAAATGAGTAAACTAATTAATTAATACAAAATAAAATAAAAATAAAACACAATAACATGGATAGAAAATAAATAAAATAAATAAATAAATAGATAAATAGATATGTAAATATATAAAAGTAAATAAATAAATAGGTAGAAGTAAGTAAACATAGAGAAAGAAACAGAATAGGATTAGTTGAGGCTGCCAGTACTCGAGCATAACAACTCGGGGAGTAAGCCGAAAAATAAAAAATAAAATATAGAAATAAAAATAAAAATAAATAAAATATATACATACATAATAGGATTATAGATAAAGACATAGCTGGGGCGAAAATTGTCTCATGACAGTAAGAAACAGAAACAGAAACAGAAGGCTAGCAGGGCAGAGAACAATAGACACAATAAACATAAAAATAGATTTACTGAAATAAAATAATAAAACAAGATAAAATAAAACAAAATAAAATAAAATATCCTCATATTTTAGACGGGAAAAATAACTACTGCAAAGAATCAAATCTTTGTTGCTCGAGATTTAAGTAATAATCATAAAGTTTGACCTTGAATGTAGCTAGCCTGTCACTGTCAACAATGTTCTGTGGGAGTGAATTCCACAAATAGCAGGCACTGACTATAAATGATTTTTGGTAACAGACCGTGCGGCAGTGCGGAATGCAAAGCCTGGCAGTAGCTCCCGTATTGACAGCAATACGTTGCGACCGCGCCTCAGCTGGTTGCAACGTCTCAGCCAAATAAGTTGGCCTACCTGAGCGTAAAATAGTAAAAAGATAAGAACCGATTAAGTATAGCCTCCTATTTCGCTGAGTTAGCCAGCCCAACTGAAGTCGGTGTCCCGTAATATGCTCATCCCTCGCTACGCCTGTAATAAATCTAACAGAGGCGTTAATAAGTCGCTGGAGCTTAATATCAAGTACACCAGGTAGATTATTATAGACTGCTGAACAATAATCGAGGTGAGGAAATATAAGAGCCGTAACTAACCATTTACGAAGAGAACCAGAAAACAGTTCCTTGTTGATTTTCAAATGGTATAAAACCCTGTTGACCCTGTTGCAAATTACATCAACATGGTCATTCCATGTTAGAGTCGAATTCATAATTAGTCCAAGGTTACGGACCCTGTTGACATACTCGATTGTATGATTCCCAACCTTAATTAGTGGTAGATGAGAGGCATCTAGCCTATTAATAAATTTGGAACTACCACAAAACATTCCCTTCGTCTTTCCGAAATTGATTTTCAAGCAATTGTCACCGGCCCAATCATGAATTGCTTGTACATCACGCGAGACTTTACTTACGCCCTCGGCAATATTTGATGGTAGGAATGAAAGGTAAATTTGTAGATCATCAGCGTACAAGACATGCTTACGATAACGTATCGATGCGGGTAAGTTGTTGACAAAAATGGAAAATAGTAACGGACCCAGCACCGAGCCCTGGGGGCCCCCGAGTGAATAGCAACCCAGGAGGATAAATCTCCATCTGACCCCTTGACCGCTTGACGTCGATCACTCAAATACGACCTAAACCATTCAACCGCCGAAGCTGAGCAGTTAAGAGCTTTTAATTTATCTAACAGCTTCGCATGACAGACAGTGTCGAAAGCTTTGCGGAAATCGAATAGCACAATAAGAGTGATCATCCGGTTATCAATAGCTTTTTTAACGTCATTCGTTAGTTCAATTAAGGCAGACTGAGTGCTGTACCCGTGACGAAAACCCGACTGGTAGGGATCCAACAAGCACTTTGACTCCAAATAAGCAGTTAACTCGAAGTAAACAATCCTTTCAATACCCTTGGAGAGAGCACAAAGAATAGATATAGGACGGAAGTCGTCAAGCGAGGTTAGATTTTTTATCTTATTGATAGGCTGAATTAACGCTTTCTTCCACTCAAGGGGGAAGACAGAATAAGTCAGCGAGTAATTACAAATTTCCAGCACAAAAGGGAGCAATGATTGCATAACCAGACGTAAGTAGCTTGCCGGAATCCCATCACAACCACAGGCTTCAGTTTTCGAGGAGAGTAAACATTCTGCGAGATAAGTAGGAGTGATGTGTTTAAAGTAAAAGCGCTCAGAGTCAAAAGCGGACTCGGGATCGAGTACGATTGGACTGACCGTGCAATGGCAGACAGAATTGGCAATCCTAGCAAAATGACTATCAAGTTGAGAGGTCGTGAACTCAGCATGGACTACACCTTGACGCTGCTTGCAGAGGCCAAGATGCCTGAATTCTCGCCATAAAGACTTAGGAGTAGTTGGGGCGGAAAACAGATCTTCATAATAGTCCGATTTAGCTTCACGAATTTCCAACTGAACTCGATTCCGAGCAGCCTTGTACTCGCCATAGAGAGTCACAGAACCAGATTTTTTGAATGCCCTAAAATACATGTTCCGTTCTTTGATACGGTCACGGATAACTTCAGACAACCACGGAGCTGTTTGACGCTTAGGAAGACAAGTTTTAAAGGGGGCATGGGTGTCCAGAGTACTAAGCACATGCTCATTAAACAAGGCTACTTTATCATCGATATTCACAAACCTATCGAAAATAGGAGACCAGTCAAGACCAAGCAGGTCACGATTGAAGGACTGCTGGTCAATATTTTTGATATCTTGGTACCTGATTGATCTAGTCGCCAACTTAGGCACCCTAAGCGAGTATTTATTGTAAATAAGCTCATGGCCTGAAAGAAAAGGGGTACCAGATTGCCCATTACCTAAAACCTTAGCGATATCGTCAACAATACAAAGGTCTAACCAGGTATGTGAGTGCGCAGTATGATGAGTCGCCCGATACGGGACAACATGAAAGCCATTACAATGAAAAATACCTAAGAGTTGACGGGACTCCAACGAGTCAGAGTTAAGGTTGGCGTTAAAATCTCCTACAATAACGAGATTCTTATACGATTGCGCAAGTTGCATAAAAGCATCCTCAAACTCTGATAAAAAACCAATTTTCGGAGGTCGATAGACGACCGCAAACAGAAGTTTAGAGGCGTTCGGTACGATAATCTCCATAATCAGATACTCAGGCTTGTGACAATAGAGATTAGGCGAGGATGAGATTAACCGCGCATTTAAACTTTTGTGGACATATACCGCAACCCCACCTTCGCCCTTGCCTAATCTGTCGTTCCGAAATAGGATGTAATCTTGGATCCCAATAACTTCATCGGGAATAAGATCATGAAGGAACGATTCAGAGACTGCTATGACATGGTAGAAATTGTCTGAAAAATAACCGAGAAATTCATCGAAATGCGGAACAAGCGATTGCACATTCGCATGACAGATCGTCAAACAGTCCGAGTCTCGAAGATGTGCGTTGGGTCGAGCAGCTAGGGTAGCAGGTGACGTCGACGTCGATGTCCGTTGCACACGTCACAGAGACGCAGAGGGCTGAGTAGTAGGCAGGTCAGCAGGAGTGCGTATGCGTAATGGCACCTTTCCGGTGGTATTCTTAATATATATTGTACCCCTCCTGGCCCAAACATATTTGAAGCCGTGTTGACGGACATAGCTACGTGCGGAGTTCAGGATCAGTCGCTCTGAGAATGTCAGGGATTCGTTAATAAAGACACGAGCCGCAGGAAGAGAGTCATCGACATCCTTGGCTAGTAGCCCACTTTTAGCTCGTCAATTATCCAGCCACATATCCCTCATCACACAGGAAGTGAAACGAATGATGAGTGGACGCGGTTTGTCGCCCTTAGAGGGAATTAGATGGGCGCAAGCTATATCCCCAGCTGAGCAGGAAACACCTAGGGCACCAACAAGACGTGAGACCATCCCTAGCACAGTAGTGCCAGAAATCTCCGGAAGACCCCTCACAAAAACCTCGAAGTCTTTACTTTGCTTCTCCAGTTGGTCCAGCCTTCAAGAGGTGAGCGGACAAGACCTTCTCAGTGTATTGGTGGAGGAGCCTGACTCTTGAAGCGATCCCACCGATGCAGCCAGGTCTGACAGCCTGTTCTCAATCACATCAGAGCGATCTTCGAGGGTTTGACAGCGGGCAGCTCGTCAACCTTAGACACCAGCTGCTGCGTTACTGATGCAACACTGTCGAGCTTTTGCGCACAGCAGTCCAGCCTCCTTTTGATATCCTCGAAATTGTCTAGTTTTTTGTGGACAGTTTCCATCGCCCCCGAAATGGTACGGAGTTCACTGGCCAGTGAGGTGATTGAGACAGGCCGACCCCCAAAAACACGACCTTCACTCAGTCCTTTACACACCCTGGAAGTACCGGCGGTAGCTGCGGTACCCGACTCTCGCATAGCCTGACCTGAAGAAGGAGAACTGCAAGTAGTACACATGTACTGAAATGCTCCAGGTATGGGTTTAAAAGACAGTCCCAAGTGTTTTTTTACACAACTTGCGTGAAATGACCTCGTACAGACACCCTGACAGCCATTGTCTGATTCCGACACGAAGCCGCTGCAGAGACCACAACGTTGCGTCATAGTAAGGTGAGTGTAAATAGATGTTTAGGCAATCTGGAGATTATCAGAGTAGCTGAGGTAAAAACAATGTAAACACTATCACTAACAGTATTAGGATTGACCTATGTGTGCTTGTACGTAATATGCCAATAGACACACATAAAACCAGCTCACGCAATCACACTCTAGCGGCTAACAGCTGAATTAAGTCACTCGAAGTGGCAGTTATAAAATTTCACTTCAAACGATTAAATAAAACACTGAAAGCACAGTTACAGGGAATAGATTACAGTCAGAACAGTGAGAGGTACACCGAAACTCAGGGGATACCACTACACAAAATAAAACCGAACCGTAAAGTCCGAAAAAATATAGGAAAATCCTGCACCTGAGGTAAGCACAACCACTCAAGTTGACAGTTGAAAGCTCGAGAGGAAAGGAAGAGGAAGGGGGAGAGGGAGAGGGAGAGGGAGAGGGAGTGGGAGAGGGAGAGGGAGAGGGAGAGGGAGAGGGAGAGGGAGAGGGAGAGGGAGAGGGAGAGGGAGAGGGAGAGGGAGAGGGAGAGGGAGAGGGAGAGGGAGAGGGAGAGGGAGAGGGAGAGAGAATGAATGAATATACTTTATTATGCCCTGGAGAAAAACTCCGTGGGCAATGCGTACATGAAAATATAATGTAATAAAACTTAACCTAAGAGCTTAAAACTAAGAAAAAGCGTACAAAATCAAAATGCAGAGAAACCACGAGCACAAAAGTGTAAATAAAACATAGAAATAGTGTAAAGAAAAAGAGTAAAAGAAAAATAAAAGAAAAAGAGAGTGGCCAGCAAGCCGATTAACCGCACGCAGTGAATGCAACCAAATATATTAAAGTTGCGAAGCCAACAAATGCGCCCGCAGATCCCTCTTGAAGGTGGAGAGAAACTGCAGAGTTGTGATGCTGGGAGGAAGGGAATGCCAGAAATGAGATGTAGAGAGAACGAAGGAATTGCGTAATGTGGAGGTACGATGCAAGGGGATGGAAAATATTAATGTAGAGTGGAGACGAGTTGGACGAGCTAATGTAGGAGCAAAAGAGAAGAGGTCGGAGATGTAGGAAGGGACATTTAATTTGAGAAGCTTGAAAATAAGGATGCCCATGAAGTACTTTCTGCGATTGGAAACCGTAAGCCAAGATAAGCTATTGCGAAATGGGGAGATATGGATGTCACGACGAAAATAGTCTGCCAATTGTACGAGATCGTCTGAAATATTGTCATGAAGCCACGTTTCTGATACTGAAATGATATGATAAAAGTTGAGAGCAACATGCGCAGTAAAGAACGGAAAATGGCCAAGGAGCGAATTAGCATTAAAGGACGCGACCTTGAGAGGTGACATAGATGGTTGCATTATAACATTGGGCACAGTCGGCTTAGAACGTCGCGGTATTCAGGTAAGTCGATTAAGATCCGACTCGGACTGGAGAATTATAATCTGAGGACAGCCTTCTCTCCGAACCTTGACAACACCTCGATTAGCCCAAACACAGCTTAGGTTGAGTTCACGAGATCTAGATTTAGCTAACAGTAAGAGCTTATGGATGTTAGATGAAAGCAATTCATTAATATAGATACGGTCATCACAGCTCAGAGAGAAGATGTCATGGACGGTAAGGACCCTTCTAGCTGACACTTTTTCAAGGACGAAGTCGCGAGTGGTCGATGATATCAGGCGAACCACCAGCGATCTCTTGGACACAGCGTTCGAAGTGGAATCACGAATGTGAGGATCGTTGGGCTGGCCCGTTTTCGGTTTCAAAACGCGTGAATCCAGAACATCGCCTAAGAGCTGAGAGACGCCCAGAAAGAAAAAGATAGCACTCACAATCTCAGAGTCGGATAGGGAGAGCTTCAATGGTAGTCCGCGAACAACAAATTCCGTTGTCGTAGATAAAGCTGGTGCAGCAGATGGCCGAGACAAGGACGAAGTCGAGGCAATGAAGGAGCCATCTCCTGTTTGATTGCGGATATTTCTTCGACGTGTCGTTGTTTTATCGAAGTGATCTCCTCAGCCGACTCGAGATCTTGGCATTCAATACCCGCAACTCTCGACAAGATATTACTCTGACCAGCAGACAAGCCAGCAACATCCTCACGAATGGTGGACATTGTTTGAACAACTCCGGCCACCGTGCCTTGAATATCCTCATACTGCTGCATCATGTCGAGCTTCAAGGTCTCAAATTTTTGCTCAAGTTTAGCATCGCAGGCAATTGTAAGGTCAATTTTAAGTTTATCGATTTTTTTATCGAGTTTGGAGTCAAGGGCCACAGCATTAGCCTGTAGCTGGCACATCACATCGTTGATCGTAAAGCGAGGTGCAGCAGTAGACGCTGCAGTCGCAGTGGTGGCCCTTGCAGTTGCAGTAGTTGGCGCTGCAGTCGTTTGCATCAAAGTGGGAAGCTCCAGATTCAAACGGTCAGGCGATGATGGGGGCGAACGCTCGAGTGTGGTCGACAGACGTCGCATGCATTGTTCGCATTTGAATGCTGACAAGCCAAATTCCGAGGGGTCGAATTTATATGAGAGAGAGAGAGAGAGAGAGAGAGAAAGAGAGAGAGAGAGAGATTGATTGATTGATTGATTGAATAAATTTATTAAGGCTACGGGGTACAACTCCATACAGCCCAGTAAGATAGTACATTAGTAATATTATTTGTAATTCACATAATATAAGATTTATACATATAGTAAAAATATCTTCAAATTTAACAAGAGATCTTACATGTTAAGTTTAACAATTTTATAATTTTAAGTATAGTCCTAAGTATAACATCTTTGTTTATTCTTAGATATCAGTAGATTTCTTAATTTCGGTAAGCGTAGTAACATAGTAATAGAAACAGTCTCTAGAGTATACATATCACAAAGTATTTTATATTTGGTTACAATTTCATTTAATAACTAAAACTAAGTGACACAACTTATGCCGAAGGTACTGCTACATATCTAAAAGACTAGTTAAGGTACTGTCGTGTGGTAGCGGGTTCAGTATCAAGTTCGGGTCTTGCTCCACCCTAATACGCCACCGATCAACTTCAGTCTTAACGAGTTTTGTCAGTATGTCATGAGCGCCGCATATTTACACCAAATAATCATAAATCATGTCAATTATTAATATCACTTTAGAGACGAGGAAGCATAGCTTAAATATATTAGTTGAACTTGTAACGTGGCGTTTCAGACTCGCCCGTCACAAGGGCACACAACCGCTATTATTTTTAGTTTACGCGTCCTCAGCAGGGTACTCCAAACGAACTCGATACAAAATAGGCAATAACTACTTTTTAACTAATTCTTTTTTGTAAATTCTTTATTTCGCGCTTCGGCGCAAGCTAACAAGGTACTTGGACGACAACGATCCCGATCAACAAGGGACCACTCTCTACCGTTTCCAGCTCTCGACGACTTCGCCTACCGACGGTCTAATCAGACTACACTGGCTACCTTGGTGCACCTTGATATACACCTGGGGTAGCATCCACCCGAACCTTCCGTATCGCCTCGACTGCCGGTGAACAGGGAGATAAAAATCCTCCCGGCGGCCGAGGGCATCGTTCCTCGAAGAGGAACCAGCCGCCAACTCTATCGGATGCCGCACGGATGGCGTGAAGGGCAGACCGTAGCCTGCCATCCTCCGACTTACCGGCCTGGTGCCGGACCGACCCCAAACCACTACGTCCAGGGTGATAAAGCCATCATTCTGAGGATCGACGCTGCCTTCCTATCGGCAGGGACCAATTGTGTGGGTCGTGGTCCACGGTTTGGCCAACCGTCTGACTGCACGACCTCAGGTACAGGCAGCTAGCTACTGCCTGTACAAAAGCCGGTGGAGGTGAACAATGAGGCGTCACTCTCCACCCGGTAACTTTGGCCGAGAGGCACCCTATGTATGCCTCTGCCAAAGAAGTCCCCGATGATAGGCAGCCTGGACCGTAAATTGAAGCGGCTACAAAATCGTACGAGTTGGTGTCAACGACGAAATCGCGAGCAGCACATTACACCACATCTAGCGGTAATTTTTGGAAAACGTATGACCACGCAGTAACCAATATTCGCCACAGGGGGATGGCCTATTTGCGGTGGGGGTCAACCGACCAATCAAAGAAGAAGAAGAATCACCTCACGACAACCGCGAGATCGGCGAGCTGAACTACGACCTGCTATTCTACGCTTGACCTGCTGGGTGACAGCGTCGTTCTTTTGCATCCTTCCGATTATCCTCTCGATTTCATCTACCGATCCTTCTTCCTTTCATTCTACCATTATCGTATCTACCGTTTTTTTTTTATACTCTCGATTATTGTACTACCGTTCCCTTCTTCCTATAAATTCGCTTCCTTTCCTTTCTTTCTACTCTCGTTTTATTATTTCTAAGTTTAATTTAAATTAGAATCAGTTTGTGTGCCTGAGGTCAACCGTTAAGGTAAGGCTTTTGCCTTTGAATTGTACCGTTACGAAGTTGCTCATAATTTCTATTCTTTCTCATAGTACTTATCGACTTTGCGTGAATCATGGTCCACGGTTAAAGTTGCAGTAAGCCGCCGTGTGGCTGCATGATTTCGGTCATTAATATTATATTTATTGTTTCTTGGTTGCATCGTGTGGTGCCGTTTTGTGTGAATCATGGTCCACGACTTCCGTGTGGCTGCATGATTTCAGTAACTTATTATTTTCGTATCTGAGCGACCTCGTAACTGCCAAATAATTATTTCTTGTATTTGTAATTTTTCTAATTATTTGTGAATCTCTATTATCTTGCTTCTGTATTTTCTATCGTATTTTGAGCCCTATTGGCTTCATATTTGATTCCATACTCTTTTTGTAATAGTAGTGTGCTTTATATTTTTATTTCTGTTATTGCTTATTATATTTTTATTTATTTTTGTGCCTATTGTATCGTATATCGAGTTCCTTGGAGTACAAGCGAGCGTAGAATCACCCTTAGATATTACCGCATTTTTCTTTGTTACTATTGACCATTTTATATTATTTTTGCCTGTTATTTATTTTTCCGTATTTTGTTAGATTAAGTTCTGTGAATTATTCTTTTGTATTGCGGTGTATTTTCGTATATTTCTCTATTTTGTAAACTCTCCGAAATTCTCACTCTCATAACTTTATATTTTGGTATTCTCTCAAAAGTTATATTTAGGAGTTCATTATTTAATTCCTCAAGTACGTAATAATTCTAAATTGTCGAATCTACCGTTTCTGAACAATTCTATCGAAGGCTATCCAGTCGATCGTTTGCCGACTTGGTAAATTGTTACTGAATGTCAATTTCTCATACTGGATATAATTTATGGTAAATTTGTCGTATCGTCTACTGAACTATCGATACGTTGTTTTATACCGATCGCAGTAAAGTCCTCTCGTTCTAATTGACAGAATAATAATTTTCGTAGCGTCATTTGCAACTTGGGTAAGATCACGTCGCCCAGTGACGTGTAGTTTTAAGTCAAATCTTGCATTATATCGTCTCTCTCGACCTACGTCTATTTTTCTCTGCTAGCTACCGTCTCTCGTGTTAAAGCTACCGTTTACTGCTATTCTACCGATATTTTTGTGAACAACGATTATTTATTTTATTAACTACCGCTATCGATACCGCCTTATTTGCCTGTCTCACTCATGTAACCTTCTCGACAATATATGATCGATTAACCTGTTCATCTTCCCTTTTGCCTAGAGTTTATTCTTTGTTTTGTTATTTTCTTTAATTCTTGAATTACTGTTAGCTGCCTTGAATTCCGCCACTCTACCGGGATGTACGCGATCGTACCTGTGCCTAGCCAGCCATACAACGGGTTCTCTAGTTATCTCTTTTGTACGGTTTTGTGTTAGTTTTATTGATTTACATTATTGTTTGAAAATCGACGCTAACGCGTCTGGCGCCCAACGTAATTATTTTGTTATAGTTGATATTACGGATAAGTAGAGAATCGCGCCAAAGTGTCAACGGTAAGTCCTCATCCGAACGTAACAGAATTTAGCGTTACAAATCGGCGCTCAACGAGGGGCAGAAAAGACTTAGCGTTACAAACTAAATAAAATATTTCTTACAAAACAGTTCGTGGCATAACCGAGCGCAACGGCGTAGTTGACGGACAGCAACGTCAGCGTCTCCGTGGCTGCCAGATCCCGGGTGTAATCAACACCGGGATGAGGCGATCGCGAGATCACGTGCTTCAAGGATGACCGTCGCGAGGCGAGCCTTTGTTTCAAAATTGTAAAGTCAGCAAAAACCTCACTCGTGGCCCGACGTTCCAAGGGGTGTCCGACGAGCGAGCGAAGTCAGTCCCGTTAGAGACAGAGTAAAAACGACATGTACGGAACCCGGCTCCTTCAGAGCTGTTGTGTGAAGACTATCAAACTTAGAATCACCGACGATTAGAGCGGGAAACCCTCTAATTCTACAAGCGGTATTCCGAAGCATCTCGCGTCGCGGCGTCAGTCTTTGAAACTAGTAATAAGTGTTGAACCTCGAGCCACGAACTCAATCGAGCTGTGTAGTAATAAGAATAGTGATAATTGAGAGAGAGTGAGAATTCGGAGTAGAAACCACCAAAAGAGTGAGTGGATGTATGAACGAGAACAACTAGGTTAAGAACATTTATGTAAGCTTCCTCGTCTTAGATATTTCATCCGCTGCTTTCGCTTGCCTTTTTCAGATGCATTTGATTCATTAAAACTTGATCCCATAGTAAACATTCTATTACATTAATATCATTGAATCCTCCAAACCTATTCCCGGGAACGCCCTGTAGAGGACGATCACCATCCGACCCACCAAAAAAATAAGAATAAGCCTCTACGAATACCTAGAGGGTTGAGTCGTCGCGTGTGAGACCGCTCCGCGGATGACAAGTACTTCTGATTTAAAGCCACTAAAACGTTGAAGGTCAAACATGATGTTGCGAGCTACCGAGGAGTTTATAAAACGCGATGCAACATAGTGAAACGAGTTATCAAGCTTCTTAGATCGTGTCACATTTATCAATAATGGAGCAGGAGGATAACGCGGCGTAACATGTCTCTGCTCAGCATCAGCCCTTAGTTTGAAATTATCAAATAGATACGTAGGTTTTCTTGAAGAAATCACAGTGTAGGCTAGAGTAGCAATAATGCATAATTGTCTATCCTCAACAGTAAGCCAACCAAGGGACAAGCGATATGGCGTTATTGGAGTTTGCCAAGGGATATAACCCTAAAAAAATTTGTGACGATACTTCCTCGGCTTAAATTCCGTGATTCTCGCCACAATTTGTTAACATTCGAAAGAATCAAGATAAATGTGGATATTCGGATTGGGTGAGGAGGTCAAATAGAGTATTCGTAAAATTATGACGGAAGGTATCTGGTTTATGTTGCAATTACGGAATATATATATGTCAAGGATAATGAAATGAATAACGAGGAGGATTATCATCGCTTTCTTCTATTCGGTCTCCAGAGAAACTACGGCAAAGATCAATAACAGAATAAACATTGAACATTTTGGATCTTGTTATTAACGTTGAATTTTAAAAAGCTTTGTTCAATAAGTTAAGTTCCGTTTTATCTTGTGAAAAAATAAAAAGGTGGTTCAACATGCGTCCCACACGCAAAACACAAAGTTCACCAGTGTTATCTGGCCATTCTTCGACATCAGAAGTGTGATACCGAAGGGACGCGGAACCATCCATTTCAGAATTACCGTCCGAGACTCCTCAACGCAATTCTAATACTTCGGAAGATCGTTGGCAAATTTTGTTCGAGAATCAAAATAAAAATATGATGGAGTTAATTCGAAAAATGCGAAGTCCAACTGCTGATTCTCATCATGAAGTTACTTTTCCGCTATTCAATCCGGATGAGCAAAATATCAATGCACAAGCTTGGTGCTCGACAGCTAGCTTGTGTATGCAAGAACAGGAACTTCAAGGGAGCAAGTTAGTAAATGCGTTGAGTAAAGCTATGAAAGGATCAGCTGCATCTTGGTTTCCTCAAATCAGATTTAACGGAATGACTTGGGAACAATTTAAAAACATTTTTCTCGCGCGATATGAAATTATTGAAACTCCCGCGGCGACGTTACTTTCGTTATATTCCGGACAGCCAAATGGAGATGAAAATATCGCTGCATATTCAAGTCGAGTTTTAAGTGTTCTTATTCCACGACTACAACTGATGAATTCCGAAGAAATTGCTGTTTCGATTGTTCTTTCTCATGTGGCTCAGTTGGATCCACGTTTAAAACGTTTGGCTCTTACTACGGAAATAAGTTCTCGAACGAAGTTACAACAAGAACTTATGGCAGTTGATTACCGAAAAAGAGCTTTTCCTTTTTTTCAAGCCAGAAAGGGCTCATCGTTCGATTCCAAACGACTGAGAACTTATGTATCTTCATTAAAATGTTTTCACTGTGGAAAATTTGGACACAAAATATCGGAGTATCGAAGTCGTTCATTGAGCACTATCCCGGACAATTTTGGAAATCTTTCAAAGAAAATACCCTCCACCGCTGTGAAATCTTCTGTGACGTGCTTCAAATGTGGAATAGTTGGACATGTTTCTACAAGCTGCAAGAAGTCTTCTGGATCTGGACAAAATACCCTTGCTCAAGGTCAAATGGAGCGTCGTGTTAATTCGTGTTCTATTCAACCGACTTTTGGCGAAGTTACTACATTCCGGTGAGAAGTTTTCATTTTGTTTTGATTCCGGTGCTGAATGCTCTCTGATTAAAGAAAGCATTGCTAAAAAATTTTCAGGAAAACGTCAGAACTTTGTAGTCATTCTTTCCGGTATCGGTCCTTCCAGTATTCAAAGTGTCATCCAAATCTTGGCGCAAGTGACTATAAATGATCATTGCCTGGAAATTTTATTTCATGTGATTCATGATGATTTTCTTAGTACTGAAATTCTTGTTGGAAGAGAAATATTATCTCTTGGTTACTCAATAGAAATGACAGTTGACAGTTTAGTTCTAAAAAGAATTCCGAGGGTTAATGTTTCTGAAGTAGACTATCATTCATTTAATTTTGACGAAATAAAAACAGACGTTTCTGAACTTGACAAACGTCTCTTGGTTGATGTTTTAAACAAATTTCGTTCAACTTTCGTCATAGGAACACCTAAATCTAGAGTAATGACCGGACAACTTGAAATTCGTTTGCTAGATCCTAACCGAACCGTGCAAAGACGACCTTATCGTCTTTCGACTGTTGAACGTCAAATAGTGCGAGATAAAATCAAGGAATTACAAGAGGAGAATGTCATCAGACCTAGTTGTTCTCCTTTTGCTAGTCCCATTATTTTAGTTAAAAAAAAGATGGTTCTGATCGAATGTGTGTTGATTATCGGGAGCTTAACAATCATACGGTGGCTGATAAATATCCGTTACCGTTTATTGCTGATCAGATAGATAGACTAGGAGGTGCTCATTATTTTACATCTCTTGATATGGCTAGCGGTTTCCACCAAATTCCTATTCACCCAGATTCTATTGAACGGACTGCTTTTGTTACTCCTGACGGGCAGTACGAATATTTAGCAATGCCTTTTGGTTTGAAAAATGCACCTTCTGTTTTTCAGCGAGCAATTAACAAAGCTTTGGGAGATCTAGTGAATACGTCTATTATTTGTTATATGGATGATGTTCTCATCCCGTCAGAAACAATTATTGAGGGTATTCGAAAATTAGAAGTTGTTTTAGCGGCTTTGACTGAAGCTGGATTTTCAGTCAATCTAAAGAAATGTTCATTTTTGAAAACGAAAATAGAATTTCTTGGTTATCAAGTTTCGGCAGGAGAAATTCGACCAAATCCTCGCAAGGTTATCGCGTTGACTGCACTCCCGCCTCCTCAAACTGTTACTCAACTTAGACAATTTATTGGACTTGCCTCGTATTTTCGGCAATTTATAAAAGGGTTTTCTAAACTTGTTTGTCCTTTGTATAAACTTACTAATGGAAAGGGTAGGATTGATTGGAAACCTGAATTTGAGGAAATTCGAACAAAAATTGTTTCTCACCTGACGAGTTCTCCTCTTTTAATGATTTTTGATCCAAATTTTACTATAGAATTACATACAGATGCTAGCTCAGTTGGTTACGGTGCAATTTTCATCCAAAAAGTTGGTGGAAAGGCCCATGTTGTAGCTTATTTTAGCAAAAGAACTACAGAAATAGAGTCGCGATATCATTCGTATGAATTGGAAACACTTGCTGTTGTGAATGCTATTAGGAATTTTCGGCATTATTTACATGGTAGAAAATTTACAGTAGTTACAGATTGTAATTCTCTCAAGGCATCTCGTGCAAAACTTGACTTATCCCCAAGAGTTTATAGATGGTGGGCATTTTTACAGTCATTCGACTTTGATATTGTTTATCGAGAAGGAAAAAATCTATCACATGCAGATTTCTTTTCTCGAAATCCTTTACCTGAGAATGACAAACTGAATGTTGAAACTGTTGAGCAAAAACGTATAAATTTTTCAAAAATTTCTCACGGTTGGTTACAAGCGGAGCAGCAGAAGGATGCCGAAATTCGTGATCTTATTTCTAAATTAGAAAACGATGAGCTTGACTCAAATGTTTCTAACACATACGAACTTAAATCTGGAATTTTGTTCAGAAAAATACAGCGAAATAATGACACTCGTATTTTACCAATAATCCCTAAAGCTTTTCAGTGGTCTATAATAAATCATGTTCATGAATCGATTATTCATTTGGGATGGCATAAAACTTTAGAGAAGGCTTACCAACATTATTGGTTTTCTAATATGTCCAAATATGTCCGAAAATTTGTCGAAAATTGCATTACTTGCCGAATTTCCAAATCTACTTCTGGTAAAATTCAAGCTGAATTACATCCAATCCCAAAGAGTATTCCTTGGCATACTCTTCATATTGATGTTACTGGAAAGCTTAGTGGCAAAAGTAATATTAAAGAATATGTTTTTGTGTTTATTGATGCCTTTACTAAGTTTGTTTTTCTTTACCATACTCTTTCTATTGATGCTGTAAGTGCTATAAAAGCTTTAAAATCAATCGTCACATTATTTGGAGCACCGGTTCGTGTGATTGCTGATCAGGGGAGATGTTTTGCAAATAAAAATTTTCGTGATTTTTGTGCTTCCCATTGCATTAATCTTCATTTGATTGCTACTGGTACTAGTCGAGGCAATGGTCAAGTCGAACGTGTTATGAGTACACTTAAAAATATGCTCACTTCTGTTGAGGTTGATAATAATAGATCTTGGCAGGATTCTCTTGGAGATATTCAACTGGCACTGAATTGTTCCGTCAGTAGTGCGACTAAAGCTACTCCTCTGGAATTGATGATTGGTCGCGTAGCCAGACCGTTGAATCTGTTACCGATTACTGATTGTGAAAAAGAAATTGACTCATCGCAAATCAGAGAGCGAGCAGCCAATATGATTGAGATTCACTCGCAAATTGAAAAATCGCGATTTGATGCCCGAAAGGCAAAATTTTAAAAATTTTCTGTTGGGGATTATGTTTTGATTGAAAATCACGAAAGAAATCAAACAAAATTGAATTCAAAATTTAAAGGGCCATTTCGTGTTATTGAAGTGTTAGACGGAGTTCGGTACATTTTAAAATCTCTAAATTGTAATCGAACGTATAAATACGCTCATGACCGTCTTCGAGCAATGCCTGACTGTTCTGTACCTTCAGAATTGGATACTGATTTTGATAAATCTTCTGAAGAGTCATTGAGTATTCAAGGTATTAAATTACAAATATAATGTGTTATTATGAAGAAGACGATTTATCTTGACCTTGGAGATTTGTTGATTACTGTTATTCTTGGATATGAAGGTCACAACTCAAAACACTTTTTATCGTGTTAACGTTTCGGCCCTGGTGGGGGCCCTCCTCAGAACAATTTTATTTCAATATCTGTCACGAACAAAAATCAAATAATGTACAAATAGGTTTTGACAAAATAAGACATATTGGTGTAAATAATATGCAAGGATGTTGAAGCAAGTATAAAAGAGGAATTACCTCGTATGAGATGACACTTCCAATTACATAAATGCGTGTTGGTAATTGATGAATAAATAGAACAAAAAAACAATAAAGACAAAAACCGAAACACACTGCGTTCGCGACGCGTAACTCCCACGAATTCATATTTATTGTTGGTTTGTTAAAATGAAATAAAATAAAACACACAGCCGTTATGGTTGAGTCCAGAGCACATGAGCACAAGTGGAACATCTAGTGTGTAGTGGGAGGGGGACGATCACGATAGTTATCAGAGTAACGCAGAGTCAACGGGTTAAAAGGAAACGAAAAAATTTTTTTTGTGTTAAGGAGGTAAAATCGAGAGCAAGCTCAGTCGGTAATGGACAGTTACAATGGTCTTATCACAGAGGTGTAAATATTACTTAGATGTTCTATGTCTTGTTTACGGTTGACAGAATTAGGATGTGCTACAATATTGCACATTTCTAACAGAAGCCTATTGTAATACAAAGGTTCTACGTCAATAATGCTGGCTTGAGAATAATTAAAAGAGTGGTCGAAATCGATGGCATGTCTCGTCAATGCAGTATAATTATCGTCATGTTCGTGGATATTGCGTTTATGTTCAGTTATCCTAGTGTGTAGTTGTCTACCAGTTTGGCCTATGTAAGCCATGTTGCAATGGTTGCAAGGTATTTTGTAAACTACACCCGAGCGCATACCCAGGGGTAAGGGGTCTTTACCCGAATCAAACATCGAGGATATATCATGTGCACATTTGCCCACAAATTGAATTTTGTACTTGGAGAATGTTCTGTTGAGTGACTCAAACAACCCCGCAACATATGGGATGGCAATATAGCTTTTTTGATTGGTTTGTGTAGTAGTTGTATCGAAATTGTTGTTAGAGTTGGTAGATGACAAGATGGAATCATATTTAAACTTTATATGTTTGTTGAGCAGGCGAGGTGGATAGTCATTTTTACATAGTACCTGCTGAATCAAGGACAAATTTTTTTTGTGAAATTCCATACTTGAGAGTCGGATCGCTCTGTCAACTAAGCAATTTATCGTTCCAATTTTGTATGATCTGGGATGGTGAGAATGGTAATTTAAATACCTTTGTGACCAAGTAGCCTTATGAAACCAATCAGTTTTAATGAGCTGATTGTCATTAATAATCAGGACATCTAAAAAGCTAATTTGGTGATTAGACTCTAATTCAGATGTAAATTGTAGTCTCGGATGGAAACTGTTGAAAACTGAAAGCATTTCTGCGACTTTATGCGACGGGACAGCTGTAATTATGTCGTCTACATATCTGAAAAAGAATGAAGGCTTGAAGTCAAGTTTATTAAGACAGTATTGTTCAAGGTCATCCAAAACCAAATCAGACAAAATTGGAGAGAGCGGTGAGCCGATCGGTAAACCATACGTTTGAGCATATATGTTGTGGTTAAATTTAAATATGGTAGCCTTAAAACATATTTGCAATGCTTTTAAGAGTTCGTTAAGTGGGATCGGAATTTTGTCCACCAGCTGATGCCAGCGCTGTTTGACAGCGTTGATAGCAAGATCTTGTGGTACATTAGTGAATAAGGATACAACATCCAGCGAAACTAAAATATGATCAGCTGGAAGACGAAGGTCCCTAATCGCATTCACCACAGCAAAACTATCTTTTATCCGTGACAAGGGAGGTATGATGTTGTTACCTATACATTTACCATGAACATGAGGATAATTATACTGCATTGACGAGACATGCCATCGATTTCGACCACTCTTTTAATTATTCTCAAGCCAGCATTATTGACGTAGAACCTTTGTATTACAATAGGCTTCTGTTAGAAATGTGCAATATTGTAGCACATCCTAATTCTGTCAACCGTAAACAAGACATAGAACATCTAAGTAATATTTACACCTCTGTGATACGACCATTGTAATTGTCCATTACCGACTGAGCTTGCTCTCGATTTTACCTCCTTAACACAAAAAAAATTTTTTCGTTTCCTTTTAACCCGTTGACTCTGCGTTACTCTGATAACTATCGTGATCGTCCCCCTCCCACTACACACTAGATGTTCCACTTGTGCTCATGTGCTCTGGACTCAACCATAACGGCTGTGTGTTTTATTTTATTTCATTTTAACAAACCAACAATAAATATGAATTCGTGGGAGTTACGCGTCGCGAACGCAGTGTGTTTCGGTTTTTGTCTTTATTGTTTTTTTGTTCTATTTATTCATCAATTACCAACACGCATTTATGTAATTGGAAATGTCATCTCATACGAGGTAATTCCTCTTTTATACTTGCTTCAACATCCTTGCATATTATTTACACCAATATGTCTTATTTTTTCAAAACCTATTTGTACATTATTTGATTTTTGTTCGTGACAGATATTTAAATAAAATTGTTCTGAGGAGGGCCCCACCAGGGCCGAAACGTTAACACGATAAAAAGTGTTTTGAGTTGTGACCTTCATATCCAAGAATAACAGTAATCAATAATGTGTTATTTTTGGATTAATAACCTGTGACATCCTTGTTGGCGCACCTGTTATAAGAAATTCATCAGAATATTGGAGTAGGAAATGATTGTCATTCCCTTTGGTTTGATCTTGATCCTAGTGCACACATTCATTACGCTTATTAGTTGTAAGTCAAAAAAAAAAACCTTACTCATTTCGGTGAGCGGAGATGGCGCAATGTAACGGCTAATGGTGTGGTGCTGTCGCATGAGGCGACTGTGTGTGGAAATGTTCATGTATGGACGGCTTGACGTTGTCATACGGTCACATATGTGAAGCCCAATTGATAATTGGCAATGTGTGTGGAAATTACATGTTTGGATAAAAATATAAGTCTCATGAGAGGAATGCAAGTCTTTTGAGAAGATTGTAGTTCTTGCTCTTGTGTAAAGAAGATGATTTCTATGAAATGGGGTGTTGTCAACGATTTGTCACCGGACTTGTTATTTAGTGCGGAATTTGTTAAAACTTATGGATTTGTTAAAGCACATCGTCTCTGATTTTTGGAATGGTAATATGATCAGGTTGACCGAACGGTCTAAATATCTTTTAATTTTTGTATTACAGCACACGAGGACGTGTGATTGTCAGGATTAGCCGTGTCAAGGATAATGAAATGAATAACGAGGAGGATTATCACCGCTTTCTTCTATTCGGTCTCCAGAGAAACTACGGCAAAGATCAATAACAGAATAAACGTTGAACATTTTGGATCTTGTTATTAACGTTGAATTTTAAAAAGCTTTGTTCAATAAGTTAAGTTCCAGCATGCATCCCACACGCAAAACACAAAGTTCGCGAGTGTTATCTGGCCATTCTTCGACATATATATATATCTCTTTTGGAGTGCAACACGCACTGTGGGAGCTTAGAATGGCTCGAGATACAAAAAGAACAAGCATTCGCACCTCATTCATTCAAACACGAAAAAAATAAAAATGTCCCTGCATGGAGGTTACGTTCTAGAGATGACTGAGAAACTGGTAATTGATTTTGCTCGGATTCACTATCAAGAAACTAAAAATGAAAATCATGTGACATAGAAAGAAATTTTTAGTAAATCTATCAAATGCTATTCAAGCTTCGCAGAAACATCGAATGTGGCACAGTACACCTACGATTCGATGTCGGGTTCACTCAGCTCGCAGTCCTTTTGTCGATTGTGGGTGGCTCAGCGACTCCGGAGACGATTTCCTGGATCTTGGCGGCGGGTCCCCGGCAATGAGTCGCCGCTGAATTTCACCGGGATCCAACTCCTGGTTTTGAATGGTCCACAGGCTCCGAGATGAAGTTGGTGAAGTCGATGATTCGTCACAATCAACGAAGTTTTTTGAACGAAACGGATTTTTGTCCGAGTTATGTGAAATTGGAAATTGAATCTGAGTTAGTATGTGAGTGTCCGAGACAACCTCACGTCGTGACGTCCTCCAGCAGAGAGAGAGATTCGTCCGTCGTTTGCCGGAACGTCTGGTCAAGATCGTTCCACAAATACTGTTTACTTTTGTCTTTGTGATTTACGTATTCCTTTGCTAGGGCGCGTATTTTTGAATATATCTATATATGGACCCACGTATCGTTACAAATTGAATACAGGTATTCATGAGACGATGAAGCTTTAAGTTTTGTGCTTGTGTTAAATCATTGTATACCGCTGCTGCATAGTCAAAGTGAGGAAAAATAAGAGATTCTACAAGGCGTTTTCTAAGAGATCGTGTAAGTGCATGCCTATGAAATCGCAGGGAATAAAGTGCCCCGTGAACACGATTAGAAATCTGACTAATATGCTTGTCCCAGTTTGAGGTTGAGGAGAGTTGAACTCCGAGATCAGTTACATGACTAGAGTAGTCTCAAGCGACATTATTAATTACAACTCTTGGAAGTGCGGAAAAATCAATACTGGAGATGTAAGCTTGACTACCTAAAATAATTAGCTTGGTTTCATCAGGATTCAGTCTAATCAAGTTCCATTGTGCCCACTCAAAAACACGAAACGCATCCTCAGAAAGCCTGAGTATATGTTCATGTAATTTACTGGGCGGGCAGTGTAGATAGATACGAGTATCATCTGCGTATATTCCATGTAGGGAATAAGTCAAAACTTGTGGAAGATCGTTGATAAAGATCGCAAATAACAATGGCCCAAGTACACTTCCCTGAGGAACGCCTGCAAAAGTTTCAACAGGGTCAGAATAGGTACCATTCTCATTTTTAACTACTTGAGTTCTGCCCGATAAATAATCAGCAAGCCATCTGATGACGCGATCAGAGCAGTTTAATGCACGTAATTTTCGTAAGAGTAGTTTGTGAGAAACAGTATCAAAGGCTTTTGAGAAATCAAATAATATCAATGGTGTGAGCTCACCCTGTTCAATACCCATTCTGACTGCTTCTATGAATCCTAGTAGAGCAGTTTGAGTTGAATATCCCGGTCTATAGCCAGATTGATGAGGATCTAAGAGATTATGAGTATTAAGATATTCAAGTAGTTGCTCATGTATCACACGTTCAAATGATTTGGAGAATTCAGAAAGAATAGCGATAGGACGCTGTTCGCTATTTGATAGCTCGTAGTTCGATCGAACCGCGTGGAAGATATGGGTCGCTGAAGTCAAAGATGAGTTTTGTGGTGTTGAGTTTAATTTTACATATTATTTATTTATTTTATTTACATA
The DNA here is from genome assembly GCF_021901455.1 of Neodiprion lecontei. Classification (NCBI taxonomy): domain Eukaryota; kingdom Metazoa; phylum Arthropoda; class Insecta; order Hymenoptera; family Diprionidae; genus Neodiprion; species Neodiprion lecontei. The sequence continues at coordinate 15,404,795 of NC_060266.1, read as the reverse complement.
TATACAGTTAAAGTAAAGGTTGCCAAGTGATACTAGGAATGGTTTTTGTCTTGAAAAAATGCGGTGGAGGCTGCAGTGAGGATGTCGGCCGTCGAGGGGGTTCAGTCACAGTCCTGGGTGGCGGAGTGTACCGGCTCTCTGGAGAGCTGGGTGGCGTTGGGGGACGGCGGTTCTCAGCCGTCTTTACAGGAGACTCCCACTCACTATCGGTTGTCTGGGTGGCAGTCGACACAAACGAGCGCTGCGGCTCGGGAAATGGGGAGACTGGAGCTGGGATGCGTCGGTGGTAGCTTGGAGAAGTCAGTCGGGCTCTCCGGACTTCCCACAAGGAAAGCAACACGGCTGGAGGTCTGGTCAGAGGTCGTGATGGGATGTCGATCGGATGCAGTATCCAAGGGACTGGCGGGTTTGATGCTGATGTCTTTGTCAGTGGGCTGGCCGAAGCCAGATAAAAAGGATCCGTCATGCAAATGTTCTGCAGTCCGGTCTGTCGTAGCGTCAGTCAACCGTCGTAGCGTCAGTCAAACGTTGTAGCGTCAGTCAAAGTCGGCGTAGCGTTGATGAGCAGGTACGGCGTGGCGTTGAAGCGTCAGCGTCGGTATGGTTTGTCAGGACGAGGTGAACCCGAAGTGTCCTGCCGATCGGTCTGATCGGCCGTCTCTTGTTGCAGCCTCGGTTGGTTTTTGGCAGCGGGAGACCACGTTGGTTGATTACGCAACGCGCTCGGCTGCGTGGGTGGCGTGAGCGGCGCGCGTGACGTCACACTTTCTTCTGGGTCGCGTGATTGGAAAGTGTGCAAGGCTGGTTGCCTCGCGTGGGATGGAAGGCGCGCGACCAACGAGTTGCGTTCACAATGTTGTTGTGAACAGACGCGTATCTGAAGGTGTAGCAGGCAGATTTACTTTTGACAGAGGTGTGATTGAGGTCAATTTCCAACAACTAGGAAAAGTTCCTTGTTCAACGGATCTATTAAAAATCTCAATCAAATACGGACGAAGGACTGGGTATACTCGTACAGTTTTAAGCATTTCTGTTGATACTAAATCGGAGCCAGTACAATTCTTTTGAGCCTTTAATAATGCTCGATCAATATCTTCACCTGTTATAGGTTTAAACTCAAAAAGACTCGGAAGACTACTCCTAAGTGGATAAGAGTTGATATCGAGAATTTCATTCGCCAGAAGAGGTTGTGATGCACGAGAGACAGCAGCAAAGTGTTGATTTAAAACATGTGGGGAGAAGTACTTAAGTGGAGAAGGAGTTTTTGGTGTTGTCAAATTCATGCTTCTAAGTATGTTCCAAGTAGATTTCGAGTCCGGAGATGAGTTGAGTAAAGTCGTGCTATAATCATTTTTAGCAACATCTATATTGTTTCTAACTCTAGCTCGCAATACAGTAAACAATTTTCGATCAGTGGGACGACCGTATAGGTGTGCTCTACGATAGGCAGCACTCTTTTTCCGCATCAGTGCGCGAATGTCGGCCGAAATCCATGGCTTGTTTTGCGCACGAATTGTAACAGTTCTCTTCGGTGCGTGAACATCGAAAGTAGAGAGTACGTTATTGATGAGAATTGTAGTTATACAGGACAAACTAGAGGATTGTGTCGGAGAGTGAAGCAATCCATCAATATTATTATTACGATAATCATGACTCAAATTTTGATTATGACTAGGCTCAGCCGATAAATCCAGTACCAGCCGCGAATGAAGTTCATCATAAAGGGAGTTGAGATTCAAATTTTTCAAGTTACCATGAGTGACTACTTTCGGTTCTATTTCCAATGCTGGAAAATCATACTCAATTGAGATGAGGTCATGACCACCTGCAAAAGGAGCATCACTTTTCGAATAGGAACGAACCAAATCTAGGTTCGGAACAATAAATAAACCTAACCAGGTATGAGTTTGAGTACCATATGGAGTTGATGATGAGTAGGTTCAGCCGGGACAGGCACTAAATTATGTTCAAGAAGATAATTACGAAGAAAGTTTGAGTCCGGATGACTCCTGTGCATGGGTAAATTAAAGTCACCCGCGATAATAAGATCAGTATAATTCGCAGATAATCGTGTAATTATGTCAAACACGTCATATGGGTAGATTCCATGGGGTCGACGATAAACAACCGCTAGTGAAATACTAGTTGAACTATGTCTAACCTCTACAATTTAGACGGACGACTTAACTTGACTGTTTTAAAAAATGCGTGATGCGCGCTCTCCTCCTCATCTACGCGAGATTTGGCATCCCTGCGGAGACGAATCGTTCGAACGCGGCTCGCACGGAGATCGCAATGACACGGGCACAAAACGACGCTCAGGCACTGAACACCCTCCCCCCGTTGGGAGTGCTAACGAACAAAATTATGCAAGCAGTAGTACATGTCATTAACCTTATTATAACTGATTCTTTTACAGCGATTACCTTAAGTCTAAACTTGATATTTTATGCATAAAGAGTAAATAATTAATTGGAATATGACTTTGCAGAAACTTGAAGACTTGGCTTACATCTACATAGTATAACGACTGAATCTTGCGTAAGTATGAATCGAAAACTCGAATTTGAAAAATTAGAAAGAATTGATTGTAAATTTCAACTGAGAAGAGTTCGAAAATTATCGTTTTCGTTGAATTCTCCCGATAATCTCAAGCGCTTATGGGCAAAGCGCAAATCGATCTCGTGTTGCGTTTGTAGAGTCCTCGAGTCGTTTTTACGGTGACCACCCTGACTACGCCATCGTCTCCAGGATGTAGTTCCACCACTCGACCCAGTCGCCACTGCATACATGGTTGGTTCTTGTCGATCAATAGGACTACCGTGTCCAGCGCGATATTTTCGGTCGGATTTATCCATTTCTGTCTCTTTTGTAACTCGCTCAAATATTCGAGTTGCCAACGGCGCCAGAATTCTTGTCGTGTCTTAGTGATCAGTTGCCACGAGGTTGTCTGGAACAAGCGAAAGATCATTTTCCGGCAGCATTGTGAGCGGTCTTCCAACAAGAAAGTGCGCGGGGGTTGAAGCAATTGGATCGTTTGGATCTGTGGAAATAGGGCACAATGGGCGCAAATTGAGAATGCCCTCAATCTCGATTGCCAGAGTAGTCAATTCTTCGTACGTAAACAAAAGATCGCACATGACGTGTTTAAGATGGTGTTTACACGATTTTACAGCCGCCTCCCAGATACCCCCGAAATGAGGTGAGAGGGGCGGATTAAAATGCCACTCAATTTTTCTGGTCGACGTAAATTCGTATAGTTGAGAACGGAAGTCTTCGGACTCTCTGACAGCGTAAAATTCACGAAGTTGACTGTTCGCGCCGACGAAATTCGTCCCATTGTCCGAATAGATATGGCCCGGAATGCCCCGACGACTGACGAATCGTCGTAAAGCCGCTATGAACGCGTCTGTTGACAGATCGCTTGCGATCTCGATATGAATAGCTTTAGTCGACATGCAAATAAATACGCAGCCGTAGACTTTAATGCTGCTCCGATTCCATTGTTTCTTTTCTTTTGCGAGTATCGGACCGAAATAATCTACTCCCGTGTGGTAGAACGGCGGTGCATTGTCTACTCTAGATTTTGGCAAGTCGGCCATCTTGTACGTCTCTGGTTTAGCCCGAAACCGGATGCATCGCACGCAACGTCGCACGACTTTACGTATTTGATTTCTGCCGTCTAGTATCCAGAATCTTTGCCGGATACTATATAATGTCGATTGGATCCCAGTGTGAAAGAATTTTTCGTGCATGTGACGAATCAAAAGGTCGGTTACGTGATGTCGCGACGGAACAAGGATCGGATTTCTTTGATCGAGCGAGATATTGGCCTTATTTATACGACCACCAACGCGAATCAAGCCTCTCTCGTCGACTCGCGGATTCAGAGATCCGAGTTTTGCGCATTTCACCCTTTCTTCGGATAAAAGACAATCGATTTCGTCTTGAAAGTGCGCTCGTTGGATTAATCGAATAACGCGATACTCGGCCTCCTCAATTTCCTTGATTGTCAAAGCGCCCTTGACATTATTGTTGGGTGAGAAACGTAAGCAGTACGCGACGACACGAATCAATCGTGTGTATGACGAGAAATTTTTGAAAATTTCTTCCGATTGCGATTGCGAGAACATGCACAATGATTTTTTAATCCCCGGTAAATCCTTCTGAGGCGTTACCGCGACTTGCGTTCAAACGGATTCAGGCTGAGCTAGCCACGCAGGCCCCCGAAACCACGAGTCGTTATTTAAAAATTCCCGTGGAAATTGACCTCGCGACAACGCGTCTGCCGGATTCTGATCAGTCCGGATGTGCCGCCACTCTGCGTCTTTACTGACTTCCTGTATCTCTGCGACGCGATGTGCCTCAAACACCTTTAGGACGCTCGGATGTTTGTTTAGCCATTGTAAAACTATTGTCGAGTCTGACCAGAAAATTGTCTTGTACACGCGAAAGCTCGTTACCTCGAGGACTTCGCGATATAAGCGAGCAAGTGTCAAAGCGCCGCAGAGTTCGAGTCGAGGGATGGTTTGATCTTTTAGCGGAGCCACCCGTCCCTTTGAACAGAAAAGTCTTACGCGAATTTCGCCGTCCTGCTCGCAAGAGCGCACGTATATACAAGCTCCGTAACCCGTCTGACTCGCGTCGCAAAATCCGTGAATCTGGATATCGATTGGGTTATTTGTCGAAACGTATCGGTCAATCTTTAAATTGTTGATTAATGACAGTTGTTCCGCGAGCGATCGCCACGCGGAATCTGACGCGCTGGGTACGGATTCGTCCCATGTAGTTTTTGCTTTCCAGCATCGTTGCATAATCACTTTCGAGGTGAGAATCACCGGACCGAGTAAGCCGAGGGGGTCGAAAATTTTCGCGATTTCTGATAAGATATATCGTTTTGTGACCTTCTCGGAGGGCTCGATACGTTTCACCGTATAAAGGAAGTCGTCATTCCGCGCGTTCCATGATATACCGAGTGTTTTGTGCACAGGATTTTCGTCTGTCAGGAAATCGATATCTGCGGTTTTTTTGCTCAAATTATTTAGGGCCTGCGGGTGATTTGACGCCCATTGTCGAATGTCGAATCCGCCACGCTTCAATATTTCGATCACTTCGTCCCGAATTTGTACGATTTCCTCAAAGGTGTTTGCCCCTGATAACAAATCGTCGACGTATAAGTCGCGCGTTAAAACCTCGGCCCCCTTAGGATAATCCGCGCTCTCATCGCTTGCAAGTTTTTGTACGGTTCGTATTGCAAGAAACGGAGCCGACGACACGCCGAACGCCACGGTGTTTAGTTCGAATACGCGAATTCTTTCCTGTTGGAGCCAGAAAACTCGTTGGTACCGACGATCGCTGGGGGCGATCCAAATTTGTCGGTACATTTTCGCGATGTCCGCGGTAATCACAAATTTATAACTGCGAAATCGTAAAAGATGCTTGATTAGTTTCAATTGAATAGTCGGGCCGACCATCAGCGTATCGTTAAGCGACACTCCCATGCTTGTTTTGGCGGACGCATCGAAGACAACTCGGGTCTTCGTCGTAGCGCTTGTCGCCTTTATGACCGCGTGGTGTGGGAGATAATAACCGGGTAGCGATTCGTCGACAACGAGTGACATATGGCCTAGTTCTATGTAGTCATTCATAACGCGATGATATTCCGCTTTGAGGATCGGGTCTGCGTTAAGCCTTTTTTGCAAGCCAGCAAATCGTCGCAAAGCCATAGATCGCGAATCACCGAGGTCTCGATCGGCGCTGCGGAACGGCAGACGAACGACGTACCGTCCCGACGGTTCGCGAGTGACGTTTCGAATGAAATGAGTTTCGCAGCTTGTATTTTCTGATAATTTTCTTTGACTAGCGTTTGCATCATCGAGCAACCAGAATTTTTCTATTGTTTCCTTTAATTCGGTCAGTTGGCACGACGTTCGTTTCCCGACCGTGGTGTTTGATTTTCCGCCGGCAACGGCCCAGCCGAGCTGAGTTTTCTGTAAGACGAGATCGCAGCCGTCGCGGGACAAATCACATTGTCCGATCGATAATAATGACAACGTTGTCCTTGACCCGATGAGGATGCCGATCCTTCCAGGCAAATGGAATTGCGGATCGTACAATTTTACATTCCGTGGTAAGTCGATTGATTCGCGAGGAAAGATTTCGTTCGGTACGTTATCAGCTATTTTCGGTATGACCAGAAACGTGAGAGTTTTGTTGAAATTATCGTGTATCGAATAAAATGTACATTCGACCGCGCCTTTAGAAATTGTATTTGCGTCGTCGATCATTCCTACCGCGATCGTGCACGCGCGTATCGGTAGTTTCAATTCTCTCACAAGATCCTCCGTGATAAAATGCGCTGTCGCACAAGTGTCTAATAAAGCGCGACGTTTTAGGTATTGACCGCGTGAGTCTTTGACGCGTATTTGAGCGCTCAGCATTAACTGCGACTGTAACGCCCTTGACGTGAAGCTGTGTGTAATCATTTTGCTACATGTTAGATTTACCTTTGCTGTCGACTTAGGTGTATCCGATTGTATCGTTTCTTGGGTCGTGTGGGTGGATGCAGCAGGAGATTCGTTATGCAGAAGAGTGTGGTGAAACCTGGAACAGTTTTTGCAATGCGTCGAAGTGCATTTGCCGCGGTGCGAGCGCAGGCAATTTTTGCACAGCGATGAACTCTTGACGAAATTCCACCGTTGATGAACCGTCATTTTTTGAAATTCGCGACACTGGTATGTGGGATGCCTCTCCCGTTTGCACACTACGCACTTTGCTGACGTGCCTATCGCTAACGCACGCGCGCCATTTTCTCCGCGTCGAGTCTTGACTCCGCTTTGATCTTTATAATTCGGAAGCGGTCGTTTGTAATTGGTCTCTGTTTTGGAACGCGATACATCTTGTTCGAGCGTATATAAACGAAATGCGGTCTCGGAGACGAATTTGTAAATTTGCTCGAGCGTTGGCGAGGTGTCGAGATTGAGCGTTTCTTCCCACTTCACCCGAATATTGTTGGGTAACGCGCGCTCGATTATCCGGACTAATAAGTGTTCATCTGGTATCACGTCCAATGACGCGAGCATGTTCACGTGTTGGCGCATGTCGTCGACGAGTCGCGCTAAATCTTTATGCGTCCCCTTTTTTACCGCGGGCAACTCGAGGATCGCGTCGAGATGTTTTACGATCAAAATTCGAGTCTTGTCATACGAGTCTAGAAGTAACTTCCATGCTGTCCCGTAATTCTCTTCGCTCACGTTATAAATGAGAATTTTATTTAACGCGTCACCCTCTAGGCAATTTTTTAGATACAAGAATTTTTGTAATTTCGTTATGTCTTCGCGAAAGTCGATCATTGTCAAAAATGTATTTTTAAACGATAGCCACTTTTCGATGTTGCCGTCGAACCTTGGGAGGTCGGCGACCGGCAATTTAAGTCGACGCGTGCCGTCGATCGGCAGCGATGTTACGTTTGCTACACCGGGATGTTGTGGTGTTGTCGTTAATAAATCTGTCTCGATTTTAGTTATGATCGCGTAGAATCGATCCTGCAACTCGTGGAACTCACCGACGTTGTCACCGTCTCCGTCGGTTAATAATGCGAGTTCATCGTGTAATTCCTCGTATGTCCGAAATTGTTCTTTTACACGATCCGCCCGCATTTTTATGTTCGCGGGTTCAAAATCCGCGTCCTCCGTGAGTCGCTTAAGTTTGGTAATGTTCGCCTTTAAAGTCGCACGCTTTTGATTAATAAACTTTACGCGGGCAGCCATTTTACTGAGCTTGTGCGTACAAATATTTATGAGATCTTCGAGAAAAAACAGGATACGACGTCTATGCGTTCGATGTCGAAGCTGGACTGATTTTCAAGGGTCGGCTCTAAGCCTCTCCCCGTGCAGCGCGTATCTTTTCGAAAACGCGCGCGAACTCGTCCGTCTTTCACCGTAGAAGATCAAGAGAGCGAGCGCGGCCCGCGTCAAGTGTAAACAAACCTCCCCGTGCGACGGTTATCTTTCAACGCCTAGATATCGAGACTCTCATAACAGAAAACGAGACCTATGTTTTATATACGTGATTGTTGGATATATGCATGCTACGTTCTTCACACAAAGCGTGCGTTGGACCGAAATGTGTTTTCGACTACGTCAAACGTTATGAACTATAGAAAGACGTATAACGCCAAAGAAAGTGTATAATACGATATTAAGAATCGTGTACCGTTTGTATACTTATCTTTTTGTAGATGATGATCGTTTTCCATCGATGGCAAACTGGGGGGTGACGAGTTTGGAGACGATGGCTGGCTAGTCGAAGAGTGTCACGATTTATTGAATACGATGCACGTTTGCACCTTTTTCTTCTTGTCCTCTATGTGGGCGTGGGTTCGCATCCCGATTCTGACACCAATTTGTATAGTCGAAGCTTCTTCATAGGCGAAGTTGCCTCGTAGTTTTGAATTGAACCTTTTTTATTAGTGTGAAGGATAGAGGTTGAGGTTTTCTTGAATAAAAAACTCTCGCGTTTGAGCCATCGAATTATGAATGTTTATTGGCTCTTGTGGAAAAAGCCTTGCGGCATAAAAACCCACGAAGTATGAACGTGTATTTGTGAACGTATAAAAGCATGTGTCGCACACGTGAATGTGTCGATTGTGTATATAAATGTGTATATGCCGGTTACAGCCCGTTTGGCTCATGCCACCGCGATCTCGAGTGCGTTTCGTACTGAGATTTTTGTTTTATTCGATTCGATCGGATTTCGTATGATTTGCGTTTGCCTTACTCCGAGTAGCGAACGTGTATGAGAGTATGATTGGTGTTGGTAGTACACCAAGAGCGCTCGGGCTCGTTGTATGATGAAAGGGTGCAAGACCCTTGGTATGCGTGTATGGGCACTCGGTCCCGTGTAGAATGAGAGACACTCGGGCCGTACTCATCTACCTTACTCCGTAGAGCGAACGTATACGAGAGTATATTTGGGCCTCTCGTCTCTTGGTCGTGGTACGAGAGAACGCACGGCGTCACTCACGATCGTCACTAGACGGACGACTTAACTTGACTGTTTTAAAAAATGCGTGATGCGCGCTCGCCTCCTCATCTACGCGAGATTTGGCATCCCTGCGGAGACGAATCGTTCGAGCGCGGCTCGCACGGAGATCGCAATGACACGGGCACAAAACGACGCTCAGGCACTGAACATCAATGCTTTTGCTTTTGGAATAGCAGCACGAAGTAGATTATAGGTTTGTTTAGGCCAAACAGCATTCATGAAGACTGGTTTTTCACCACCAGAGCCAAAAATGATTTGCGCAGTCTTTTCCTCAAGCAAATGCGACTGAGATGTAACATTATTGCGTACTGTAGGGGACACAAGTTTGACCATGAGAGTTAGAAATTCAGGAGAAAGAGCTGAATCATCAGCTATAGTTTCATTTGCAGCATTAGCTGAGACATCAGCTGACTGTGCAGATGGCAATTGCCGAATCACAGATACATATTGTAAATTATGGTCATTTTTAGTCGCTTCAAATACTTTTTGAACCGCATTATCATATTCATTTGTCGGGGATTTAGGAACGCCCGTAATACGTACTTCACACGAATCAGAAAGTAACTCCCAGTCTTTAATACTTTGAAGGGTCGACTTAATATCATTCAACTGCCCAGAGTTAACTCGATTTTCATTTTCAAGACATGTTATTCTAGTAGACAAATCTGCTAGCTTTTGATTCACTTTTTCTAAAAGGATCAAATTTTTGAGTTGACCACGCCTCAAACCAAGGTGGCATATTTCTATCGCCCATGTTTGCGGCAGAAGCTGATGAAGAAGCTACGGAACAAGCAACTTTTTGCCTTTGCAAGTTCATTGGGGACGGAACAGGGGGACAGAGACAGATAGATAGATAGATAGATGTCTTATTATGCCCTAGAACACTTTAGGGAAAGAGAAAAACTACAGTGTAGGAAAAGTATTATGAAAGTATATAAGTATAAAAGTAAAATAAAATGAAATAAAATAAAATAAAATATAATATAATATACAATAAAATAAAATAGAATAAGATGAAATAAAATAAAATAAGATAAAATAAAAGAAAATAAAATGTAATATAAAATATAAAATAATAAAATTTAGATAGAATAAAGTAAGGTAAGTAGATTAAATGAAAAACACGATCAAATAAGCGAAACAAAATAAAACAAAAATAAACTAGCACTAGGCAATACTATTATTTCAGATAGTTTAAACATAGGTTAATTAATCGGACTAGCTAGGGCAGAAACCTCATTTGATAAGAAGTACTCATACACCTTAGCCTTGAAAACAGCACACGAGGACGAGGAAGTAACGTCAGGAGGAAGACAATGCCATAGGTAAACAGCAGTGAGATGGAAGGAGTTGCGGTAAATGCAAGTTCTATGTAGCGGAATATAAAAAGTATTAGCCATACCCAGACGTGACGAATGACGAGTAGAATCATGATGTAGGGGAAATAGTTCGAGTAAGTACGACGGGGCATGGTTATGCAGAATATTATAAGTAACTATAGCTACAAAGTACTTCCTCTTGTTTGACACTGACAGCCACTTCAGCCGTAATCGATACGGGGTGATATGAACATCACCACGTAGATCAAAAATGAATCATATCGCACTGTTTACCAGTCGCTGAAGTTTTAAGTCAAGCTCGTTTAACAAATCATTATAAACAACACAACAATAGTCGAGTAGAGGAAAAATTAGAGTAGAGACTAATTTTATGCGAAGTTCAGTTGATAGTGAATTCTTATGATATTTTAATCTATGAAGTGTGAAATTCACTTTGCGAGATACTGTTGTAACATGACTAGCCCAAGAAAGATTTGCTTGCAATATAACTCCCAGATTACGAGCCTCTAGTACATAAGATATAGAGGTGTGATTTATTGCCATGACCGGCAATAGTTTAAAGTCAATGGATTGAACGTTTGCTCCACTACCACAGATCATTACAGAAAACTTCGCTAAATTTAATTTGAGGCTATTTTCATTCGAATACTCAGATATCTGGTTGATATCATATAGTATCTTAGCTAACCCTACATTGAGCTCTGACAGGTGACAGCTCAAGTAGATTTGAGTATCATCAGCAAACACTATGTGGTTGGAATACTTGAGAGAAGCTCCTATGTCGTTGATAAAGATAGAAAACAATAAGGGTCCGAATACAGAGCCTTGCGGAACACCCGATGTGATAGGAAGCCAGTCCGAAATATTTGTCTTATCTATGACAGTCTGAGTTCTACCAGTGAGACAGAAGTAAGCCCAGCTCAGAGACGATTCAGAAAAACCAATGTCACGGAGCTTTTTCAGCAGAATGGAATGAGAGACCGTGTCAAAGGCTTTGCTGAAATCAAAGAGAACTAAAATAGTGACACGTCCATCATCAGCAGACTTTCTAATGTCATGGCAAAGGCGAAGCAAGGCAGTCTGTGTACTGTGAGCAGTGCGATACCCTGATTTGCGAGAATTCAAAATATTATGGTCAGTAAGATATTTAATGATCTGGTTATAAGCAATTTTTTCATAGATTTTGGAGAGTTCGCACAAGTTCGCAATTGGTCGAGTATCCGAAGGAGACAAAGGTGTATTTTGTTTTGACAAAGGTCTATTAAATGATCGTTTCCAACTCGCCGGAAAGAACGAGTTGTCAAAGCAGGAATTGAACAATTTCTGTAAGAAAGGAACCAGCAATGGAGCTGCTTTTTTAATAATGAAAGACGAAATACCGTCGGGTCCAGTCGAATGAGAATTAGAGATATAAGACATAATTAACCGGAGTACATCATTCTCCGTTACGTGCTCGAACCGAAACAGATGATTCGAGGTATCAACATGGCTTTCAATTGACTGCAATTCACCTTTAGAACAAGCTGGTAAGGAACTAGAGATTGAGGAATAATAAGAGTTCAATTGATCAGGCGTGAAAAAATTAAGAGGGGAGGTTGACGATGTTTTTACTCAGGGCCGGATTTAGGGGGGGGGGGGGGGGGGGGACCGGGGATACAGCCCCGGGGCCTCCACGAAAAAGGGGCCCCCACAATTGAGACTTCGAAAAAAAAAATTTCAAATTCCAACTGGTATATAAACACTAGTAAAAATTTTTTTAAGCTGTTTTCGCTTTTAGAAATTTTTCTTTCGCTGTTTTACCTTGCAAGTGGCAAGTGTGAGTTTTGTTTCCTTTTATTGTAATCTTCAAAAGCCCTTTGCCTGTTCGTGGCTATCTAGAATAGAATAAAAGTTGCCAATTCGATAAGGAATTGATAGAGTATATTCTGCGGATTTTGGCAGCCTATTCCCCGTATTTGCGTGTCGATACAGCGATACCCGTTTCCCCCGTTTTTTGTCTGTACGATGCGTCGTAGCCTCGACAAGTGTCCGCTGAGTGGCGTACTTGTAGCAGGGAATCCCGGAGTTTTATACATTCACGTGTGTCCAAGAAGCTACGAACTTCCGAAAATTGTCCAACAAATGTAAATTCTTTCGAATTTGTACGGACAGACGTAAGTATTTTCATCTTTATCTTGTAATCTACAATACAAACTGAATGTGATAGTTGATTGTGCAATACGAAAAGAAAAGTTATTTTTCTTGACATTTAAATATACGAAATATATGCAAAGAACAAGAACATAAAAAACGGTTACGGAGAGGTTATGATTTATTGTTTATCATGCGTTTGTTTGGTTCTGCGTAAGTTAATTATTTAATCGTTTAGGCGACTGGAATATCATGATCAAATGCCAATATTTGAAAGGTGAATTAACGCTTGCTCATTCAATTTTGAAATACTTTTTCTCAATTCACTCCTGTTTTTGTCTCTTATTTTTGAGGGCATGCACATAACTGGTCAGGTTTCGATACATAGCTCGCAGCTTCTCTATTCTTTCCATTTTCCATGTGCACTGCTCGTAACTCTTTGTTGTGTTTCTGCTAATATTTTTGTTTGCTCGACTATCATCTCCAGAACTATTTTCCTATTGGTTAAGGGCTTTTTCAGGCGTATGTTTTCTTAACATTTCTTTTATAGTGGAATCATGAGTGATCGTCACAAAACTCCTCGAGTTTTTGCCAGTGGCTCTCAGAAGAGGAAACTGCAAGCAGAACGGGTCAAGAAATCCGAAGAATCTTTAGCTAAAACACCCAAATTGACCAGTTTTTTTACGTCGTTGAATAAAGAAGAAATCCCTCAAGATCCTTAAAAAACAACAGGAGATTCAACAGTAAATAGAGATGTCGATAATATCCAAGATAATCCTGAGGGCCCGGAGGCTGAAGTTTCATCAGGCGACACCACACAATTTTCTATAACCGAATCTCAAACCCAAAAAGAAGCAGAGTTGAGCGAGGAATTAAGCGGTCTCAAAAATGACACAGGTCTTTGGCCTGTCAATATAACAAAGGAAATGATCGATTATTGGGCGAAAAAAGGTTCCACGGAACTTCAAAATTGCGATCAAGTATCGTTGCAGAATTCAGTTCCTCAAGATCAACCTCGAGACACTTCCAACTTTGTTCGGAAATGTACAAAGAACATGTTTACACGCCGCAATAAAAAGCAAGAGACCGTCAATCGATTCTGGCTTTGCTTTTCTCCAACTACGGGGAAAATATATTGTTACGCGTGTAAATTGATGTCCACTCAAAATACGAAACTCAGTGGAGAAGCGAAAATGAGATTTCGAAGACTCATTTGGAATCAGTAATGGGTTTACTGCAACGGGGAAGAGTCACAGGACGCATCGACCAAGAGATAGCCATGCAAGAGGCACAACAAATCGAGTATTGGCGAAAAAATCTCAAAATTATCGTTAGTACGATCAAATTCATTGCTGAACGCGGATTGGCCTTTCGAGGTGACAATGAAATTGTTGGCTCACCGAGAAATGGAAATTTACTGGGAATTTTGGAATTGTTAGCCGAGTATGAACCAATCCTGGCGACCCATTTAAAAACACATGTAAACAAAGGGAGTGGTCATGCCAATTACCTTTCGTCCACGATTTGCGAAGAACTGATCAGTTGCATGGGAGATAAAGTCCTATCTGAAATAGTATCCACGATGAAAAAATCCAAATATTATTTGGTATCAGTGGACTCTACTCCCCATGAATCTCACATCGATCAGCTAACTATAGTTGTTCGATATATGGAAGGATCAACGCCAAAGGAAAGATTTCTTACTTTTTTATCAAACTGCGGTCATAGTGGCAAAGCCACAGCAAACGCTCTACTCACATTTTTAGGTGACCATCAAATAGACATAATGGATTGCCGCGGCCAATCGTACGACAACGCTGCAAACATGAGTGGCAAATACAAAAGGGATGCAGGCTCTTATTTTGGAGAAAAACCATTTATCGGCGTTTGTACCATGTTGTGGTCATTCCCTTGATTCAGTTGGAAAGGCAGCCGCCAACTCTTGTCCATCAGCTGTTCAATTCTTTGATTTCGTCCAAAATTTATATACGTTTTTCACAGCAAGTACAGAACGATACGGAATTCTGATCGAGAAATTGTCGAAGAAAAAAGGCGGACAGTTTTACGTCTTGAGAAAGCTAAGTGACACTCGTTGGTCCTGTCGAGCTGAAGCTACGAAAGCCATAGTCGACGGCTATTCAGAAATCGAAGAAGCTCTAACCAGCATATCTTCCGATAAAGAGCAAAAAGACATCGCGAGGAATGAAGCAGCGCACCTTCTACAGAAGATGAGTAGTCTCGAAACCGCTTTATTCGCAATCTTTTGGAACGACATCTTGGAGCGATTCAACGCTACAAACAAGATGTTGCAAGACCCGCAAATGATTCTTGAATCGGCAATGCGTGCATTAGAATCATTGAAATCATTCGTGGAATCTAAAAGGAATGATTTCGATAAATACGAGGAAGCTGCCAAAAAAATATCTCAGACTGACGAATACGTACTATCACGCACCAGGACCAGAACGAGAAACGTGAGGTTGAATCCGCTTAATTACGGGAAAGCGCAAGACGCAAATCTGTCACCGAAGGAGAAATACAAAGTATCCGCTTTTATCCCAGTGGTCGACCAGCTATGCGTTTCGCTTACCGAAAGATTGCATGCTTATGAAACTGTACGTTCGAGATTTGGATTTCTCAATCACATCGACAAGATGGATGCTGAAAATCTGCACGCTGCAGCAGAGGCATTGGTGAAAGTTTATCAGGATGATTTAGAACCTAGTCTTGGTAATGAGTTGGTTCAATTTGTATCTTCGATCGACTCATACAAAAAGGACTATGGAAAAGACCAATCTCCGGAACTATTTTACTACCAAATTCTCGAGGATCAAAATTTCAGAGCTACATTCCCAAACTTTAAAATTGCACTGCGAATGTATTTGGTTTTGATGGTATCAAATTGCACGGGAGAGCGCTCATTTTCAAAAATGAAAATTATAAAAAATAGGCTTCGAACCACGATGGGACAAAATCGTCTATCAAAGCTTTCTCTCCTGAGTATTGAAAGTGATCTACTCCGGGAACTGGATTTCAGCGAAATCATCAACGATTTTTCGGCAAAAAAAGCTCGGAAGATTCCGTTCGTTAACGCTAGAATTTAATTTCGGATAATTCTTATTTCCGATTATATTTATGTGTTTGTTGAATAATAAAATAATCTATCCTTGGTTCCACAACAAATTATTCATTGAAAAGCTCAACGGAAAAAAATTGTCCACTTTATTTGGAAAATAATTTGGGGCCAGGGGGCCTCCACTCCTTTGTTGCCCCGAAGCCTCTCGACCTCTAAATTCGGCCCTGTTTTTACTAGCCCAAGGGTCGCAAGCTCCTTCCACAGTTTGTTAACTTTGTTAACATTGGCTAGTCTGGTAAAGTTGTACTCACTTTTCACACGTTTCAACTCAGACGTCAACTCATCTCTGAATTTTCGATAAATTGCATACCCTAATGGGCTATTAGCCCTTTTTGCTTGTTTATAAAGGACGTTGCGTTTTCTAATACGCAATTTTAATTCTGATGTGAGCCATGGTGCAATAGGCTTGCGTACAATAAAATTCTTGAAAGGAGCATGAATGTCAAGAGCTAAAAGTAAAATACCTTCTAAGACCTTAAGAAACACGTTAATATCATCAGAGATTGAGGAATTTGTGGGTACAAGCTCTACTATCTTAACAAGAGATAATTCCACAGTTGTATTGAATGCACAAACGTCAAAATTCTTGAAGTTGCGACGAACTATCATCTGGTCAGGATTCTGCGGTGTAATAAAGGTATACGAGAGTTCAAGAAGGCCATGTCCTGCGATAAATGGTGTTTTAGACTTTGTGAAGGCAATGTTTTTGTCATTACTATCAATAATTATGACATCAATAAGCGTATCAGACGTGGATGTATGATGCGTCGCTTTGGATTCGACCAAGTATAATGATAGGGAAGATACCGTCTCACTAAGATATCTAGATTCAACAGAGTTAGACAAAAGATCACAATTTAGATCACCAGCAATTATGACATTTTCGAAGGAATGACTAAACTCACAGAAAGTGTTGACATAGTCAGTGAATAATCTACTTTTGGGTGGCCTGTACATGGACGTGAATAACATAGAGTCCTGGTTAGGATAGTGTATGTCAAGCAGGAGAAACTCAAGTTGATTAGAATACAAACAAGGTGAAGCTGCTAATAGATTGGCTTTCAGTGACTCATGAATATAACACGCAACACCTCCACATCCCTTTCCTATTCTATCATGACGAATAATAAAATAGTTCAGAATCTTAACAAGATCATTAGAAGTTTCAGGCTTGAGCCATGTTACAGATATAGAAATAACATGATAAAAATGTTCGCTAAGATATGATTTGATGTAATCAATGTGGCCCAATAACGAGTTTGCATTAAATTGACAGATTTTCAAGGACGTAGAACTATCATGCAATCTCACCGCTTTTCGAGAGTTCTGTACATGATTTAGTCAACCTAACTTGTCGAGATCAGCCTCAGAGGTAATAAGAATAAGCTGAGATCCATCTTGCTTACGTGCGTAGATCTGACCCTCCCTAGACCATACGTATTTCCAATTCCTATCAGACGCGATCTTCTTAGTTTTACGCAAAAAATTATACGTGTTTGAGTGAAGAAACTCGTTGACAAAAATATTACCAAGTTTATCACACGCTAGAATATCTGTAACCGCTAATACGCCGTGCGAACGCTTTTTCCTTATAATATGGCTACTGATCTGAGAGGATTTAAAGAAGACGATAAATGATTTTGATGCCTCTCTAGTGTTATCCCGCTTAGGATTTTGGCTCGACGGAGCTCTGCGGATGATTAAACGAGTGTCAAGTATGTCAGAAGCAAGTTCAGGGACACCAAGCACAGTCAGAACTTTAGTAACAACTTCTAACGGACTATCGGTAACTGTGAATGGTATACCAGCAATGATGATCTGGGCAGAGGAGTTGACAGGTGTATCGGCTAATGAATCTCGTAAAGAATCAATTTCCCTAGTAAGTAACACGTTGCTGGCCTCTAATTGTGCTATTCTGTCACCTTGATCACTCACTGTTTTAACAATATTTTCGATGGTATTAAGCTTAGATGCCATATTAAAATTAAACGTATTCTGACAGTTAATGAAAGCATTAAGTGTTTCAACATTTTTGTGTAGAAGGGCTGCTATCGAGTCTAGAGTTTTGCCCGATTGAGACATGACAGGTGTATCAACAATACAAGTCGACTGCTCTCTGATATTTTGAGAACTACTCGATGGCGTGTTACCGAGATTTTTATAACAGCAAGGACTAGAGTTTCTACTACTCGTATAGTATCTGTAACACCCTGGATGAAAACTTTTTGAGTAGTCTACACACCTGAGTTTTTCACCGGCTACAAGCCGTTTGCACTTAAAGCAAGTATCAGACATGCAACCGATTTGGTGTAATGAGAAGTAACAAGAATACCAGCTGAGAGAAATGTCACAGAGACATGGTAAAAGATCGTGTAGATACTAACACACCGCATAAATCGCACTCACAGTAGACACGCACACTCTGAAGCACACAGGAACCCAGCATTGACGTAAACAGGTACTTAAAGATTAATTCCAGCTTCAGAGTATTATTTCAGAGAAATTCCCTAGCGGTCGGCCAATGGGAAGAGGAAAGGTAGCGTAGGAGTTGTAAACAGCGAAATCGTCCGTCAACTGCCAAGTCGTTCCAGTCAAGAATTATAGGTTATGGAATAACAGTCTTCAGTTTATTGCCTCGTCCCGTAGCTCAAAAGAGAGAGCAACGACGATTTTTAGCTCAAATTTTTGCGAGAACAACGGGGGAGGAAAAAAACCTGGAAGCAGAGCCCGAAAACGGGCAGGAAACAGCAGAAAATGGGCAGAACAGGAGGGTAACAGAAAGTGAACTAGATAGGTACTCACCAAGAGAGAGAGAGAGAGAGAGAGAGAGAGGGGGAGGGGGAGAGAGAGACGGAGAGAGAGAGGGGGGGAGAAAGAGAGAGGGAGAGAGAGAGAGAGAGAGAGAGAGAGAGAGAGAGAGAGAGAGAGAGAGAGAGAGAGAGAGAGAGAGAGAGAGAGAGAGAGAGAGAGAGAGAGAGAGAGAGAGAGAGTATTTATTTGATCGCGGGGTAATACCCCCTAGCAACCATAGGCATAATATACATTATATATAATATACATAATATGGCGGTTGGTGAACAGTACCGAAATAATATAATATAAAATAATACAAAAATAAAATAAAATAAAATAAAAAAAAAAATAAATAAAAATAGAAATAGAAATAGACACAAGCCGAATGAAAAAGCGTACATACAGAGAGGGCAGCCACATTCTGCGCGCATAACACATCGTACAGCATTCATCATACATCATACAGCATACATCATACAATACATCTGTCGATTTCAATAATTTCACAAGCGTCACCCTCGCTACACACGCTCAGCCTCTTCCGCTCGCAGATATTCTAGCAGGCCAATACGAAACACCGGCAAAGTGGACGCTGATGTGATTGACGGAGGCAAAGAGTTCCAAAGGTTAACGCCAACATACGCAAAAGACTTTTGATACGTCACCGTACGAGCCGATGGTAGGACAAGAGTGTCAGTTCGCGACGGGTCACGACGACGTGATGCATACTGACTTGGCTGAAAACAGTCGAATAGGCCAGGAAGCCCTTCATGTATGGCCTTATAGAAAATGCAACCAATGATGTACAATCGGCGATCGCGCATGGTGAGCCAGCCGAGCCTTCGTCGAAAGTCAGATATGTGCACAAACCGCGTTTGACGAAAAACATAGCGCACACAATTGTTGAGCGCAACAGAAATTTTTCTATCTAAGCCTTCGGAAAGGTTAGTGAACACTCCTGCACAGTAGTCACTTATCGGTAGGACAAGAGACGCGACCAGGCGCCTCTTAAGCGCAACATCCACGTCGTAGGTTGTCGTCCTCAACCGATATAGAGTAGACGCGCTACGTTTACACACTTCAGTAATGTGTTCCGTCCATGACAGCGTTCTATCTATTATAACCCCAAGATACCTAAAACTGGTTACAAAATCGATAGGATGACCCCCCAGACTGAGAGAAGGAAGCTGCGTTGCACAGACCACGTTTACATATTTAGAACTGCCAATAACCATGGCTTTAGTTTTATCTACATTCAGTCTAAGACGGTTCTCTACACTCCATAACCAGATACACTCAATATCAGCATTAACCAAGGCTAATGTTTCGTTCACTTTAGACGGCAAGCAACTAAGATATATCACAAGATCATCTGCGTAAAGTAGATGGCGACATCGCGAGAGGCAATGGGGGAGATCGTTTATGAAAAGTGAAAATAGTAACGGTCCGAGAACTGCCTTGCGGTACACCTGTCAGGAGAGGACGTACCCGCGAGGTCGTACCACTAGAATCGCGAACCACTTGCATACGGTCAGATAGGTATGAGTTGAACCACTCAAGTACATTGTCAGATAGTCCGAAAGTTCGCAGCTTCGACAGAAGCAGCGCATGGTTTACCATGTCAAATGCTTTGGAGAAGTCTAAAAACACCACCAAAGTAACCATGCGATCATCAATCGCAATCCTACAGTCATCCACCAAACGCAAGACGGCTGATTGCGTTCCCATACCCTCACGAAATCCAGTCTGACGTGGATCGAGATAATTACCACGAGCAAGATGCACCGTGAGTTGATCGTATACTATCCGTTCAAGCACTTTAGACAGCGAGCAGAGAAGAGATATTGGCCTAAAATCTGACGGGCCAGTGGGATCGGGGACCTTCGCTATAGGCACGACAATTGAGGATTTCCACAACAAAGGAACCGATGCCGTTGTTAGTAGAGAGTTCAGAAAATATACAATCAGCGGCATCAGTAGATCTTTTAATGTCTTAAACGCCTGTATCGGAAGGTTATCAGGGCCACATGCACGAGTTGTAATACGTGACAGCGCACTGTTGACACATCTGTTTGTGATCGGTGAGAAGATGAAGGATTCTGTCTGCCTCTCGGCAAGGTTCTGTACCACCGGGCAGTCATACCGCACAGTAACAGTACTAGGCAGAAAGTGTTCATTAAGATCATCGACAGTAATACCACTAGGTAGAGCAGCCGGTGGTTTTTTACACTTGGCAAGACCAAGGTTCTCCATCTCACGCCAAAACGATCGCGCACCACCACAAGTATTGAACCGCTCTTGTATGTAAGTAGTCTTGGCGGCTGCTAAAGCACGCTTCACATCTCTACGGTACGCAACATATTCGGCGAAAACTTCCACACTGCGAGATCTCTTAAAGGACCGGTAACAGGCATTGCGCTTTTTCATCAAACTTCTGATTTCTAGCGATATCAAAGGCGCGGGTGATCGCCGCAAAGTAAGTTCCCTGACAGGAACAGCACAATCCAGTATCTTATTCACAAGGTTATTGAATATTGACAGCCGTTCGTCCATTGAGGGCAGCAACGCAAACTGTGAGAAGTCAAACGTAGATAAGGCAGTAGAAGCAGCATCACAATCGACACGATCCCACGGCCGGTATCGAATAACACGCGCTTCTTGCTTGGGCACACCATACCTGACAGTAGCATATATAAGATCATGCCCTGAGAGAAATGGACTCGACGATTGACCCCAGGACTCAAGAAGATTAATATTGTTAGTAGCGCATATATCGAGCCAGGTATCAGAGGTGGCAGTATGATGTGTGGGCTGCATTGGCACGATATCATACCCCTGCGACGCAAAAAAATTCACTGAGGTGGACAGAGTCATAAGCTGCAGATGTCAGATCCGCATTGAAGTCACCAAGAACACACGAAAATTTATATCGAGATTGTTGCCGAACAAGTTCATCCTCAAACATATCGAGATGACCAACTTTAGGAGGTCTATATACGACCGCGAATAGAAACTTCATTCCAGCATCAGCGCTAACTTCTATTAGGAGGTATTCAGGATATCCATCCTCTGGAAGAGCAGCGGACGTAGCAACCGTTGCAGAGCAAAGCTTCTGGTGCACAAAGAAGGCAACGCCACCCCCATGTCGCCCTCGACGATCAACCCTGTGCAGCCTGTAAGATGGCAGCATAACCTGTACGTCCAATACCCGGTCGTTGAGCCAGGTTTCGGAGACAGCAATCACGTGGTATGAGTTTAGCCGAAAGAATTCGCGAAATTCATCAATATGGGCAGGCAGTGACTGGGCATTAAGGCAGCAGACATTGAGGAGCTCCGGGCGAGTCAGTGAGCGCTTAGGTTTGAGAGCAGTCGCAGGCGTGAGTCATTGTAGGGCTCGGGTTAGGGTCGACAAATCAGAAGAAGGCAGCAAGCGTAACGGTTTGATCCTCGGTCCAGGCCGAACAAACAACGCAGCATCAGCTATCCACACAGACCTCGGGCTCAGCGAAGGGAACTTCTTCAAGATCTGACTCCGATATCGGTGAAGTTGCACAGGATGCCTTTTGTTAATATAGACTTTTCGGTCCGAGAGGGCGGCATCAATTTCTGAAGATCGGAGTTGAGGTTTGAGCTTCTTAGCCGCAATTAATTGATCGCACCAGGCAGGAGACCCAAGGATTAACAGAAGAGGACGCGCAGTGCAGGCAGGAGGAGAGCCAGGAGCAGTTGCATCCAAACGCGAGGTTGAAGCACCAGGGGCACTCTGAGCTCTATAGCGGCCCATTCGTTCGAAGCGGATTATGGCATCAGGAGGCAGCTGTGTATTAAGAGCCGCTAGCAGTTTGGTCAATATTTCATGTAGAGGCTCGCGATCACCACCATCTCGAATCCCTGTAATAATTAGGTGGTTCCCAACTTCATTGCATGCTACCCGCAACAGCATAGCCTCATCAGCAGGTGCCAGCACACCAGTCTGCCTGATGGCAAGCTTGCTTCCTATTTCACTAATCTCCGCCGTATGGCGAGACGCTACCTCAGCCAGCGAATCAACATCTTTCTTGACCTCTGTTACGGTGGCATTGACAGTTTCGAGACTTGATTTGAGAGCTACGTTATCGGCTAGCATGCTGTCAAATTTTCCACGAAGATCCTCGACAGCCGTTACGTGCGTGCTGACCTTGGCCGCTGTGGCTTCAAACGCACCAAGGCGAGTGTTCATAGTTACGAGTAAGGTTGACATTTTTTGGATTTCTGCTCCAATAGCGGTTGTTTCATCTCTCGTACAAATAGGGCAGCAGCTACGAACACGATCTGTCGCAGCCCTGCTAGTTTCGACTTGAAACCGTATTTTGAGACAGATAGCATGAAATGAATGTTTACATTTGTCGCCTGTGGTAATGGCACTACTAGGGACATCTATAGAGGCGTAGCACAAAGCACAGTTTGGAGGAGCCATACTATCAGCAAGTCGGTATCACAGATTGGTGTAAATAGACGTTTATAGATAACACGAAGGTAATCCCAAGACAGTCAACAGTCAACAAAGGCTGCGTTCAACCTCACTAGTCTGACACTGACACTGACAGCTCCAGAAATGAACAACAAAGTCAAACCGTCCGTGAAATTTTAACGGGTTATAATGCACTGTAAGTCTCAATTATTTAATAGCTGCACTACAAGGTGCAAAGAGTTTTCTACCACTTAAGAGCCGGCACGGCGCGAACCGACCAATACTAAACAGACCGAACTCACAAAGATAAACTAAAAAAACAGCCAGAAAATGTGACGAGCGATAACGGGTACACGTTGTTCACCAAGCACCAAGTTCTTAGAGAGAGAGGGAGGGAGAGAGAGAGAGAGGTGGAGAGAGAGAGAAAGAGAGAGAGAGAGAGAGAGAGAGAGAGGAGAGAGAGAGAGAGAGAGAGAGAGAGAGAGAGAGAGAGAGAGAGAGAGAGATTTTTTATATTCAGATTTATTTTGATTCTATGCCGTGGCCTGTAGGAGCCAATGGGCAAGTTTAACAGAGACAGAGAGAATAATAGAGTATCTTAATAGTATAACTAGAAATAGACATGACATAAACAGGAAGAGCAACAGCAAACTTATAATACTAAGTAGATATAATACTATATAGATATAAATAGAAAAAGAAAATAGAGAGGTACATTTGTGAGATTTATCATGGGCAATGTAACAAGATAACAAAATAACACCTATAATTACGATAATGAGATAGGGAATAGACTTAACCTAAAAGGGATTGAACGAAACTTAGTAATTAGAGCCTCGGCGACGGTGCTAGATTGACGGCTGCTAACTCCAATGCGAAAAGCCGATCGAAGAGTTTAGCCTTGAAGACCGCCAGAGAGAAGGATTGCCGGAGTGATAGGGGTAGACTGTGCCAGAAATAAATAGCCGACAGGAGAAATGAATTTCGGTAGCAAGTCGTGCGATGAGCGGGGATATGAAATGATGATGGGTAATCTGTGATTGCAAGCCTCAAAGAGCGACGTACGTCGGGATCTGTTTCGACAAAAGAATTTCGTAAATAAGTCGGTATAGACGTCAATAGAAGCTGATACAAAAAAGAGCCTAAAAAGTACAGGCGACGATTTGCTACCGACAGCCATTTCAACTGAAGACGGTAAGGTGTAATATGAGTGTCCCTACGACAGTTGTAGATAAATCGGATGCCACAGTTTACGAGCCTCATCAGTTTAAGATTTAGATAATCAGTAAGGTCGCAATAGACGAGTGTTTCGGCAAGGTATCGAATGGTTAAATGTGTGTCTCGCGACACTCAAAATCGTCCTCGTACATGTACGCACACTCGCGTGCAATGTTTACTTGCCGTCTCTGCGTCAAATCTCGCCGCTTGCCCGTGTCGCGACTCAAAACCCATCAGCTGTATCTCATGTATTGTCCACTATCTCGAAATCATGTATGTGTATAATCTATGTGTTCTCTCGCTCTGTAAAATCTTCACTCTCTGTAACGTTCTCTTGCGATACGGTTTGTATCGCCTCATCAAAACCAACAAAAATCTAGTTTATCGGCATTCATTATCTCTCTCCATCTCAACAACACTTTCGTTTCATTCACACTCGTTCTCATCACTAATTCGCGGATCCCACGGCGATGATCCATATCTTTTTGCCATCTCTCTCAACAACGAGGCTACAGTAATCAAGATAAGGGAGAACTAGAACATGAACGAGCAGCGTTTTGACTTCCGGTGATAGAATATTTCTATGTTGTTTTAATTTATGCAGAGTTCCATGGACTCTGCGAGAGATCTGAGCTACGTGAGCGTTCCAAGATAAATCGGCAGAAATAAAGACGCCAAGATTTCGAACTGAGCTAACGTATAGGATACACTGTCCATTTATAGTGACTCGTGGAAGATTGTCGTGACATATTTGAGTAAGATAAGAAGAGCTACCAAGGATAATGGCCTTGGTTTTCGCAACATTGAGCTTCAAGCCGTTTTCGGTCGCCCAATCCGACACCGCCCCTGCATCGATACTGACCAGGCCGAGAGCCGAAGCAATGTCGGTCAGGGAGGTATGCAGATATATCTGGAGATCGTCGGCAAATACAATATGCTTCGTGTGGGTTAGTACAGGGCCAATATCGTTAATGAAGATAAGAAAGAGAATCGGACCCAGTACCGAGCCCTGAGGAACTCCTGAATGGTTTGTTAAGAAACTAGAATGTGTGCCGAAGAGAGTTTGGACGGCCTGGGATCGGTTTGAAAGGTAAGAGTGGAACCACCTAACTGCATCGGCAGTCAGCCCGTAATAAATGAGCTTAGCCAGTAGTAAACGATGATTTATACTATCGAACGCCTTTGAGAAATCGAGAAGGACTAAAATAGTAACGCATCTATCATCAATCGCTTCTCTCACATCGTTCACTAACTTGAGCAGGGCCGACTGGGTACTGTAGAATTTACGAAAACCCGATTGATACGGATCTATTATGGCATTCTGCTCGAGGTAGGCCATAAGTTGAATTGCTACTAGCTTCTCAAAGACTTTCGAAAGATGAGCTAGATTGGCCACAGGTCGAGTATCTGATTCGGAGGCAGGTGATTCATATTTGTTCAACGGGACGACATAAGCCCGTTTCCAGATCTCAGGAAATGAAGTATGATCCCGGAAGTGTAATAATTGGATATCGTCAGGGCTCTGACCGCGCGATTTAGTAAGACAGGATGAGAGTAGGCGCAGGACTTCGGATTCATGGACAGGTGAAAACGAAAACTGAGATTTAACCAAAGGTAAAGCGTCTTCTAGCAGCTGATCTAACTCATGAGTTGAGCAGGGAGGATGGGCATTTGTGATGGAAGTATAAAAAACATTTAGTTGGTCAGCCCCGAAGTGATGTAAGGGGGAGGCCAGCGGACCCTTTGATACAATAAGCCCAAGGCGGCCAAGTTCGCGCCAGTCGCTCGATACATTGGGGAGATTTGATAAGCGATCATTAAAATATAAATTTTTTGCTCTTTTAATCTCGACTTTGATAGCGCGGCGTAGAGCGCGATATCGAGACATCAAATCAGCTGATTTCAGACTTTTCGCCGAGGTATATAAGTAATTTCTAGCGCTTATGCGCCGCTTAATTTCTGGCGTAAACCAGCCCGCTGGAGGTCCCCTAAATTCGCGCATGATCAGCGGTGCATGGGTATCTAGCACGTGAACAATAGATGAACATAAGAACTCTGCCTGTCTATTTATATCCGATGAGGAGTCAGAGGGCAGTATAGTGGCGATAGAGCAAAGATCGTTTTTCAAAGCTATGGGGTCGCAGTTTCGAAAATTACGGCATTTTCTTAACCGAGTGGGCCGGTTCGGAGCTAAAAGTTTGTACTGGAACTCAAGTAGGTCGTGCCCTGCAATAAAGGGTGCAGATGACTTCACAAATGAATGAATCTTTTGAGACGAGTTGACTATAACAACATCTAGCCAGGAGTCAGAGGAGCCTGTATGATGGGTGTTCCCGTAAAGGATAAGATATAAGGCATGACCAAAAATGAAATCTTGAAGGTACTTGGCCTCAAAATTGGAGGAACTTAAGTTGCAATTTAAGTCTCCGGTAATAATTATTTCACTATAGGCATGAAGGATATTCTCAAACTTGTCAATAAACACGTCTAATAGTTGACCCTTCGGCCTCCTGTAAATGATGGAGAACAGAAATTTTTTACCGTGCAAGCTGATTTCCAGGATGAGGAACTCAAGTGAATTTGAAAACTGGGGAGGGGAGGAAACTAGAATCTTAGACTTAAGAGAGCTGTGAACAAAAACACCCACTCCACCCCCCACTTTTCCAATTCTGTCATTTCTTATCAGATAATAACCATTCAATGAAACGCAATGGGAAGAAATATTATCGTGCAGCCATGTTTCGGAGACAGAAATCATATGAAATCGGCCATCAGCAAAGAATTCCCTAACAATATCGATATGCCCTAAGAGAGAATTTGCATTAAAATTAGCTACATTAAAGAAACAACAATCAAGTGTGGCATCGGGAATCGAAGAGATGGGGCCGCAATCCAATCCAACGAGGGTAGATTCAGATGGCTTCGACGTTAGTCAGGTGCGATGCGAGAGTAGTTGAAGATCGGCCTCAGATTTTATCAGGATGTGATCAGAGGACGCATCCCGCTTGACGTATACCAATCCATTTCGAGTCCAGATGAAGCGATAGCCTCTCTCCTTGGCATAGGCTCTCACCTTTCCTAGAAATTTGGAAAGAGTAGGGGGAAGATGCTCGTTAATGAAGATAGGAGTCCGGAGCTGATCATGCGGCAAGCCAAGCTGATTTGCATAAATGGGGCCTTTAGCTCTTTTGGCGGCAAGTAGGCGATTTCGACATTGGACGGATCTGAGTCTGCAGAGAATCAATCGGGGCTTATTGGAATCCGATGTGCTTTTGATGCGCCCAATCTCCAGAACATCGGTAGGCGGCACATCAACAGAGAGTTGAGTTGTAAGGGCGACAAATATAGCCAACAGGTCCTCGCCTTCTAGCTCGGGAACTGCAGCGATAATTAGATCGCAATTTAAAGAATTTCGCTCCAGAGACGCCAGCCTGTCCGTCAGATTTGTGTTACACAATAGTAGCTCAGTATTAGATGTCACAAGGCGGGTGATCTCAGCCACCTGTGATTAACTAGTGTCCTCGAGGTCGTCGATACGAGCACTAAGGAGTGTATTCTTGTTTGAGAGATCCTCCAGTTTTGCCGTGAGGCTGCTGAACATCTCAGTTGTGGATTTTGAAGAGAGAGAGAGAGAGAGAGAGAGAGAGAGAGAGAGAGGGAGGGAGGGAGGGAGGGAGGGAGGGAGGGAGGGAGGGAGGGAGGGAGGGAGGGAGGGAGGGAGGGAGGGAGGGAGGGAGGGAGGGAGGGAGGGAGGGAGGGAGGGAGGGAGGGAGGGAGGGAGGGAGGGAGGGAGGGAGGGAGGGAGGGAGGGAGGGAGGGAGGGAGGGAGAGAGAGAGAGAGAGAGAGAGAGAGAGAGAGAGAGAGAGAGAGAGAGAGAGAGAGAGAGAGAGAGAGAGAGAGAGAGAGAGAGAGAGAGAGAGAGAGAGAGAGAGAGAGAGAGAGAGAGAGAGAGAGAGAGAGAGCACCGTGAGTCGTGGGGGGAGCTAGTGGGGGCGGGGGGGGCAGGGGGGAGCGCCGCCATCTTTGTATTCGAACTGTCATGTATACACTACTCAGCGCAAACCTGGTTCTTTAAAAGACTGCTACTTCTGCCAAAAAACACCTCGAACTCCGCACTCCGACTAGAACCAAGGCTTACTGAAGGTATCCTATAAAGCGATGCGGCTGACATGGGGCTGGTTTATTAGAATCCTCGAGCACGACAACGACTACCTATCAAAAACATGTATGGTCAGTCTGATAAATTTTGCTAACAACATAGAAGCTGAAAATAAATATAACTGGGCCACCCAATTCAGATCTTTACTATTCAAAACAAACTCCCACGATTTGTGGGGGAACTTTGATCCTGCTGCATGGAAAATAAGAACTGAACCAGTATTAGCCAAATACAAACAAATTCTGCAAACAAAAGACCTCGAATCATGGACCGCATCGACGTCTACCAAACTCGAAATCCCCTGACAAATAGACAACCGGATAGCCAAACACCTCAAAATGAGACTCCCATTACTCACCAAACGTATTACCCAAGCTAGCCTAGCCAATAAGGATATCTGATACTTTAGCTTTAAGCACTGTTCTGGGAAACTCGATCCAAAACAAATTTGTCGGAACTGTAATCTTGCAGAAAACGAAACACTATTACACTTTATGCTACGCTGCCCATCATGTGAACCTTATAGATTATATTACCTGAGCGATCTCAACGCCGTGCGGACGAATGATATGTTGATAACAATTCTTACTTAAACAGACTCAAAAACCCTCAAAAATCTTTTCAACTATGTTACTTAAAGTTTAATGTTAAGAGCGTTCTCATTATTTGTTTGAACTGATTGTACTACTAAGCGCCGCCCCCCCCCCCCCCCCCCCCCCTTGCTATAGGGGTATCTGTATGCCCCTTTTGAAGCAATAAAGAATAATAAATAAATAATAATAATAATAATAAATAGAAACTACGTTCAAAAAAGTATTTGAAATAAAATACAAAATGCTTTTCTCGAAAACGTATTTGAACGCAAGATAGAAACAGGTATTTTGCATTTTGTATTTGCATTTTAAATACAACTGTTTCAAATACATCACATCTCCGATTGCTTGAAAGTGGCGATGATCTTTGCATGTGTGATAATTTGAATAGGCAGAAGACACTGAATATTAGAGATTTAATTCCCACCTAACTGCCGCGTTTCTTTCAAGCACCCAACATTTAAACAGATTTCTCATTTCAGTCGAATAAAACCAATTTTCAAAGTGCATTAGCATCAAGTTTCGACCCTTCTTTGAAGAATTAACTTTTCGACTTAATAACAAATGCTTTTCGAGTCACTACCTCGACTGTTTGAGATTCTAACCTCAAAAATTCGTATGAACTACATCGCCGCCAGAAACAGAGTTTGACAGCTGAAACTCGGGATGGCCAGGCTGCCTGAGCAGCCGATAAAACTCTTGCATGCGCATTGACTGTATAGTTTCTAGAGATTGTCCCGGCATAACACTCGTGCCAGAGGCTGAGCATACGCACACTGTGTAAAGTTGGTCGCACGAGCCGCACTCCTACCACGAGCAGATCGTGCAATCAACTTCACAGTATGCGTACAATGGTCACCTTCTTGTACTTGTATCACAAAGTACTGTTATTCGTAGTAAATGATACACGCCTCTCATTGATTCTTGTCCTGTCTTCATAATTTCATATCTTGTTTCAAGAACTTGAAGAACATTCTTACTGATTTGGAGATGTTATTCAAAGACTATGAGACTATGGAACAATTCGCAAGAAGAAATCATTTCGTACACAAGTACAAGATGGAAAGTTTAAGAACTCTTTTGAGGCGGAGAATAAAGATGGTTGCCAAGATCACAGCTGATCTGATCGACGATATTTTCGATTGTAAACACGATGCTCTGCTCAGCGATATCTTCAGGTAATTTAGAGTATTCATATTGTTATGCCTCATCTGTCTTCTTTGTTAGTTTACGTTCACTAATTATTCATTAAGTGGATACCTATTTCTTATTTGATATGTATACTAACATTTCAAAGAAGTAAAATTTTTTGTGTGTAAGTAGGAGGTAATCTCTGCAACTACTCAACTAATTTTTTAAATTGTTACACTTCTAAAAAGCTAATCTATCCTGGAGTAGCATAGGTTTCTGATAAAAATGAGTTTTTACTTTGAATTCCCAATATTGATGAATTCACTCGGAAGAAAAAGGACTGCATGACTGTTTTATTGGAATGCGCTAACCAAATGGTTGAATACACGTGAAAATAATATATATTTAACTCAGATTTATCTATCTGTGCGAAAATGTGACGAGTCAGCTAGTCTGAAATAAAATATTGCATCACATAACAGTAGTATACGCCTCTTGGATAACTCTAGTGGCGCGGCTCGGTGGCAGATTCAGGCAAAACGTGGACGTGCGAGTGCGGTCAGCTGTACGGTTTATGTATCAATTCAATTAAACAATGCTCTCCGAAATAAACAAAAAATGGGTGGTACGAGGTACTGTTGTATCGTGGACTGCAAAAATACCTAATCGAAAAATCCAGAGTTAACTTTTTATTCGTTTCCGTGACGAAATTGGGAAATTAGCAAGAGAAATGAGTGGATAAAAGCTGTCAGAAGAATGTAAGTAATATTATAACAATTTGATATGAAGAATTAACGTATTGAAAATATACAAACGTCAGATTTTCTTAAATGTTTTATTTTTATAGTACACCAGATAACAAGCCGTGGCAGCCGAATGAGAACACTCGGATCTGCAGTACTCATTTTATTGGTGGCAAGCAGTGTAGCATAAGGAGATACATCTACATTTTTCATTTCTGTTTTGCATGTATAGATGCAAAGTTCCTGAAAATATATTTTTTCACATTATTATTGAACTATTCATTTATCTCATAATTAATACATACCTCTAATTTCACTTCGTACGGCGGATTATGTACTCTCGTCTGTGGTATTACTTTCCCACGGACGATTCGTTCTCCACTAGCTTCATCATCAATTTCGACAACCGACTGAACGGCCGGGCCGTTTAAGTGGTTAAGTGAATTAAATTTAATTCACAAAAATATATTCCACATATAGCACATGTGTATACATACGAACAAGCTTTACATACATGTCAAAATTGTGTCTCTTCGCGACGAATTCTCAAATGTAAACATATTTAATGGCACACGAAAACAACAATCTTCGAAATACAGGTGATGAGAGAAAATAATGACATGTAGTCAGGGCGGCAAGGTGGTCTAGTGGAGTAAGTCTCCGGTAAAGCATCTCTTGATACCAGGTTCGATTCCTGGCTCCGTCCTTAACTTTTCAACTCACCTGAAAATTTCGAAATATTACTCTTATCTACTGACATGATGACTTTGGAATAGTTTATACCCTGTAAATGTTTAATTAATCGATCGTCGTATTGTTAGTAATACGATAATCCTAAAAATAAAGACGTAGTAAAAATCACAATGAATTTGAAAGAACATCTCATATGTTTCGTGCATTTACTCACCTTTCGACACAGATTTTCCGCAAATGAATTCTGCATGGATATTCTGAAAACCACATTTGATGATAGTGTGGCTCATAATATCACTTTCAATTTCGTATTGCACTAAATAAAACAATAATTTAAAACGTGCCGTGATTTATATGTGAATCATATGTTTACTGGTATGAAAACAACGTCCTCGAGTTGCCGCCGTTAACCGACAGATTGCCGTTGCCGTCGTTTCGCCATGATATCCAAGAGGCGTATATTGTGTTACAAGTGCAAAAAGTAAGTGATTTTTAACAAGTATGAAGTGAGCAGCGTAAGCCGAAAGCTGTTGGTAAGATCTCACACGTACAAGTTTGTATGTAGCTTGAGTTAAGGTAAGACCTGTAATCACAATATTATATATTATTTATCCAAACGTGTAAAATGAGATATTTTATGTTACACTATCACATTTTATCCATCTGTTTTCCTGCGTCCCGTACGTTACGTAACCCTTTTTCTGGCAGTATAAAAAAGAGAATTGAAATAGGTAAAAGTATATTTTTACGTCCGCACACGAAATTTCTCTTTTTTATACTACACCAAAGGAAAAACTCATAAGCCACAATTTTCTTTCATAAAATATCATGTGCGCAGTGGTGACAGTCTTCTTCGCGTCACATATACTGTGATGTTACTTATGGCCTACGACCTTTTACGCCACAAATCTGATTCGACCTTAAGCAATGAAATATACATACTTACAGAGGTTGAGAATATTCAATAAATAAAGCATGTGAATTAATGAAAAACCTGTTCATGGAAGAACATTCCGTTTATTCAGGATCAATTTGAGAGAAGGTAAACGGGAAATTTTGTATGAACTTTATGTAAATGACTCCAAATTACGGCAAGAAGGATGTATAATGCATTGTGACAAAATTTAACCATGTGAGTATACTAGAACGAGGAATGAATGAATGTGGCACAGGCACCTATTATTCATTCATTTATTAACTTTGGTCGGATTTTCCAGGTGAAATGGGCGGCTCGATGGCTCGAGAGATGTAACAGTTGCTGGTGAATTTGCGAAGGAATTAATAATTGACCGTCGCCAATTATTGATTATAATGTCAATGTGGATTTGGTCTCGTTGATTGATTTAAATTTAAAATAAATAAAAGGAGTCTGCTTTTTTACGACTTTTATTATACGGATGAATCAGATTACATTGCATGTGTATAGATAAGAGAACAACGGTTTTGTGTCGTACGAGGAATTTTCGGCGAACCTATCGCCTCGGCGTCTTCCCGTAGAGAGCTCGATGTTACTCCTCTACAGGGCAGGTTATTCAGTATCGACCTATAGGATCCAGTGTTTATGTCGATTCTCAAACGCTTTGCCGCATTGGATATTTGCTCAAGGCGCTGAAATTTGAATTGATATACTTTCTTATATCGTTGCATGATCTCCCCCCACCATTTTTGATGCTTTGATGACCAGGAAACATCGAAAATCAAGTTGTGTTTTCTACCTTTCATAACTCTACGTTTTGTAAAGAAACTAAAATTTATCCTATTTCATTCATTCCACCATTCATGCTTCATTACTCATTCTCTTAAGCTAATGTAGATGCTAATCAATATTTTCTTCTGCAAAAATTTTGTTTAGCTTGACTTGTAACTCCTTTCTTACCTAATCTTATCAATGTAAATATAAAATTTCAACAGATGAACGTTTGTTAGATCCGTGGCGAGTTTCTATTTATTTTTCTTCGGCTTGTTATACCTTTGGATCTGTGGATTGATAATATTTGCGTATGTTCCCACGACTGAAAGTTCCAACAGTATCATTCTTATTATTCATATCTATTAAACTATATGCATTATCATTTATCTTCTTATTTATTTTGTATGGACCTTTGCATAAGTGGAAAAGTTTTTGCGTTACTTTGTCGATGGTAGATGAGGGATATCACACCCGTGGTAAAACTAGATCTGCTTCTCGCAAAGTAACAGTTGATATTGCTTTTTGATTTGGACTTCTTTTGTTCAAAACTTTTCTGCAAGGCTTCTTTAGCTAATATTATTTTAACATCACAATTGCTTTCTGTTCTAATCGGAAACTTAATGATATCTGTTATTTTATCGTAAGCTGTTTTGTTATAATGGACTTCGTACGGGATAAAACTAGTACTATGGTGTGTTGTTAAGTTAAATAGTTTTTCAATTTCTTTGACATATTTTGCCCGTTTGGTGCATTTATCATTACTGAAGGCACGAAATACTCGGCCAAGTTCTCTCAGTACTCTTTCAGTTAGGTTTGACTGTGTATGCCTAATTGATGAATAGATTACATTTACCCCTTGTTTTTCCACTTCACTTTTCCATCTAGCTGCTGTAAACTGTGTGCCATTGTCAGCAGGCGTTTGAGTTTCTTAATCTTCTGAAAATAGTCGTTAATCATTTTGTTAAGTGCAATTGCTGTAGTACCCATGTTTTATTCGGTAGAGAGTCATCTGATTTCAAGATAAAATCAGATGGCTGACGGCTGGTAGCGGTTGATATTTACAGTGATGTTGAGGATCTCAATCATGCTCCAACCGGAATCGCGTTGTTCGAAATCTTCCACCTTCGATAGCAGACTACACCGTGCACGTATAAACCAGCCATTCATATCGCTCGATGGGAGAAGAATCGCCACGTTGGATGTGTTGAAGCTCTTAACTTGGGTGGAGATCTCTTCATAATTGACATTTTCGAATTCGCACGATAATATGAGGTTAACCTTCACATTTCCCTCCTCGTGCAGTACCAGCTCTAACTTCTCGGTGACGACGCGCTGCACATCGTCCAGAAAGGCGTCCAAATTTTTATGACGGAGATTTGTGACAACCCCCGTTCTGATTCGGCTGGCAAAAACACTATCCACGTCGTTCCACCGTACACCCGCAGGAGTACCGATATTTCCACCCGTCACCACCGTGCGCTGCTGCAACTGCCTGATCTTCTTCACCCAAGATTGTAAGAGTGTGATCGTATGCTGGATCCGTATTTTCGCACCAACGGTGGTTCCTCGTTGCAAGGAAATATCGCGCAGAACTTGGATATTCGCCATACCACTATCAGTCCAATGATTGATGACAGCGTCATTCTCGTTTCCGGGAGGTTGCTCTCTCAGCAAATTGTACGTCCCCTTCATCTGCTCTGCAAGTCCCATATACGCTTGGACGACCATGACTTGGACGTTGATATAAGCTGAACTTTGTACAACTTTTGACTTGCATGTATCGTGTAAGACGAATGAGTCTGCATCGGATGCGTTGAGCTTTTATAGGAAAAATTGGTCAACGAAAAGCAGGTAGCGAACAGTGTTTGGCGTGAGCAAAATCTTGTCTTGCCCGCTTTTGACCGGCTGGTATGTGTTGTAACGCTAAATTCTGTTACCCTCGGATAAGGACTTACCGTTGACACTTTGGCGCGATTCTCCACTCATTCAGAATATTACACTTTAACAAAATCAATTATGTTGGGCGCCAGACGCGTTAGCGTCGATTTTCAAACAATAATACGAATCAATAAAAATAACACGAAACCGTACAAAAAATAAATAGAGAACCCGTTGTATGGCTGGCTAGGCTCAGGTACTCACACGAACTGGTAGGGTGGCGGTATTCAAGGCAGCTAACAATAATTACAGAATTAAAGAAAATAATAAAATAAAGAATAAACGCAAGTCAAAAGGAAAATAAACAAGTCAATCAATCATATATTGTTGAGAAGGTTACATGGTTGAGACAGGCAAATGATATGGTATCCACGGCGGTAGTGAATAAAATAGCAATCGTTGTTTACAATAATTTCGGTAGAATAGAATTAAACGGTAGCTTTGGAACGAGAGACGGCAGTTAACAGAGGAAAATGAACGTAGGTCGGGAGATGCGATATAATGCAAGAATTTACTTGAAACTACACGTCACTGGGCGACGTGATCTTACCCAAGGACCAAATGACGCTACGAAACTTATTATTCTGTCAATCAGAAACAAGAGAA
The DNA here is from genome assembly GCF_021901455.1 of Neodiprion lecontei. NCBI lineage: Eukaryota > Metazoa > Arthropoda > Insecta > Hymenoptera > Diprionidae > Neodiprion > Neodiprion lecontei. Next base: position 15,369,129 of record NC_060266.1, on the reverse strand, counting down.
TTTTACTGCAATCGGTAGAAAACAAGGTAACGATAGCTCGGGAGATAATACGACGAATTTACTTTTTACAAAATATGTCAAGGGGACAGATATAAAGTTGAGATTCGTAGATTCGTACCGTTCCATGCCCAGTAGTCTTGAGAAATTAGCAGCGTATCTCGGTGATGATCAAAAATCAATCACACGAAAATTTTATCGTAGCTCCGATAAATTTCAGCTATTGACCAGAAAAGGAGTGTTCCCGTACGAATACATAGACAGTTAGGAGAAGCTCGAGGACAGACGGCTACCATCCAAACAACAATTTTACTCAAAATTAAATGATCGGGGTATATCAGACGACGACTCTGCACATGCATATGAGGTTTGGAAAAACTTTTAACGTTCGAACTTTGAGAGAGTATTCGGACTTGTATTTACAGACGGACGTGTTTTTACTAGCCGACGTTCTTCAATACTTTCGACAGAGCTGTTGGACAACGTATAACCTGAACCCGTCACATTATTACACCGCGCCCGGTCTGTCGTTTGATGCGATGTTGAAGTGTACCGACATCGAGCTTGAGCTTCTCACCGACATAGATATGGTTATGTTGATCGAAAAAGGTATTTGTAGTGGTGTGTCACAGTGCTCGAACAGATACGCAGAGGCTAACAACAGGTACATGGGGGAGTAATTCGATCCTGAGGTCGAAGTATCTTATCTCATGTACTTTGAGGTTAATAATTTGTACGGTGCTGCTATGAGCTTTGCTCTGACGTACAGTTCCTTCGAATGGTTATCAAACTTCGGACAATGCGACGTTTTTACCATCTCGGACGATGCGGAGTTTGGTTACATACTGCAGGTGGATTTGGAATATGCTGAGGAACTCCATGAAATTCATAAGGATTGACCACTGTGTCCGGAGCACTGTACAGGATATCCCTAAATTGGGGGACGCGGACCAGCCAGCGTGGTACCTGACTCAAATCCAACCGAGAATTTCTTTGCCGCAAGCTCGTCCGACGCATAGTTTTTGAATTATAAGCGATAGCGTTAGGCCAATCAGAGTGCACCATTTCATCTGGATTTGCCGCCACGGAAATTGCTGTTTTGTTCGTCTGGGTGAATGATTATTATTCGTTTACGAATTATATATCGGCACCTTTCCTCTCTCCCTGTTGTACCCCTTCTCGAGCGCTGACCTCGGTATTGTTGCCGCAGCACACGCTGCCGGCCGCACACCCACGGACGCACACTCGTGTGCGTGAAACATAAGCGAATGCCCAGCTACACAATACTACGAAACACACATCTACGAGTGAAAATAAGAATAAATCCCCAAATAAATCAGCGGATTTAAGATTTAATGTTATAAAACACTTCCAATCATCGATGTATGCATAAAACTAGAGATTTTAGATGATTGATATGCCGTTAGGGCTGATAATTAGTCATTCAATCAAACTGAATCATGGTTCCCGAACATTTTTTGTGTCTTTGCAACATAATTTTTCCACTAGTTTGAAATTCATCATTGACATCCGATTTTTCAATAATGCGAAGGAAAAACAACTCGCTGAATTGACGTGTCAATAGGTTTGTAAATCAATGACGATTCACCTGAGTTAACACAAAATAACTGAATAAATGAGAATTCACTGAATCACTAAAAATGATAACTGAAATCATGAGAATTATTTGAGATATAACTGAATTGGGAAGAGTTGTAATAAGTCAAGTTACTTTGAATTACTTGAGATTCGTGTCAAAATTTTGTGTTTGAAGAGAAAAATAATTAAATTCAAATGAAAAAGTAATTTTAAATCAAGAAGAAGGAAATTCCCAAATGTGTGAATATATAAAGTGTTCTTCCTCTTCGAGCACAACTGTAAGAATGTCTGTAAGTGTGTTTACATTTTGGAATCTTACGCTTCTGATGCGAAGCTCGTAAGACAGTCAATGACCGTCTAATATTGAAATGCGGATATGCATTATCAATATTATTATTAATCACGAGGCATTTTTCATTGTTGAAACGTATAATTTTGAAAAACTCGTAAATTCGAAAAATTAACGACGGAGCCAGGAATCGAACCTGGTATCTAGCGATGCTTTACCGGAGCCTTACTCCACTAGACCACCTAGCCGCCCTGACTCTGATGTCGTTAATTCCTCTCATCACCAGTAAGTTCAAATTGTATTAATATTGATAATGCATATCCGCATTTCAATATTAGACGGTCATTGACTGTCTTACGAGCTTCGCATCAGAAGCGTAAGATTCCAAAATGTAAACACACTTACAGACATTCTTACAGTTGTGTTCGAAGAGGAAGAACACTTTATATATTCACACATACTTTCACAGCACAAGAAAACAAATTTGAACTTACTGGTGATGAGAGGAATTAACGACATCAGAGTCAGGGCGGCTAGGTGGTCTAGTGGAGTAAGGCTCCGGTAAAGCATCGCTAGATACCAGGTTCGATTCCTGGCTCCGTCGTTAATTTTTCGAATGTACCAGTTTTTCAAAATTATACGTTTCAACAATTCCCAAATACCTGAATTCAAATGAAACAATTTCAATTTAATAAATCTGCCTGAATTTGAGGAAAAATAATTATTATTATTTGGAATAGAAAAATAAAGTCGAATTACATGAAAAAAATTCAATTAATTCAACACAAAAAAATATGGTGTCATTCAAATTCCCAGTTATTTCCTCGTCGATTCAATGTGGGTCTGGAGTGGCAAGTAACGTTGAAATTGTTGAGATCAATGCTAGTGATGGCCACTTATCTGAGAATAACGATGTATCGATTAATCGATTTCCACAAAATAATCGGACACGGCTCGATTGAATTGGTGAAAATTAATCAATTTGGTAAATTTCTGCGTGTAGTCTTAATATCAGAAGAGATATTTTGATAATTCGTAGTCTTATTCAAAATATTCTGAAGTTTGATAAATTTTGAGTAATTGATACTTAAATCACATACATCGATACTGTATTGCATCGTTCGTGTGAGTAAACAAGCGGCTCCAGACCCACATTGAATCGACGAGAAAATAACTAGGAATTTGAATGACACTATATTTTTTTGAGTTGAATTAATTGAATTTATTCATGTAATTCGACTTCATTTTTCTATTCCAAATAATAATAATTATTTTTCCTTGAATTCAGATCGATTTATTAAATTGAAATTGCTTCATTTGAATTCAGGTATTTGGGAATTTCCTTCTTCTTGATTTAAAATTACTTTTTTATTTGAATTTAATTATTTTTCTCTCTAAACATAAAATTTTGGCACGAATCTAAAGTTATTCAAAGTAACTTGACTTATTACAACTCTTCCTAATTCAGTTATATCTCAAATAATTCTCATGATTTCGGTTATCATTTTTAGTGATTCAGTGAATTCTCATTTATTCAGTTATTTTGTGTTAACTCAGGTGAATCGTAATTGATTTACAAACCTATTGACACGTCAATTCAGCGAGTTATTTTTCCTTCGCATTATTGAAAAATCGGATGTCAATGATGAATTTCAAACTAGTGGAAAAATTATGTTGCAAAGACACAAAAAATGTTCGGGAACCATGATTCAGTTTGATTGAATGACTAATTATCAGCCCTAACGGCATATCAATCATCTAAAATCTCTAGTTTTATGCATACATCGATGATTGGAAGTGTTTTGTAACATTAAATCTTAAATCCGCCGATTTATTTGGGGATTTATTCTTATTTTCACTCGTAGATGTGTGTTTTGTAGTATTGTGTAGCTGGGCATTCGCTTATGTTTCACACACACGAGTGTGCGTCCGTGGGTGTGCGGCCGGCAGCGTGTGCCGCGGCAACAATACCGAGGTCAGCGCTCGAGAAGGGGTACAACAGGGAGAGAGGGGAGGTGCCGATATTTAATTCGTAAACGAATAATGATAATTCACCCAGACGAACAAAACAGCAATTTCCGTGGCGGCAAATCCAGATGAAATGGTGCACTCTGATTGGCGTAACGCTATCGCTTATAATTCAAAAACTATGCGTCGGACGAGCTTGCGGCAAAGAAATTCTCGGTTGGATTTGAGTCAGGTATCACGCTGGCTGGTCCGTGTCCCCCAATTTAGGAACATCCTGTATACCTCCGATCTCAAATAGTAAGCAACCGAAATTGACGCTCACGCTACTTTCCAAGAAAAACTACGTTGTTCACTACAGGGTTTTGAAACAATGCTTACAATTAGGCTTAAAATTACTCAAAATACACAGAGTTCTCAAATTCAGACAAACCCCGTGGCTCAAAAAATACGTAGATATGAATACCGATTTGCGCAAAAAATCTCACAACGAATTCGAGAAAAATTTTAACAAACTGATGAACAATGCAGTTTTTGGCAAAACAATGGAAAATGTTAGGAAGTATAGAGATGTCAGGCTGATCACGAAATGGGTTGGAAGATACGGTGCTGGAGCTACTATAGCCGAACCCAATTTTAGCAGGTGCACCGTTTTTGACAAAGATATAATTATCGTTGAAATGAGTGAGACCAAAGTCAAGTTGAATAAACCATTGTATGCAGGTTTCTTCATCATGGATCTGGCTAAAACATATATCTACGATTTTCATTATAATTATATCAAGCAGATATTCGGCAACCGAGCAAAATTAATGTATACGGATACTGACAGTTTGATTTACAATTTCACCGTCCCCGACAAATACGAACATATGATGGAGGATTTGCGTAAATTCGATACGTCTGATTATCCGCTTGACAACGTTTATGAAATGCCTCTAGCGAACGAAAAAGTTCTCGGCTTGATAAAAGATGAGAATAACGGAAAAATAATGTTGGAATTTGTAGGATTAAGAGCTAAATTGTACGCATTTCGAGTCTTGGGAAATGAGAAAGACAATAAACGTGCCAAAGGTGTAAAAGGATCAGCGTTGAGAAAAATAACTTTCAACGATTATTTCAAATGTGTTTTGAACCGTGAAAATTCGTCTACAAATCAGCATTTGATATTAGGTCGCAAGCAACAGATATACACCGTAGAACAGCAGAAAGTGGCACTGAGCAGGAATGACGACAAGCGAATCGTGTTTCAAAACACAACCGACACGCTTCCGTGGGGCTACAAGCCTGCACCTTAGCTTTGTAATTTATAACTGTACCATAATGTATAAAATATTATTCCGTAGGATAGTAAATAAGAACGCTCCAAAACATAAAAAATTGTATAATGATGCATATGTCTGTCGATTGTCTGAAAAATAAAGATGCATACTTCTTATGTGTCGGGTATAAAATGAATAGGCACATACGTTTTGACAAAAAATTTATTTCTTCAAATGTCACATATCCAATTCGTTGATATAACTGTTGTGTGTATTGTCAAAACCTAACCTATTAAAGTATATTTTCCTTCCACGCTTCTTGAGGACCTTCTCCACCAGATAGATATCCGGATGTTTAATCTTGAGGAGCTCTTGTTCGTAGAAACCACCAGCGATAGGTTGATCTCGGTAGTCTTTGAGCTTGTACGTCACAGGATGAGTATTTTCCACTCGACTTATCGTGAATATTTCAGTCGTCCAATTAGGAGTGTAACCTTCCTCGAAGACATTTTTGAATTTGCTGATTCGAACTTAGTCGCCGGATTTGAATTTTGCCGATATGGTAGGTATCGCTCGAAGCCCTCCGTACGCCTGACGTAATAACAGCCCCTCGTTTGCAACGGTGGCATCCAACGGTTTCATTCTGATGGTTCGGTGTTTGGCGTTGTCGTAAGCCGAAACCTAATCAGATAAGACATCGAGCCACTTGTAGCTTCCTTGCATGCTGAACCATGTCCACGTTTTACCTTTCAGCGTCCGATTGAAACGTTCACAGATCAAAGCCTTCAAATTACTGTACTTGAAGTAAAGTTTGATTCTGTGACGTGTCATAAGCGATCCAAAATCCGAGTTGTAAAATTCCGTTCCTCTGTCGACGTGTAAATTTTTCGGCACCCGTTCTTGAACAAGCACGGATTCCATTGCCTTCGTAACATCATTTCCAGACTTGCTCTTCATCGGTACAGCCCACGCATACTTTGAAAAAAAATCAATGACTGTGAGCATGTACTTGTAGCCTTTGTTTCGTCCAGCGTATGACCTCATATCAACAATCTCCGCCTGCCAGGTCTCGTCGATGCCGCGCACGTCTACATATCGACGCGGGTAATTCCGGCGTTCAGGCTCATGCGGTTCCGTCATTAGTGCTTGCTTTTCCTCGGTCATATTCCAACGCTCTTAGTTGGGTGTCCAATCGAGAACTGTTATCAGCGTTTCCAATCAACAGGTCTCTGCCTGTTTTAAAGTCTGTGTAAAAGGTGTCCAAGGCTTTCTCCGTGGTGAGCTCTGAAGCTTTGATCATTTGATCAAGGTAGTCGATTTGTTTTTGCAACACGTTGAATTTTTGTCTCAAGATTTTAACGTTACAGCATTGTTCGGCTCTGCGGGATCTGCGACATTGGACAGTCTCATGTTCCGTATATCGTCATACCCGTCAGCTATTATTTGAAATCCGACACACAGAGGACCGCGAGTTCTCGCGGCCGTGTTTTTATCCAGATGCAGTCCAACACGTCAACGCTCATCTCGGTAATGAATGCAAAAACGATGGGGGCTGCTAGATGAATGATCCCTGCTTCGCGTAGCTCTTCAATAATGGAAATTATTTTGTTATTGTGACTCGGATTTCCTGCTGCCTGAGATGCCAGGAGTGAACGAAGACGCTCTACTAACTCGTTCGGATCATACCAGAAAACATAGTCCGTTTTTTGAAACCTTGTCGAGTGATCATAGCTTGCGGAAGTAGACCTTTACCCTTTCGGCGAGGTGATGGGGAATAATCCATCAATTCGGCAATGACATTTTTGAATTTGTAACTGTTACCGTTTTGAACAGCCCCATCAGATGAGCCATACTTTTTATGCGCGTTCGTTGCGAGGAAAATGTTTTTAAAATTTTCCCTATTTTCGGCGCTAACAGAAGAACCGTTAGGCTTTTTTTTGGATCATAAGTTCCAGCAAACCCTTTGTTCACGGGTAAAGCGTATCGCCAACACGGATGTAGTCACTCTCAAAAGATATCAACGAATCATCAATCATTAGTCCGTTTGAGAGGTTGCGTACACCGTACACGTTGTCCAATTCAACTTTTGTTTTGGCATCTCTCATCAGTGCAAAATACTCATCGTCGATTTTCTCGACCGGTCTTTCTACGATTGTTCCATCTCCTGCCGAAGCAAAGGAATCGTCCATTTCCAAAACAGTTTAATTTTCGTTTCATTTTTCATCTGCTTTATTTCTTCTTCAATTTCTTCCACCTCTTATATTAGAGGTTTAGTATCTTCCGTAACATTCACCAGTTCTTGCAACGGAGTCACTACTGGTTTAAGAACGACACTCAATTTCTGAGTCGTAGATTCCCTGCCCGACTTCAGCAATCTGTGTTTTCGACGGATCGCAGCACTTGCTCGAGCGATCTGATGTAGGACATATTTTTGCTTGAAAATTTCAAAGCTCTGCATGTTGACGCAACTGAGTCTGCAACGCTACTGCGTCTCTCGCTCGAAGACGTTAGATTTCATTCCTTTTCCAGGCTAACAAGAGAATCAAATCCCTTCCTGTATCGTCCTCTGTTGAGCTCACTGTCTTTGTCGATCACTACGAACCCATATTTGTCACCGTTCCAGCATGCCGAGCACACACTTTTAAACCCTATGTGAGACATATCGGTGTTTACATGGTCGTTGTATACGTGTCTCAGATTCATATCGTCTTGTTTGAATAACACGAGTAAGTTTACGTTGTCGCGCACGAGATGTTTGGGAATACGCGCGTACGTCTGACAGAGATGAAAACAGTCAACGTCGTGATGTCTACCCATGCAAAAGTAGGCTCTAATATTGTCCTGCTTCTCACACGCTACATCGTCAAATATGATTATCGAGTTAGGCCGTGCTTCTCCCGGTGTGATCACTTGCTCACGCTCGGTAAACGCAAAATACCCCGTATCCTCAACATGGTCCAACAATTGCTTCAACAATTGGTATTCAGGTGAGTTGAGAGATTTCGACTAGATGTAGATATTTTTGAATCTGATTCCGTTGGGATGAGTTATAAGTGTGAGCAACGCATTAGTTTTACCACGATTCGACGGTCCACAGAATATTGCACGTACACTTTTCAGGAGTCATTCACCGTGCCGTTTGTGCCTTTTGACATTTTGTTTCGAAAGTTTGTCAAAATTCTTCACGGAAAGCTAAGTAGGTTGTTTCGGATTGCTATGAATACCCCGTTTTGAAGCACTTTTCTTCAGTCAACGCACAAACATGATCGCGTACAGCGGTAAATGAAGCAGCAGGCGGCAACATCGTGGCAAGGGTCTGGTGAATAAAATCATTAGCAGCCTTCCAGTCGAATTGCATGTACCTGGTTATCAGTACTGTGGGCCTGGTACAGAATTAACAAAGCGACTCGCGCGGGGTGATCCGGGAATCAATCTTCTCGACGCAGCTTGCAAGGACCACGACATTGCCTACTCGCAGAATCGTGAAAATCTTAAAATTAGAAACGAGGCTGATAGGGTGTTGACTGAGAAAGCTTGGAAACGGGTTCTCGCAAGAAACGCAAATTTGGGTGAGAAGGCAGCCGCTTGGGCAATAGATAATACAATAAAAGAAAAATCAGAACTCGGAATGGGAATTCGGAAGTCAAAAAATGTGACCTGAGAAAAATTATAAATGCTGCAAAACGTTATATGGTTCCAAGGAACGATGCAAAAGTAGCTATCGAATCTGCGCTGAAGGGAGCTGAGAACGCCGTTAAAAAAGCGGGTGGTAAATGTGAAGTGCGAACACCTCACGTCCTACCAGTACCTTCAAAAGTCGGTGGTTTTCTACCGTTTCTGATTCCTATTTTTGCCGGTCTCAGCGCTACGGGTGCGTTAGCCGGCGGTGCGGCAGGTATAGCAAAAACTGTGAACGATGCGAGCGCGGCTGAACGAGAATTGGAGGAAAGCAAAAGACACAACAAAACTATGGAAGCTATCGCATTGTGCAAAGGGCTTCATATGAAACCGTACAAAACAGGTCTTGGTCTCCATCTTTCAAAAAACTAGATGCGATGCTACCACGTCGACTTGTTGCGACTTGTTGAAATATGCAAAAATCTTGGAGGTTTCACATCTCCGCGGTGTTTCCATGCGAAACGAAATGCCCGAAATCGGTTCACGAAAAAACGAGTCAGCTGTAATCAACCTTGACGACAAAGACGGTCCAGAAACACACAGGGTTGCATACAAGAAACGCGACAATAATATCGATTACTTCGACAGTTTCGGCAACCTTCAACCGCCCTCAGACTTCATAAAATACCTCGGCGTTCGTAGTATTAAATACAATCATGAAAGGTACCAGGATTATGATACCTTTGAATGCGGACACTTGTGTCTGAAATTTTTAAGTGGTGAGCCATATAAACATGGTGCATGATTCATCAAAGTCAGTCTACCACTTTCAGTCATGGATGATTCGTTAACGTTAACGATTTCGGGAACCTCTTCGATTCTCGACGCAGAATATTTCCCACCGATCAAACTTGCTCGTGATAAGAGTTATGCTCTTGGCTTGGTAGAATTGTTAATCTTTAATTTGATTCCCAACGTTGACGTTGGTCACAATTGAATTTACGTAGTTGATAAAGTGATCACCATACCTACCGGGAGCTAAGAGATCGAGGACATAGAGAAGTATTTTCAAAACGTTCTGAGAAATACAGATATCAGGCTCGCCATCAAACCCAACAATAATACATTACGCACCGAAATCACATGCAACCACACGAATAACTTTGAACCGAAGGGTTCTATTGCTCAACTTTTGGGATTCACACGAGGTGTATTGGAGGTTGATAAAACTAATGAATCAGACGTGCCTGTAACTATACTTAAGGTCAACGTGTTGCGAGTCGAGTGTAGCATTACAACGGGCGCCTACGTCAATGGACACAAAGTACACACTATTCACGAGTTTTTCCTGACTGTCCCACCAGGATATAAGATCGTGGAAGTACTGTCGCACGTCATTCACCTTCCGATCACCGTCAGGACCATAGATCACGTTTAGCTCCGGTTAGCGGACCAAGACGGAGACCTGGTTCATTTTTGTGGAGAAGTTATTACTGTGAGACTACATATTGTATAGCAATAAACGATGGGAATTGTATATAACAGACTGTCAAAGAGTAGGTATATCAGTAAGTCGGCATGCCCCGATCATGTCAGTCATCGATCGATTCTCGAACCGTTAACACCTCGAACCGTGGAGTTCCTGATAGCTTTGGGTCTGAAACTGATCACTTTTGGAAGAAGAATTTTCGACAACTAAAAATCCGATTTTGCTGTTTTATCATCTGCTACGTATCATGGAAAAAGAAATCTTAAACATTCAAACACCAGTCGTCTTTGACGAATACGTTGCGCATCACGAGATTTACGCTCACAAGCCTTACGCCTCGTCAACTTTCAACAACAGCGATGAAATTCGAATCACCGTTCAGCATCAGGATTTATGCATATTATCCAGCAAAAGTTCGGTACATATCCATGGACGACTCCCCAAACCTGATGGTACAGCTACTGTGAACACACAGCTCGTAAACAACGCGATCTAACATCTGTTTGAAGAAATTCGCTACGAAATTAATGCAGTTGAGGTTGATAGAAGCAAGAACGTTGGCTTGACAAGTCTCATAAAGGGTTACGCTTCCCTGCACCCTGGTCAGACTTGGCTGATGGAGAACGCTGGATGGCTTGATGTAGAAGAGAAGAAAAAATTAATCGATGCCGAGGGTAATTTTCACGTACTGATACCGCTCAGCATGATATTGGGTTTCGCTGAAGACTACCGCAAGATCGTTGTCAACGCTAAACATGAATTAATTTTGACGAGATCAAAAACTGACGTCAACGCTATCATTCAATCTCAAGAGGAGGATTTTAAAATCACGATCAATGCAATGGAATGGCTAATACCGTATTTGAAAGTCGCGGATCAGAAAAAAGTTGACCTAATAAATTCCATTCAGAAAGATCCACCTATTTCGATGAGCTTCCGCAGTTGGGAATTGTACAAATATCCCTCACTTTCCACTACATCAAAACACGTTTGGACTGTGAAAACTTTCACTCAGCTCGAAAAACCTCGTTACGTCATTTCGGGTTTCCAATAAGTAGAAAGAACAAGATCGGCAAGAACGCAAGTCATTTCGATCATTGCAATATCACGGACGTCAAGCTATTTTTAAACTCTCAATCTTATCCGTACAGTAGCCTGAACCTCAACATGAGTCGTAATCTGTACGCGCTCCTATACGAGATGTACGCAAACTTCCAAGCTGCCTACTACGACAAGAACCCCGAGCTGTTGAATCCGCTCTGTAAATTAGCGGCATTCTTCTTCACGTTCAACATTCTTAATCTTCATTTTACATTCTTTAATCCTAAATCTCTGCGTAGACATTTTAGTCACGTTTTAAAGTTCATAAAATACTCAACTGCTGGAAGTTCCCATTCCTTATTGACGAATTTCTTCGACTGATTTGCAAAAAAGATAATCCTTACGCCCGTCTGCCACATCTGGCAGCCAGTCTTGCAATCTCGACAATGTCTCTACTTTTTACTAGTAAACACCTTTGCCTACCTACCAATCCTTGAATCCTTACTTTTTGTTTCTTGTTTTTTATGACGTGTATCATAAAACGCCCGGATGTGCATCACACATTGGGAATGTACGTTTCTGTTTCTCGCTCACTTGCTCACTCCCTCTCATTTCTTCGTACCTACCCACTACAATCTTTTTTTCGATGCAAAATTTTCCTATGAGTGACCATCTCTCCCACTCCCAAGCAAAATTCATCCCTTCTCTCAAGGGACATTCCTACCCCTTCCAGTGGTTTCGGCCATCGGAACTCAGTTAATTTTCAAGAACTAGTTCTAAGAGCAGATTCGTTTCGACCAACGCGAAGAGAAGACAAACTTATTCTAACTTCCACAATTTCTTCTCACTACCTTTATCCCGCATGAATCTCGTACAACATTATATCAACAGTGTATTCAACTTATTTCAAGTTTTTTAATAAATATATTTGTTGATCTAAAACATTCTAACATTGAGTCATCTTTGAGGCAAACCCAATTGTCTCAAAGACGCCAGTGCATCGAAAATCTTTCCCGATTGGTTTGACGAGGATTTACAACCCTCGTTGGTGAACAATCCCTTACCGCCATCGATACCGAGCGCAAACACTAAACAAAGAGTGAATTCCTTCGAGACGTCCCCTCATTCGTTATCGACTGTTCAAAACAAAACGAATCTTTAAAGTACGGACCTGTCGACATCCGTCTTGAATTTGAAGCTAAAGCCAACTTTCCCGCTGAAACATCGACGTACTGCTTGATTGTTCACGATCGTATTGTCGAATACAACCCTCTCAGTGGTGGAGTGAAAAAGTCGGTATAAAAGCTGATCCGTTCCCACTATCTCGCACAGCTCAAAGATGGAGCTTATCGTTGACATACAAGGCTTTCGTAGACCTTTTAACGATACCTTCACATTGAAAGAATTGGCTACAATTTCAATCTACTCGGAAGCATCTCCATCAATGTTTTTCTTCAAGCCACCTTACAAATGAGATTGTCTGGACATGAAATACAAAAGCCAAAATTCTTGGTTAGAACGAGATTTTCACGGTTTACCTTGGAGCTGTGGAACCATACCGTTTGAGAAAGTTGAATGAACCATTGAAGACTGGCTGTGCAAAGCTGAAACCGTGTACGTAAAAGGAGAAGAAAAACGAGATTGGTTGCTCAAAATTGTCCCGAAAGTTCAAATCATCGATATGCTGGACTTTGACTGTCCGTCGCTTTAAACCTATCAAAAAACTTCAGCTGTGTCTCTAAGATGCGACGTTCATACAATACCTAACGCAATTTGTGCGGCACAAAACGTTTTGATACTTCAAAATTGGCTACAAAATCATCATACTGTTCGGATGGCGAGGGTGTACGATTTGTGTTACTGCGCAGAAGCGTCTACAAGAACGGTCCCGCATTTCTGACGTATATATCATCCTGGTTATGATACTGTTAAATAGAATTATTGTACTATCGTTATGAAGTAATTGTCAACTGTATCCTAAAAATTGTACTCAATAAAACTGTTTTTCAAAGAATATTCATGAAATAATATCACACCTTCACATTCACCTCAGCTCTTTAGATTGAATCTTTTTCAATGCAAAGCTTATGTGAGATTCAACGTTGCTCTCCATCCTTGACCGAGCTGTACTCAAACCGAGTTATGTTTTGCATTTCTAGAGCGATAGTAACACAACACCGCAGATCCTTGGCTCTGAATATATACTGCGGCAGCTATCGGTCGACCTTGCACTCTGGTCTTGTCTGAACCCGTCCAAAATTCATCGTAGAGTTCACATTACAGTTACAAGACGCAAACGCAGCACGAAACCCTTAATCGTTGCTTGGTGGTGTTCGAAGTAGCATTTTCTTAGATTTTGATACCTAATTCTAGATACAATTACAAGGTACAAAACGTACGTAGGATTAAAGGTATCCGAGATGGTTAGACGATAAATGAAAAAATATTTATAATTTCAATCTTTTTTTTTTTTTATTGAACGTAAGACTTCCACAGGACACTGAATATTCGAATGTGATTCTCAGATTATACGTATACGAATTCGAGTTGACCGTACGGTCCGCAAAGATAGCGTAGATGTGACCGTCTCTCGGTCCTGGTTGTCCTCACCTCCCGGAACAAATCTTCATCATGTTGAAGCGCCTTGGTCAGTCAGTTCGGTAGAAAAATCGTAAAAGAGTCCTTCAAGTCCAGAACGATTTTATCACCAAATTTCGTTGCAATCCGACGAACGCCACTGACTCGGTATTCGAAGTATACTTCGAGGTCCGAAAGCTTTTTCAAGGGCAGAAGTGTCTCCAGGCGAGCGACTTCGTTTAATTTTGAAAAGTCCATAATCTTTACTGTCGAGTTGTATGTGCTCAAAATCTCTTGTGAGTTGATTGAGGTCAGATCTGACTTTCAGCAGATGTTTTACTTCTCCAATATTTTTGACGACCAGTTCTAGTCGTTTCTTCAATTCACGTTGTTGTTCCAAAGCACTTCTCATTTGCAAGAAGAAGAACAGCTTCAGACTGACGATGAAGTTTTCAATTTTAACTTATATAATGTCACGAGCGCCGCATATTTACTCAAAACTGTAATATATTACCGATTATATCGATTATTATTTTATATATTATTATTATGTTTAGAAACAAGGAAGCATAGTTTTAGTTAGTCTATACAAAATATTTTATTATAACCAGGTCGTGGAGTAGCCAAGCGCAACGGCGTAGTTGGACAGCCAGCCACGTCAGCGTCTTCGCGCCCGCCAGATCCCGGGTGTAATCAACACCGGGATGAGGCGAGCGCGAAATCACGCGCTTCGAGGATGACTGTCGCGAGGCGAGCCTTTGTCTGAAACTGTGTATTTAGCGAAAACATCGAATTGTAAATTCAGCGGAAACTCGCTCGCCGCCCGACGTTCCAAGGGGTGTCGGACGAGCGAGCGAAGGCAGTCCCGTTAGAGACAGGATCAAACCAACGTCAACGGAAACAGGCTCCTTCAAAGCTGTCGAGTATAGAGTTATAAGTCTTGGGTCTCCGACGATTAGAGAGAGCATTCCTTTAAATCTACACGCGGTGATCCAAGCGTCTCGCGTCGCGACGTTAGCCTTCGAAGTTAGACTTTAAGTGTAGGAAGCTGTGCCACGAACTTAATCAAGTTGTGTAGTCTTAATTGAATGTGAGTGTGAAAGCGTGAGCCGTTCTGCGAATTCGGAGCTGAACCACCGAAGAGTAAGTGCGAGAGAGAGAGAACGTGAGTAGTATAAGAACTGTAACGCTAAATTCTGTTACCCTCGGATGAGGACTTACCGTTGACACTTTGGCGCGATTTTCTACTTATCCGCAATATCAAACCATAACAAAATAATTACGTTGGGCGCCAGACGCGTTAGCGTCGATTTTCAAACAATAATGCAAATCAATAAAACTAACACAAAACCGTACAAAAGAGATAAATAGAGAACCCGTTTTATGGCTGGCTAGGCACAGGTACGATCGCGTACATCCCGGTAGAGTGGCGGAATTCAAGGCAGCTAACAGTAATTCCAGAATTAAAGAAAATAACAAAATAAAGAATAAACCCCAGGCAAAAGGGAAATGAACAGGTCAATCGATCATATATTGTCGAGAAGGTTACATGATTGAGACAGGCAAATAAGATAGTATCGATAGCGGTAGTTAATAAAATAAATAATCGTTGTTCACAAAAAGTTCGGTACAATAGCAGTAAACGGTAGCTTTAGAACGAGAGACGGTAGTTAACAGAGAAAAATGCACGTAGGTCGAGAGATGCGATATAATGCAAGAGTTGACTTAAAACTACACGTCACTGGGCGACGTGATCTTACCCAAGTTGCAAATGACGCTACGAAATTTAGTATTCTGTCAATTAGAACGAGAGAACTGTACTGCGATCGGTAGCAAACAACGTGACCATAGTTCGGTAGATGATACGACAAATTTACCATAGATTATAACCAGTATGAGAGATTGACATTCAGTAACAATTTACCAAGTCGGCAAACGATCGACTAGGTAGCCTTCGGTAGAATTATTCATAAACGGTAGATTCGACAATTTATAATGATTACGTACTTGAGGAATTAAATAATGAATTCCTAAACATAACATTTGAGAGAATACCAAAATACAAAGTTATGAGAGTGAGAATTTCGGAGAATTTACAAAATAGAGAAATATACTAAAATACACAGCAATACAAAAGAATAATTCACAGAACTTAATTTAACAAAATACGGAGAAATAAATAAAAGGCAAAAATAATATAAAATTGTCAATAGTAATAAAGAAAAAGGCGCAGTAACATCTAGGGGTGATTCTACGCTCGCTTGTACTCCAAGGAACTCGATATGTGATACAATAGGCACAAAAATAAATAAAATATAATAAGCGATAACAGAAATAAAATATAAAGCACGCTACTATTACAAAAAGAGTATGGAATAAAATATGAAGCCAATAGGGCTCAAAGTACGATAGAAAATACAGAAGCAGGATAATAGAGATTCACCAATAATCAAAAAAATCATAAATACAAGTGAAATAATTATTTGGCAGTTACGAGGTCGCTCAGATACGAAAATAACAAATTACTGAAATCATGCAGTCACACGGCGGCTTACTGCAACTTTAAGTCGTGGACCATGATTCACACAAAACTGGCATCACACGATGCAACCAAGAAACAATAAATATAATATTAATGATCGAAATCATGCAGCCACACGGCGGCTTACTGCAACTTTAAGCCGTGGACCATGATTCACGCAAAGTCGATAAATACCATAAGAAAGAATGGAAATTATGAGCAACTTCGTAACGGTACAATTCAAAGGCAGAAGCCTCACCTTCACGGTTGACCTCAGACACACAAACTGACTCTATTTTAAATTAAACTTAGAATAATAAAACGAAAGTAGAAAGGAAGGAAAGGATTTGAATTTATAGGAAGAAGTTAACGGTAGTGCAATGATCGAGAGTATGGAAAACAGTAGATACGATAATGGTAGAATGAAAGGAAGAAGGATCGGTAGGTATTAAATCGAGAGAATAATCGGAAGGATGCGGAAGAACGATGCTGTCCCTCAGCAGGTCAAGCGTAGAATAGCAGGTCGTAGTTCAGCTCGCCGATCTCGCGGTTGTCGTGAGGTGATTCTTCTTCTTAGATTGGTCGGTTGACCCCCACCGCAAATAGGCCATCCCCCTGTGGCGAATATTGGTTACTGCGTGGTCATACGTTTTCCAAAAATTACCGCTAGATGTGGCGTAACGTGCTGCTCGCGATTTCGTCGTTGACACCAACTCGTACGATGTGTAGCTGCTTCGGTTACAGTCCAGGCTGCCTATCATCAGGGACTTCTTTGGCAGAGGCATACACAGGGTGCCTCTCGGCCAAAGTTACCGGGTGGAGAGTGACGCCTCATTGTTCACCTCCACCGGCTTTTGTACAGGCAGTAGCTAGCTGCCTGTACCTGAGGTCGTGCAGTCAGACGGTTGGCCAAACCGTGGACCACGACCCACACAATTGGTCCCTGCCGATAGGAAGGCAGCGTCGATCCTCGGAACGATGGCTTTATCACCCTGAACGTAGTGGTTTGGGGTCGGTCCGGCACCAGTCCGGTAAGTCGGAGGATGGCAGGCTACGGTCTGCCCTTCACGCCATCCTTACGGCATCCGATAGAGTTGGCGGCTGGTTCCTCTTCGAGGAACGGTGCCCTCGGCCGCCGGAAGGATTTTTATCTCCCTGTTCACCGGCAGTCGAGGCGATACGGAAGGTTCGGGTGGATGCTACCCCAGGTGTATATAAAGGTGCACCAAGGTAGCCAGTGTAGTCTGATGAGACCGTCAGTAGGCGAAGTCGTCGAGAGCTGCAAACGGTAGATAGTCCCTTGTTGATCGGGATCGTTGTCGTCCAAGTACCTTGTTAGCTTGCGCCGAAGCGCGAAATAAAGAATTTACAAAAAAGAATTAGTTAAAAAGTAGTTATTGCCTATTTTGTATCGAGTTCGGTTGGAGTACCCTGCTGAGGACGCGTAAACTAAAAATAATAGCGGTTGTGTGCCCTTGTGACGGGCGATTCTGAGACGCCACGTTACAGAACATATTGTAAGCTTCCTTGTCTAGAACCTTTGCTGCTTTTAGTTTTGATTCATTAAACATTTTTACTTTGCTTCCTTCAAAATATTGGTGCAATATAATTGAAATCCTCCAAACCTTTTCCCAGGGAACGCCCTGTAGAGGACGTTCACCTACCAACCCACCAAAAAATTAAATATAAACCTCAGTGAGATCTAGAGGGTTGAAGCCGTCGCGTGCGAGACCGCTCCGCACGTGACAGAGAAAACTGGTGTCAGAAGTGGGATGCTAGGTGATTTTCCTTGGGAATCGGAACCGAGGATTCAATCTTTTTTGTGAAATTTCAAAACCACAAAATTTTTCCGAATTTTTCTTATTTTCAACAAACGAGGGAGTCGAACCTTACGTAATAGAATCGCTCATCCTTTCGATATCCTTCCCTACCCCCGGACTTACCAACATGCCAAATCACGCTCAGGCCAGAGACGCCGCCGATATGACGGCCGACCTGGTCGCCAGTGTCTCCACTATGGTGGAAAATTTGACTATTCAAAATAATTTCGCGGACATTCCCGAATTTGACGGGAAGAACATGCCGTTACGAGATTTTTTGCAAGACATCCAAAACGCGTCCATGTTCGTGCCAGCCACGGCAGAATCGCAGTACCTCGCCGCAGTAATATCACGATTACGCGGGGACGCGCGAAACTGCATCTACGGCGAGAAGATCGAAAGCATGGCCGGGTTAGTGAAATTGTTGAAGAATCGACTCGCCCGCGGACATACCTACGATTACTATACAGAGGCGCTGTCGACGGTCCGGATGAAACGCGATCAAACCATTGGGCAATTTTACGACAAAGTCCGAATTTTGCTAAGCGGGGGAAGAAGCGCGTACAAGTCATATTTTGGCGTCGATCCGCCAGAATTGAACCGGGACCCGCTACATCGAATCGCGCTAGGCTCGTTCATAAAAGGGTTGCCTACCCATATCGGAGCCGCGGTAGATTTGCGAGAGCCGGAAAGTCTCGAAGCAGCCTTCCAAATCGCCGAAAAGCTAGCGCTTCGAAGCAGCCAATTGAAAGGAATTGAGTCGAGCTAGGAGGAAATGGCGCGTGTTCTTTACGCTCGCTATAACTCCCGAACTCCGTCGCCGACGGCTCGGGAAGGTAGACCGACGTCTACTTATCGAAGCCAGTCACCACAACCGGCTACCGGATTTTTTTTTAAACCCGCGCAAACGTCTGATAACCGCGAGACTGCCACGGGAAGGCCATATACTAGTCCGTTAACACCTTGCGGATATACACATTGCTGTAAACAAACCAGGTGTTGCCCGTGCTGACCGTTAATGCAACGGTCACCTCCGGGACGTTCCCCGCAAAGGGAGCCTTTAAACTGTCCTAGGGCTCGCCGGGCAAATTCCCCTGCGAGCCCGAGCAGAGTGAGCGAGTCGAGTCGACCCCGAGAACACCAACAGTCAGTGAGGTTCCTAGGGAACGATGTCTCGTTCTCTGGACCCCCACCGACCAGGAGAGCCCAGTAGTCGAACTAAGTGCTCCCGAACTTCGTGACAGGAAGGGAAAATTCTTTCTTGACACGGGTTCATCAGCCAGCTTAATTAAACTAAATGCCCTCGATCCAGACTTAATTGTAAACACTGACGATAAAATATTGGTAACAGGATTAGAGGAATCGGATATTCCGACACTCGGCTCAGTTGTCCTCCACATCTCTGAAAAACCAGCCAAGTTTTATGTGTTACGAAACCTGCCGCTGAGAAGCGACGCGTTAATCGGTAAACCTTATTTCATCGCGGAAAAAGCCGAAATTTCATTTCACCATAATACTCCAGTTACCTCAAGCGATCCCATCCGACCTAAGCCTTTCATAGGCTCACCTCTTTCCGACGCAGAACCTACAAAGCGCGTGTTAGCGGCGAAAATCGCTCCGGAGAAACGAAGTTATAAACTGCGCGCGCGTACGAGTGAGCAAATAAGCATCCCTTTAAAGAACGCGAATCTAAAGGAGGGATACTTACCGCGAATCGAAACTCAACCGGGTGTGTTTATCGGAGAAAGTATCGTTGCTCCTACAGGAGGATCGTGCTACGTCTTAGCAATAAACACGCTATTCGACGATATCGAATTAGAAATCGAGCCTCAGGAACTCGAAGATTTCGAGCCATATCGGGAGAATGGCTATTGGAGCGAAGAGAGCTCCGACGGAAGCGGTGTAGAGACTACTCCGCCGACGGATCGAGTAGAAGCCATAATTAAATCATTGTGGTTAGATAGGCTCAATGAGGTGGAACGTGCACATGTTATAAGTCTCATCGAGGAATACCCTCACATGTATAAGTTACCAGGTGATAGATTGCGATGCACGGATCAAGTTCGCCATCGGATCCCGACGGTGGACGAGCTCCCGGTAAATGCAAAACAATACAGATTTCCTGTGGTATATCGGTCGGAACTGGAGCGGCAAGTTGAGAAAAAGCTAAGCGAGGGAATGATTGTTCATGAAGAAGATTTATCTTGACCTTGGAGATTTGTTGATTAAAGGTATTCTTGGATATGAAGGTCACAACACAAAACACTTTTTATCGTGTTAACGTTTCGACCCTGGTGGGGGCCCTCCTCAGAACAATTTCATTTAAATATCTGTCACGAACAAAATGAAAAATAACATACAAATAGGTTTGACAAAATAAGACATATTGATGTAAATAATATGCAAAGGTGTTGAAGCAAGTATAAAAGAGAGATTACCTCATATGCGATAACACTTCCAATTACATAAATGCTTGTTGATAATTGAAGAATAAATAGAACAAAAAGGCAAAAACGACAAAAAACGAAACACACTGCGTTAGCGACACGTAACTCCCACGAATTCATAATTATAGTTGGTTTGTTAAAAGAATTAAAATACACAGCCGTTATGGTTGAGTCAGAGCACATAAGCACAGTGGAACGTCTAGTGTGTAGTGGGAAGAGGTCGATCTCAATAGTTATCAGAGCAACGCAGAGTCAACGGGTTAAATGGAAAACAAGATTTTTTGTGTTAAGAAGGTAAAATCGAGAGCAAGCTCAGTCGGTAATGGACAAATTACGATGGCCGTATCACAGAGGTGTAAATATTGCTTAGGTGTTCTATGTCTTGTTTACGGTTGACAGAATTAGGATGTGCTACGATATTGCACATTTCTAACAGAAGCCTATTATAATACAAAGGTTCAACATCAATAATGCTAGCTTGAGAATAGTTAAAAGAGTGGTCGAAATCGATGGCATGTCTCGTCAATGCAGTATAATTATCCTCATGTTCGTGGATATTGCGTCTATGTTCACTAATCCTGGTGTGTAGTTGTCTACTAGTTTGGCCTATTTAAGCCTTGTTGCAATGATTGCAAGGTATTTTGTAAACTACACCCGAGCGATTGACCAGGGGTAAGGGGTCTTTACCCGAATCAAACATCGAGGATATATCATGTGCACATTTGCCCACAAATTGAATTTTGTATTTTGAGAATGTTCTATTAAGTGACTCAAACAAACCCGCTACATAAGGGATGGAAATATAGTTTTTTTCGAATTGTCTGTGTAGTAGTTGTATCGAAATTGTTGTTAGGGCTAATAGATGACAAGATGGAATCATATTTAAACTTTATATGTTTGTTAAGCAGGCGAGGTGGATAGTCGTTCTTAAATAGTACCTGCTGAATCAAGGACAAATTTTTATTGTGAAATTCCATGCTTGAGAGTCGGATCGCTCTGTCAACTAACCAATTGATCGTTCCCATTTTGTACGATCTGGGATGGTGAGAATGGTAATTTAAATACCTTTGTGACCAAGTAGCCTTGTGGAACCAATCAGTTTTAATGAGCTGATTGTCATTGTTAATCAGGACATCTAAAAAGCTGATTTGGTGATTAGATTCTAATTCAGATGTAAATTGTAGTCTCGGATGGAAACTATTGAAAACTGAAAGCATTTCTGCGACTTTATGCGAAGGGACAGCTGTAATTATGTCGTCTACGTATCTGAAAAAGAATGAAGGCTTGAAGTCTAGTTTATTGATACAGTGTTGTTCAAGGTCATCCAAAACCAAATCAGACAAAATTGGAGAGAGCGGTGAGCCCATAGGTAAGCCATACGTTTGGGCATATATGTTGTGGTTAAATTTAAATATGGCAGCCTTAAAACATATTTGTAATGCTTTTAAAAGTTCGTTAAGTGGGACCGGAATTTTGTCCACCAGCTGATGCCAGCGCTGTTTGACAGCGTTGATTGCCAGATCTTGTGGTACATTAGTGAATAAGGATATAACATCCAGTGAAACTAAAATATAATTCGCTGGAAGACGAAGGTCCCTAATAGCATTCACCAACGCAAAACTATCTCTTATCCGTGACACGGGGGGTATGATGTTATTACCTATCTATTTACTGAGGAAACGAGCCAAATTAATCGTCGTACTATCAGTAAAGGACACAATGATTCGTACCGGTGTATCAGGTTTATGAATTTTCGGTTTATGGATTTTCGGAATAATTGTTCATTCACGCTCCCCGTATAACTCGCCGGTCTGGATAGTTCCCAAAAAACCCGACTCTCAAGGGAATCCGCGGATGCGCATGGTCATCGATTTCCGTAAATTGAACGAGAAGACGATTTCCGACGCGTACCCCCTCCCGAATATGATAGAAATACTCGAACAGCTGGAAAAAGCCACGTACTTTTCAACATTCGATCTAGCGAGCGGCTTCCAGCAGATCCCGATGGATCGGAAAGACGGTCCAAAGACAGCGTTTTCCACGATGAACGGGCACTACAAGTACGCTCGCATGCCCGAAGGTCTCAAAAACGCGCCTGCGACCTTTCAGCGCCTGATGGATCGGGTGCTGATTGGGTTGCAAGGGACAGAACTGTTCGTGTATCTCGACGATATCGTAGTATTTGCGGAAACTCTCGAAGAGCATAAGACTAAAATCCGGCGTCTCATGCAACGCCTCGAGGAAGCTAATCTTGTCCTCGAACCGGATAAATGTGAGTTCTTGCGTAGCGAAGTCGCGTATCTCGGGCATATCGTTAGCCGCGACGGGTTGCGAATGGACCCGAAGAAGCTAGAGGCAGTGCGTAAATTCCCGCACCCAAGGACGCAGAAAAACGTGCGGCAATTTCTGGGACTCGCCGGTTATTACCGTCGGTTTATTCCGGATTTCGCTGCCATATCCAAGCCCTTATCAGACTTACTCAAAAAGGGAAAATCATTCGTATGGGAGCGAGAGCAGAAACACAGCTTTTGCAGGCTTCGCAAGGCCCTCTGTCGAGAACCGATCTGACAATACCCCGATCTATCTAAACAATTTATCTTGACGACCGGCGCCTCGGAATTTGCACTCGGAGCAGTATTGTCGCAAATTCACGATGGCCACGATCTACCGGTCGCGTACCACTCTAGAATCTTCACTAACGCTGAAAAGAACTACGGAACTACGGAACAAGAGTGTCTGGCCATAATCGATTCAATTGAACATTTTTCCACGTATCTCTATGGAAGAAAATTTAAGCTCGTAAGCGACCACGAGCCTCTCAAATGGATGCGTTCAACGCTCGATCCAGGCAAGAGGCTCAACAGATGGAAAATTAGGTTATGTAAATACGATTATGAATTTCAACATAAGCCAGGGCGTGAAAATCTAAATGCCGATGCACTCTCCCGTAATCCCGTAGACCTAAAGAAACTCTCGTCTACAAGTGATTCGACTGTAGAGACGAACGTCCCTCAGAAGGCTCAGGTTTTGCCTTTATCTTCAAAGCCTTCCGGTAATCGTAAAGACACGACACCTGAGACATCAGCTGGCCCGTCCAAGGCCGACGCATCAGTCATAGCGTCGCGCACACGTTCGCGCCTAGGCAGCGTGCCCACGGTGCCAACAGTACCCGAAAGAAGAGAGGGGAGCTCGGAGAGCTCAGGCCCGGTGGCGACACGCACGCGCGGGAAGGTCGTTACAAGACCCGCGAGGCGCCCACCTCCCGCCGATGCGAAACCCTCCGGATCTGAACCCGAGAGCTCAGGGCCACCCATACAGCGCTTGCACCGCAGCATGTTGCCCTCACAGCTACTTCCTCCGAAAAGACCGGAGTCTCCACCCCCCGTAAAGGTCAAGCTCCTCGGAGGTCCCCAAGAGCCGGTGTTTTCATCAGAATCAGGAAGCGCGAAGTCTGACCAGAGGTCTGCCACTATCACGGTCACGCTCACCGCCCCCAGCAACGATTCAGATGGAAGCACGGAGGAATCGGAAGCAGAAGGTACAAAGACGATAACGGTAACTCTCGAAGATTCAATTAACAAATTCAACGAGTCATTAAGGCGTTTGGAAGAGCGGCATCACACCAAATCCTCCCGTGACCCCAAAAAAGGGCCTGATAAAGCAGATTTTGACTGGCCTGATCATCTGTCGGAGGGGGATGAGGTAGAAGAGGAGGCCCAGATGATTCTCCAAGAACAAGACCCTTTCGATGACATCGCCGGAGATGCTGAGCTTGCCAGCCGCTTGAAAGCGTTAGAAGGTAGGTTCAAGTCACCATCGGACCAGGAATTAGTACGGCGGCTGAGTGCGAGGGAGAAGATATCATTACGCACGGAAGAAGAAGGAACGGAGGCGGACGACGAAAACGATGAGCAACCAGCTGAGAGAGAGAGTATGCCGCGAATAAGCGCGAGAGAGAGACCCAAGACAAGTATGGCCGCGGGACTCGAGCGCGAACCCGACACCTCGCAGCCCGCTCGAACCTCTCTACTGCCCGCTTCCCGCCTCACGGTGAGATGGTCATTGCCCAGCAACGATGCGGTCCCGGCTGCAAAGTCTACACCATACCAATCACGTGCGTTACCACGTGCTACACCTCCCGAAAATACTACCGGTAGGAAAAGCGAATTCATAACTTTTCCTGATGACCCCATTATAATAGGATCGAAAGACACGAATTCGTCCTTGATCACGTCGTCCTCACTAGACTTGTCCAGTAAAGAGGAATCTGACCAAGAAAAACCTATAGCAAAAACAAGTACGATGATTATCTCGCGAGAATGTCTAACGTACAAACCAGATAATTTAGTCCATTTCATCTCTGCGGATGGAGAACTATCAACCTCAGTGGGAAAATTACTCGTTGACCTAGGTAGGCTAGATGGACAAACAATTAAAGACCGGAATTTATCGATCGGACAAATAGCGGTGACTCCGTATGGGTCCAATAACATTTATAGTATTGTTATTAAAAAACGGTACTACGACGAAACAAGCGCCGAGCACATATTCAAGGGACTCGAGAATCTTAAATTCGCCCTTTAACAAGCGGCCGTGAAGTCGGTTCGAATTTCACGCTCGGGAGACTATACGGACGAACTACCGCGCACAAAACTGCTCGATTGGATAAACAAGATACTCGGTAAAACAAACATAGTCACCACGATATGCTACGGTACCATTCGACGACCACCGGACGAACAACACTCGCAAATAATTGAGGAATTCCATACGAGTCTTGTCGGAGGCCATCGAGGGGTAACCAAGACCTATCGTAAAATCCGTGAACGTTTTTATTGGCCTTCGCTGAGAAACGAAGTGCAAAATTATATTCGTCGTTGCAGAGGCTGTCAGGAACGTAAATTGGTTCGGGCGAAGACGCGCGAGCCGATGCTCATTACTGATACGCCGGCTGACGTTTTTGATAAGGTGTCACTCGATACGGTGGGTCCGTTGCCGACAACACCACATGGCAATAAACACATACTAACCATGCAAGACCACCTGTCGAAATATTGTTTAGCAGAACCGATACCCGATTTGAAAGCGACTACGATCGCCGAAGCTATGGCGAGGCGATTAATTGCGCAATTTGGAGCTCCCCGTGCGATCCTTACTGATCGCGGAGCAGCCTTTACCGGAAATTTACTACGCGAAATATCCAAAATCTTTCACATAAAGCAAGTAACGACTTCCGGCTATCGACCACAGACGAACGGAGCGCTCGAACGAAGTCACATACTGTTAGCGAAATACATGAAGCAGTATGCAGGTACGTACGACGATTGGGACCGTTTGTTGCCTTACGCGGAATTATCGTGTAACACTAGCGTACACGAGGCGAGAAATTTCACCCCCTATGAGATCGTGTACGGGAGGCTGCCTCGGCTACCGAGTCAGTTCCCCGTGGACGAAAAACTATCCACGTATAATTCGTATATTATCAAGCTAACAAAACGCCTCTCCGAAATACGCGAAATGGCCGGCGAAAATCAAAATCGCGTGAAGGAAACAACCAAAAAATATTACGACAAGAAAGTCCGTCCTTTCCCAGGTAAAGTGAGCGACCTTGCCTATGTCCTTAAGGAACCTCGTAAGGGTAAGTTCAACTCCCAATATTATGGCCCATTTAAAATCGTCCAGGTAACTGACCATAGTCATATAATACTAGAGGCAGAAAATGGGAAAAGGATAAGGAAGCATGCCGACAAGGTAAAACTGGCAGTGGTATAAGCCGCTAGCCAGTTTGCTGAAATTGTACCATAAAAAAATATATCGGAATGTACAGCGGAGCTACGCAGTAATTGCCGTAAGCGAAGCAAACATGTGTATGAGGGTGCGCAAGTATGAGTGTGAGAGGTACCAGTAAAGCGTGTGTAAACATGTTATCTGCATGTGTTCGCAGAAGAGTGCGGGAGTGAGAAAGCGAGACGCGTAAACAGCCAGTGTAGGAGTACGAGCCACTGTCCACCAATTCGACGATGTTGTGCGTGTGGGTGCTTCTAGCCTCGACAGCCCTGGCCGCCGCAGAGCTTCGCAGCAACAACGCGTATCACATAACACCCATGGAAGACCAACCGGGAATTTACTACGAGAGGGTGGCCCCCCTCCGCCTGCAACACGTGGACTGGAGAGTCACCGTGTTTATGGATATAGACGCTTTCACTACGGATGCACCCCCCGCTGAAAGGCAGTTAAACGAAGCGTTCAAGGCATGCTGCCGGGTCACGACCAGGGAGGCTTGCCGTGAAATGACAAATTTGGAGTATCTTCAAGAACTAATGCAGCGCGCTAAAGAAATGGCAGATAACCTTCAAGCCATTTCTCACAACTCCAGACTCAGCGCGCCAATTAAGCCGTTACAAATCCGAACCATGAAGAAACGATCGGTACCACTAGGTTTCATTGGGTCGCTTAGCAAATCGCTATTCGGCACAATGAACGAAGAGGATGCTACGTATATCAATGCGCAGATCAATCGTTTGTTTAGTGAACAATCCAACCTAACTCAAATAATCAGCAAGGAATTACACGTAACCCACTCAAGATTCCAGGAGTTGCATCGCGAACATCTGATGGAATTAGACATGGTTGACAAACTGCAAGCACGAATTAATCAACTATCCAACCAGACGAGTATAATGTTGCGCCGGAACGTCTTAACCAACTTCGCATACTGAGTGGAGGCTTAGGTCAAGCAATATATCCAGACAAGCGAGAAGTACTTGCACGCGATAACGATGGCTAGAGAAGGACGCTACGATCCCAGCATGTTAACAGCAACGCAGCTGACCGCCATCACGAAGGAAATACAGACTCGGGCACCCGATTTTGAATTTCCTCTCGCGACCGAGTACCTACGAGGAGAATCATTGTCCCGCGTAGTCAACACGGATATAGTGTTTCACTCGGGCAGGATCCTGATTGTAGTTCATATTCCCCTGCTCGAGCGAGCGGCTCATCATCCTTACCGAATGCACGCGTAGCCAGCCTCCCAACGCGGAACGCTACTAAACGGATCGGCTCATATTCAACCGTCGGCGCCGTATATAGTTGTGTCGGCAGACCGCCGTACATACTTTATGGCAGACTCCGTATACATCAACGATTGCACCAGTGTAGAGCGCCGTTACATCTGCTCGATGGAGACCCCTCTGAAAGAGGTATCGACATCGCGGCAATGCGAGGTAGTAATGCTAATAAACCCTTCAATCGACGCATATAGGCACTGCGATGTGAGGATACAAACGACCGACGACTCATTCTGGAAGCATCTATCCTCCCAGGGTGGATGGCTCTAGTCGTTGCACGCACCAGAACATCTCCATATACTCCGTCCGGCAAGGATGCAAGTCTCAACCACATTGAAAGGTGCCGGGATACTCCACCTCAGCGCTGACTGTGTTGGACGCACCCGAAGTACCTCCTTTACTGGAATGCGCGTTTACGAGAGTCGTGAACAATACTTTTATGCGCCGGAAATTCCACTGAATATCTCTCTAATTGTCCCCAGCTTCGGAGAACCGTTGGAGGGAAAATTAGAAAACTCGGAACAAGGCAACATACTGTCGCAATATACCGGGAAGGACCCAGCATGGCGAATGTCACGTGCTGACGAATCCCTGGACGACGTGCAACAGCGACTTTCAGACATCGGCAGCCACCGCCGTGACAAGGAGGAGCAGCACGTCTTGTTTACGACCGGGTTTGCCCTGGACCTCCTTCTTGGAATATTATTGGCTACTTACATATGGCGAGCCAACATCTACAAAGTGGCTAAATGGATTGGGTTGCCATGCGGACGCCCGAAGCGTACGGCACATGCAACACATTACGAAGATATCGAGCTCGCCCAGACAAAACAGAACCCATGTCGAGACCACGGCGGCGCCGAAAACCCGAGTGCGGCCCCAGGAATTGCCCTACGTACACGGTACGAAGTGGAAAAGGAAAGAACAACGGGTCAACCCAAGGGAAGAGGAGGAGAGTCTTCTTGCCCCCTTCCCCGCCAAGAGGCTGAGGTGGCATACTAGGAAAATAACACCCTCAGAGACATCGATACTTCTCCCACTACCACGCCAAAGGGAAGGAGAGCCAGAGGGCCTAACCAACGCCATTCGATTCCCGGAGTTAGACCCGAGCAGTCGCAAACTACAGGAAAAATTCAGTGCTTTAAAAATCGAAAAATGTCCGACGCGATTTATCTAAATACGTTCGCCAGGGCGACGGCAGACAAGGAGTGCGCGGTCTGCCGCGAAAGCCAAACGCGTTGCCCAAACTGGATAACTTGCTACTTAAAATGGGCGGATCAGGGGGATGGATCGGACCTCAGCCCCTGTCCTCTGTGTGAAACAGAGCGACCGGGAAAGGAACAGGTGTCTCACGCACTCTCGTGCTTACCCAAGTGCGAGATAGCGATCCGGCCACCGGTACGAGTACCAGCGCCAGTACGAGAGCTACCACCGGCAAGAGTAACAGCACCCGAACCAGCACCGGCTGAGGCGGCGGTCTCGACCGTTTCGCCGAAGCTGGTGGTGACAGCGGTACCTCCGACGTCGAAGGCGACTACGGCAGCGATGACCAAGGCGGTGGAAAAGCTGAGGCGCGGCATCTGCCCAACCTGCGGAAAGAGCGGAGACAACCAGCATTGGGAGGAATGCTACTTGGAGCGTTTCCTCTCGCGCCGGAGGTCGGCAAGCTCGACCTGCACAATCTGCGGCGAGAGTGTCGGGAACAGACCGGGCCTACACGCGGGCCACTGCGTGGAAGCTTTCGGTCGCCTCCTCGGCGAGAGGAAAGCCTCCGCCGCACAAGCAGCTCCGAAGGCCACCCGAGAGGAAAGACCAGCGCCAAAAATCAACGCACCAATGCAGGCGACGACGTCACGACGCCATTCCCCTGCAAATACCAAAGAAAAGGCAATACAAACCGGGCGGGATACCAAAGAAAAGGGGATCCAAACCGACCACCCGGTCATCTTGGAGGGAGAAGAGGCTTCCTCCTTGATCGACTACAGGAGGTTGACCAGGGTGATGATCCCCGCCGTCCGCACGCGGATCCTGGGTCGCTGGATCACCCTCGAAAGGGAAATGAAGCAACTCCTGGGACCCGCAGAGGAGGAAGAACCAGCAGAGGGTGACCTGATCGGCTGGGAGGAACCACAAGGCGAGATTCCACCCGCAACGCCAGGATCTCCGGCGAACCTCGCGGACGTCCTGGAGGATGAACCGGAGGTAGTCGAGGACCTGATCCGGTAGGAGGAACCGCAAAGCGAGACTCCACCCGCAACCCTCCGGGCCGAGCCAGCACAGACGAAAGGAGACAAGAACACCAAGGCCGTCTGAGGACACCCGAGGACCAAGCTCACGAAGGCGACGCAGCTGGCGAGACGCAAGGACGACCGAGCGACGAGCCAGCAGTGTGGTGACAAGTGAGTGACAAAGCCAAAACTAAAAACGTGTTGTGTGTGTGTGTGCGCGGGTCATGAAAGAGCGTATGTGCAATACACAAACAATGTAAATACCGAATGTATGAAATATGCGGTCAGCGGTGAGCCAACCCTCCAGTGTCCGTGTCACCGTCGGCCCGGCGCACCGAGTCGATGGGGGCATCGACACGTAAGGGGGGAGGGATGTCACGAGCGCCGCATATTTACTCAAAACTGTAATATATTACCGATTGTATCGATTATTATTTTATATATTATTATTATCTTTAGAAACAAGGAAGCATAGTTTTAGTTAATCTATACAAAATATTTTATTATAACCAGTTCGTGGAGTAGCCAAGCGCAACGGCGTAGTTGGACAGCCAGCCACGTCAGCGTCTTCGCGCCCGCCAGATCCCGGGTGTAATCAACACCGGGATGAGGCGAGCGCGAAATCACGCGCTTCGAGGATGACTGTCGCGAGGTGAGCCTTAGTCTGGAACTGTGTATTTAGCGAAAACATCGAATTGTAAATTCAGCGGAAACTCGCTCGCCGCCCGACGTTCCAAGGGGTGTCGGACGAGCGAGCGAAGGCAGTCCCGTTAGAGACAGGATCAAACCAACGTCAACGGAAACAGGCTCCTTCAAAGCTGTCGAGTATAGAGTTATAAGTCTTGGGTCTCCGACGATTAGAGAGAGCATTCCTTTAAATCTATACGCGGTGATCCAAGCGTCTCGCGTCGCGACGTTAGCCTTCGAAGTTTGACTTTAAGTGTAGGAAGCTGTGCCACGAACTTAATCAAGTTGTGTAGTCTTCATTGAATGTGAGTGTGAAAGCGTGAGCCGTTCCGCGAATTCGGAGCTGAACCACCGAAGAGTAAGTGCGAGAGAGAGAGAACGTGAGTAGTATAAGAACATATTGTAAGCTTCCTTGTCTAGAACCTTTGCTGCTTTTAGTTTTGATTCATTAAACATTTTTACTTTGCTTCCTTCAAAATATTGGTGCAATATAATTGAAATCCTCCAAACCTTTTCCCAGGGAACGCCCTGTAGAGGACGTTCACCTACCAACCCACCGAAAAATTAAATATAAACCTCAGTGAGATCTAGAGGGTTGAAGCCGTCGCGTGCGAGACCGCTCCGCACGTGACAATAACATTCCCCCACCATATAATTTGAAATTTGGTGGAGGGTGAGGAATGTCACGTGGTTGATATCAAATACGTATGTTTGTGAATGTGCGCGCACCTTCAAGCATTCTTAGAGCGGTAGTGACCTAACACCGCAGATCCGTGGATCTGAATGTACCGCGGCTTTTAGTCGACCTTGGATGGAAAACAATTCTCAGAACCATCAATTTTGGAATATCGGGTGGTTGATAACGTGGAAAAGGAATGTGAGGTGGTTGATGTTACACATCAGCGATATCCGAGTGAATAAAAAACAATTCTCGGAACTATCAATTTTGGAGTGTCGCGTGATTGATAACGTGGGAAAATAATGTCGGGGTGGTTGATGATACACATCAGCAGTCCTACCGTGGGAAAAGAATTTGGAGTGGGTAATGTTACACATCAGCAGTTCTATCGTGGGAAAAGAATGCGGGACGGTAAAAAAGTTTTCGCCGCCGCTGCACCCTCTATCGTTGGCAGGCGAGCACTACAGACGTTGACCTTTGGTCGGTAAGATTGTCCGTAAAACAGCATGATTTTGACCTTTTACCGATAAGAGTTGCCGGCAAAGCGGTGCGATTCTTACCGTCGACCGATACAACTGTCGGTAAGGTTGCACGGTTTTGACCTTAAGTCGGTACGGCAGACTGTGACGTCATCGCGGAAAAGGGTTTGAGTCTATGGAGAATGTCGGTAAGTGTCGGTAACAGGAAACTGCGTGTAGAACCCGCCTCGTTATGCTACTGGCCGCATTGGTCGCAATCTCAATTATCACCTCAACTCATTTCCTCACTCCCTTTTCGTTATTACTTAAAACTACGCATCCGAGTTTAACCTTCCCCGTGAAGTCTCAGCGTGGTTCGCGAGTTTAAACGCTCCCCCTTTGACGATTCGTGACCTACCCGAACGGCAAAACTTTATTATAATAGACTCGACGTGGCCCCGTGTAACGGAATTTGGTTGCACTCAATTCGAGACAATAGTGCCTCGGCTTAATCCGGTGGCTCGACTCGACCTTCTCCATTACTCGAAATTGGCTCTACTTTATCACGCGCAACTCAGGCTACGGTCACCAAACGAAAGAACCGGCAAACGAATTTCGAGGATTTTTCAACAAGCAAATTACAAACTGCTATCCTTTCTCGGACAAGCCCCCGCCCAATTACTCTCGAAATTGGATCGCGAGGATATCAGCAACGTTTGCGGCTTCACATCCAGTGGACAGAACTGCCAACTTCCTCGTGACTTCTGCAGCTCATCGACACTCGCAACTATACTTTTTTTTCAATAAAACCAAAAAACCCAACACGCTACTTTGAAGCCTTGCCTTTGTTAGCCGCCAGAACTACAGTGATCTCGGATGGTCGATCGGCCACAACGCCGATCTCGTTACGCTAATCCTCAGTGACGTCGTCACCCTAAGAATGCGCAACAATCGATCTGTCATCAATTTCGGAGATTGCGCAACTTGACGCGCACCTGTCGTCGCCACGCGGCGCAGAACTTAACGCTAGATCGCGATGTCGTCTTCCGCGCAGCTCCACGGGGTCCTGGGGTTGGGCGGGGTGGTGCTCCCTCGTCGCTAGCTGGTCTCTCGCGGTTGCCTCGGTCGGGCGTAGGCGGGGTGAGCGGGGAGGCTGCGGCGCGCCGGCTTCCGACGGGAATCGCTTCCGCCTTGGATTCCCGCGCTGCACGGATCTGCGTTGTCTCCTCCTCCGCAGCCTCGGTATCCTTGCCGCGAGATCTCCGCGGTTTCGCCTTGCCTCGAAATATCTTCGGCGTCGGAGTTGGTCGCTGGCTTGTGGCCGGTGTACTCAAAAAAAAAAAAATAAAACAAAAGCCTGCAATATCTTATTCGTAATTTGCTATTACGTCCCTGTCGAAGCCCGGATTCGTGACTCCAGTTCTGGCGCTCTCTATGATTATCTCACTACTCGATTTCCGAAACCCTCATCCCTGGATTCCGCCCAAGGTTCAGGGAGTAACTTGTAACGGGCAGGCGTAACTGAAACGCCAAATTACAAGCTATAGGATAAAAATGTAGACGTAGAATTGTTGTAAATATTTGTGTTTGATGCCTCGGACGATCCACCATCAGGCGGAAACGTTTCATCATCAATACGATATTAAATGGGTTTGAAAATGCAAATTCATATGCTAACAATTATTTATTATTGATATTTCGGGAGATTATTCATATTTATTCGTTTACCACGAGAAAAGTTTTCAGAGAATGACAAAAAGTTTTCAGAAAACAAGAAAGAGTTTATGTGGGAATTTTTGTATCTTCGAAGAAAGTATTACGCCAACGGGGAAATCAACTGTACGTGAAATGACTGGGATTTGATAGTTTGCACAACAGTTGGATAGACAGGGTTGATTTGTAAGACAATAAAATATATACATCAATCATACAAAATAAATTTTTATTCTTTATTTTTACCTATAATTAGTTTATATCGGCAATCAATAACACTTAATACCACAATTAAACTGATTCCCTAATATGTTGTTAGATGTACTAGCGATAATGATGCTCGGTTGATTTTACATATTACAACTGCTCAGGTATGATTGGCTGGTGGGCGTGACCAGTTACCGATGTTCCATATAAAACCGGTTTGCGGTTGAAAAACTTGTACATCATTCACAAATGATTTGCTTAGCTCGATATCATTCAGCAGTGTTCTCGAAAGCATAAAGGTGTAAGGTGAAGGTTGCGAATCAGAAATTGACAACAAGAAATCATCGCAAAAGAACAGTTTGCAGGCTTGAGAAGGCACTCAATCTTGGGAATCACGATGATCATACAAATGATTCTCAGAATTCTCAAGCTACCCGAAAAAAGAAAAAAAGAAGTGACCGAAAATAGCCCTGACCGATTTCTCGTAGAGAAGGAGGAGGAGGAGAAGTGGGAGGAGGACGAGGAATTATTCATCAAGTTTTCGGACAAGGTGTTGGAGTTCTCGCAGTAGAAACTTTTGGACCACATTGAGGATGTACGGTCGGCCCGAGAGAGACCGAACAGCCTATATATCCTGAATTACCTTAATTATAACATACCTATAGAAACAATTTTTAGGCGATGGGACGGGGTTGCCGCAATAATCTGAGATATCGAAAGTAGTGATGATGATGATGATGATGATGATGATGATGATGATGATAAATATTATTTTCGCCCTGGGGGCAAACTAGTAGCGAGAAAGTTCACGGATCATCAACAACATCCCTAGTCTATCTAATTGCGGTGTCGTCATCCGGTTAATTAATAGAAAAGAATATATTCGAAGTATGTGGAAAATATTATTTTCGCCCTGGGGGCAAACTATTAGCGTAAAAGTTTACGGATCATCAACAACATCCCTAGCCTATTTAATTGCGGTGTCGTCATCCGGTCAATTAACACAAAAGAATGTATTCGAAGTATGTGGAAAATATTATTTTCGCCCTGGGGGCAAACTATTGGCGTGAAAGTTTACGGATCATCAACAACATCCCTAGCATATCTAATTGCGGTGTCGTAATCCGGTCGATTAACACAAAAGAATGTATAAGAAGTATGTGGAAAATATTATTTTCGCCCTGGGGGCAAACTAGTAGCGTGAAAGTTTAGTAATCATCAACAACATTCCCAGCCTATCTAATTGCGGTGTCGCAATCCGGTCGATTAACACAAATCCGAAGACTTCAATGAGTTTCTACTTTTGTGAGTTGTTCAGGATTCTTCTTAGCGTTCGGAGTTCACTCGAGATGGCGGCGCATGCTGGCCGTCGCCTCGCTTGGACTTCGAACCCGACGAACGATCCCCCCCCCCCCCCCTTTTTGACTTTTCGACATGAGGCTCCACCGCCATCTTTCGACCGGTATTCTTCGAAAAAGCCACGATACGTTCACATCGTGCTCTTCAGTTTTCCAAGAGATTACTAACACATCCCTGGCTCACTTCGTCAAATTCAATCAACGATCTCTCGCGATTTACGCCCGCGATTCGTTCCGCGATATCGTTTCGTTTTTCGGTCTCTTCAGTTTATAAATATTCGTTGAGCTTTTCCAGCCAAAAAAAACGCGTGTGTGCGAAAGGCTTCGCCATCGTTTGCGCGACCACAGTTCCCCATTTTATATATTTAAAATTTATCCAAAACCCAAGGGAGTATAAATCACAATTATATTTCTTTGTTAATTTCTGGGTGCGGACTCTTCGATTTATTTCTGGCCCCTTCATCTTTTCCATCCTCAATTTTCCTCACGATCACTCTTCACCAGAATTCGCGGTCTTTTCCAAACATGAGTACTTTACAGAATGTGTATGATAATGCGGATTATATTGAAGAATAGGATCGTATCTGTGCTGCGCAAGTGTCAACACGTATTTTTTTCCTGTGTGATTAGTGACATGCCATCCAGGGCATCTTAGTGCTAATAAATCATCTTACAATAACTATTCTCATCGGAAAAAAACCCTTATCAATCGTGAATAATAAGTTTCACAACATAGACTTTAATTTAATTAATATAATTGTTAATTCACTTCGCAATAGATTTAGGTTATGTCTTATGGAATAAACACAACCGAAGTAGAAACCTACATTGCCGACCAAGCCGACACACCGAGTCAGCTTGGTTCTCCTGCAGGTGTCACCACCAACCCAATAATATATACGGCCGTCACTTCTGCCGCCACAACAAGCCAAAACGTAGAGGCACCCGAACAGCTTCTATGCAGACTAAACCCAGCAGCTCCAGTCTTCGTCTCTTCAAATCATGAGGACACCAATAATGCAAAAATAGTTAAAGAAACTGCTACAACGTCCGCTAGCAAAAGAAAAAGAGGTCGACCGCCAGGTTCGGTTGCTTTAAAAAACCAACTCGGTGAATTCAATAACTAGTTACTTCTCCCCCGCCTCTTCTAAGGGAGGCTGCCTTACTCAGACGTTAGCCGACTCGTCGCCAGAAATCTCTCCGCCATCCAAACTACAACGATCATCCTCTTCTCCTCCTTTTATACGATACACTATTTCAGACTCTCCAACAATGTCTCCTCCAAACTCTCCCACCACAGTGTCATCAGTAACAGAAATCTTCGAAACGTTCAAAAAGTGGAGAACAGAGGACCAAAAGGACAGAGAAGAAATGAAAAAGGAATTGTTAAGGGAGATCGCAACATCACAGGAAGAACACACTCGTCTACTCAAGGAACAGACGAAGAAGTTGCGTGAAGAAAATAAAGAACTTCGCTCTCAAATAAAGGAACTAAGCGACAGAGTTACGGCACTAGAGCTGTGCTCACAAGTTGGAGATACTCCGGAATCCGTCAACCTAAGCAATTTGGCTCTCCTTGAGAAACGACTAGTCAAGGCAAGTATCTCATTTATAGACAAACTAAGCAGGAAAAATAATATTATAGTGCGAGGCCCAGGTTCAGTTTTAGAAGACAATGTTACCGGATCCCTGAACAAGTTCATCGAAGAAAACCTCAAAATTAAGGATGCGGCTTGCTCAGCAAACTGGGTTCACGGTAACAAACCGTTCATTCAAGCCACCCTCAAGGACCAAAAAGTAAAAGCGGAAATAATGGCGAAGAAGAAATTTCTAAAAAACCTGTGTACATTGACCATGATCTAACGCCTGCAGAGAGCTTAGCTGCATACAAACTCCGCCTAGAAGCAAAAAAGCTAAGAGGCGAAGGCAAGACCGTCAAAATAGGACACCAGCGCATTTATGTAGACGGTGTGTGCCACCAATACGACCCGGTGCTTCAGAAAGTAGTCAAATCTACCCAAACGAGCAAAGAAAATACTTCAACTTAGCCCAACGAAACTCGCAATAGTAATTTATCGCAAGAAAGAATGGACTTTCAACAGAACTTTCAATAACTCAACCGGCTCAAGTAATATAGTTAAACAGAACAGAAAGCACAACTCTTTCAGCATATGTTTTTGGAATGTGAGAGGTCTTTCTAACCTAAAAGACTATCAAAACTTCCACGGAGACGTACTCTGCATATCGGAGACCTGGACAACCTCGAACGTAACAAATCTAGCTAACTTTAAAGATTGGTATACAACCTGTTCTCCAGCCACTGAAAGCAAAACATTCGGTAGAGCCAGCGGAGGTCTGCTTACATTATGCAAAAACAAGAGCAGCGCAATAATAGAAATCACTGATAACTGGATCTTCAACAAATACCAATCAGACCACATCTCGCTCATCATCGGCTCCATATACTTAAAGCCAGATCAAAAAAATCTGAACTCAGTACTTCACCAAATGCAACTAACCCTAAATATAATCTTCGCCCAAGCATCAGACGCGATAATTCTCGAAGGTGATTTTAACGCAAGAATTGGTGATCCGTTACCGGAGGACGAAAAATTGTTCGAAGGTACCACGCTCAACTCCAGGAGGAATTTTAGTGACCACATAACAAACCACCAAGGAAAAACTCTTTTAGATTTTATGAACAGCAATGGATTCATCCTTTTAAACGGACGCACAGCAAGTGATGAACTTGGTGGGTTCACCTTCAGAAGTGCAATGGGCAAGAGCACAATAGATTTCATTTAGATAAACACTCTCAGCATTAATCTGATCAAAGATGTAAGAATTAAACATATAATATCCAATTCAGATCACCTGCCAATCACAGTCACCCTGTTCTCGAACATCTCCGGTACACCGGACATATCCGAAGACACCTTACACACTTACAGATTAAAATGGAGCCCAGCACTCGCAGACATCTATCGCGAAAACTTACAAAACTCACACTTGATCTCACTGGATTTTACGATGTCCTCAGTAAATACTCTCCATGAAAACTTCTGCAAGGCAGTTACGGTGACAGCTTGCAGTTTGGGAATGAGAAAAAAGAACGCCCAATCATCCAACGGATATAAATCCAAACCACGGTACGACCTTGAATGTAAGACCAAAAAGCGTGAGGTTACTCTCTTACTGCAATACTGCAAAAAAGAGCATCCAGCATCTCCCCTGTTGAATATATTTTCACAAAAAAAAAGGGAATACTTTTCATTAATACAAGCAAAGAAAAAACTATGGTGCAGGAACAACACGATATGCTAGACGAGGAAACAACGATGGAAGAACTAATAAAGAGCCTGAAAAAAAGCAAATGTGGCAAAGCACCAGGCATGGACAACATAAGTAATGACTTTCTGGAAGAGCTGCCGGAAAATTGGCTCTATTACATTCAAGTTTTCTCCAACAAAATTATACAAACCGAAATCATTCCTGATGATTGGGCCCAGGTAGTCATGTTTATGCTGCATAAAAAAGGTGATAGCTCAGATCCAGACAACTACAGGAGTGAAGCTTTGATAAATTCAATCGCCGAAGTCTTCACCAACATTTTACATGACCGATTAAGGCAATGGGCAGAAAATAACAAGCTAATACCAGAAGAACAAGCCGGATTTTGCACGGGGAAAGGTTGCGCAGACAACGTGTTCTTGCTGCAAACGATAATACAAATGCAACTACGATTTCCTGACACAACGGCGTACATTCTCTTTATAGACTTCAGAAAAGCTTTTGATAAAGTACCTCATAACATCCTCTGGGCTAAACTAAAAAACCTTGGTATTAGCAATAAACTCATAAGGATACTCATCAACTTCTACAGCAAAAGCAGGATGAACATCAGGAAAGACCACCACCTGTCTGATCCCATTGACATAACCGAAGGAGTACTACAAGGCGACATACTCAGCCCGTTGCTGTTCATTCTATTTATTGCTGATATAATCAAATTCTTCGAGAATCGCGACGTCGAAGGACTAAACCTAAACAATCTCCGTCAGATACTCATGTTATTATATGCTGATGACATTGCCGCTTTATCTCACTCTGCCTCAAGTTTAAAAGCAACACTGAAAGTATTGGAGGAATACTGTGACACAAACGGCCTGGAAGTTAACATCAGAAAAACAAAAATAATGGCCTGTCGTACATCAGGAAGGATCAAGAAAAAGGATAAAGGCTTCCAATTAAAAGGCAAAAGTATTGAGGTGGTCAAGACATACACATATTTGGGTGTTGCGTTTTCAAGCAACCTGCAAGGGGATATAGCAGCCACCGAAGCATCCAAAAGAGGCAAACAAGCAATCGGATCAACCTACTCAATTCTTTCTAGGCTCAGAGCAGAAACTTGGCTTAGCAGAAAGAAACTCCATGACAGCATGATCAAAACAACGCTGCTATACTTAGTACACATCTGGGGTCTCAGGAAAGAAATACTAGACAAACTTGAAGCAACTCACCTGCTTTATTTTAAAAGAATTTTCCATCTTCCTGTCTGTACGCCACATTATCTTCTACGCCTCGAACTCGACATACCACACATTTCTATAGAAGTACTAACATACGCATACACCTGGGTAATTAAAATACTAGACATGAGAGAAGACCGACTGCCCAAGCTCGGCTTGACTAGACTTATTCAACTATCTGCCAATTACAAAAGTCCAAACTTGAACTGGACCTTACAAGTTAAGTCGTTGCTTTCTCTCATTGGTGAAGAACAAATGTTTGAGGACATGAACACAACTCATTGGAAGGTAAATAAGGACAGGATCCTCAACAAGTACCGCTCTTTCCTCAAACTTCAAGACCTTAAACGCTACTCAAAGTCTGAATCATGTCAATCACCCATACCAAGGTCGCTGGAAAACTCGCTTCCAATATACCTGACAAGAGGCTCGTTCCACACAATAACACCTAAACTACAGCTCAGAGTCGCCAACATATACTCGTGCAACATATCAACGAAGCTGGGGGTGATTAAATAGAACCGGCAGAATTGTGCCGCTTCTGTCACAACTCAGAAAAGGAAACAATAGTTCACTTTCTGATAAACTGTACATTCTTCAGCTCTCCTCGCTTCGAATACCTGCAAATATACAAGGAAGATGGCGACCATCTCAACTTAATTATAATTTTAGATGACCATTCCACATCTGGCTCCAAAAATTTATTAAACTATTTAACAGCGTGTTCAGAGTTATTAAACAGTATCACGGCAAACTAGTTCTGTTTGACTCAATACACATTACTTAACGGCCTTAAAATGTACATAAACCTTTCTACGTTTTTTTATTTTTTTATTTTTATTTTTATTTTTTTTTATTTGTTCATGCTCAATTTTAAACTTATTGTTTGTAACATTATACGATCTCATGAAAAAAGTGTATCAAAGATACGTATCTTAAAAATCACTTTAAATAAATAATGATAATAATAATAATAATATTGAAAAATAAAATTTACAATAATTCATCGTGTATTCTACAACAAATAAAATTTATAATATTTTTACATTTTCCCATCAAATAAATTTATATGTGTTACGTCCGTGAGTAGAGTTACTCCTGAGAGGTAAGAGTAAACTGGTTGGCTTCGCTTTTACGTTCCAGGTCAACCGGAAATCAGGATGAGGATTGAATAACGTAGGGTTTGTTTGAGATATGACTTATATATTTATTTCGAGGAAGCTCAGATGGCGGTAAAAACGAAGTGCGCTGTATGAAGCTATGTAAGAAGTCCAGATGTGACGTTGTTGAGAGTTAGAATAGGAGTGTGCCTCGAGACGTGAAACGTACGGGTGCAGAAAAGGTGTGACAATGCTAGGATTAGGGAATGGAATTTGATGAGTAGGCGCGATAGTGAATAGCGTGAGACTACGTAGAGATAAGAGGACAGGACAGAGACCATGAGATTAATGTAAGAACTGTGGGAGAGTTAGCGAGTAGGAAAAATAGAGAGAAGTGGTATGCTGGACGTAACACCCCCCCCCCCCCCCCCCCCCCCCCGTCAGAGGGAGCATAGCGGTAGATATGGTCCCGAATATGGGAAGCAAGAAGGTGGAAATGTCATATACAGTAGTGAAACATGATTTCAAAGTATGTGCTTAGAATTAGTTTTACAATTTTTCTTATTATAGGTAGTATATGGTATTTATAATCTGAATATAATATGTTGTCCGCATATATGAAAATGATAATTGATGTGTGTTTACAAGTATGTAGTCGCAGTATGAATGTAGATTGAATATTGATTGATGCGCTTAGCAACATTAGTTGGATATTTGAGGATAAGTGTTTGTAATAGTAAGTTTATATTCTGGATTACGTATGAGCGTAAGGCATATAGTTATAATACTATGGTTACATAATGTTGTTTAAAGCTAGGCGCCTAGGGTTAATGCGCATGGAAGCGGGTTAGTACACTTAGGATTAAACAACAATGATATCTTTGATTCGCTGGGTACTAAGTAATACTATTTTTTTTTTTTTTTTTTGAGATATTGAGATACAGAGTTTGACCTATTCGTACAATGATATCGGTTATAAGTGTATATATATTTTGGGCAAATTGTAAACTAAGGGTATAAGATCGTCAATACAATCATTTTAGTGCGGTAGTGTACACAAGCATTTATTTTACTTATGTCTGTTTGACAGCGCAACAGCAGATCTTGGTAGCAATATAGTAGTTGTCTATTTGTAATAAGGTTTTCGTAAGGTTTTAAGTACTGGTGGGTTTAAAGGAAGCGGAGGTGGTGTGTGAGGAACTGCATGATGGGTTTCTACTTCGTTGGGAATGGGTAGGACAGAAGAAGTAGGTGGGTGGATAATATTTAGCTCGATTGGATTGTCATACCCTGTTTGTAAGGCTCTAAATGTCTGGTTCGTTTTTTTTGTTTTACAATGTGTGCACAGAGTAATGACCTTGCCGAGGCATGAGTGACGGTAGAATAAGTATAGGGTTGCGAGAGATAGCAAACCTACACCGCTGTAAGTAAGAGCGTCCTTGATGTGAAACATATAGCGCTGTGTGCGGTGGTGTGTGCTGATATCAGTAGCTTGTTTTACGATATCCTGAAGCGATAGTCCGGTATTGGCCAAGGCATGTACATTTATGTGCGAGGTTTTGTGGAGTGGGGGGATTGCAATTAAGGATAAATTTGTGGTTTCATTTAAATTAAGGTTTTTGTATATCCGGTCCAGATCGAGGGTAAAGTTCGGGATGTATAAGTGAGTTTCCGATGAGGTCGAATACCTAGTTGTGGAGAGTGTTACCTCACCTGTGTGACCGGTGCACTTGTTATTTAGCCGTAATATTCCGGCTCCTGAAATGGTGATTCGCGAGGTGTGGTCGTTCGGACATAATATATGTACGGTTTCTGGTTTTGCTGAAGAAAATATCCAAGCATTGGCGACGGAAAGTTCCGTCCAATATGTGCCCTCGAAAGATGTTAGTCTAACGTCGCAATTTTTTGTTACTGATTGTGAAGAGTGGAGAGACAAGTCGACTTCGCATAGCTTGTGGATTCCGCTGTGGAATAGTGGTTGACTTTGTCTGCAAATGTATCTGTTTTGCGTTTGGATACATTTGTTGATTTTCGGTTCGGATAGCTGGAAGTATGACGCT
Organism: Neodiprion lecontei; assembly: GCF_021901455.1. NCBI lineage: Eukaryota > Metazoa > Arthropoda > Insecta > Hymenoptera > Diprionidae > Neodiprion > Neodiprion lecontei. The sequence goes on along the minus strand of NC_060266.1, from coordinate 15,326,415 downwards.
CTATTTAGTGTTATTGCTATATAGTCAGCACTGGGTTGAATGTATGCGAATTAGTTGGAAATCGTGTCGTAGGATTGTCTAACTGGTATGGGTAGCAAGTGGTATAAATTGAAAGTATCTCTATTTAATATGGGTATTGAGATGACGTAAATCAATCGCGGCTCAAAATATGCGATTTCTACTTTCGATACTCGGACTAACTCTTCAGCGTATGCGGCGTCTATGGGAACGGGAAATTCTAGAAGAGGTTTCAGCAATTGAATGTGTTGGATGCTCGAAATCAGTTGTTCTGGAGATAATATTTTTGGATGTATTATTCCTTGTTGTGCAAGGAGGATAGCGTCTATAAGGTTGTTAAGATCAAGTTCGTAATTATTCATGTATCTGTCTAGGTCAATGAGGTGTCTAATAAGTGAGATTGCAGTCGTGCTTGTGGACATGAATCTTCCCGAGATAGTCACTTGGTTGCTTAGGGTTGCCAATATGCGGTCTTGTAATTCGTTGTGGGATGCAACGTTATCTAGTTCGTTACGATATGCGCCTGGTGTCGATTGCACTATATTTGATTGTTTGTTTAGCAGGATTGCTAGATGGTTTGTATCGTTGCAGCGTTGTATAGATTATCTACCTGTTGGTTCAAGTATTCACCGTCTTCTACATCTAGTGTTCCAAAAAGTGATTTGGAGAGGCTTCCCACAAAGTTTAAGGCTCCTCTTTTGTCGCGTTGCGTTGCTAACTTGGCCAGCTCCCGGTGCGCTTTGTTAACTGTGCGCTGACCAATCAATGATTTTATTTGCTTCTGGTATTCTTTGATTGTACTTATTCTATTGGCTAACAATTCTATATTCTCACTCGTTTCGCATCTACTTGCTGAGGTAGTACATTTTTCGCGTATTTTGTTCAAATAGTCTGTAATTTTTAATATCTGGGATGACATGTTACCAAGATCCACATAGTTGATTAGCGTCCATTCTTCGTTAAATGTCCGTAGATTGTTTATTTGTTCAAAGTGGATGCCGGGATTAACGTCAAGTTGTTGTATTTTGTACGGTATTTCATCGTGGTCGGTGGTTTCCGCACTGGCCCTCTAATGATATACATATTCTACTGAGTTTGCTAAAGCATGATTACTGAGCAAATCGCGTCTTGTTATTGTCGGTCGTACTGTGTTTGCTATTGAAGGGGTTAATGTGAGATTTTACGATGTATGTGCGATTTTCAGTTTATCAAGATGAACTATTTCTGTTTTGTTGAGCGTGAGGTATATTTCGGCATTAACGTCATCTATTATTCGTTTGATTACATACGGGCCTTTATAATGATCTTGGAATTTTGACCTTGTTTCGTTTAATAGGTAGACAGTTTGTCCTACTTCAAATCGTTGTGGGTCAATCGTTCTGTCGTAGTGTTCTTTACTTTTCTGTTTAGCTTGTTTCAGGTTCAACGCGGCGCGTTTACGGATGTCTGTGAGATTCGCTATTAGATCGAGGAGGAATGTATCGTACGTATGCGTGGATGTGTTGCTTAGTATCGCATCTGTCGGTAGTTTAGCTTCCGAGCCGAAGATCAGCTGGTGAGGTGAATAATGTGTACCGTCGTGTTTCGCTGTATTATAGCAGAAAATGGCGAAACGTATGAATTCATCCCAATCTTTACCTTCCTTGGTGTAATGTTTGATGTATTCGGTAATTACGAGGTGACTTCTTTCTAACGAGCCGTTTGATTGCGGTCTATGGGCGGTTGTTCGTACTTGTTTAATTTTGAAGAGCCTGCATATTTGTTTGAAAGCGGTACTCATGAAGTTTCGTCCCTGGTCAGTGAGTATAGTTCGCGGAGATCCATAGCGCGTGATGTATTCTTTAGCGAATACTGTCCCTATCGTCTTTGCCGTAGCACCGGGAATTGGAATGGCGTCTAAGAACTTGGTCAGATTGCACTGGATCGTCAAAAGGTAGCGGTTATTCGATTTCGTATTAGGGAGTGGACCAATTAAATCTAGAGCTACTTTGTCGAAGGCCTCTGCGGGCGTGTCAGTGATTGCCATGGGTAATTTTGTTTTGATCCTGACTAGTTTTTTCCTCTGGCAACTGCCGCAAGATCTGATGATATTTCGAATATGCTTTTTCATATTTGGCCAAAAATATTTTTCTCTTATTTTATTGAAAATTTTTGTAACGCCTTAGTGTCCTCCGATCAGTGACTCGTGGTACTCTTTGATCATGTCTTCGCGTAATCGTTCGTCTGGTATAATTGTAGTATTTCTACAAAGTGTTACTTGAATGTCTGAATCCGCAAAAATGTGATAAATGATTTCTTTAAAGATAGATCGTAGAATATCATCAACTCCTGGTCCTGACATGGGGAATGATATGGACCGAATGTCTAGTCCGGACAAGATAATCCTCAAGTTAACTAACGTGTAGAATATGTCGTCAAGTCTGCCCGGGTCTGATTGACGTGGTTTCACTACGAGGGTAAATATGTATATGTTGTTCTTCAACCGAGTTTTAATTACGTCGGATATTTCTAGATTCTGGTTTTGAAAGGATTCCATGCTTATTAGATTTCCGTCTATCAACTGTTTTTCTAGTCCTTCTGTCCAACCACAATTAGCTGATACGAAATGAGCGTAATTGTCGCACAACATGAGAAGTCCGTCGTTAGTTTCGGTTACGTTGGGTGTTGGTAATATGTCATTTTGATTTTGTATGAAGTAATCTGAGCAACAAAAGTTGTCATTGTCAATATGGGGGCGGTTCGGTTTTCGCTCTTCGGGATTGTCGCGACGTTGTGATCCTAAAGGTGGTAGCGTTGCCGTAGGTACAACGGAGGCATCGCTATCCGTGTCTTCAACAGCTGACTCCGGATCATGTGTCACGGAGTCACTCTCCGAGATATCAGTTGGGTAGCGCGAGGGAGTAGAAACCGGAGCATGTCTTGGAGCTGACCTAGTGCCGGTCCGACGCATTGGCCGACGAGTTAAAGGGGGAGCAGGGATTCTGGGTGTTGATGCGTCTGCTTCAGATTCAGAAGATGTCGAGTCATAATTCGGGTTTTGATAATTACAAATGGTGATCGTTATGTCGGAGTCTTTAAATATGTAATGGATCATCCGATTAACAAGGTTCCAGTCTAACTTATCTAAGCCGCAGCCTAGTCTTGGAATCGAGAGCGATTTGACTTTGTCTTGTTCTAAGCAATTCTTTAGATTTACCAGGGTGTTGAACAGTGTTTCTTCAGTTGGTTTCTGGTAGTGGTATTTTTTGGTTACTAGATTGTAAATGAGGCGGTTACCATGTGGCAGTGTCAATACGTTCGTTACTTCAGGGTCTAGTTGTTGTAGTTGATCTCGGGTGATTATTTTCCTATTGATTAGTTGTCCCGCGACTCCTCGTGATGTCTTACAGTCTGCCGAGATGCAGTGTGCCAGGTTATCTTGTCTGTCGAGGAGATTGACGCGTATCTCTTGAATAAATTTACTATGCGTTAATGGTAGGTGGTTAAGATCTGTTACAAATTCCGTGAATCGAGGGGCGTAATTTCGGCCTTTACTGGTAGTGGCTTCGGGTGTCGGCTTATTCAGTGTGTCGGACTGTTCTTCACGTATTTTAACACTACAACCCTGGGGCTTACCGGAGTTTTGGTGTGATTTGGATGAGGTGAGTGGTTGAACTCGTTCCGTAGTTTGCTTGATTAGTAGTTTTATCGACTATGATCGGTGCCTCCGTTGCGCTGCTATTGTCAGTTATACTGGCACTTGAGTCAGAGGTACCAGTAAAAGTCGAAGTGTCTTGTAATGCTTTGTTTCGTCTTCGTGGGGAAGGGCTGGTGGATTCATGTGCAGATCCATGCGCTCGTATTGGGTGCTGGTCTACATGTTTCATTCGCTTGTGAGCGCCGGTAGATGAAGATAGCGTATCCGGTTCGCAAGCACGTGTTGGATGTTGGTGAGCTTTTTTGGTGAGTTTGTGAGCGCTGGTAGACGAAGACAGCGTATCTGGTTCGCGAGCACGTGTTGGGTATTGGTGAGCTACTTTGGCGCGCTTGTGGGCGTCAGTAGATGAACATTCTGTATCGAGTCGTGGCCGTTCTGAGGTAATAGGTAGAATTCGGAAATTGTCGACAGGTGGATCTCTGGAAAGCGCGTCTGCGTTGGAGTTCGCTATTCCTTTTTTATGTTTTGTGACGTACGAATATTCTTCCAACTTCAGTCTCCAGTGCATTAAACGAGAAGTCGGGTCCCGTACGTTTTTGATCCACTTCAGTGGTTCGTGGTCTGTTACCAGGGTGAAGGTTCTACCGTAAAGGTAAGGACGAAAATGTTTGACGGCATAAACGACTGCTAAGAATTCTTTTTTGGACACCGAGTGATTGATTTTGGCCTTTTGTAACACCCTCGATGCATACGCGATTGGTAAATCCTCGCCATCTTTGTCTTGACTAAGTATTGCTCCTATTGCATACTTTGAAGCATCGGTTGTTAGGATGAAGGGTTTTTCGAAGTCTGGATACTGCAGTATCGGTTCTCGACACAGGCTATCGCGTAGTGTTTCGAACGCAAATTGATGTTCTGCTGTCCATAGAAAAGGGCTATTCTTCTTTAGCAAATTATTAATAGGTCAAGCAATTTTCGAAAGGCTAGGAATGAATCTTCGGCAGTAGCCTATCAAGCCTAAAAATTGTTTAATCTGTTTAGGATTCTTGGGAACTGGGTAGTTTTTTATTGGTGATATCTTCTCTGGATTAGGTTTCAATCCATTTTGAGTGATGACGTGACCTAGGTATGCTACTCCTTTACGCAGAAATTCACATTTGTCTGGCTGCAGGGTTAGTCCTGCATCAGACAATCTCTTTATGAGTTTCCAAAATTTGGTTTTGTGCTCCTCCAAGGATCGGGAGTAAATGACTATATCATGCAAATAGACAATCATATCTGTACTCTGCAATCCCGATAGAACCTGATCCATTAGACGTTGAAAGGTGGATGGGGCATTTTTTAAGCCAAATGGCATTCTAGTATACTCGAAATGGCCGTGAAGAGTCGGAAAAGCGGTCTTTGCGCTGTGATCGGGATGCATTGGAATTTGGTGGAACCCGGAAGCCAGGTCGAACGTTGAGAAATATTTTGCGGAGCCTAGCTGATCTAGGATATCGACGATATTTGGTAGCGGGTAAGCGTCGCCAATGGTTTTTTCGTTCAGTTTCCGGAAGTCAATGACCATCCGCCACTTCTTCCCGCCGCTAGCATCTGATTTCTTGGGGATGATCCAGACCGGAAAATTGTAAGGAGATGAAGAATGTGTGATAATGTTCTGATCAAGGAGTTTGGTCACTTGTTTTTGTATTTCGTCTTTGTGTACTCTTGGGTGTCTGTATTGTTTGGTATGAATTGGTGCGTCATTGGTAGTAGGGATCGTATGGCTGACTAAGTTTGTATGTCCCAGGGTGTCACTCGGGAGGAAAAATAAATGGTTGAATTCGATAGCAAGATTCACTATCAATTGTTTTTCTTCGTCGTTCAAATGATCCAATCGTAAGTTTTCTTTCAGAATCTCAAGGCGTCTTGAATCGTCATTTGGGGATGTGGGAAGAACGCGATTCTCGATCCTTTTTTTTTCGATTGATGTTATTCTTGGGTATGAAGGTCACAACTCAAAACACTTTTTTATCGTGTTAACGTTTCGGCCCTGGTGGGGGCCCTCCTAAGAACATTTTATTTAAATATCTGTCACGAACAAAAATAAAATAATGTATAACTAGGTTTTAACAAAATTTAACATAGTGGTATAAATAATATGCAAGGATGTTTAAGCAAGTATAAAAGAGACTTTTTTTTTCGTCTAAGACCTGTGCTAGCAAGACCTGTCCGCTGCTTGCAGTACTTGTATGCGTTAGGTGTGTTTTTGCACTAAGCGTGGCGGTGCTCGCGAGTTCAACGACTTCTTCTAGTGTTACGACCGGTCTTTTTATTTCCACAGCTGATTCGTTGGAATTTATTGCATAAACGTAAGCAAACCCTTGTTGGTTGGTAACCAGGGCCTGTCCCAGGAATATGTTAGCGCCTACTTCCGAATGTTGTATGAATCCCGTTTTTACCGAGGGATTCGAAATTTTCAGTGCAATCACCTAAGCCGTTCGTGGTGGTATCAATATGTAGTCTTCGTTTAGGAGTTTGAATGGTTTGCTAGTATTTTTCGGTATTATTTTTTTTGTATCGAAAGATATTGTTGCATTTTCGTTCCGTAAAAATATCGATCCTAAAATTCCATCTTCTTGTATCGGGAACAGATCGTCAACTATATGGAATATATGAAGGTTGTCACCGATTCGAATGCTAGTTGTTCCTACTACTTTTATTGGTTCATGTATAGCACTGGTAACGTGGATCTGACCTTCGAGTAATTTACACGGAACATGCGGATGTATTGCTCCGAGTTTAATTATGTTTACATCAGCACCGTTGTCAACTATAAATGTGCTGGGTTGTCGTGTGAGTTCACCGGTGGTTATTCGAACCTTCGGTGTTTGTGTGACAGATGTTATGAGGATACGCGGTGGTGTTTTTGTGTTGGTTCTATGCCTGTTAAAGGGAATAACGCCGGTTTCGCGAGAGATAAGGTAGTTGTTTTTGAAACAGATAGTCCCTTTTCCGAACGTAAAAAGCCTGCACTCAGTATACCGTCTTCGATGATAGGGAAGGAGTTATCGACAAGATGGAATTCGTGGCGCGTATTAGCTAACTCGATGTAGAGACTTCCTATTGTTCTGATGGATTCTTCCGTTATCCCTGAAATCTGCCTGATGTCCGTCTTTGTGACGTGGACTCTTGGGTCGATTTTATCGAGTTTTAACAAATTAATATTAGCGCCAGTATCTATTATTAGTGTCACGTACCCATTCAAAGACTGTGGGCATTGTGTTCGAATCTGTGGAGGGCCAGATTCTATTTGTACGGAGCTGACGTTTGGTTTTGACGCTGCTCCGGTTTGAGGGAGGTCGATGCGTCCGTGCGGCCGTCCCTGAACTCGTTTAAATGGCTTGCGTTGCCTGAATATTCGCGATGTTGCTTTGCTTCGTATAAAACTTCCGGGTGGACACCCGCATCGCAATTCTCGTTCGAGTAGTCTTGTGTTACGTAATTAACCCTGAAGTTCGATCGTGAAGGATTTGGTGTGTTATACTGTTGTGGGCGTTGACTGTCGTTTCGCATCTGGTCTAAAGGTTGGTTTGGCGGGTCTCTTGCTCGATATTGGGAATTGGGATTGTTCTGTTGTTGACGATTAGTGTTATTTCGGAAAACTCTTGAATCTTGGTGGATTTTTGGATTCTGGGGATATTGGGACCGATTTGAGCGGCACTTATCGTTTGAGTGGCCTTTGCGACCACACTGCGTGCAAGTTGTGTTGTTGCGTTGCCTCGTTCTGCACTCTTCTATACTATGACCTGCCTTCTTGCAGTATCTACACACTACTAATACTGAAGGTTGTTCAGGACAATATTTATCGATGTGATCGGTTAATTTACATATACTACATTTTATATGGTTTTGTATTCCGTAGTTAGTATCACGGTATGAGGCTAGTTTAAGTCTATCTGATAATAGTTTTTCAGTCTTGGTGGCCGTGTCTATAGCCATTTGTAGGGTTTGTGGATTCTCATGAGCTACTCTTATTTCCAATTCGTCCAGTAACCCTTTGATGAATCTTAGTCTTGCGGTCTCTTTGATATTTTTCTTTAGCATTTGAGCATCACTGATAGATTATGAGGCATCTATTGATTCGCATGCTTGTCTTAACAGATGTTTTATTCTAGCACCGTAATCTAGAACGCTCTCGTTTCGCCTCTGTGCCGATTGTGCGAGGTCTAGCTGGATATCTGGGAGGTGTTGTTAAGACGCGTAGGCCTGTTTTAGGCAGTATAGCAAATCTCGAAGAGAATCCGGATTATCTGACTCTATATATTTACTCGCGTCGCCTTCGATTTTCGTGCGAATGAGTGTGGAAAATAAATTCAGTTCTCTGGCTAAGACAGCTTATTTTGCGCATTCTACTTTAGTTATGAATTCGGATACGGGCATATTAGTGCCATTGAACGTGGGAATCAGAGCTAATGCATCTTTAAGAGGCAGGTGCGGAAAAGTGCTTTCGGTAGCCATGTTGTAAATTTTAATCTAGGATTTGTCGACTTACAAAGTGAAGATGAAGAGGAGGAATGGAAGAAAATGTTGAATCCTTCCGTGAGGATGTTGGTCCAGCGATTTCGTGTCTGTAGGCGGTGGTGACGTCGGTGTGCGTTGTGTTGTACTAGAAGTCGTGAAGAATGGAGATGTCGTCGTAGTAGCAGCAGGAGATAGTTTTTCAGCAATGTCGATTTGGACATACGGATTTGTTTGTGACGTTCGTGTGAATCAGAGATCGTTGATTGCGTTAAACGTAGAATATGGCTTTCAGAGTGTCTTCAACACTATCACACAGTGGTATTACTTTTCTATTAACATCACTGAGCCTGCACACTTCAGAACCGGTCTATCAGATGGCACTTCATGCGTAGCACACACGTAAAATAGTATCACTGGATTTCCGGAAAGCGAAGGCCACCGCTGCCACCAATGTTACGTCCGTGAGTAGAGTTACTCCTGAGCGGTAAGAGTAAACTGGTTGGCTTCGCTTTTACGTTCCAGGTCAACCGGAAATCAGGATGAGGATTGAATAACGTAGGGTTTGTTTGAGATATTACTTATATATTTATTTCGAGAAAGCTGAGATGGCGGTAAAAACGAAGTGTGCTGTATGAAGCTATGTAAGAAGTCTAGATGTGACGTTGTTGAGAGTTAGAATAGGAGTGTTCCTCGAGACGTGAAACGTACGGGTGCAGAAAAGGTGTGACAATGCTAGGAGTAGGGAATGGAGTTTGATGAGTAAGCATGATAGTGAATAGCGTGAGACTACGTAGAGATAAGAGGACAGGACAGAGACCATGAGATTAATGTAAGAACTGTGGGAGAGTTAGCGAGTAGGAAAAATAGAGAGTAGTGGTATGCTGGACGTAACATATGCAAAGAACAGATAAAACTTATAAAGATATATGCTATGTATAAGGTGGGATATATATTGTAATAAATTCTATTTCCTAGATTGGTGAATAATTTTATTGAATATTCCATTTGAATTCTATGCGTAAACTGTAATATAATTATAATGAATTCTACTGATATTTTTGCGCATATTGTGAGCATCTTTTATGCAGACGGTTGCATTCTAGACAGTCTTTTACTCGGGGATTCAGCCCATCAGCTACATCGTCATCGGGTCCCGGTGTATAATGTAGGAGGCATCTGTGGCAAATGGCGAACTTGTCATCCATTTTCATATTCTCAGACAGTTTATCCCACACATCATCGATAGCGTTTGATGCGAACGCGTAGATGAATTCTTTTGGTAAAAAAGCTATATCCTCGGACATCATCGCCCTTAAACCGTCTAATTCTTTGTACATACGGAAGGATTTCTCAAGGGAGCTGGTACACTCCTTCAAATACCAACTCCTTAGCCGCTGCACATTTTCAAAGGCGCAGTTGTATGCCGGGATGTATTCAGGGCTGTCATCATACCAAATCGAGCCTAGCGCTGCTGCCTGCCAGAGGTTATGCGATGGGAAGTATCCGTGGTTCAAGTCACGCCAGGATGCCGCTTCCATATATCGCAATTGTTCCAGTGCAGGGGGTGTGATGTGCAAATCTTCCATATTAATAACCCTTATTGTACCATCGACGATCTCCGTCAGCCATGCTTTCTTCTCCGCCCCTTTGACGTATACGTAACATGCATTTGCAACCATTTTTCTCACAATCTTCGTGATATCCTCGTGAGATTTGTTGCCCGCATTCCATAATATTCCGTGGTGATTATGCATCAACCATACATCGGTAGCTCTAAATTCAAGTGGTAAGCTTGCCAAATCATAGGGCGGCTTGAAAATGATGTAATCCAGACCCGACCCGTTTACATTCATAACTGTGACTTCCTTGCGTACAAACTTCATGTTATGACCAATAAAACATTGCACGTCAAGGATGATCGCCATGTTCAGGAGTGAGAATGTTGCGCTCGATTATACTGACGGATGGTATGTGGAAGACTGACTATTCCATCTCCAGCACACCCGCTTTTATCCCCTCGTGGATGAATTTTGTGGAAGTAGAGGGGGATCGCATAGTTCATTTATGGTACATAACTGCATGAAAATTCAAACTTATTGAATTCCCCACCAAGGTATTTCATTTGCCGACGATTTTTCCTAGCCATGTTGCACATTTCAGGCAGCTGATTGGAATCTTCTTGTAGAACTCCTGCGATTCTCGGTGGTAAGAAGACGTTGTATTCTCTATCGATCGTCGCCAGAACACATACCCCAAATTTCGTTTTGATCAGTCGTGATCCGGTGATGTTGTACACCTTTCCAATTTCAAGTTCCGACATCTTCTTGGTTGCCGGATTCTCCAGACGGCTGACGAGGTTAACTTTTGTTAGATCCATCGCGTTTAAATCAGTTTCTTGCTGTTTCACGAGTAAGAGCAGTTCACGACGCAAAGAGACGATGAGAACAGTGTGATCATCGGAATAGGCGCACGTTTTATATACCGCTCATCCAATCGAAAGGGAAATAAACCTGGAGGTGAAAAACTGTTAGTGTGAAAGTTCACGGATCGTCAACAACAGCCCTGGTCTATCTCATTTCGGTGTCGCCATTCGGTCGAATAACACAAAAGAATGTATTCGAAGTATGTCGAAAATATTATTTTTCGCCCTGGGGATAAAAAACTATTAGCGTGAAAGTTTACGGGTGACGGTGAAAAAATCAAAATGACTGCTTATTCGGTGAAGCAAAAATCAAAATCGCTGTTTATCCGGCTTAGCAAAAATTAAAATGGCTGCTATCAGAATGGCTGCTCGTCTGACAGCAAAATCGGGCGAAAATACTGGTGACGTCACACATCTTAACAGCTGCTAACAATATCATGGATAAGGCTTACCATAGTGGGGGTAACATACCGGCTGCCTGTAAAATCGGAAGGGTGGTGGGAGTTGGTACTTTGCCATTTTTTGGGTCAGAACTCTCATATCTATACTACTATCATTGATAATAAATGATAAATTATGAATAAAAATCAGCGAAACGAACATGATAAGACCTAATCAATTGATGAATAATGTAATGTCAATTCATAAAACAAAGCCGTTATTATATTGGTTGTCGATTTTTTTTCCTTATTATACATCGCTCCATTTGGTTTATAGGTGATTGAACCGCGAACGTGTCAAAATCGGAACACACAAGGACTCTTTTCGAACGTGGTTACAGAAAGAGAATTGGGGAGAGATGAGTAAATATAATATAACCCATTTCTTTTATTCAGTGAGCATAAATAAGAAGAAAAAAGTAGATATAAACATAGAAAAAGTGTGAGACAAATGAGAAGGTCGGACACATACCTACGAATTCATATCAGTGATTAATTTAATATAGGTTTCACTTAGATTTTCTATGTCTTGCCTAAGATTGACCGAATTGATATGACTTCAGAATTAGATATACTAAAATATCAAATACCTTAGTACAATTCTTTTCATATTTTTCTTATAATTCACCATAGCATTCTATTAACAGTGTCCATTGGGTTATAAAAAAATAACCATAAAATAATTAATAATAAGCTGTGAAAAAATATTATTGTTCCTCTTAATGCACCAGTAGTATATGGTCAAAAAATGGTAATATCATAAAAAAAAATCATCGAAATCAACACGAAAATTACGCCACATCACTAGAGTACATGCTTAATTATAATAATTGATAATATTTGCTCGCCTTTTTTCAAACTTATTGTTACTTTGAATTCAAATTGAATAATCTAAATGTTTTATTCGAACTATTTGAAATTCAGTTGAAAAAACATAAATAATAGATCAGACGTAAAAAATTCTTTGCACTACATTTACTCAGTACAAAATTGCCAATGAAACAAAACTATTCATTATTATAGTGTAATAATAAGCTCTCAAAAATATGTGAATCATACACATATTTTGAAATGCACGCCTGTATATATATTGTAACGTGGCATTTCGGTTAGGCCTGCCCGTTACAAGGTACTCCCTGAACCCTGGGCGGAATCAAGGAATAAGGATTTCGGAAATCGAGTCGCGAAATAATCATAGAGAGCGCCAGAACTGGAGTCACGCACCCGCGCTTCGACAGGGACGAAATAGCGAATTACGAACAAGATATTGCAGGCTTTTGTTTTTATTTTTTTTTTTGAGTACACCGGCTACCAGCCAGCGACCAACTCCGACGCCGAAGATATTTCGAGGCAAGGCGACACCGCGGAGATCTCGCGGGAAGGATGCCGAGGCTGCGGAGGGAGAGACAACGCAGATCCCTGCAGCGTGGGAATCCAAGGCGGACGCGATTCCCGCTGGCGGCCGGCGCGCCGCAGCCTCCCCGCTCACCCCGCCTACACCCAATCGAGGCAACCGCGAGAGACCAGCTAGCGACGAGGGAGCACCACCCCGCCCAACCCCAGGACCTCGTAGAGCTGCGCGGAAGACGACATCGCGATCTAGCGTTAAGTTCTGCGCCGCGTGGCGACGACAGGTGCGCGTCAAGTTGCGCAATCCCCGAAATCAATGACAGATCGATTGTTGCGCATTCTTAGGGTGATGATGTCACGAAAGATTAGCGTAACGAGACCGGCGTTGCGGCCGATCGGCCATCTGAGATCACTCTAGTTCTGGCGACAGATTAGGGAGGTCTTGTGGCGTTTGATGATTAAGGGTTTTGTGAGTTATGCGGAAGATTCAGGTTGTTTTGCGAAGATGATGGCCGCCAAGGATTACGAGAGAGTTGGCGAATTCGTATCTTGGATGTGGAGCGGTAAGCGCTGCTAAAATTCTTGCGAGAGAATTTCGAGGGATATTAAATAAAGGCTTGCCGAGGAACGGATAGCCATCGAAGATTTGCGTTAACGAAAGTACTCGAAATTCTTTAGCCGATAAATCTGCTTAGTGACCGTAGCCTGAGTTGCACGTACTAACGTAGAGCCACGGTGGAGTGACCGAGAAGGTCGAGTCGAGTCCCGGGTTTGAGTTGCGGCAAGACTACTGTAATTTGAGTGCAACGAAATCCCGTTGCACGAGGTCACGTCAAATCAGTACGATACAATCTCATTTCTCGTGTAGGTCGCGAGCCGTCGAAAGGGGAGCGTTCGAAATCGCGAACCGTGTCCCGACGTCGCGGAGAAAGTTGAGCTCGGGTGCGTGTTAATAAGAGTCTTCTTTTGTAGAGGATAGTCGCGGGTGAGGCGACGAGCCTTTTTTCCGTTTGGACTTTGGTATTATCAGTTGGTAATAAGGTGGCGATCAGCGTCCGTAGGCATAAGCAATTTTATTTCTTTTTTTTTTTTTTGTTTGATTTATTACCGATCGCGGACAGCGTCGGCCGAGAAGTCGGTTCCGTTTCCGTCGAGGAGTTTATTATTAAGTTGGCGATTAGCGCCATTCTGTAGAGGACGATCGCGGGCAGCGTGTCGGGTCCAATTTTGTTTTTGGTTTTTGTAAATTAGCGGTTATGATAAAGACAGCGACTAGCGCACGTAGGCCGTAGAGGTCTTCTAGATTTATTAAACTTTTTTTTTGTTCTTCTCTCTTTTCTTTTATTTTTTTTGTATTATCGCTAGCTGGAAATATATTGTCTAATTTCATTATTGCTTTATGAAATAACATGTTGGCGTACGTGTGACGTATCTCTCTCTACCTAAAAATTACCTCTCCTCTCTCCACGGTACTGAGCTATCCAGTATATGGTCGCGGTATATCGTATTACCGATTTCGAGGCGTGTTGATCACGCCAGGCGCCCAACAAATTTCGCGATATTGTTTCAGGTCCAGGGAACATCGTGGACGCCGATTTATTGGCCACGCGGTGAGTTCCCGGTCATTTTCTCCGAGTGACCGAGGAGCGGGAAAATATATATTGTGACGTGGTATTTCGTACCCCGTCACTTTGTTTAACTATCGCACTTCTCTAGGTACAAATATCGCTAAGAATAACGAAAGCACGTCTGAGGCCAATACTCCAAAAATGAACGACTAATTATCTTTGAGTTGAATTCTCTCTATTAAGCTAATTTTATTCTATTTTCTAATTCTGTAACGCTTTACGAGAACCATCTACGAGACCTTCGCGTCAAGATACCAGGACACTGCCTGACAGGGGTCACGTACCAGCTCAACACCAACCACCAGCGACTACAGACGAACGAATACCGCTGAAACCACTCCGGATGGATGCCTATCTAGTTGTCGAACAGGGTCGTGCGTGAGGCGCAAACAGTACCTCCAACTATTTGAGACTTATCGGCCAGGAGCCGAACCACGAACGAATGCTTCTACCGCTCGGATGCATCGCCAGACGGCGTACAGGGCTGTGCGTCAAAAACACAACAAAGCCTCCCGTCGACGATACTTATCAGCCTGAAGCTGAATCAATCATGACACCTACTAAGTCGTTGTCTATCAAATAGAGGACGGTTTTCTCTTCACGAACCGTCATATTGAAGGACTGCGGCGTGAAATAGGCTAGACTATGCTGACAACGTGGATCTGGTGGATATAGTGTGGGGATCTGGGTCGAAGGCCATCACCACCAGATCGTTCCGGCATGAGGGCTTCGATGAGCGAGGGCCGGGATGCAGCGCCAACGAAATAGCTACAACGGGAAGGACCAGTGAAGCAAGAAGTGAAGTACAGTCGGCCGCAAGTCCAAGAGATCGGTGACGTAATATTATCGCACACCTCAATATCGCAACACATGAGCGGTACGACCCCCCCTCTCACCAACGATACCGCACAGCTGAGGGAAAAACATCTCCGACCATCTTCCGACGTCCCGATACCTCGATACCTGTCGTCGAGGTAGAAGAAAAACAAGCTGCGAGGGATGATCGCCGCCTATCCGTAGACCAGACCTACGCGACCTGCCGGTCCAATTAGAATATCGCAAATTTGAGGAAGAATCACGTGACAGCAGCACAACGAAATTCAGGATCATCGCTCGTCTCGTCACTCTACCTTCAGTTTTCGTTAATAGCAGACGTGTTCTTGTTATCGCTACCAAAGTTCGTGGTACCGCTATCGTATCGCATTCTCTAGTACCTGTTATATCTTCTTTTACGTAAGTGAGGTTCCTTTTCTATTTTGTGAAGCCACTAGATTACTTGCAATATATATCGTATCTCTATCTCTCTCTTTCTCTCTATCTTGCAGTTGGTCTGCGTGAGCCACCTGGGCTCGTGTCTTATTCCGTATTATTTCTTATCTTGTCCCTTTCTACCTCTTATTGCAAGTAACCTCGCGACCGGTTGACTATTACTTACGCATTGTTAGTGACTATCGCTTTATTTCATTATCCTTCTCTTCTAGAATATCTAAATGTCTAATATCGCTGTTGTGACGGGTTTTGAGTCCGCACGAATAATGGGGGGGGGGGGGGGGGGGGAGAGACAATTAGAGACGGGGCGGATGTAGTAGGTAAAACTTGGTGTGTGTATTTTGGGAGAACAGAAAAAAAATAATAAAGGGGAGGTGGTACATGCGTTGCGATCGGGGGGGGGGGGGGGGGGTGAGTCGACTTATACTACTAAAGATACAAAAGGGTTGTAGACTTGAGCGGGGGCTGATCACGCCTCAGCCCTTAGCGTTACTTAATACTACTTACAGATTTTTTACTTAACTTAGCTGTCGTTCGTTCTGGTCCGGATGGGAGTGTATGGTTCTTTTTCAGTACTCTGTCTCCTTCCTTGAATTGAATGTCTCGTCTTCGTAGGTTGTAGTAGTGTGCTTGTTTTTCGTTTGCTTCTATTAAGTGCCTATGTACTTCGTCTCTAAGTATTTGTAGTCGTCTCAAGTGGTCTGTCCATCTGTCTGTGTCTTGTAATTCTACTTCGTCGTCGTTCTCTAACTGATTTCTTGGACATTGTGTGGGATTTAATTCCCTTTCTAGGTTTACAAAGGCTGGTGTGTGTTTAGTTGATGTGTGTGTACATGTATTGATTGCAAATTGTGAGTCTTGTAAGTGTATGTCCCATTCTGTGTGGTCGTTGTTTACGTAGGCTTGGATCATTGTTTTAGCGGTTCTGTTGACTCGCTCTACGGGGTTGGCTTGTGCGTGGTATGGGGGGATTGTTGCGTGTCTTATGTTGAATTTTTGTGTCAGTTCGCGTATGAGTTTGTTTATGTATGGTGTGCCGTTATCTGTTAGTAGTATGCGCGGTGTACCCCATCGTGATATTACGTGTGAGTGGAATGTCTGTTCTACTGTTTTGGCGTTAGCTTTGCGTATCGGTATGATTTCCACCCATTTGGTGTATAGGTCTTCGAACACTATGATATATTGGTTTCCTTTTTTTGATAGTGGGAGTGGGCCCATGATGTCGGAGGCTACTACTGTCCACGGTTCTTCGATAATTCTAATGCTCATTAGTCCTGCCGGTCGCGCTTGTGTTGTTTTTGTTCTTTGGCATGTGTCACATTTTTTTATGTAGTTTACTGTGTCTCTGTACATCCCCGGCCAATAATATTTTTTTGCTACTCTTTGGTATGTCTTTTCGATCCCTAAGTGGCCTGCTTGTGTTACGTCGTGGTTTTCGTGTAGTATGTGTGTTATTTTGTCTTTGGGTATGACTAGTTTCCATGGGTTTGTGTCTGGTAGGAGGTTTGAGTGTAGGGGGTTAGGGCGGTGGAAGTATAGTTGATTGTTTCTGATTCGCCACGACTCGTTTTTCTCTGGGCGTGTTTGTACTTGTGTTTTCTTGTATGTGTACCACTTGTCTGTCGTGTCTTCTATTGTGTCTATGTGTTCTTCGTCTTCGTGTCGTCTTGAAAGTGCGTCTGGTACGTCGTGCATTGTACCTTTTCGGTGTGTAATGTCAAAGTCGTATTCTAATAGTTCTAATGCCCATCGTGCAAGTCGGCCTGTGGGGTTTTTTAATTCTCTAAGCCACTTCAGTGCGTGGTGATCTGTGATAACTTTGAATTGATATCCTTCCACGTACGGTCTGAATTTTTTAATGGACCAGAGTACCGCCAAACATTCTCTCTCAGTTGTCGAGTATTTACGTTCTGCCTCGCTTAGCGCACGGCTAGCGTAGGCTATGACATGCTCTTCGGCATCGAGAGATTGTGTTGGTACGGCACCTATCCCTGTTCCGCTAGCGTCTATTTGTAGTAAGAATGTTTGTGTGTAGTCTGGGCATGCGAGTGTGGGTGGTGATGTGAGTGCGTGTTTGATTGTGTTCATTGCGTTTTCTTGTTCTTCCCCCCAGTGCCATTTCTGGTCTTTTTTCAGTAGTCGTGTTAGTGGTTCTGTAATGTGTGCGAAGTTAGGTATGAAGCGTCTGTACCATGATGCCATGCCAATTAGTCTCCGTAATTGTTTTATTGTTTTTGGGCTAGGGTAGTTTTCTATGGGTTGTGTTTTGTCGGGGTCTATGTGTAGTCCGCGTCTGTCTACTATGTATCCGAGATATTTTACTTGTGCGCATCCGAATTCGCACTTCTCTGGGTTTATTGTTAGTCCTGCGTCTGTAATTCTTTTGAGTATTTGCTCTAGTCTTTGTAAGTGTTCGTCGAATGTTTGTGTTACTATTATTATGTCGTCTAAGTATGCGAATGCATATGGTTCGCATTCTGGGCCTATGAGTCTGTCTAGTAGTCTTTGGAATGTCGCTGGTGCGCCTGTCAGTCCGTATGGCATTCTTTTAAATTGAAATAAGCCCATTCCCGGGACTGTAAAGGCTGTTATGTGTTTGCTGTCTTTGTCGAGTGGTATTTGGAAGTATGCTTGGCTTAAGTCGATTTTTGATATGTACTGTGCTGTCCGTAGTTTGTCTAATATTGCTGTCATGTATGGTAGTGGGTATGCGTCTTTTTTTGATACTGAGTTAACCTTTCTGAAAACTAGACAGAAGCGATATGTGTTATTTGGTTTTTTTATCATGACAATTGGGCTCGATCATTCGCTTTATGATGGTTCTATCACGTCTTCTCTCAGCATTTTGTGTATTTCTGTGTGGATGGCTTCTCTAATTTTTGGTGATACCATATAGTATCTTTGTTTTATGGGTGCGTGACCTTGTGTGTCTATTTTGTGTTTAATTAGGTGTGTTAGGCCGAGTTGGCCTGTTAGTGTTCAGATTTTCTGTTGTATTGTCGTCTGTAGTTGTGTGTGTTGTGATTGTGTGAGTTCTTGTATTCCTGCGCATATCTGTGGTTCGGTTTCTTTGCTGGTTTGTGTGCCGTCTGTTGTTTGTGCGTTTGTGGGTGTGATTTTTTTATTTGTGACTTGTGTGTTCTGTGGGTTGTCTTTTGGGGGGGTGTTTTCCGGTGGTGTCTTTGTGCTGAATAGTGTTGGTGTTAGTGGTTTTTGTTTCATGGTTGTTTTTTTTTTTTGTGTTTTCATGTCTTTCTGTTGTTTTCGGGTTTGTTTGTTGTTTCGTTGCTTCTAATTTTTCTGCTGCTTTTGCTTGTTTTGTGTGTGTTTGTGTTGATTGGTGTCGTGTTTCTCGTGTTTGATGTATTTGTATGTATTCTTTGAGTGGTGTTGGTAGTTCTTGTGGTCTAGCTTGCATGTGGTAGTGTGTCTGTGGGTCGTCTATCAGTGACCATGTGTTTTTTCCATAATTTATTAGTATTCCAAATCTTATTAAGTCGATGTTACCAATGATACATTGCGAGCCTAAGTTTGATATTAATCCGAACTTAATTTCTTTTGTTATGTTGCCGAGGCGTATTGGGAGTGTTACTGCTCCTTCTATCGTCACCTGTGTTCCGTTTCCCATTGTAGCTGTTCTGTCGGGCGTGTCGTTTATTTGTGTATCTGTGTTGTGTAGTATTTGTATTACTTCTGCGCCTAGGTATGAGTGTGTTGCGCCTGTGTCTATTAATGCGTTAAATTCGTGACCGTGTATTTCTATTCTGATGTGGAATCTACTTTCCGTTCTGTTGTTATCTGTCGTAGGTGCTACTGTTTCGGGTGTGTTTGTGTTGTTTGTGGGGTTGCCCTCCACCCTTGCTGGGTCAACCCTTACTCGTTTCTCTGGTTCTGTGCCTGTGTGCATTGCCATCTGAAGTGCCCAGGTTGGTTGCAGTTAAAGCATCTGCGTGGTGTTGTGCCTGTGTTTGGGTTCGTTTGTGTTTGTTGCTGAGTGTAGTGCGGTGAGTTGTACGTGATTGCGGGGTATCGAGTCTGTTGCGTGTTTTGGTTTGTTTGGTTTCGTCGTATGTTGTCTGTGAGTGCCGGTGGTATATTTGGTGTTGGGAGTATTGCTGGGCGGGGTTGTGTTTGTGTGTACTTGTACGGGATGTATTGTGTGTGGTGTGTTTGGTGTGTGTAGGCTTCTCGCGGGTGTGTGTAGTTGTTTAATATTGTTTGTCTCGTGTTTTCCCATTCGATATTCGCTTCCCATTCTTTTGCGGCTATTTCCAGTTGGTCGAAGTTCGCGAAGTCGTATGGTTTTATGTATGCCTTGTATTCTATTTTCATGTTTCTGTATGCCAAGTCTAATTGTGTTCGTGGGTGGTATGGTGGTTTTAGTTGTGATAGTAGTGTTCTAAATTGTTTTAGGAATTGTGTGATTTTTTGTGTTGGTCCTTGTACGTAATTTCTGATTTTTTGTTCCAGCCTGTCCCTATGTTGTATGTCTTGAAATGCGTGTGTAATGTCTCCTTCGAATTTTTCCAGTGTTCGCCATTTGCCTCTATTTAATCTGTACCAGTTTTTTGCGTCACCTTCGAGTATCGGGCTGAGGTTGTTGATTAATTGTGTGTCGTGTATTTCATAACCCGTTTGGTAGTCGCGGAGATTTTGTAAAAATTCGTCTATGTCTTCGTTTGTGTTTCCTGAGTATTTTATGTTCCATGTTTGTATTGTTTTCATTGCCATTGCTGGCTTATTCCAGTATGTACTGTTTGGGTTTGATGTGTGGTTTGTGTTTGTGGGGTGTATTGACTGTGTGCTGTATATGTGTGGATCTTCGTATACGTTTCTGTCGCTTGGTGATGCTTCGAGGTCTATTAGGTTTTGTATAAGTCGTGTGTTACGTGTGTTGGCGGCTAAAAATGTGTCTCTTCCTGTGAAGTGTCGGTTCGTTTGATTGGTGGTTACCGTGTTAGTTTGCGTGTGTGTAGGTGTTGGGATTGTATTATATGTTTGTGTGGGATTTGTTGGTTCTGGGCTTTCTTGGTGTTGAATTTGTGTACTGTGTAAATTGTGTGTATTCTCTATGATAGCTGCATCGATTATATTTATTGTGTTTGGTGAATTTATCGTGCATCGTCTATTTATTTCCTGCCGTTGGGTCGGTGGTTTGTTGATCTCGTGTCGCGCGCGGCTCGCTCTGTGTCGAGTTGTTTTGGTTGCGCTCGGGTGTGTGTATGTCCATGTGTTCGCGCGCTAGGCCTTGCGGTTCCCTGTGTCCTTGGTCTGCCATTGTGTGTATCGTGTTTGGTAGTGTGTGTGTTTAACTGTCTTTATTTGAATTTTCGTGACTGTGTAGTTTTGTTTCGTGAGTCTATGTGTACTTTGTTAGCGTTTATTCCTGTGTTTTGTCTCTTAATCGTTTGTATTTGGGGTAAAAATGTGGGTAATTTACGTTGGGCGCCAATTTGTGACGGGTTTTGAGTCCGCACGAATAATGGGGGGGGGGGGGGGGGGGAGAGACAATTAGAGACGGGGCGGATGTAGTAGGTAAAACTTGGTGTGTGTATTTTGGGAGAACAGAAAAAAAATAATAAAGGGGAGGTGGTACATGCGTTGCGATCGGGTGGGGGGGGTGAGTCGACTTATACTACTAAAGATACAAAAGGGTTGTAGACTTGAGCGGGGGCTGATCACGCCTCAGCCCTTAGCGTTACTTAATACTACTTACAGATACGCGCGCGGGGGGGGGGGGGGGGGGGGGGGGGGGGGGGGAGTGTGTGAGGTGCCGGGGAATGTGAGGTAGGGAGGGTTGGTATTGCGAGGGGATGGAGGGTGTAGTGTGACGGGGAGTGTGAGGTAGAAAGGGTTGGTATTGCGAGGGGAGGAGCAGATTGGCTGTAGAATGCAGGCTAACCTGGTGTCGTCGGCGTGTGTGTGGGTGCCTCGAGGTGTGGTGGAGTGTAGCTGGGTGTATCGGTGGGTGTGGTTGTGACTCTCTCTCTTTCTTTCTCTCGGTGTGGTTGAGTGTAGCTGGGTGTATTGGTGTGTGGCTGTGACTCTTTCTCTTTTTTTCTCTCTCTCTCTCTCTCTCGTTCGCTCTTAGGCTGGGCTGCTCAGGTGTTGCTGCTGTTACTTCCGTGCTCGTACTGAATCTGGCGCTCGGCTCTGCCGAGCGTCGGGGGGCTTTGGTTATGTTCGGGTCTTTCCCGACGGGACAGGACTCACCCGTTCGGCTCTTCCCCGCGAGTTTGGGGTTTGTTATGACTTGCACTCTAGGTGCAACGTCACACTGTATAGCAGCGCGTTCTCTTGAATGATCAATTCTCATCATCGTTATTGAGGATCACTATTTTGCTATACTTTCTCTGAGTAATTCATATCTGTTTCTGTACCTATTACCTTTGATTAATTTATCTCAGTGAGTGTACCGCGGGAGCGATCTTACATCGCCGCGTGGTCCCGCTCGTCGTTCATTTGACATTGGAGTATTGCGCCGTATCGCCTAACACCTTTTTCATTATTTTCTTCGCTAATATCGCTGATCGTAGTTGTCCGTAGTCTCTTTGGTTTGTCGTATGTTGCCTATTAATTCTCTTGAATATTATTTGTCTTACCTTAAATTATCTTTTACCGTACCGAACCTTATCGCTCTTTCTTCTCGCACTTGCCGCAAACTAAAGACTACGTACTACCTGTTATTTTCCATATCTTATAATAATTCTCTACTTGACCTGTCTCCTTGAATTTACCTTGTAATCAATAATTCCCTGTCTCTCTTATATCGCTGATAATTCTGGTGATGTGATAACTATTACAATTTTTGTATCTCGCATGTGTCTTATAATCGCTTCTCATATTTTATGGTTCACTTGATCAATGCTTAATTTAAGTACCGTACATCTTCTTCTGCTCCATATATTCATTATAAAACCGTATTAATCATTACCTTGAATCATAGTATCGCGAGCCTACGCATATCTCGCGCTTATTCGGAAAACGTTTCGTTATTTGTTGAATCGCTCGCTTAACTTTTCTCTGGCTGTAAATATTGTTAATTATCGCATCTATCTTAATTGTATCTCAATCTCTTTAGTTATTTGCTTGTTATTAAAATTTATCGCTTCTTAACCAATATATTCGATACTATTTCTGCTTCACCTGTTTCTTATTTTATCGATTGGATTCAACCCCTCCCCTCTACCATTATCTTGTCTATACTGAGCAAGCTGTGCAAAACCGTCGTAGAACCTGACCTTACCTTACCTTTATCTATTACCTCCACCTTTACCTATATCTTTTTCTCTAATTATCTATTTTCTGACGCATGTGCGTCTGGCGCTCAACAATCATATCTTTCTTCTTTCTTATCTCCCTATATTTAATTATTCAGGTAAGTGACTGCGCCGTAGGGTAACCGAGCATATTATTTTATTATCCCTCGAAAAAATCGCTTTACAATATATATAATATATATATATATATATATGTATTATGACAAGGAATTTTCCCGCTCCTCGGTCACTCGGAGAAAATGACCGAGATCTTACCGCGTGCACAATA
This sequence comes from Neodiprion lecontei, assembly GCF_021901455.1. Lineage (NCBI taxonomy): Eukaryota > Metazoa > Arthropoda > Insecta > Hymenoptera > Diprionidae > Neodiprion > Neodiprion lecontei. The sequence goes on along the minus strand of NC_060266.1, from coordinate 15,303,600 downwards.
AATCGGCGTCCACGATGTACCCTGGACCTGAAACAATATAGCGAAATTTGTTGGGCGCCTGGCGTGATCAACACGTCTCGACATCGGTAATGCGATATACCGCGACCATATACTCGATAGCTCAGTACCGCGGAGAGGGAAGGGGTAATTTTTGGGTAGAGAGAGATACAGCACACGTACGCCAACACGTGGTTTGGCCAAGTTAATATATAATTCCCATAATATATTTCTAGCCAGCGATAATACAAAAATAAAAATAATAATAGTGCGAAAGTAGTTCTTCGCGATTCCAATTACAAATACAGCGAAATGATAACCCATAAGTCGCTAGGCGCGATTCAAAATTACAAACTTAGGTTTAACAAAAAAAAAAAAGAGAACAAAAAAAAATAGTAGATCTAGAAGACCTCTGTTGCCTACGGGCGCTATTCGCTGTCTTAATAATACCCTAACTCACAAAAACCACAAGCAAAATTTTGACTCGATGCGCTGCCCGCGATCGTCCTCTGCTAACTACGACGCTAATCGACACTTAACCATAATCCGCTAGACAAAAACTCAATCGAGATCGTATTCGACGAGCTAAGCGCGATCGTTAATAAATCTTGGTGATGTCTTATTCCTACGTGCGCTAGTCGCCACCTTACTGATACACAATAATTCATAAACTAGACCGAAAGAACGTGACTCGACGCGCTAATCGCGACCAAATTAATAAATCTAGGAAGCTTTTCTTTTCCTGCTTGTGTGTAGCATATTATGACGCATCCGAGCTCCAGTCGTAGCGCTATTTCCAAAAAGTTCGCAACCCGTCCCTCTAAACCGAGCGCCTACGCACAATGATACGCGACCTACACGAGAGGTGACCCTTTTCACATACGCGGACTCGACGAGACGCTGTGCAGCGGAATTTGGCTGCACTCAATTTCGAACCAAAATTGTCCCCCACTCGAAACTGTGACTCTACGAGAGACTTTACAGGGATCAAATTGACTCTACACGTTATCGCGAAAACTCAGGCTACGGTCATCATCAAGGAGATCGGCCAACAAATTTCGAGTGCTACTCTAACTCAACCAGCAAGTGGGCCGACCGTTTTCCAGTGCGCCAATCTAACTTACACTCGAAATATGTCCGCAAAGAATTAAAAGCGCTTACCGCTTCGCATCCACACCAGGAATTCGCCAACAGCGGTCTCTGCCATGTCGCACTAAGCCTTTACTTGTTCGTTTTATCATGTGACCACCGCGAAATGTCGCCAGGACTCAAGTGACGAACTCTGCAAATCGAAACCGCAATTCGAACATGCCTCGAACATAGGCACTATCCTTAGTCAAAATTCTCCCAATCTAATTGGGGTTCTCGTTACGAAATTCTTACAGCCTAGCTTATCGCTATCGTTGAATCCCGCTGTCGCGGGGTGTTGATTGGCTGTCCGATCTCTGGTACCCCGTAGTTCGACAGTGGCGTAGTGACGACTTCGCGAGGTTGCCTGTCATCAGTTGGGTCACGGGGAGGGGGCTACGGCTCGCCGGCCACTAACGGGAATCTCGTCCGCCTTGGGTTTCCTCGCGGCAGAACTCTCCGTTGACTTTATCTCCGTAGCCTTGTGTGAGGCCCTCCTTGAATCGCGATCCGCCGCGACTGCCATCCGGTAATATCGTTCGAATTTGCTGCCGATCACCTGCATGATGCCGCATTTACTCTCCACCCAAAAAAAAAAAAAACAAAAATCCTGAAAGGTCGTATTCGCTAGGCCGACAATGGTCCCCTCTCAGAGTCTCGGATGCGTGACCGTTGTCCTGGCGCTCTTTTTTGACATGAGCCGCGGTCTGATCCGCGGGCTCCCTAATTTTAGGTTCCGTCTAGGGTTCGGGGAGCCGTGTGGAACGCGCATTGAAAATGCCACGTTACAATATATATATGTAAGTTTATGGCTTGGTCATCCAAACTTATCCGCGGAACCAATAAACACGCCGAAGGGGTTACGGAAAGGGGAGCTTATAGTGGACACCGCGGAGCCCTCGCCTTTGGAGAGAAAGGAGTGGGCTACAGGCCCTCGGGACATTCACTAGTATTATAGTGAATGCTCCGCAGTGTGTATTGTGTATTGTAAATTGTTGTTCATTGTTGTAAAATCAAATCAAGCCTGTATTTTCGATCATCAAAACCGACAGTGTTGTTGATTTAGGTGACTGTTAGTGTTGTAATTATTTATTTTATCATTTATATAATTATTTGTGATCGGTCGTAATACTGGGTGTCCCATTTTAATCTTACATCTAAATCATCTCGAAAAATATTGCTCTGATCAAATTTTGTTTGAAACAAAAGTTTTAGAGTTCAAAAGGGGACATTCAAAAAAAATTTTGTTGAAGGTCCCAAATTTACAATAGCGACGCTACGATGGCTGACATGGTTTTTTTTAAGGGAAACCTAACTTTTTTTTATGACAAAACAATGCACTTCATTGAAACTAACAACTTTTGTAAGAAACATTTTCCGATTCAGATTGTGGTTTTCATGTTGGAACTCCATTTTTGACTATTTAGCGCTGTCCGGAAGGTACCATACAAAACCCAAACAAACCCAAATAAACCCAAACGAACCCAAACAAACCCAAACAAACCCAAACAAATCCAAACAAACCCAAACGAACCCAAACAAACCCAAACAAACCCAAACAAACCCAAACAACCCAAGCGCTAAATAGTCAAAAATGGAGTTCCAACATGAAAACCACAATCTGAATCAAAAAATGTTTCTCACAAAAGTTGTTAGTTTCTATGCAATTCATTGTTTTGTCATAAAAAAAAGTTAGGTTTCCCTTAAAAAAACCATGTCAGCCACCGTAGCGTCGCTATCGTAAATTTGGGACCTTCAACAAAATTTTTTTTGAACGTCCCCCTTTGAACTCTAAAACTTTTGTTTCAAACAAAATTTGATCAGAGCAATATTTTTCGAGATAATTCAGATGTAAGATTAAAATGGGACACCCAGTATAATGTTATAGTATCGTTTGTACATCAAAACAAGTCGTTGGGACTTCGGAATTATTATTTCTGCACCCCTTTTTTAAGTCATAAGAACCACGCTTATAACTTAAATATATTAGGGTGTTTCGAAGTGAAAAAATTTTCGATTTTTTAACGGGCCACACCTGAAATAGTTTGAGTAGAAACAAAAATTCTGGCGAAAGATAAGTATTGTCGGTTAAGTGGAAGATCGGGCACATTCGATTTTTAATTTTTTTTTTTCCATTTTATCGAGTTTAGGACGGATCATTATTGGAAAACAAAATTTGTTAATCCCTTTGAGCTGTCAGAATGTCCGATTTTTTCTTGAAAAAGGTAGTTTTCAAATCTTATCATTTTAATTTATGTTGAAATTGGGTCCCAAACGGATTTCAACTTGATTATTTCACTATTTTTCAAAACTATCATTCGCAATAAGTGAAAAAAAAACCGTTTGCGTTATGGGTATCACCTCAAAAATTGAATACAATATTTGATAAATTCTGCGGTCAGAAAAAAATAGAACATCCATATTCTCGCGGTCGGGAATAGCTCGCGCAAAGATTTAGTTCGCCCGTCGACCGCTACGCTACGCATCCCTCGACCTTTCTCGAGAACGGTACGGCACGAGGAGGTTCAAACACTGGGATATTTGTTATGCAACGCACACGTCTCAAGGAGAGTCGAAAATGTCGACCGATTTCACGGTGGATAAATATTTGATTGGTGACAAATTGAAGAAACTCCCGAGACCCCTACCTACAAATAGACACGTTTTGAGCTACTATTTCTATAAACAACGCTCATCTCCTAAAGCCGCCGAGCTGCTGGTCGGTGTTGTGGGGTCGGGTCCGGCTACACCTGGACAATGTTTCCGGCAGTTTCCCTTGTCCCTGGTGCAAATGCGGGTGTTTCTATCTACCACTACCAAACCCCTGCTCTACTTTACGCTAGTAAAAATGTATTTGAAAACATAATTGTGATAAATAAAGGAATATTGTTATTTTTATCGAGAGGCGCCTGATGGGAAGTCAGGTAGCCCAAATCTCGATAACTCTTTATTGTGTAACACATCTTTTGTTGTCGAGCAAACTCACCATTGTATTTTCGATTCAATAAACAGTACAGTGTTTAAACCCGTGCGTTCATCAGAATCTAGTTCAACGGAGAGAGTTCGATTCTCTTCCCCCTTTCAGAAAGATTTGCTTGACAATGATGCATATTCCGTTAATAGTAGTAAGGATAACGTCATCGTCAACGATTCTGGAGAAGAGCTTTTCAATAATTTCAATTTATTTCTAAACGATACGCATTACAATACATCAGGCGTATTTCACGCAACATCGTATTAAATTCGTTCATTTAATGAAGCAGCCAACCCATGTCAATTATGTGCGATACCACTCTTATTTTTCTATGTGTTAGGAAATATTCTTGTTTAAATTAAGCAACCTTCTCCTCCTTTTATATGGAATACCTTGATGAATAACTCATTAACGTACTACATTTTGATAATATTTTTACGCCCTCAATAACTCTTGAACGTATTGCCAATGTCAACAAGTTATATCATCTACAGAAATATGTAATATTAAAAAAAAGCTTTCTCAGAGCAGTCTTATTACGAATAAAATAAAACTCTGTCTTTATGATACGGTTTTGCATCTACTGTAATAATTTTTTTCGATGAGAGAAATGACTTGATCTGAAAGTTATATTGGTTGCTGACGTTTCGCACAATAACATCAAGACAGTGATAAGCGACTACAAGTTAATCAGCGATAGCAAAGATATTTTTATTTTATTTAGTTTCATCTATGCTATAAACAAGTTTGAATGAAAATTTCCATATTTCAGGTTCACAAACATTCACGAGCATATGCTCCAGTCAAATACGGATGTGAGGGACTTTCCTACCAATATCTTTTGTAACGACTGTCCCAGCATGGTGGTGCCATTGAAAAAAATTTCAATTACAAGATTGTTACAGGTAAGCTGCAAGTAATATAAATCATCTTCACAATAATGCAGCTTAAATACATGGGCTTTTCCCACTTGAAAATGTTGTCTTGTCAGAACTGCTCCTCATATTGCAATGAGGTAATTCCATCTTGTTCTTAATATCTCTCGATATGAATTAAGGTGTAGGTAAAATAATGTTGATTTTTCTTCACACCTTCTTCTTAATGCTAATTAAATCAACCGTTAAGTATTTGAAAATCGAATTTGACCATCGGTATACTGGGGAAGGGGATATTTTCCGGTCCTACAGTGTTTACAACCCCGATTCGCTGTAGACAGCTTGAATGAAATTAACCGAAGGCGTGACGATGTTTGGGAATATGTAGTGTAACGTGGAATTTCTCAACCTAATCAGCTTGTGATCTGGAAAGGTATTTCAGAAGCGATCTGGGTAGCTCAGTGGTCAGAGCTGCTGCCCGGAATGAGAAGGTACCCGGATTTGAATTCCGAACCAGTCCGAGCTGTGAGACACTTTTGCTGGACCCATCGAAAATACATGTCACAATAGAAGACAAAAATGCTATGTTTGATAATTATGTGCATTTAATATTTTATTTCAGTAATTGCATTCAGTCACTGTGTGTCCTTATTTTAAAAAGTATGGATTTACAAGAGGTAATTCAGATTGGGTAAGGTCAGACATGACGTTCATGTACTGTATGTAATGGACAGCTGGTCGTGATCAAAGAGTATGGGATAGAGTGGAAGGTCCCATAAGATCCAATGTTAGACCTGGAGACAACAGCGAAAAGCACGTATGATAAATACATCGTTAAAACTTTTTGAGAAGTTATACCAGTTTTATAAATAACAGGAAAACGCAAGTATGGCGGCCTGTAGGCGTCGGCGTTGAACTGCGCAATTTTTTGAATGTGTCACAAAAAGCCCTTGGCGAATAAGTACAAAGTTAATTCCTATTTTATATTGTTTATTAGATAGCCAAAATATGAAAGACTTGTACGCCATACCGATGCGGCGTCTCAAACTGTCCGCCATACCTCATTAAACGTGTCATTTTTTTTATGCTCTATTGAATTACGAGTACAGAGCTAATTTTTTGCACAGTGATAGAAAGAGATGTTTCATCACCGATCGTGGCCATGCCATACCGTTCCAGTGTCTCTGAATACCCGCCATACTGATTCAAAGATGTCAAATTTGGCTTACCCACGTATTATAAGTACGCACTTGAAAAAAACATTTTTTATTTGATTTTGATCTCTAGAAGATGAGTCGGTAAGTGCCATACCGATATCATATCTGTAAGGCGAGGAACAAACCTGTAAAGGTGTCACATTTTGACAAGTGTGATGCATAACAGGTACAAGTGCCATACTTATGTTTTTGAGACATTTTGATTTAGCATCGTACATTCACATTTCTTCTATGAGTGTGATGTGAATTTAGTATAAGACAAAATTAATGAAATAAATGGCAACAAGTCAAATAAATTGTATCGAAATTATATATTGAGTTAGTTGAGGTGCCGCTGACCTAGCATGTCCTATATATATTTCGTGACGTCAGAAGCGGGGAAATCACCCGCACAAATCCTGATAGAACGGGGGTGCGAATCTGACTGGGAAAATTTTCAAAACATAGCTTGAATAAAATTGTACGTCTGTATCTCAGTCACTACTATCGCAGATCACTGATAACGTCTAATAAAAATAACGATGAACTCAATAAAATCACGTCGCGTCAAACATGGCCGATCGGGCTAGCGACTTGTTGAATATTCACCGCTTGTACGATGTCAGAATTTCTTTCACTTTTGCCAGGGAGATACCGACGTACAAAAACACACACGTAATCCGGGAAAACCTATAGCACCAGTCAGTTTTCTGTAAATATGGCACGATTTGTGCGGGCGATTTTCAGGTGACAGGAGCCCGTTCTGATGCACGAGAAGTCTGTAATTTAGTTCAACGTTGAACCTCCAGAAGCGCTGTAGTCGACCGAAGCGGTACCAGATGGTAAAACGACATGGTAATACGCACACGCCCTATGTTTCTGCTAAAGCAACAATCTGCAGTGCCGACGAAAGCATAGGCTTTTAGGTGGATACGAAAAAATGTACAACTCACTCAGAATAACCGTTAGATTTTGAAATTCGTGCATATTATAAGGCATCGTTGGGAAATGGTAACATCAGTTCACAATCGCGGTGATTATTCGTAATCTCACGTAGCCCGAATGTACGTAAACAGGGCATTCCATGCGAAACCGACCAACCCATGACCTCGGCCAATTTTTATTCTATTAAAAATTTTACACTTTCTTGTACCTGCCAAAAACAGTCTTTCTGAAATATTTTAGATGTTTGTCTCAACCCATCCAAACACCATAAATTTTTCAAAATATCGCACAATTTTTTTTTAAATGCTCATGGCTTTTCCAAAACCCGATATTAAAATAACATACTGTTTCTTTTCTCGTTTTGAATCGTAGTTCCGCAAAGAAAATTATTCTTTTTTATTTTATTGAAGGGTTTTGGGGCATTCTTTATCGAGTACGCACCACTTGAATCTGCCTTTTTTCATCGATTTGATAAAAAATCATTAACAAAACCGAAAATACCTATCCTTTAATTCCTGTTCGTCGAAAAGGCAGATGTAAATAGCGAATAATTGACATAGAATGCCCCATATACGCTCCGGATATCCTCATCTAATAGTAGCATCAATGTCCGCAAAATTGTCATACTTACAGATTATTGACCGAAAGATTAGATGCGGCAGTGAAATAAATACCGAAATTGCAGGAAACACGCAAGTATAGGCGTGAGGGTTTAGGGTTGAGATGAAAAATTGTGCTCTTAAACAGACCATTATTTATTTATTTATAGCAAATTTGGGGGGGAGGGGGTGGACCGGTTGATAATCGTCCGAGCCTATTTTAAAGATTACCCTAATACATACGCGAAATTGTTTCTGAACCGGATGTGTTTAACAAAAAATCTATGTCATTGTACATACATACAATTACTGCATACAACGGTTCAAGATTCGTGGCGAAGACTTTACAGGGCCGATCCTTGTTAAAATTCTGATGAAGAATTTGCTTGCCGATTTTTTCTGTTTTTAATTCTCAACAAATAAGGATTTCATACTTTATTTGCTTCGTTTCATTTGTCAATTACGCCTAGTTCTGAATGATGCTACCAAAATTTTTTTTTACATTAGACGAACTACCTGAAAGTTACTCATTCGGTGGAAATCGTTATAAAACTACATACCGTGACTTCTCGTAGATGGTATACGCTACGGATACGCTAGAGAGTTTTGGGTTGGTTTCTGCATCGTATACGACCTACGAAAAGTCAGGGTATGTGTTACTGTTGTACATCAAATCCGGCACAATCCTATGAGATTTCACAGAAATTTGGAACTCTCGAAGGAATCAACTTCTTCGGATTCCGAATACTATCCCTCACACCCCACTGTCCCCACTATCCGCGCGGCCGTCACTTCTGCGTTTCCTCGCGTACCGTCCACATTCACTTCTCGCGGCGAACGAAGCAAACGCGAGTGTTTTGGTAATTTGCCGTGTCACAAGTTCTAATCACATGCAAATTTTCACGCGGCCAGTGTGTATACATATATTTGTTACAAACAACAATAATCTTGTGAGTGCAACAATGGATGAGTTACGTCGCACGGCTGAACCGAAAAAAGGTTAAATTTGACGCGCCGACGAACGAATCGTTCGTTGCGATGGTAAGTGTTTTATACTGCAAATTTCTGTTATGCAATTATACATATCATTTACAAGAATCCTGCCAAATCTGCACTTGCTATGCAGAGTGATTCGTAATTCACAGCAAATACTTGACAGGGCGAATCCTTGTCAAAATTGGAGTCGAAAGTTCCTAAGAAATTTTTTGGGAAAACGCCTTTTTTCATTCAAAGAAATGGAAATTTAATTTTTCCGGATTTCTGTTTAGATCAACCTTTTAATTTCTTGGGTCATCGTCAGAATTGATATCGAAATTCCCCGGTTAATTTGTAAATAATTTGTACGAAAATTTTTTTTTCACAGCTGTCTCGGGGGGGTCACTGGGAGTGTAAATTCAAAATGATGACCAAATCATGCTAATGTCACGAGCGCCGCACATTTACCCAAAATGTAACATTACCGATCATAACAATTTCATCATTATTATTATTTTTAAGAGACAAGGAAGCATAGGTTTAGTTAGTACACATAAAATATTTTATCATAACCAGTTCGTGGTATAGCCAAGCGCAACGGCGTAGTTGGACAGCCAGCAACGTCAGCGTCTTCGCGCCCGCCGGATCCCGGGTGTAATCAACACCAGGATGAGGCGAGCGCGAAATCACGCGCTTCGAGGATGACCGTTGCGAGGCGAGCCTTTGTTTTAAATTGCAAAGTCAGCATAAATACGCTCGCCGCCCGACGTTCCAAGGGGTGTCGGACGAGCGAGCGAAGACAGTCCCGTTAGAGACAGCATCAAACCAACATCTACGGAATCAGGCTCCTTCAGAGCTGTCGAGTAAAGAGTTATCAGTCTTGGGTCTCCGACGATCACAGAGAGAATTCCCTGTAAATCTATCCGCGGTCATTCAAGCATCTCGCGTCGCGACATCAGTCTGTGAAGTTAGAATTAAGCGCAATAAGCAAAGCCACGAACTTAATCAAGCCGTGTAGTACGTAAGTGAGTGAGTGAAGGTGTAAGCTTCGGCACCTTCGAGGCCGAAGCCGAATCCACAAGCGAGATCGAGAAAGGGCGAGAACGTGAGTAGCGTAAGACTATACTGTAAGCTTCCTTGTCTAAATATCGCTGCTTCTAGTTATTCCATTAAATATTTCCACTTGTTTCCATTCAAAATTGATACATAATAATTGAAATCCTCCAAACCATTTCCCACGGAACGCCCTGTAGAGGACGTTCACCCCCGAATCCATCAAGAAATAAATAAATAAACCTCGTTAATAACAAAGAGAGTAAGTCGTCGCGTGCGAGACCGCTCCGCACGTGACAGACTAAACTGGTGTCAGAAGTGGGATACCAGGAGGTGATCTTCCTTGGGAATTGGAATCGAGGATTCAATTTTTGTGAAATTTAAAATCAAAAATTTTTTCGAATTTTTTTCTTATCTTTAACAAAAGAGGGAGTCGAACTATACGTAATAGAATCGCTTATCCTTTCGATATCCTTCCCTACCCCCGGACTTATCAACATGCCAAATCACGCTCAGGCCAGAGACGCCGCCGATGTGACGGCCGACCTGGTCGCCAGTGTCTCCACTATGGTGGAAAATTTGACTATTCAAAATAATTTCGCGAACATTCCCGAATTTGACGGGACGAATATGCCGTTACGAGATTTTTTGCAAGACATCCAAAACGCGTCCATGTTCGTGCCAGCCGCGGCAGAACCGCAGTACCTCGGCGCAGTAATATCGCGATTACGCGGGGACGCGCGAAACTGTATCTACGGCGAGAAGATCGAGAGCATGGCCGGGTTAGTGAAACTGTTAAAGAATCGACTCGCCCGCGGACACACCTACGATTACTATACAGAGGCGCTGATGACGGTCCGGATGAAACGCGATCAAACCATCGGGCAATTTTACGACAAAGTCCGAATTTTGCTAAGCGGCGGAAGAAGCGCGTACAAGTCATATTTTGGCGTCGATCCGCCAGAATTGAACCGGGACCCGCTTCATCGAATCGCGCTAGGTTCATTCATAAAAGGGTTGCCTACCCATATCGGAGCCGCGGTAGATTTGCGAGAGCCGGAAAGTCTCGAAGTAGCCTTCCAAATCGCCGAAAGGCTAGCGCTTCGAAGCAATCAATGGAAAGGAATTGAGTCGAACCAGGAGGAAATGGCGCGTGTTCTTTACGCTCGCTATAACTCCCGAACTCCGTCGCCGACGGCTCGGGAAGGTAGACCGACGTCTGCTTATCGAAGCCAGTCACCACAACCGGCTACCGGATTCTTTTCTAAACCCGTGCAAACGTCTGATAACCGCGAGACTGCTACGGGAAGGTCATATACCAGTCCGTTAACACCTTGCGGATATACACATTGCTGCAAACAAACCAGGTGTTGCCCGTGCTGCCCGTTAATGCAACAGTCATCTCGGGGACGTTCCCCGCAAAGAGAGCCTTTAAACTGCCCTGGGGCTCGCCGGGCAAATTCCCCTGCGGGCCCGAGCGGAGTGAGCGAATCGAGTCGACCCCGAGAACACCAACAGTCAGTGAGGTTCCTGGAGAACGATGTCTCGTTCTCTGGACCCCCACCGACCAGGAGAGCCCAGTAGTCGAACTAAGTGCTCCCGAACTTCGTAACAAGAAGGGAAAATTCTTTCTTGACACGGGTTCATCAGCCAGCTTAATTAAACTAAATGCCCTCGATCCAGACTTAATTGTGAACACTGACGATAAAATATGGGTAACAGGATTAGAGGAATCGGATATTCCGACACTCGGCTCAGTTGTCCTCCATATCTCTGAAAAACCAGCTAAGTTTTATGTGTTACGAGACCTGCCGCTGAGAAGCGATGCGCTAATCGGTAAACCTTATTTTTTCGCGGAAAAAGCCGAAATTTCGTTTCACCATAATACTTTAGTTACCTCAAGCGATCCCATCCGACCTAAGCGTTTCATAGGTCTACCTCCTTCCGACGCAGAACCCACAAAGCGCGTATTAGCGGCGAAAATCGCTTCGGAGAAACGAAGTTATAAACTGCGCGCGCGTACGAGTGAGCAAATAAGCATCCCTTTAAAGAACGATAATCTAAAGGAGGGATACTTACCGCGAATCGAAACTCAACCGGGTGTGTTTATCGGAGAAGGTATCGTTGCTCCTACGGGAGGATCGTGCTACGTCTTAGCAATAAACACGCTATTCGACGATGTCGAATTAGAAATCGAGCCTCAGGAACTCGAAGATTTCGAGCACTATCGGGAGAACGGCTATTGGAGCGACGAAAGTTCCGACGGTAGCGGTGTAGAAACTACTCCGCCGACGGATCGAGTAGAAGCCATAGTTAAATCATTGCGATTAGATAGGCTCAACGAGGTAGAGCGCGCACATGTTATAAGTCTCATCGAGGAATACCCTCACATGTATAAGCTACCAGGCGATAGATTGCGATGCACGGATCAAGTTCGCCATCGGATCCCGACGGTGGACGAGCTCCCGGTAAACGCAAAACAATACAGATTTCCTGTAGTATATCGGTCGGAACTGGAGCGGCAAGTTGAGAAAAAGCTAAGCGAGGGAATAATTGTTCATTCACGCTCCCCGTACAACTCGCCGGTCTGGATAGTTCCCAAAAAACCCGACTCTCAAGGGAAACCGCGGATGCGCATGGTCATTGATTTCCGTAAATTGAACGAGAAGACGATTTCCGACGCGTACCCCCTCCCGAATATGATAGAAATACTCGAACAGCTGGGAAAAGCTACGTACTTTTCGACATTCGATCTAGCGAGCGGCTTCCAGCAGATCCCGATGGATCGGAGAGACGGTCCAAAGACGGCGTTTTCCACAATAAACGGGCACTACGAGTACGCTCGCATGCCCGAAGGTCTCAAAAACGCGCCTGCGACCTTTCAGCGCCTGATGGATCGGGTGCTGATTGGGTTGCAAGGGACAGAACTGTTCGTGTATCTCGACGATATTGTAGTATTCGCGGAAACTCTCGAAGAGCACAAGACTAAAATCCGGCGTCTAATGCAACGCCTCGAGGAAGCTAATCTCGTCCTCGAACCGGATAAATGTGAGTTCTTGCGTAGCGAAGTCGCGTATCTCGGGCATATCGTTAGCCGCGACGGGTTGCGAATGGACCCAAAGAAGTTAGAGGCAGTGCGTAAATTCCCGCACCCAAGGACGCAGAAAAACGTGCGGCAATTTCTGGGACTTGCCGGTTATTACCGTCGGTTTATTCCGGATTTCGCTGCCATATCCAAGCCCTTATCAGACTTACTCAAAAAGGGAAAATCGTTCGCATGGGAGCGAGAGCAGAAACACAGCTTTCGCAGGCTTCGCAAGGCCCTCTGTCAAGAACCGATCTTACAATACCCCGATCTATCTAAACAATTTATTTTGACGACCGACGCCTCGGAATTTGCACTCGGTGCAGTATTGTCGCAAATTCACGATGGCCACGATCTACCGGTCGCGTACCACTCTAGAATCTTCACTAACGCTGAAAAGAACTACGGAACTACGGAACAAGAGTGTCTGGCCATAATCGATTCAATTGAACACTTTTCCACGTATCTCTATGGAAGGAAATTTAAGCTCGTAAGCGACCACGAGCCTCTCAAATGGATGCGTTCTACGCTCGATCCAGGCAAGAGGCTCAACAGATGGAAAATTAGGTTGTGTAAATACGATTACGAATTTCAACATAAGCCAGGGCGTGAAAATTTAAATGCCGATGCACTCTCCCGTAATCCCGTAGATCTAGAGAAATTCTCGTCTACAAGTGATTCGGAAGTAGAAACGAATGTCCCTCAGAAGGCTCAGATCTTGCCCTTATCTTCGAAACCTCCCGGTAACAGAAAAGGCAAGACACCTGAGACATCAGCTGGCCCGTCCAAGTCCGACGCATCAGTCATAGCGGCGCGCACACGTTCGCGCCTACGCAGTGTCCCCACGGTCCCCACAGTACCCGAAATAAGAGAGGGGAGCTCGGAGAGCTCAGGCCCGGTGGCGACACGAACGCGCGGGAAGGTCGTTACAAGACCCGCCAGGCGCCCACCTCTCGCCGACGCGAAACCCGCCGGATCTGAACCCGAGAGCTCAGGGCCACCCATACAGCGCTTACACCGCAGTATGCTGCCCTCACAGTTACTTCCTCCGAAAAGACCGAAGTCTCCACCCCCCGTAGAGGTCAAGCCCCTCGGAGGTCCCCAAGAGACGGTGTTTTCATCGGAATCCGCAAGCGCGACGGCTGATCAGAGGCCTGCCACTATCACGGTCCCGCTCACCGCCCCCGGCAACGATTCAGATGGAAGCACGGAGGAATCGGAAGCAGATACTACAAAGACGGTAACAGCAACTCTCGAAGATTCAATTAACAAATTCAACGAATCATTAAGGCGTTTGGAAGAGAGGCACCAAGCCAATTCCTCCCGTGACCCCACGAAAGGGCCTGATAAAGCAGATTTTGACTGGCCTGATCATCTGTCGGAGGGGGATGAGGTAGAAGAGGAGGCCCAGATGATTCTCCAAGAACAAGACCCTTTCGATGACATCGTCGGAGATGCTGAGCTTGCCAGCCGCTTGAAAGCATTAGAAGACAGGTTCAAGTCACCATCGGACCAGGAATTAGTACGGCGGCTGAGTGCGAGGGAGAAGATATCATCACGCACGGAAGAAGAAGGAACGGAGGCGGACGACGAAAACGACGAGCAACCAGCTGAGAGAGAGAGCACGCCGCGAGAGAACGCGAGAGAGAGACCCGAGACAAGTATGGCCGCGGGACTCGAGCGCGAACCCGACACCTCGCAGCCCGCTCGGACCTCTCTGCTGCCCGCTCCCCGCCTCACGGTGAGATGGTCATTGCCCAGCAACGATGCGGCCCCGGCTGCAAAGTCTACACCATACCGAGCACGTGCGCTACCACGTGCTACACCTTCCGAAAAGTCTCCCGGTAATAAAAGCAAATTCATAACTTTCTCTGATGATCCCATCATAATAGGATCGAAAGACACGAATTCGTCCCCTATCACGTCGTCCTCACTGGACTCGTCCAGTGAAGAGGAACCTGACCAGGAAAAACCTATAGCAAAAACAAGTACGATAATTAGCTCGCGCGAATGTCTAACGTACAAACCAGATAATTTAGTCCACTTTATCTCTGCCGATGGAGAATTATCAACCTCGGTGGGAAAACTACTCGCTGACCTAGGTAGGATAGATGGACAAACAATTAAAGACCGGAATTTATCGATCGGACAAATAGCGGTGACTCCGTATGGGTCCAATAAAATTTATAGTATTGTTATTAAAAAACGGTACTACGACGAAACAAACACCGAGCACATATACAAGGGACTCGAGAATCTTAAATTCGCCCTTCAACAAGCGGCCGTGAAGTCGGTTCGTATTTCACGCTCGGGCGACTATACGGACGAACTACCGCGCACAAAACTGCTCGATTGGTTAAACAATATACTCGGTAAAACAAACATAGTCACCACGGTATGCTATGGTACCGTTCGACGACCACCGGATGAACAACACCCGCAAATAATTGAGGAATTTCATGCGAGCCTTGTCGGAGGCCATCGAGGGGTAACCAAGACCTATCGTAAAATCCGCGAACGTTTTTACTGGCCTTCGCTGAGAAACGAAGTGCAAAATCATATTCGTCGCTGCAAAGGCTGTCAGGAACGTAAATTGGTTCGAGCGAAAACGCGCGAGCCGATGCTCATTACTGATACGCCGGCTGACGTTTTTGATAAGGTGTCACTCGATACGGTGGGTCCGTTGCCGACAACACCACATGGCAATAAACACATACTAACCATGCAAGATCACTTATCGAAATACTGTTTAGCGGAACCGATACCCGATTTAAAAGCGACTACGATCGCCGAAGCGATGGCGAGGCGATTAATTGCGCAATTCGGAGCTCCCCGTGCGATCCTTACTGATCGCGGAGCAGCCTTTACCGGAAACTTACTGCGCGAAATATCCAAAATCTTTCACATAAATCAAATAACGACATCCGGCTATCGACCACAGACGAACGGAGCGCTCGAACGAAGTCACATACTGTTAGCAGAATACATAAAGCAGTATGCAGGTACGTACGACGATTGGGACCGTTTGTTGCCATACGCGGAATTATCGTATAACATTAGCGTGCACGAGGCGACGAATTTCACCCCTTACGAAATCGTGTACGGGAGGCTGCCTCGGCTACCGAGTCAGTTCCCCGTGGACGAAAAACTATCCACGTATAATTCGTATACTATCGAGCTAATAAAACGCCTCTCCGAAATACGCGAAATGGCCGGTGAAAATCAAAATCGCGCGAAGGAAACAACCAAAAAATACTACGACAAGAAAGTCCGTCCTTTCCCAGGTAAAGTGAGCGACCTTGCCTATGTCCTTAAGGAACCTTGTAAGGGTAAGTTCGACTCCCAATATAATGGCCCATATAAAATTGTCCAAATAACTGACCATAGCAATATAATACTAGAGGCAGAAAACGGGAAAAGGATAAGGAAGCATGTCGACAAGGTAAAACTGGCAGTGGTATAAGCCGCTAGCCAGATTGCTGAAATTGTACCATAAAAATATATATATCAGAATGTACAGCGGAGCTACGCAGTAATTGCCGTAAGCGAAGCAAACACATGTATGAAGGTGTGCAAGTATGAGTGTGAGAGGTACCAGTAAAGCGTGTGTAAACATGTTATCTGCATGTGTTCGCAGAAGAGTGCGGGAGTGAGAAAGAGAGACGCGTAAACAACCAGTGTAGGAGTACGAGCCACCGTCCACCAATTCGACGATGTTGTGCGTGTGGGTGCTTTTAGCTTCGACGGCCCTGGCCGCCGCCGAGCTTCGCAGCAACAACGCGTATCACATAACATCCATGGAAGACCAGCCGGGAATTTACTACGAGAAGGTGGCCCCCCTCCGCCTGCAACACGTGGACTGGAGAGTCACCGTGTTCATGGATATAGACGCTTTTATTACGGACTCACCCCCCGCCGAGAGGCAGTTAAACGAAGCATTCAAGGCATGCTGCCAGGTTATGACCAAGGAGGCTTGCCGTGAAACGACAAATTTGGATTACCTTCAAGGACTCATGAGGCGCGCTAAAGAAATGACGGACAACCTTGAGGCCATTTCTCACCACTCCAGACTCAGCGCGCCGATGAAGCCATTACAAATCAGAACTATGAAGAAACGATCGGTCCCGCTAGGTTTCATTGGGTCGCTCAGCAAATCGCTGTTCGGCACCATGAACGAAGAGGATGCTACGTATGTCAATGCGCAGATCGATCGATTGTTTAGTGACCAATCCAACCTAACTCAAATTATCAGCAAGGAAATACATGTAACCCACTCAAAATTCCAGGAGTTGCATCGAGAACATCAGATGGAGTTAGACATGGTTGATAAACTGCACGCACGGATTAATCAGCTATCCAACCAGACGAGTTTGATGATGCGCCGGAACATCCTAGCGAACTTCGCGAACCGAGTGGAGGCTAAGGTCAAGCAGTATATCCAGACAAGCGAGAAGTACCTGCACGCGATATCGATAGCTAGAGAAGGACGCTACGATCCCAGTATGTTAACAGCGGCGCAGCTGACTGCCATAACGAAGGAAATACAAACTCGGGCACCCGATTTCGAATTTCCCCTCGCGATCGAGTACTTACGAGGAGAATCGCTGGCCCGCGTAGTCAATACGGACATAGCGTTTCACTCGGGCAGGATCCTAATTGTGGTACATATTCCCCTGCTCGAGCGAGCGGCTTATCATCTTTACCGAATGCATGCGTGGCCAGCCTCGCAGCGCGGAACGCTAGTAAACGGATCGGCTCACATTCAGCCGTCGGCACCGTATATAGTTGTGTCGGCAGACCACCGTACATACTTTATGGCGGACTCCGTATACATAAACCAATGCACCAGTGTAGAGCGCCGATACATCTGCTCGATGGAGACCCCTCTCAAGGAGGTATCGACGTCACAGCAATGCGAGGTAGCGATGCTAATAAACCCATCAATTGACGCATATAGGCACTGCGATGTGAGGATACAAACGACGGATGACCCGTTCTGGAAGCATCTACCCTCCCAGGGTGGATGGCTCTATTCTTTACACGCATCAGAACATATCCACATACTCTGTCCAGCAAGAATGGAAGTCTCAACCACGTTGAAAGGTGCCGGGATACTCCACCTCAGCGCTGACTGTGTTGGACGCACCCGAAGTACCTCCCTCACTGGAATGCGGGTTTACGAGAGTCGTGAACAATACTTTTATGCGCCGGAAATTTCACTGAATATTTCTCTAATTGCCCCCAGCTTCGGAAAACCGTTGGAGGGAAAATTAGAAAACTCAGCTCAAGGCAATATACTGTCGCAATATACCGAGAAGGACTCAGCCTGGCGAATGTCACGTGCTGACGAATCCCTGGACGACGTCCAACGGCGACTCTCAGAAATCGGCGGCCACCGCCGTGACAAGAAAGAACAGCACATCCTGTTTACGACCGGGTTCGCCCTGGACCTCCTTCTTGGAATAATATTGGCTACTTACATATGGCGAGCCAGCATCTACAAAGTGGCAAAATGGATTGGGTTGCCATGCGGACGCCCGAAGCGAAAGGCACATGCAACACATTACGAAGATATCGAGCTCGCCCAGACAAAACAGGACCCATGTCAAGACCACGGCGGCGCCGGAAACCCGAGTGCGGCCCCAGAAATTGCCCTACGTACACGGTACGAAGTGGAAAAGGAAAGAACAACGGGTCAACCCAAGGGAAGAGGAGGAGAGTCTTCTTGCCCCCTTCCCCGGCAAGAGGCTGAGGTGGCATACTAGGAAAATAACACCCTCAAAAACATCGAGACTTCTCCCACTACCACGCCAAAGGGAAGGAGAGCCAGAGGGCCTAACCTTACGCCATTCGATTCCCGGAGTCAGACCCGAGCAGTCACAAGTTTAGAAGCGAAACAGCACTTTGAAAATCGAATAGAAAATGTCCGACGCGGCTTACTTAAACACGTTCGCGAGGGCTAAGGCAACTAAGGAGTGCGCGGTCTGCCGCGAGAGCCTAACGAGTTGCCCAACCTGGGTAACTTGCTATTTAAAATGGGCGGATCAGGGGAACGGGTCGGACCTCAACCCCTGTCCACTGTGCAAAACGGAGCTACCAGGAGAGGAACGGCTGGGTCACGCTCTCTCGTGCTTATCCAAGTGCGAGATAGCGATCCGGCCACCGTTACGAGTACCAGCGCCGGTAAGAGAGCTACCACCGGCGAGAGCAGCAGCGCCCGAACCAGCACCGGCTGAGGCGGCGGTTTCGACCGTTTCGCCGAAGCTGGTGGTGACAGCACCACCTCCAACGGCGAAGGCGACAACGGCGGTGATGACCCGGGCGGTGGAGAGTCTGAGGAGGGGCACCTATCCGACATGCAGAAAGAGCGGAGGAAACCAGCATTGGGAGGAATGCTACTTAGAACGTTTCCTCTCGCGGCGGAGGTCGCCGAGCTCGACCTGTACACTGTGCGGGGAGAGTGTCGGAAACAGGCCGGGCCTACACGCGGGCCATTGCGTGGAGGCTTTCGGCCGCCTCCTCGCCGATAAGAAAGCAGCTCCGAAGACAACACGAGAAGAAGGACCTGCGCCAAGGACCAACGCGCCGGTGCAGGCGACAACGTCACGACACCACGCTCCCGCAACTAAAGATAAATCTATTCAAACCGGGCGGGACACAAAGGACAAGGGAAATCAAACGGACCACCTGGTCATCTTGGAGGGAGAAGAGGCTGCCTTCCTGATTGACTACCGGAGGTTGACCAGGGTGATGATTCCCGCCGTCCGTACGCGGATCCTGGGTCGCTGGATCACCCTGGAAAGGGAGATTATGCAACTCCTGGGACCCGCAGAAGAAGAAGAACCGGCGGAGGGGAACCTGATCCAGTGGGAGATGCCACCCACAACGCCAGGATCTCCGGCGAACTTCGAGGACGTCCTGGTGGACGAACCGGAGGTCGCCGAGGACCTGATCCAGTGGGAGACTCCACCCACAACGACCGAGTCAACATAGACGGAAGGAGATGACACCAAGGCCGTCTGAGGAAACCTAAGGACCAACCTCACGAGGGCAACGCAGCTGGCGAGACGCAAGGGCGACCGAGCGACGAGCCAGCAGTGTGGTGACAAGTGAGTGACAAGCCAAACGAAAACAAAAAGAAAAGTGTGTGTGTGTGTGCGTGCGGGTCATGGAAGAGCGTATCTGCAACACACAATCAATGTAAATACCGAATGTATGAAATGTGCGGTCAGCGGTGAGCCAACCCTCCAGTGTCCGTGTCACCGTCGGCCCGGCGCACCGAGTCGACGAGGGCATCGACACCTAAGGGGGGAGGGATGTCACGAGCGCCGCACATTTACCCAAAATGTAACATTACCGATCATAACAATTTCATCATTATTATTATTTTTAAGAGACAAGGAAGCATAGGTTTAGTTAGTACACATAAAATATTTTATCATAACCAGTTCGTGGTATAGCCAAGCGCAACGGCGTAGTTGGACAGCCAGCAACGTCAGCGTCTTCGCGCCCGCCGGATCCCGGGTGTAATCAACACCAGGATGAGGCGAGCGCGAAATCACGCGCTTCGAGGATGACCGTTGCGAGGCGAGCCTTTGTTTTAAATTGCAAAGTCAGCATAAATACGCTCGCCGCCCGACGTTCCAAGGGGTGTCGGACGAGCGAGCGAAGACAGTCCCGTTAGAGACAGCATCAAACCAACATCTACGGAATCAGGCTCCTTCAGAGCTGTCGAGTAAAGAGTTATCAGTCTTGGGTCTCCGACGATCACAGAGAGAATTCCCTGTAAATCTATCCGCGGTCATTCAAGCATCTCGCGTCGCGACATCAGTCTGTGAAGTTAGAATTAAGCGCAATAAGCAAAGCCACGAACTTAATCAAGCCGTGTAGTACGTAAGTGAGTGAGTGAAGGTGTAAGCTTCGGCACCTTCGAGGCCGAAGCCGAATCCACAAGCGAGATCGAGAAAGGGCGAGAACGTGAGTAGCGTAAGACTATACTGTAAGCTTCCTTGTCTAAATATCGCTGCTTCTAGTTATTCCATTAAATATTTCCACTTGTTTCCATTCAAAATTGATACATAATAATTGAAATCCTCCAAACCATTTCCCACGGAACGCCCTGTAGAGGACGTTCACCCCCGAATCCATCAAGAAATAAATAAATAAACCTCGTTAATAACAAAGAGAGTAAGTCGTCGCGTGCGAGACCGCTCCGCACGTGACAGACTAAACTGGTGTCAGAAGTGGGATACCAGGAGGTGATCTTCCTTGGGAATTGGAATCGAGGATTCAATTTTTGTGAAATTTAAAATCAAAAATTTTTTCGAATTTTTTTCTTATCTTTAACAAAAGAGGGAGTCGAACTATACGTAATAGAATCGCTTATCCTTTCGATATCCTTCCCTACCCCCGGACTTATCAACATGCCAAATCACGCTCAGGCCAGAGACGCCGCCGATGTGACGGCCGACCTGGTCGCCAGTGTCTCCACTATGGTGGAAAATTTGACTATTCAAAATAATTTCGCGAACATTCCCGAATTTGACGGGACGAATATGCCGTTACGAGATTTTTTGCAAGACATCCAAAACGCGTCCATGTTCGTGCCAGCCGCGGCAGAACCGCAGTACCTCGGCGCAGTAATATCGCGATTACGCGGGGACGCGCGAAACTGTATCTACGGCGAGAAGATCGAGAGCATGGCCGGGTTAGTGAAACTGTTAAAGAATCGACTCGCCCGCGGACACACCTACGATTACTATACAGAGGCGCTGATGACGGTCCGGATGAAACGCGATCAAACCATCGGGCAATTTTACGACAAAGTCCGAATTTTGCTAAGCGGCGGAAGAAGCGCGTACAAGTCATATTTTGGCGTCGATCCGCCAGAATTGAACCGGGACCCGCTTCATCGAATCGCGCTAGGTTCATTCATAAAAGGGTTGCCTACCCATATCGGAGCCGCGGTAGATTTGCGAGAGCCGGAAAGTCTCGAAGTAGCCTTCCAAATCGCCGAAAGGCTAGCGCTTCGAAGCAATCAATGGAAAGGAATTGAGTCGAACCAGGAGGAAATGGCGCGTGTTCTTTACGCTCGCTATAACTCCCGAACTCCGTCGCCGACGGCTCGGGAAGGTAGACCGACGTCTGCTTATCGAAGCCAGTCACCACAACCGGCTACCGGATTCTTTTCTAAACCCGTGCAAACGTCTGATAACCGCGAGACTGCTACGGGAAGGTCATATACCAGTCCGTTAACACCTTGCGGATATACACATTGCTGCAAACAAACCAGGTGTTGCCCGTGCTGCCCGTTAATGCAACAGTCATCTCGGGGACGTTCCCCGCAAAGAGAGCCTTTAAACTGCCCTGGGGCTCGCCGGGCAAATTCCCCTGCGGGCCCGAGCGGAGTGAGCGAATCGAGTCGACCCCGAGAACACCAACAGTCAGTGAGGTTCCTGGAGAACGATGTCTCGTTCTCTGGACCCCCACCGACCAGGAGAGCCCAGTAGTCGAACTAAGTGCTCCCGAACTTCGTAACAAGAAGGGAAAATTCTTTCTTGACACGGGTTCATCAGCCAGCTTAATTAAACTAAATGCCCTCGATCCAGACTTAATTGTGAACACTGACGATAAAATATGGGTAACAGGATTAGAGGAATCGGATATTCCGACACTCGGCTCAGTTGTCCTCCATATCTCTGAAAAACCAGCTAAGTTTTATGTGTTACGAGACCTGCCGCTGAGAAGCGATGCGCTAATCGGTAAACCTTATTTTTTCGCGGAAAAAGCCGAAATTTCGTTTCACCATAATACTTTAGTTACCTCAAGCGATCCCATCCGACCTAAGCGTTTCATAGGTCTACCTCCTTCCGACGCAGAACCCACAAAGCGCGTATTAGCGGCGAAAATCGCTTCGGAGAAACGAAGTTATAAACTGCGCGCGCGTACGAGTGAGCAAATAAGCATCCCTTTAAAGAACGATAATCTAAAGGAGGGATACTTACCGCGAATCGAAACTCAACCGGGTGTGTTTATCGGAGAAGGTATCGTTGCTCCTACGGGAGGATCGTGCTACGTCTTAGCAATAAACACGCTATTCGACGATGTCGAATTAGAAATCGAGCCTCAGGAACTCGAAGATTTCGAGCACTATCGGGAGAACGGCTATTGGAGCGACGAAAGTTCCGACGGTAGCGGTGTAGAAACTACTCCGCCGACGGATCGAGTAGAAGCCATAGTTAAATCATTGCGATTAGATAGGCTCAACGAGGTAGAGCGCGCACATGTTATAAGTCTCATCGAGGAATACCCTCACATGTATAAGCTACCAGGCGATAGATTGCGATGCACGGATCAAGTTCGCCATCGGATCCCGACGGTGGACGAGCTCCCGGTAAACGCAAAACAATACAGATTTCCTGTAGTATATCGGTCGGAACTGGAGCGGCAAGTTGAGAAAAAGCTAAGCGAGGGAATAATTGTTCATTCACGCTCCCCGTACAACTCGCCGGTCTGGATAGTTCCCAAAAAACCCGACTCTCAAGGGAAACCGCGGATGCGCATGGTCATTGATTTCCGTAAATTGAACGAGAAGACGATTTCCGACGCGTACCCCCTCCCGAATATGATAGAAATACTCGAACAGCTGGGAAAAGCTACGTACTTTTCGACATTCGATCTAGCGAGCGGCTTCCAGCAGATCCCGATGGATCGGAGAGACGGTCCAAAGACGGCGTTTTCCACAATAAACGGGCACTACGAGTACGCTCGCATGCCCGAAGGTCTCAAAAACGCGCCTGCGACCTTTCAGCGCCTGATGGATCGGGTGCTGATTGGGTTGCAAGGGACAGAACTGTTCGTGTATCTCGACGATATTGTAGTATTCGCGGAAACTCTCGAAGAGCACAAGACTAAAATCCGGCGTCTAATGCAACGCCTCGAGGAAGCTAATCTCGTCCTCGAACCGGATAAATGTGAGTTCTTGCGTAGCGAAGTCGCGTATCTCGGGCATATCGTTAGCCGCGACGGGTTGCGAATGGACCCAAAGAAGTTAGAGGCAGTGCGTAAATTCCCGCACCCAAGGACGCAGAAAAACGTGCGGCAATTTCTGGGACTTGCCGGTTATTACCGTCGGTTTATTCCGGATTTCGCTGCCATATCCAAGCCCTTATCAGACTTACTCAAAAAGGGAAAATCGTTCGCATGGGAGCGAGAGCAGAAACACAGCTTTCGCAGGCTTCGCAAGGCCCTCTGTCAAGAACCGATCTTACAATACCCCGATCTATCTAAACAATTTATTTTGACGACCGACGCCTCGGAATTTGCACTCGGTGCAGTATTGTCGCAAATTCACGATGGCCACGATCTACCGGTCGCGTACCACTCTAGAATCTTCACTAACGCTGAAAAGAACTACGGAACTACGGAACAAGAGTGTCTGGCCATAATCGATTCAATTGAACACTTTTCCACGTATCTCTATGGAAGGAAATTTAAGCTCGTAAGCGACCACGAGCCTCTCAAATGGATGCGTTCTACGCTCGATCCAGGCAAGAGGCTCAACAGATGGAAAATTAGGTTGTGTAAATACGATTACGAATTTCAACATAAGCCAGGGCGTGAAAATTTAAATGCCGATGCACTCTCCCGTAATCCCGTAGATCTAGAGAAATTCTCGTCTACAAGTGATTCGGAAGTAGAAACGAATGTCCCTCAGAAGGCTCAGATCTTGCCCTTATCTTCGAAACCTCCCGGTAACAGAAAAGGCAAGACACCTGAGACATCAGCTGGCCCGTCCAAGTCCGACGCATCAGTCATAGCGGCGCGCACACGTTCGCGCCTACGCAGTGTCCCCACGGTCCCCACAGTACCCGAAATAAGAGAGGGGAGCTCGGAGAGCTCAGGCCCGGTGGCGACACGAACGCGCGGGAAGGTCGTTACAAGACCCGCCAGGCGCCCACCTCTCGCCGACGCGAAACCCGCCGGATCTGAACCCGAGAGCTCAGGGCCACCCATACAGCGCTTACACCGCAGTATGCTGCCCTCACAGTTACTTCCTCCGAAAAGACCGAAGTCTCCACCCCCCGTAGAGGTCAAGCCCCTCGGAGGTCCCCAAGAGACGGTGTTTTCATCGGAATCCGCAAGCGCGACGGCTGATCAGAGGCCTGCCACTATCACGGTCCCGCTCACCGCCCCCGGCAACGATTCAGATGGAAGCACGGAGGAATCGGAAGCAGATACTACAAAGACGGTAACAGCAACTCTCGAAGATTCAATTAACAAATTCAACGAATCATTAAGGCGTTTGGAAGAGAGGCACCAAGCCAATTCCTCCCGTGACCCCACGAAAGGGCCTGATAAAGCAGATTTTGACTGGCCTGATCATCTGTCGGAGGGGGATGAGGTAGAAGAGGAGGCCCAGATGATTCTCCAAGAACAAGACCCTTTCGATGACATCGTCGGAGATGCTGAGCTTGCCAGCCGCTTGAAAGCATTAGAAGACAGGTTCAAGTCACCATCGGACCAGGAATTAGTACGGCGGCTGAGTGCGAGGGAGAAGATATCATCACGCACGGAAGAAGAAGGAACGGAGGCGGACGACGAAAACGACGAGCAACCAGCTGAGAGAGAGAGCACGCCGCGAGAGAACGCGAGAGAGAGACCCGAGACAAGTATGGCCGCGGGACTCGAGCGCGAACCCGACACCTCGCAGCCCGCTCGGACCTCTCTGCTGCCCGCTCCCCGCCTCACGGTGAGATGGTCATTGCCCAGCAACGATGCGGCCCCGGCTGCAAAGTCTACACCATACCGAGCACGTGCGCTACCACGTGCTACACCTTCCGAAAAGTCTCCCGGTAATAAAAGCAAATTCATAACTTTCTCTGATGATCCCATCATAATAGGATCGAAAGACACGAATTCGTCCCCTATCACGTCGTCCTCACTGGACTCGTCCAGTGAAGAGGAACCTGACCAGGAAAAACCTATAGCAAAAACAAGTACGATAATTAGCTCGCGCGAATGTCTAACGTACAAACCAGATAATTTAGTCCACTTTATCTCTGCCGATGGAGAATTATCAACCTCGGTGGGAAAACTACTCGCTGACCTAGGTAGGATAGATGGACAAACAATTAAAGACCGGAATTTATCGATCGGACAAATAGCGGTGACTCCGTATGGGTCCAATAAAATTTATAGTATTGTTATTAAAAAACGGTACTACGACGAAACAAACACCGAGCACATATACAAGGGACTCGAGAATCTTAAATTCGCCCTTCAACAAGCGGCCGTGAAGTCGGTTCGTATTTCACGCTCGGGCGACTATACGGACGAACTACCGCGCACAAAACTGCTCGATTGGTTAAACAATATACTCGGTAAAACAAACATAGTCACCACGGTATGCTATGGTACCGTTCGACGACCACCGGATGAACAACACCCGCAAATAATTGAGGAATTTCATGCGAGCCTTGTCGGAGGCCATCGAGGGGTAACCAAGACCTATCGTAAAATCCGCGAACGTTTTTACTGGCCTTCGCTGAGAAACGAAGTGCAAAATCATATTCGTCGCTGCAAAGGCTGTCAGGAACGTAAATTGGTTCGAGCGAAAACGCGCGAGCCGATGCTCATTACTGATACGCCGGCTGACGTTTTTGATAAGGTGTCACTCGATACGGTGGGTCCGTTGCCGACAACACCACATGGCAATAAACACATACTAACCATGCAAGATCACTTATCGAAATACTGTTTAGCGGAACCGATACCCGATTTAAAAGCGACTACGATCGCCGAAGCGATGGCGAGGCGATTAATTGCGCAATTCGGAGCTCCCCGTGCGATCCTTACTGATCGCGGAGCAGCCTTTACCGG
This sequence comes from Neodiprion lecontei, assembly GCF_021901455.1. Classification (NCBI taxonomy): domain Eukaryota; kingdom Metazoa; phylum Arthropoda; class Insecta; order Hymenoptera; family Diprionidae; genus Neodiprion; species Neodiprion lecontei. The sequence goes on along the minus strand of NC_060266.1, from coordinate 15,276,892 downwards.
AAACTTACTGCGCGAAATATCCAAAATCTTTCACATAAATCAAATAACGACATCCGGCTATCGACCACAGACGAACGGAGCGCTCGAACGAAGTCACATACTGTTAGCAGAATACATAAAGCAGTATGCAGGTACGTACGACGATTGGGACCGTTTGTTGCCATACGCGGAATTATCGTATAACATTAGCGTGCACGAGGCGACGAATTTCACCCCTTACGAAATCGTGTACGGGAGGCTGCCTCGGCTACCGAGTCAGTTCCCCGTGGACGAAAAACTATCCACGTATAATTCGTATACTATCGAGCTAATAAAACGCCTCTCCGAAATACGCGAAATGGCCGGTGAAAATCAAAATCGCGCGAAGGAAACAACCAAAAAATACTACGACAAGAAAGTCCGTCCTTTCCCAGGTAAAGTGAGCGACCTTGCCTATGTCCTTAAGGAACCTTGTAAGGGTAAGTTCGACTCCCAATATAATGGCCCATATAAAATTGTCCAAATAACTGACCATAGCAATATAATACTAGAGGCAGAAAACGGGAAAAGGATAAGGAAGCATGTCGACAAGGTAAAACTGGCAGTGGTATAAGCCGCTAGCCAGATTGCTGAAATTGTACCATAAAAATATATATATCAGAATGTACAGCGGAGCTACGCAGTAATTGCCGTAAGCGAAGCAAACACATGTATGAAGGTGTGCAAGTATGAGTGTGAGAGGTACCAGTAAAGCGTGTGTAAACATGTTATCTGCATGTGTTCGCAGAAGAGTGCGGGAGTGAGAAAGAGAGACGCGTAAACAACCAGTGTAGGAGTACGAGCCACCGTCCACCAATTCGACGATGTTGTGCGTGTGGGTGCTTTTAGCTTCGACGGCCCTGGCCGCCGCCGAGCTTCGCAGCAACAACGCGTATCACATAACATCCATGGAAGACCAGCCGGGAATTTACTACGAGAAGGTGGCCCCCCTCCGCCTGCAACACGTGGACTGGAGAGTCACCGTGTTCATGGATATAGACGCTTTTATTACGGACTCACCCCCCGCCGAGAGGCAGTTAAACGAAGCATTCAAGGCATGCTGCCAGGTTATGACCAAGGAGGCTTGCCGTGAAACGACAAATTTGGATTACCTTCAAGGACTCATGAGGCGCGCTAAAGAAATGACGGACAACCTTGAGGCCATTTCTCACCACTCCAGACTCAGCGCGCCGATGAAGCCATTACAAATCAGAACTATGAAGAAACGATCGGTCCCGCTAGGTTTCATTGGGTCGCTCAGCAAATCGCTGTTCGGCACCATGAACGAAGAGGATGCTACGTATGTCAATGCGCAGATCGATCGATTGTTTAGTGACCAATCCAACCTAACTCAAATTATCAGCAAGGAAATACATGTAACCCACTCAAAATTCCAGGAGTTGCATCGAGAACATCAGATGGAGTTAGACATGGTTGATAAACTGCACGCACGGATTAATCAGCTATCCAACCAGACGAGTTTGATGATGCGCCGGAACATCCTAGCGAACTTCGCGAACCGAGTGGAGGCTAAGGTCAAGCAGTATATCCAGACAAGCGAGAAGTACCTGCACGCGATATCGATAGCTAGAGAAGGACGCTACGATCCCAGTATGTTAACAGCGGCGCAGCTGACTGCCATAACGAAGGAAATACAAACTCGGGCACCCGATTTCGAATTTCCCCTCGCGATCGAGTACTTACGAGGAGAATCGCTGGCCCGCGTAGTCAATACGGACATAGCGTTTCACTCGGGCAGGATCCTAATTGTGGTACATATTCCCCTGCTCGAGCGAGCGGCTTATCATCTTTACCGAATGCATGCGTGGCCAGCCTCGCAGCGCGGAACGCTAGTAAACGGATCGGCTCACATTCAGCCGTCGGCACCGTATATAGTTGTGTCGGCAGACCACCGTACATACTTTATGGCGGACTCCGTATACATAAACCAATGCACCAGTGTAGAGCGCCGATACATCTGCTCGATGGAGACCCCTCTCAAGGAGGTATCGACGTCACAGCAATGCGAGGTAGCGATGCTAATAAACCCATCAATTGACGCATATAGGCACTGCGATGTGAGGATACAAACGACGGATGACCCGTTCTGGAAGCATCTACCCTCCCAGGGTGGATGGCTCTATTCTTTACACGCATCAGAACATATCCACATACTCTGTCCAGCAAGAATGGAAGTCTCAACCACGTTGAAAGGTGCCGGGATACTCCACCTCAGCGCTGACTGTGTTGGACGCACCCGAAGTACCTCCCTCACTGGAATGCGGGTTTACGAGAGTCGTGAACAATACTTTTATGCGCCGGAAATTTCACTGAATATTTCTCTAATTGCCCCCAGCTTCGGAAAACCGTTGGAGGGAAAATTAGAAAACTCAGCTCAAGGCAATATACTGTCGCAATATACCGAGAAGGACTCAGCCTGGCGAATGTCACGTGCTGACGAATCCCTGGACGACGTCCAACGGCGACTCTCAGAAATCGGCGGCCACCGCCGTGACAAGAAAGAACAGCACATCCTGTTTACGACCGGGTTCGCCCTGGACCTCCTTCTTGGAATAATATTGGCTACTTACATATGGCGAGCCAGCATCTACAAAGTGGCAAAATGGATTGGGTTGCCATGCGGACGCCCGAAGCGAAAGGCACATGCAACACATTACGAAGATATCGAGCTCGCCCAGACAAAACAGGACCCATGTCAAGACCACGGCGGCGCCGGAAACCCGAGTGCGGCCCCAGAAATTGCCCTACGTACACGGTACGAAGTGGAAAAGGAAAGAACAACGGGTCAACCCAAGGGAAGAGGAGGAGAGTCTTCTTGCCCCCTTCCCCGGCAAGAGGCTGAGGTGGCATACTAGGAAAATAACACCCTCAAAAACATCGAGACTTCTCCCACTACCACGCCAAAGGGAAGGAGAGCCAGAGGGCCTAACCTTACGCCATTCGATTCCCGGAGTCAGACCCGAGCAGTCACAAGTTTAGAAGCGAAACAGCACTTTGAAAATCGAATAGAAAATGTCCGACGCGGCTTACTTAAACACGTTCGCGAGGGCTAAGGCAACTAAGGAGTGCGCGGTCTGCCGCGAGAGCCTAACGAGTTGCCCAACCTGGGTAACTTGCTATTTAAAATGGGCGGATCAGGGGAACGGGTCGGACCTCAACCCCTGTCCACTGTGCAAAACGGAGCTACCAGGAGAGGAACGGCTGGGTCACGCTCTCTCGTGCTTATCCAAGTGCGAGATAGCGATCCGGCCACCGTTACGAGTACCAGCGCCGGTAAGAGAGCTACCACCGGCGAGAGCAGCAGCGCCCGAACCAGCACCGGCTGAGGCGGCGGTTTCGACCGTTTCGCCGAAGCTGGTGGTGACAGCACCACCTCCAACGGCGAAGGCGACAACGGCGGTGATGACCCGGGCGGTGGAGAGTCTGAGGAGGGGCACCTATCCGACATGCAGAAAGAGCGGAGGAAACCAGCATTGGGAGGAATGCTACTTAGAACGTTTCCTCTCGCGGCGGAGGTCGCCGAGCTCGACCTGTACACTGTGCGGGGAGAGTGTCGGAAACAGGCCGGGCCTACACGCGGGCCATTGCGTGGAGGCTTTCGGCCGCCTCCTCGCCGATAAGAAAGCAGCTCCGAAGACAACACGAGAAGAAGGACCTGCGCCAAGGACCAACGCGCCGGTGCAGGCGACAACGTCACGACACCACGCTCCCGCAACTAAAGATAAATCTATTCAAACCGGGCGGGACACAAAGGACAAGGGAAATCAAACGGACCACCTGGTCATCTTGGAGGGAGAAGAGGCTGCCTTCCTGATTGACTACCGGAGGTTGACCAGGGTGATGATTCCCGCCGTCCGTACGCGGATCCTGGGTCGCTGGATCACCCTGGAAAGGGAGATTATGCAACTCCTGGGACCCGCAGAAGAAGAAGAACCGGCGGAGGGGAACCTGATCCAGTGGGAGATGCCACCCACAACGCCAGGATCTCCGGCGAACTTCGAGGACGTCCTGGTGGACGAACCGGAGGTCGCCGAGGACCTGATCCAGTGGGAGACTCCACCCACAACGACCGAGTCAACATAGACGGAAGGAGATGACACCAAGGCCGTCTGAGGAAACCTAAGGACCAACCTCACGAGGGCAACGCAGCTGGCGAGACGCAAGGGCGACCGAGCGACGAGCCAGCAGTGTGGTGACAAGTGAGTGACAAGCCAAACGAAAACAAAAAGAAAAGTGTGTGTGTGTGTGCGTGCGGGTCATGGAAGAGCGTATCTGCAACACACAATCAATGTAAATACCTAATGTATGAAATGTGCGGTCAGCGGTGAGCCAACCCTCCAGTGTCCGTGTCACCGTCGGCCCGGCGCACCGAGTCGACGAGGGCATCGACACCTAAGGGGGGAGGGATGTCACGAGCGCCGCACATTTACCCAAAATGTAACATTACCGATCATAACAATTTCATCATTATTATTATTTTTAAGAGACAAGGAAGCATAGGTTTAGTTAGTACACATAAAATATTTTATCATAACCAGTTCGTGGTATAGCCAAGCGCAACGGCGTAGTTGGACAGCCAGCAACGTCAGCGTCTTCGCGCCCGCCGGATCCCGGGTGTAATCAACACCAGGATGAGGCGAGCGCGAAATCACGCGCTTCGAGGATGACCGTTGCGAGGCGAGCCTTTGTTTTAAATTGCAAAGTCAGCATAAATACGCTCGCCGCCCGACGTTCCAAGGGGTGTCGGACGAGCGAGCGAAGACAGTCCCGTTAGAGACAGCATCAAACCAACATCTACGGAATCAGGCTCCTTCAGAGCTGTCGAGTAAAGAGTTATCAGTCTTGGGTCTCCGACGATCACAGAGAGAATTCCCTGTAAATCTATCCGCGGTCATTCAAGCATCTCGCGTCGCGACATCAGTCTGTGAAGTTAGAATTAAGCGCAATAAGCAAAGCCACGAACTTAATCAAGCCGTGTAGTACGTAAGTGAGTGAGTGAAGGTGTAAGCTTCGGCACCTTCGAGGCCGAAGCCGAATCCACAAGCGAGATCGAGAAAGGGCGAGAACGTGAGTAGCGTAAGACTATACTGTAAGCTTCCTTGTCTAAATATCGCTGCTTCTAGTTATTCCATTAAATATTTCCACTTGTTTCCATTCAAAATTGATACATAATAATTGAAATCCTCCAAACCATTTCCCACGGAACGCCCTGTAGAGGACGTTCACCCCCGAATCCATCAAGAAATAAATAAATAAACCTCGTTAATAACAAAGAGGGTAAGTCGTCGCGTGCGAGACCGCTCCGCACGTGACACTAATGCGTATATTAGAAAAATGGTTTTTTTAGGTTAAAATGGTTTTTCTTGAATAACTCGGCCGGTTTTGATTTTACGGAAAAACCGTAGAAACAAAAGTTGTATCAATTTTTATTCTCTACAAGTTTAGTTCCTGCAGTTTTTCTTCTAGGATCAAGATTTTTGGAATTAAACCTGAAAAAAGCGACAAATTCGAAATATTTCCATTATCTCGTTTATTTTCAACTTAATGGCATAAATGAATAGTAACGAACTTGTTGATAATCAAATTCTGAACAACTTCGGTTACTACCTTTTTTTCCAAAAATCGATATTTTCGGAATTTAACCCGAAAAGGAAGGATTCTCCGTCAACTCGGCCACGTTTTTTTCGACCATCTCAGATCTGCCCCATAATTGGTTACATAAAAGTACTACTGAAAGATACTCTGCGTGAATTTTTTCAGATTCCTCAATTCATTATTTAAGAAATTGCTGTTTTTTCTCTCAAATGAATATACACTACCGTTCATAAGTATGGAAACACTCGCCCCAGATTGTTCTCACTGTACCCATGATGCTCATTGTATTTCTACGAAAATGTATACCGCTGAGGAGTGGGGAGGGACTTCCAGCATTTTCATAGTATATAAAAAAAATGTAGAAAACAAATCGTCTTGTTTACGTTTGCTTCGAAAGAGTGGCGTTCGAAAGATCGTCGTTTTTTTGACATTTGTTTCGATCGTCGTTCTGTTATACATTTTTAAAAATATTGAGTAACCAAATTGTATACGTGTTTTAAATTTTCTTTTCTCTGTTCTCTTCGTATATAATCATTTTGATTTTTCGTTGGGAGTGTGCAGAACATAAGAATTGCTGAATGCTTCGTTGCGAATAACACAATTTTATCGGAGCCTAGATTCGAATGCTTGGAGGGTTCAATTATTATAATCGTACGGTAATTTTGTTTTCCGATAATTGGAGAAATTTACACGTGTTGACATGTACCCTAAGTACGATGCAAATATGCGAGAAATTTCAAATCTTAAGGAAAATAAATATTACGATTGTTATTATTTCATCATATAAACCATAAAAAGTCAGTTGGGACGAAATTTAGGTTCTTGAGTCAGAAATATCATTCTGACAAAAAATGACCGCGTATTTTCCAAAACAATGAAAGCTTTTTCGAAGTGATATGTGAGCATAAAAAGTCAAAACCTATTTCTACGATTTTTTTTCCGGAAGCGCCGAGTCATTCAATTTTGTTGCAAAATGAGCGCGCAGTAAACTTGAAGAATCAATATCTCATCTCCGGTTCTATTTGACGTAGAAAAATGATTCACAGCACATTCGCGAGCAGAGAGGATAAGTTTTCGTAGAAAACTTTGGTTTATCCGGAAACATTAAACATTGTGATTGTTATTAACGAACGAATTGTTTAATGGTACCATTTTTTGGCGAGGCTTCGACCATTTTATACATTCTGTAAAAAATCTTTCCGATTACAAATAATTCGTCGGGTTTGACGAGGAATTTCCCATTATTCATTCCCCCGTATTCATTCCGAATGACTATGCGTTGGATATCTGCTATCGGTAGTAAAATATTGAACACGGTGAAATTTAGAGTGATTCGTAAAAAATGAATATCTTAATTTCAAAAGAATTATCTCAACTTTTCTGATTATTCAAGATGATCAAAATTTTTTGTCACACTATTCCATTTCATCAGATTCGACCATTCACTTTTAACATTTTTGTGTATAGTGAGATGGCGCCGACACATGGTTATAAGAGAACAGAAGAGGACCCATGTATTTGTATGTGTCTTTATATAATAAGGAGGGGAGAGCACGAATTCTCTGCCAAAGTATATTTTTATCGACAAGTACTAATCATGTTATAGATTCTGCATTGAAAAAGCGAAACAACCAAATGAACACGCTTGTATTTTACAGGATAATCCGTCGTAACCGTTGGATGGTCGCAATGTCACATGCCGCGAGGATATCTTGATGGAGTGGTGAACTATGTTTAAATTACACTACTTCGCAAAGGATGTTAGAAACTCTCATCAACCGGGAGAAGGAACTGTTTCGCACAACCCGCAGCTTCATAGTTACCTCGAATCTCGGATACTATTTCCTTGCATTTAATATTTCAGAGGGTATAAAAATAATCCTCAACGTCAATGTCAATAATTGTTTCATATATCCATAGTAACATGAATAAAGTGTTCCAATATTATATATAATCATTTTTTGAAACCCTTTTTACTAGTAAAATAGCTTCGAACATAAAATTATTTCATTATTGTTAGTAGAGTTGTGTGTAACAAGCGATGGACAATTTCAGAATGATTCCGATATAGTAATATCCCGAAGTTACGCTATGGGTCGTTTCGGCATTGACGGCGTAAGTCGAAAAAAACGTAAGTCGGGGTGCACGTTTTATACAACTGTATAATGTATATATGTATATATATGTATAAATACTCAACAAAGATAATCATGTATGTACCTCATAGAGAACCTCTGAAGCAGAATGAAAAATACTCTTTATTTTCGAAATACAAAATGTTCGAGCACAGTCGTTTGACGACACAAAGATTTTTTTTTCTCGCGCACAGTCACTATCCGTAGACTGAGCGAATAATCGAATACAATGTAATGCATGGACGGAAAATAAACATGACCATTCAAGTTTGCGACAAGGAGAAGCGGAGTTGGGGGGAGGGGGGCGGGTGACCGATGGCGTAACTTCATAAAACGAGACCACAACGATTCGTACCGGTTTTGTTTCAATCATATTTTTCGAACATATTTCCAAATATCTACAAATGGTGACTGGTGATATTTATGAAATCATTTTGAAAATACTTCGTGCTGTGTAAAACTAATATTGCGCGATATGTTTTAATGTATATCGGACATTCTTTTACAACCAAACACCTTTGTGACCGACACATTTTTGATTCAGCTGAAATTTTTGTGATGGGTTCTATACCGAAAAAATAGGGATACGTATTCGAGGATTTTTTATTTCACATATTTCGTAAAATAGAGGGGATCGAAAATTTGATAATTTGGTGTTTTTTGGCTTGGAAGACTCACTTTCAAAAATTCATAACGCCGCGCCGGTTCTATTTGAGCTGGAAAGCGTAGGATTAGAGGTATACAAGATTGTTAGGTGATAAATGAAAAAATATTCATAATTTCAATCTTTTTTTTCCCTGTTTATTGAACGTAATACTTCCGCAGGACGCTGAATATTTAAATGTGATTCTCAGATTATACGTAAACGAATTTAAGTTGACCGTACGGTCCGCCAAGATAGCGTAGATGCAACCATATCTTCTCACTGGCTGTCGTCACCTTCTGGAACAAATCTTCATATTCTTGGAGGGCCTTGGTCAGTCGGTTCGGTAGAAAAATCGTGAAAAAGTCCTCCAAGTCCAGAACGATTTTATCACCAAATTTCGTTTTAAGCCGACAAAGGTCACTGATTCGGTATTCGAAGTATACTTCAAGGTCCGAAAGCTTTTTCAAGGGCAGAAGTATCTCCAGGCGAGTGACTTCGTTCAATTTTGAAAAGTCCATGATCGTTACTGTAGAGTTGTATGTGCTCAAAATCTCTTGTGAGTTGATTGAGGTCAGATCTGATTTTCAACAGATGTTTTACTTCTCCATTATTCTTGATGAGCAGTTCTAGTCGTTTCTTCAATTCACGTTGTTGTTCCAAAACACTTCTCATTTGCAAGAAGAACAGCTTTAGACTGGCGATGAAGTTTTCACTTTTGACTTATATAACGTTACCCCACCACATGATTCAAAATTTGGTGAGGGGTAAGGAATGTCACGTGTATGATATCAAATACGTATGTTTGTGTATGCGCACGCACCTTTCAGAATTCCCAGAGCGATAGGAACCCAACACCGCAGATCATTGTCTCTGAATGTACCGCGGCTATGGGTCTGCCTTGCACTCTGGTCTGGACTAAACCCGTTCAAAATTCATCGTTGAGTTTACATGACAGTTACAAGCCAAAAAAATGTTACGGGGTTGATATCAAACCGGCATTCGAGTGAGTGGAAATCAATTCTCGGAACTATTAATTTTGGAATGTCACGTGGTTGATAACGTGGGAAAAGATTGTGGGGGTGGTTGATGTTACACATCAGCAGTCCTACCGTGGGAAAGGAATTTGGAGTGGTTAATGTCACCCATCAGCAGTCCTATCGTGAGAAAAGAATGCGGGATGGTGAAAAAGTTCTCACCCCCGCTACACCCTCTACCGTTGGCAGACGAGCACTACATAAAGACTTTGACCTTCGGTCGGTAAGATTGTCGGTAAAACAGCACGATTTTGACCTTCGACCGATAAGAATTGTTGGTAAAGCAGTGCGATTTTCACCGTCGACCGATATAACTGTCGATAAGGTTGCATGGTTTCAACCTCATGTCGGTACGGCAGACTGTGACGTCATCGTGGTAAAGAGTTCGAGTCTGGGGTGAATGTCGGTAAGTGTCGGTAACAGGAATCTGCGTGTAGAACTTTCATAGCTATACTACTATCAAGTCTATGTAAGCAAACTTGATGCCATTCTATTTACCTCAACCTCTCCCTCTGATAAGCCGCCAAAGTTTTTCAACCCTGGCCCCATTTCTTTCTTTTCCGTAACACTTTCCTTATCCTGGTCATAACGAATGGCTGATGAACACTTATCGAGGAGTTATGGATACATCACTAATATTTATTCACAAAGAACACACTGAATACCGCTCACGGCTCGCGGTTTGAATTACGGGTTTGCACGTGTTCAACGAAGATTGCTGCTAAGGCCGTTAGTTCGTATGACGGGCGGCCTAAGCCAGAGATGGCGCTAGCAAGCAATCACTTTTCGCGGTGAAAATCCGCTGTTTCATGCTTCAGCTCGTGAAAGTTTTCTGGCAACTCTAAGTTCGATTTTATTGCTCTTACTCCTAAATTAAAGGTGAAGGATGTATCTGTGTCGTGTATTTCGTAGAATTGTGAAAAAAAAATTCGTTCTTGTTTTATCACAACGGGAACTTTGCTCACTTCCAGTGCTGTTTTTTACGACTCTGAAAAAAAAAACTTGAAATTCGGAAAAATACACGACACAGATTGCTCCTTTGCCTTCAAAATGCTTCTCATGGAAGTTCGATATATTTATAAATGACGGAAAAAACTTGCATCGCGTGAACGTCTGCAAGCGGCAGTTCCGCCGGAAGTAGGCAACGTCCTTAAGGTGCTTTTGAAGACGCGCATCAACCAGGTTCAATAGAAGGAATATAGATCTCCCGCACAACCGACTCGTAACTTTCGTCTCTCGCTCTTGGGCGGAGCAGTGCATACTGGTAAAAAGTAACTTACTTCACCCTCTAATCTATTATCTACGACAAATCGTAAAATCAATTAATCAATACTGAGATTGAAAAGTGGTATGGATCTCCCACACAACTGACGAGTAACTTTGGTCTCTCGCTCTTGGGCAGAGCGGTGCTTACTGGTGAAAAACTTATTTCACACTCTATTACTTATGACAAGGCACAGAATCTATAAATCAATACAGAAATTGAAATGTAGCATAGACTTTACATAAACGTTTAAAGATGTTCAGCATATTACCTATTCCCACGACATGTTCAATATCAAAGTACAAATCGAATTTCAGTGATGTTCAGTGATTAAGAACTAATTTCTCAAGTGAATTGTCCCTCGCTGCTGATGTACGATCCTGCGTTTGGTTCGTTTATATCTGAAAAACTAGCTGCCCATGCACATATCACACCAATTTTGCTTCAGTGAAAGCTTTGAGTGTCTAGAATATAGAAAGATTGTGTTAATATTCAGGATAGATAGAAAAATAGATTACGTAAAACAGAGTACTATATATTTCATACATGCTTTCACTCAAAGTTATGTCTCGAAGAATATATCAACCATAAATAGTTTTCAAGTGATTATCTGTGGACCTTATAGATTGCATTATGTAGCATAAAAATATCCAACCTCTGATGATAAACGAATGAATCGAAACCGAACTAGCATAGACCTGGGACTAGCTATCACGGAATACAATATAATCAACTTTCGGAGGTAAAAAAGTTCAAAAAAGAAATACCAAGGCAAGCAAATGCTTGTAAGCAACTTGTTTGTTGTACGGAATGGTCAACATATTCTGCCTCATGTGCCACACAGCTGACGGATCGTTTTCGAATTGTGTTGTTCAATGAGAGCTTAGTTTCCTGCATATTCCAACCCTTGTCCTTCGCGTTTTGTGAGTATCAGTTTATTTCTGTAGATGCCAGATCTACGCTTTGTTAGTGAACCCACATGAGAAAGGCGATAGTATACTTGCATCCACCTGTCAACCAAGATACTAAATTGAAGATACTTCACACATATTTTACGTCGAAACGTATTTCTTCGAATATACTGTGACGTGGATTTTTCCTGCACCTCGGTCACTCGGAGCGAATGACCGAGAACTTACCGCATGCACAATAATTCGGCGTTCATGATGTACCCTGGATCTAAAAACGATATCGTGAAGTTTTGTTGGGCGCCTGGTGTGATTAACACGCCTCGAAATCGTTATTGCGCTTTACCTCGGCAATATGCTCGGTATCTGAGTACCGTGGAGAGGGAAGGAGTAATTTTTGCAGAAAGAAAGACACTCGAAAACCACACGCCACTTAACAAAAGGAGTAAAATAAAATCTTATATTTCCCAATAGCGGTGTTACGCCCCGACGTACTGCCTTGGCGTACCTTTTTCAAAATTCCATTTCATTTCATTTCGTTAATTTCTTCAATGCATAGATATTATTTCATCAAAATATCATATTCTAATAACGGCGAGTTCCACCCCTCCTGGCAAAAGTCACGTAGAGACCATCAATGATCCCTAGTATAAGGTTCGACTTTCTTCTATTTAACTGGTACCAAGGACGGGGATGAGGGACTGCTGAATTAGCATCAGTAGCGCTCAGTCTGAAAATATCCCTCTTTTTAAGTTAAAACCATAACCAGTAACTAGGATAAACCACTACCTTTGGAACCACCAAATTAAAATAGATTACTTATTAGGATTTATGAATGAATGTGTGAACATTGCATGTAAATATCTTTTGTTCGTATCTTCAATGTGTCACCGACGAGATTGAGAATCGTCGAAACGACGCTGAAGAGCGAGAAGTAACGCTGACCGTGTGGATTTCGGCGCCACGAGGTCGCCCTCGCACCTCATTGGCTAATTACCGTTGTAACTTATTACAAATGTAGCTCCTTGGACCCCCGGGCCCAAGAAGCCGCGTCTTTCGTCTGTTAAGTCGCAAGGTGCGTGGACGTCAACCCGTATTAGCCCTTCTTGAGCAATAGTAGCGTTCGTAAAATCTTAGTTGTGACCGGCCTAAAGTCTTGCGCTAATTCGTCAAATTGAGCATTCAGTTATTCTGTTAGCTGCAATAGACTCACTATCTTCTACGTTTCCATCTTTTCAGTGCTTTACTAAATCTCATCTTTTCGAGAATAGACATTTTTATGCCATTCCATTTTCCGTAATTGAATTGAGTTCGGCCCTGATTCAACCGAATCAGGTAATTTTAAGTGCTAATAATAATAACTACACTAGCGTCTTTGATAAATAATCTTTGGAATCATCTTTAACATATATCAAAATCAGCAAATTGACACTTTCAACTATAGCTTTCGATAGTAAGATATCATTCTAAATCCACAAAGACTAAGTGCCCGACGTTCAACATCGTTCGATTCGTCAACTCTTCCGAACTTGAGGTGAGGCCCTGGTCCAGAATTCTACTGCGCAGACCGACATGATCCGACGGCTCTCAATCTCGTCGATCGATTCACCTAAAGATAAGTCAATCCGAGTGTTAATCTTCGAAATTGAACGAATTCATGTTTCACTTTTATAATCAAAATTTACTTTAGTAATATTCATTTAAAAGCAAGTCTAGAATTGGTGGCTAGCTTCACTACCCCCAATTAAATCATACTTATTGTTTCCAAGATTAAACCAACAAGAATTAACAACAGGATATATAATTGATATAAGATAATCTAAAGAGAGAGATAAAATATCGAATATTCACGACCAGCTAGTAATAACCATCGTTCAGAGTAGATGTTCCTGGTACCAAATACTATTATCCTTCAAAATAGAATAACACATAATTTGACAACACCCGCAAACGGTCAAATTCAGTTATTCTGCAGGTTCTCTGCATTTGAATATAAATTCGTTCGTCGGCGTGGATCGTTATACGAACTCAAAAGCTTTATAAATTGTTACTTTAGGCTTTTATGTCATTATCACCATTCATTGTTATCAGACATTTCAATCACCAAATCATACAGAATATACTTCATCTTTTACCAGTTAAATCATATTGAACCATTTATTTTGAACGACTTTTTTCCCATTTTCATTATTATAAAATTGCCTCAACAATTAAAACAAACCTCACAGACTATAGCAACACGATTCTGCAAATTACCAGCTTATCGAAAGGTAGGTCTTTTCTTAGTTTTAATTTTTATTTATTGTCGTTACGTGGGAGCTTGATTATTCAATTCATCATTAACTACCACCGCTCAGTACACTCTCACCCCCATGTAACAGCGGTGATACAAAAACAAAAAAAAAATAATTCAAAAGTCGCTCATCGCGATTCTAAAATTGAACAGAAAATTACACGTAACCTACTCTTTTTCTTACTCTACCGAGCTCGCGGCTCCCCAACTGAAATGTCACTCAACCATCACAAAATTGCCATATGCTATTCTCAATTTGCAAATTCGCCGTTTCTTCTCCACAGCGATAATTGCTCAAAACCAAAAGTAAAACTAATTTCTCGACTGTGCGTCGTCGGGCTACCGAATAGACGGCGTCCTCAATCTCACCCAAGATCTCACCCGACTCGGAGCTTTGACGCTACCGCGAGCTGTCTTAAATCTGAACGTGACAACATAACTCAACCTAAACCTTATTTCAACTAAACAAATCCACAACGCCACTATATTTCAGACGCAACCAAAACTCACTACTCAAACTTCTCGTCTCAACCGCAGCTCAACACAACGGCAATTTCGACTGTACATCACCTCAACTTGACTAAACACTATCTTGAGTAAACGGCAACTCAACTAAGCGGAAGCACCACTAAATGTAACCTCAACTAAACACAATCTCAAGGTAACACAACTCAATTCACATCATCCTAACTGAACGGGTACGGAACTAAGCGCAGGCGCAACTAAACGTAACCTCAACTATTCGCTATCGCAACGCATCCTAAATCAAACCTTAAAATCCTCGAAAACGTTATTCGCTAATCCGAGCATTCCAATTCGGTACTTCCTGACCTACTCGAGAGGTGACACTGAAAAACCCGACAACACGGCTCGACCCGGTACAGCGAAATTCGGCGATACTTGATTTCAAAAATGAGAGAGACTCAACTAAAACCTGTGACTCTACTCAACTTTCTCAAGAACTCAAAATTTACTCTACTCTAACACGCGTACTCAGGCTACGGTCATCAAGAAAAAGAATCGGCAAAGGAATTTCGAGTACTTTTCTACAACGAAAATCCGAAACGGCCATCCGTTACTCGGCAAGCCTTTTCGTAATTATGCTCGAAATTCAATCGCGGGGATAGAAGTAGCACTCACCCTCTATATCCTTGCAACCCCCTTTTCATTCCTCTCGCGATTTTTGGGCAACTCCATTACTTCGTGGAACTCCTCAAAACGTGACTACTTGTCACGACCGCCAGAACTAGAGTGGTTTCAAAAATCTACGACCTGCCGCAACACGGATTTCAATACGCCATTCCATACGTGACGTCATACCCACAAGAATAGGCAATAATCGATCTGTCATCGATTTCGTCGATTGCGCAACTCGACGCGCACCTTCAATAGCATCGCTGCGCAGAACTTAAAGCTAGATCGCAATCTCGTCCTCCGCGCAGCTCCATGATGTCTTGGTAGTGAGCGTGGTGCTCCCTCGTCGCTAGTCGGTCCGTCGCAATTTCGCTAGTCAATTGTTGGCGGGGTGAAGGGGAAGAAGCTGCGGCGCGCCGGCCGCCAGCGGGAATCGCGTCCACCTTGGATTCCCGCAATGCGGGGATCTGCGTCGGGTCCCCCTCCGCAGCCTGGACATCTTTCCTTCGCAATTGTCGCTAGTC
This sequence comes from Neodiprion lecontei, assembly GCF_021901455.1. Classification (NCBI taxonomy): domain Eukaryota; kingdom Metazoa; phylum Arthropoda; class Insecta; order Hymenoptera; family Diprionidae; genus Neodiprion; species Neodiprion lecontei. Next base: position 15,261,320 of record NC_060266.1, on the reverse strand, counting down.
CGCCACTCCGCAATTTTCTCGAATTCGGTGCCGACTTCTTGCCTGATGGCGTTGTAGCTGAAAAATAAAAAAAAAAAAAAACCTGAAATATCTTACGCTATTCGCTAAGATGTCCCCTCTCGTATTTTCGGATGCGTGACCCTAGTCCTGACGCTCTTTTGCAAAGACTTTGCGACTCAATTTCGAAAATTCCTTAATTTTAGTTCCGCCCAGGGTTCAAGGAGCCTCTTGTAACGACCATCAAAAATGCCACGTTACAATACATATAAGCTGATACCGCATACTCGTGACATTCTGCAGATTGCCCATCGTATTGTATAGAGGAAAATTAATGAATTCATCACGAAAAAAAAAAAAAAAAAAAATTTGAAAATGCCGAAAATTTGACAGAACAAGCTGAACAATTTGTACAAGGTGTAAAGCAAAATATAAAAATACACGGTTTATCGAATGTCTATAATTCAGATCAAAGTGGTTTCGAATTGGACATGCATTCTAGAACTTTAGCAGCCGAAGGAGAAAGGAAGGTGGAATGTCTAGTGCAGTCCGTTGCTTCTACTACACACAGTTACACAATTCATCCAACTATATCAGCTGAAGGAATACTTCTTTCCCCACTTTTTGTCGTCCCAAAAGAACCAAGTGGTATGTTCGGTCCAATTGTGCAACAGACATTGTTTGGACCAGATAATGTGTACAATCTACATAGAAGGATCGAAGTCCGGTAAACTTACTTCAGGTATGAACGGGTTATGAATTCCCTGATTATTTACTTATGGAAATGAAAAAGTTGTGTGTACAGTAGTATCATATTATGATATTTTGTGAACATTTTAAAACTTGGTTGCAACATGTTTTTTTCCCCAACGTTGGTTCAAAAAGTGTACTATTGATTGATTCATGGAATGGCCACTGCCCTGCATCTGTACGTGAGAAAACACCTCCGAATAGAGACGTAACATTGAAAATTATCCCTAAAGAAACAACCGGAAAGATGCAACCTCTTGACGTTTAAGGTTGTAGGGTGTGGAAAAAAATTTTCAGATTTCTCTGACAGTGTTTTATTGATGAATTATGATCTAAATTTGCATTTAAGAAATAACATTATTAAATTGCAATCCCTGACTCATGATCAATTATCATCTCCACGGTATGTCAACCTTTTCAAGTATTCTTGGTTTAAAAGTAGTTGTACAGAAGTGAAGCCAGAAAGATACGAAAATCCTGTGGACTTCGGTTTCGGAGAAACTTGTTCCTCACATTGTGAAATGCCAGAATGCGATAATATTGCGATTATTCGTTGTTCCTGGTGCAAGAAGTCCTTATGTTTTTATCATTTTTTCGACGATTTACATTATTGAAGTACTTATAAAGAGTAATGTAATTTATATTCCTTCGAATACGGAAATAATGTGACAGTAAATAGGTAATTATTATATTATTATAACATATTGTAGGGTTCGTAGTAAGTCGAGATTTGTATTCATCGTTATACAATAACGTGCACTTGACGGTCGACGGATAGCGAAAAAATCAGACCAGAAGAAGAGAAAGAGAATTAGACTATAGATTTGGAGCTAAACTGACGTGCTCTGATTAATAAAATAAAATGCATCCCGATTTCCCTCATTCGTCGTATTCGTTTCATAAATCTATCAATATCATATTTACATAATTTTGAGCCATTTACCATGTGATGATTCCAAAATTGCAAGGTCACAATCAATAATATCAGATGATGCTCGGCTGCACATAATGACTACATCTATTGGACAGGTCACCTGAAATTCAGATCCAAATTTAAACAGCCGTGAGAGCGGTGCGTATAAGCTATTTTAATTTTGTTACTTCGAATGGTTTTCGCGCCAGTCAATCAGAGAAACTAATTTATTTTTATCTTGTGTCTCGCATGATATGTCGCAACAGGCAGATAAAATTAGAACTCCGCCGAAACAAAATGTAATTCTCTTGGTGCTTCTGCGTCACAAGATATCTTGAATTTCTTCAATGGCATAGAAGCCATTGCATGTTAACTTTCCGATTTCTTTCAATGTTTTGGAGAAAAATAATAACCAAAGTCCTAAGTATTTATAGCATTAGCCATGTTGATTCCAAAATTTTAAGCTCGCAATCGATTCCAGTAACCTCACAAACTACTAAAATACCGGGCTCCGGAAGATTTCACGATTGTAGAAGAAACTACACCAGAAGCCGTTCGGTAATTTCTGGAAGTGATTTTTGTTATAAATGCAACCGAAATTTATTGAAACAAAGAAGCTCCGAAATTTTTCCTCAGAAAGAGCTTTGTGCTGTTAAATTAGACGAATTGAAGCAAAATAGTGCGATTCTAATGGGAATTCGCTGCACGTGTATAAGGGTAGTTCACCACCTGAGTGACGTTATTTCGGAAAACGCAAAAACACGTATCCCCTACTTTTTTGTGCTGTTTAAAATGCAATTGCTTTCATTAAAATCCGAACAATAGTTTTTTAGTTATGAAATTTTTTTTAACCTCAACCCCTATAATTTTAGACTATTTAACCCCGTCGTAACCGGCCTAAATGAATTTTTCATTATTCGTCACAGGAATCATTCTCCAATTGGTTTCATTCAAATATCTCAACTGGAAGTATGCGAAACTATGAAATAACCACTGACGATACCCAACTTTGGGGGCTGATTTTACCCCTTTAAACCGTTTTTTGGCCGATAAAAAAAATACCTATCACTTAGATTTCGATGAAGAATAAGATATCCTTAAATGGTCTATAGTCTCAGCGAATCAACATGTACTTAGCCAACAGTAGCTTTCACCCATACCTAAGACAATCCACAAACAGTGGCACAGGTTTTGGGGCTGAAAATTTCGATTTCAAGTTTTTGTTTATATCTTGCTAAACACATTAAAATGAATAAACTGCGAAAATTTCAGAGTTTTTGCTACATACGTAATAGAGAAACACCCATTCTTGCGTTTTTTCTAATTTTTTTCGTTTTTTAAAGTTTTTATCCGACTGAATAATAAAACAAATACATCGGCAATACTATTTTTTATCCAAAACTTTCTGAACATTTCATACAGATTTATTTCCAAAATTTAAAATTCGTATTTTCACTATGAATCATGAGTCAAGTGAAAAATAACAGAATTCCGAAATAATTTTTTTTGATTCTTTTCTCTAAAGCTGAGACAATGTAACATAAAACCACGCGTAAAAAAATGCCAATACTGTGGGTTTGGCAACAAAAAAAAAAAAAGTCATGTAGTTAGTTTATTGAATGTTCACGCTCACACTATTTTACATTTTGTTTTTTCAGTCGTTACACCCAGAGTGACTTGTAATAGTGTATATGTATGTACACTCATTCTAGGCATGCAATTTACAACTACATGTACTAAAAATAAAAGAGTGAATTTGAAAAGTTGAAATAAACAAAGACAATTGCGAAACACTTGAACAACACTCGCGCTACACACTACACAAGACACTCAACGCAGCAGAGTTCAATGAAAACGTGCGCCGCGAGCCGCGAACTGATTGCCGCTGAAACTTCTGAGTTGCAGTGCTGACATAGTCGTGAAACTAAACATGACAACAGTCGAAGCAATTGGCTTCTCATGACAAGTAAAAAATATATTTGGTTCGGGATGAAAAAATAAAAAATTTATTGACGTGAAATGAGACGATCGTAATAAAATATGATTAGCTATAACATTTCATATTTGACCAAGCATCAAAGGTGAGGTGTGGTAGCAGTCGCGAAAATTTTCGGGTGGGTAAACAGGGTGATTTTAAATCGCCTCAGACTAATATCTCTAGACCTAACAATAAGCAAAATATGAAAAAACACCTTAAAACAAACCTTTTGGATGTCGAGGGAGAAAGAATACGGTGCAGTTATATTTTTTGTAAGCAAGCGGGCTAAGCTATGCTGAAGTTCGACTTGTTTTTTTATAATCGGAATGGTATTGTTTTTCTTGCAGAATCTGAAAGAACATCAGATTCTGTATTAAAAATATCTGGACATATATGTATAGTATTGAGTAAAAAAAGGGTTATCGGACTTTTCGAATAGTCGCGCGCCTGCGTGCGCACTCGATGCGACGCCATCATTAACTATGTTCCCATGCGTGGCCGAGAGAGGCGTTATGCGAGAACGCGGCCGGAAGGCCAGTCAGTCGTCTAACATCAGCTATCGAGTATAACACGTTTTCGTGCATTAATAAAATAATAGAAACCTTATCTTTCGTTTGTACATGCTTGATGGTGTCTATCGTTATTTATATCCGAAAACATCCTGCTCCCTTAAACCTCGAGACATTCGACACTGCAATAAACGAGTCGTTTATCTCAATAGGTTATGGGCCCAGGCAATCGTGCTGCGGGGTTTTAAGGGACAGCGCGAATTTTTTTCGAGTGGCAACGAGACGCGTGGGTCGGGATTGTCGACCGCGTGGCGGACATTTTGGAAGCGTGTGTAAGATACCTGTGGGAGTGAAATATTGTCATGCAAATATTGCGCAACGATTATATAGGTATTTATATGTTTATTCAAACAGAGAATTGAATGATGATTGATAACAAAAATGGTAAAAGGAAGTGTTAACGTTATATTATATTGAATTAGACGTGCGTTACGCCTGGAAGCAGTATTGAGACTGCTCACACGGCCTCTCGCCGGGCTCGGCGACAGTGCATATGAAGTGCATAATCGCGTAATTTGAGCACTGCTGCCGATAAGAAAGCCAAGCGCATAAGGCGGGCTACGCTGCACGATAAATTTTGTACTCATCTAAATGATCCCCGGCATGTTCCTACGAGAGGATATAAACTGTTACATTTCATTAGAAATGTTCCAGCTCCATCACATCCCCCGACGAAGACAAAGGCGCGTCTCTGCGGCTTCTAATTAATTTCTCGTAGGATTCTTTCGTTACGTTTAGCCTGTGTCTCAATCCTGCGTTTTAATTTCCTTCGTTCTACTACTTCCAAAGCAGAGGGATTCCTTTGGCAACAATATCCGGCGAACGCCGAAATATAGGTTGGTATATTAAATTTCCACAGCAAGAGTAGAATAGACAAGACGGATATCGTTCCAGAAACGACAGCTATTGATGGGATCCCTATACCTTTGAAGTTGGCCCATGTATTGTTGACCCGAAGGGTCGCTTCGTTATTCGCGAGGACACTCTCAAGGTCTAAAATGGCTTGTCCTTGATCCTTGAGGGTATCCAAGTTAATCACGTGATGCAATACAATTTCCCGGCCTGTTACAAATTTGTTTAGCGGGGAAATGGTATCTGCATGTATTTCTGTTAATTGAGAAGTCATATGTTCTACGATTAATTTGACTCGCGTTTTCAAAGTTTGAAGTTCGCAGCTCTGATTCGTGGTTATCAGGGATGGCTTGGTGATTTGGATAATAAAAGTCTGCATTGAAGCGCATGTTATGGTTACCTCAATTGGCTTCGAAGGTAAGATTATTTGCGATCCCTGCGTTCTTATGTAAGCAATATCTGTGACGAGAAAACGACTCAGAGTGCATCCTCGTGGTATGGGATCAGATATTTTCTCACAAAGTTCAATAGTATCGTTGCGATGTCCCACATCGCGGTAATCACCAATGAAATAATCGGTTATCTGTTTCAGTTGAGAAAATGTGACTTCTCTTATAAAATTCTTACGTACTAATTTCAAAGCATATGTTGGGTTAAGCGTTACATAAGTGTGATTTATTCTTACGGGTACCGGGGTATTCTGAATTATTACCCAAGGTTCCTTTTCTAAGTAAGGCACTGTGAGTATATAGATAAGTTTGCCTTTATCTGTGGTTATAGTTAAATCACTTATTTTAATAAACTTCTCGTAATTTTCCTCTTTAATAGGTATTAGTGTCTTTTTGTCATTGGCGTCGAAAGCTTGAAGAGCTGTCATAAGCTCCTTTGGAGTAAAAAGGGTGTTATCGATGATACCATGCCTTCCTAATTGCACGGCAGTCATTACCAGGTCGATTAGTCGTTGCAGTTCCTTAATTTCAAATAAACTTAGAGTTATAGCTTCCATGTATTCCTGATAAGCAAGCGTTTCGTTACCTTTTATTTTTAATGATTCTAATTGTCCCCATACAGTTTCCAAAGAGTGTTTCAGTTTGAGCTGATTTGTATTCAAGATATTAATTTGGACTTGATTGATGTGCAAGGACTTGGTTACAACAAGATTTAGAGTGTCCGTTACATTTTTTAGTGAGGCTAGATTCCCATTAATTATTTCCAAATCATCCGCGTCAGCAGTTCCATAGATTGATTTTTGGATTGTTCCTAAAAAATTAAACATTCCTCTTTTCGGTCTGATATTTGGCGTGAGATAAGATTTCCTTAGGGGATACATTTCATTTGCCAGGCCCGTCAGGAGGACATGTTTTCCAAATACCGCCTCAGCTTCGCGCGAGGCTTCGTAAGTAACATCGCTCGACGCGAGCGCTTTCGGAGTACTTGTTTTGGTTCCGTGGGATTGAGATTCCCTTAATTTAGAGGGGCGGCGCGTCATTTGAAGAATAGGCGCACCCAAGTCTAAAATGACTTCCAAAATATTCTTGTGTGACGAGGCGCGGGCAAATTCTAAATCTAAAGCGTCCAGGGCGGACTGGGCGAGGGATCGCTGACCAGGGTTCCAATGGTCCAGATAGGTATCCCGTATCGTCTGGAGGCCTCCGAGTTTGTCGTGAATGTCGAGTAATGGTTTGGTGAACCCACTTGCGTCAATGGATTGGAATATCTTCCATCTTTCCTGGTACATGTATACTTTGCCCACTTCCTCCTGGAGTAAAGTCCCATTGATAACTGAGACATCGAAGTAGGCTAGGGACAGACTGCTACACCTATAACAAAAGAAACTAAGACTCTATTCCGTGGAGATCCAATCGTTACCCTGAACCCGTTTTAGTTTAATTCTAGGGACTGGATCGTTTTCCCTTGGTGAAGTGTCGTATTCGTAGTACGGTTTGGTATTATTCAGATGGGTCTTCCAATAAGACGCTGTGGAATCATCCGCGGTTTTCTTGTAAGTGATATTTCCTTTTTGTTCGTTGATCTCGACGACGACGAATGGTCCATTCCAAATCCTTTCCAAGGCGTTCTGTCGCGTATGGTTCTTGATCATTACTTTATCTCCCACTTGATATAAAGGAGTTTGTCGTCGTGTTCCTTGGTCCACTTGTTTTTGGTTTTTCTCTCTGGATTTGGTAAGCCAGACCAGAGCTTTCTCGAACCGTTCCTCCCATTTTCGTATCCACAACATTTTCTTACTAATCACGGTTTCCAATCGGTTTTCGCGGAAACCGTCAGGATTGTTGGCTTCGTGACAGAACATGAGGTTGTGAGGCGTTTCACCTGTTGATTGGTGAACGGAAGTGTTATAGGCACGTGCCATTTCTATTAAAACCTTGTCCCAAGTGTGTATTCTCTCTTTGCAGGCAGTTCGAATATAGTCTTTCAAGACACTATGCATTCGTTCTATAGAGCCGTTCGACTGCGGGTGATATGCAGTTGTGGTGATATGTTTGATATTACAGTGTTCGAGAAAGGAATCGGTCAGCTCGTTACAAAACTCCTTTCCCATGTCCGCCAGGATTACTTTGGGGCACCCGAAGTTACCTATCCAGTACTCTGATAGAGCCTTGATAACTTCTGTCGCGGTTTTGTTCGTAAGTGGGGCACATTTAATGAATTTGGTTATTGAATCCTGCATCGTGAGGATATATCGGTGTTTATTCCAAGATTCGACCAGAGGTCCGACGATATCTATTGAAATTTGATCGTTAGGTTTTTCAGCAAAGGTTTCGAAAAGAATAGCGGGTGATTTCATTTGTATCCTTTCCTTTTTATACATCTGACACGTGGGGCATGCCTGGATAAAGGAATTGATATCATTCTCCATACGTGACCATACGGCCGTTTCTTTTACTCGGTCAATTGTTTTTGCTAGGCCGAAGTGTCCATTGATGTCGTTGTGAGCGCTGGCCATGATTTCTTTCTGTTGCTGTTTGTTAGGCACATCCTTTCCTGTCAAGCAAAATGATATGTCTGCACCTGAGTCCTGTCGTATCCTCTTGAGATCTTCGATGATCGAATTGGTTTCTTCTTTGGTGGTTTTCTTAGGGTCAATCCAGAAGTATATCTTTTCGTACCTTTTCGGATGAATGTAGTTTCTGAGTTTCTCACGTCTATCCGTCTGATTCTTTGGTATAATCAGGGTGTTGTCAGAGGCATCCTTTTCTTCTAGGGTAATCTTCACCCATTTGCCGTCCTCCCCTTTTCGATTTCGGTTGGGAACGAGTTTGATGTGAGATTTTGTTCTGCCTGTTGTGAGTGACAATCTCTCGATGTCAATGTGGCGTGCGGCAATATGGTGGACCCACTTGGGATTCCTATCAATGGGTGTGATTTCGTATAGTCCCTTTTCCAATTCGGTGAGTTTTCCGAAGATCTCTTCCTTTGTGCGAAAGACTCTAGATAACTCATCCGCTACTACGTTACTTTTTCCCGAAACATGTTCTATCAGGAATGAGTATTCCTCCAATCTTAGTCTCCAACGCAGCAGGCGTTGACTGGGGTCTACGCAACTTTTCAGCCATACGAGTGCACGATGATCGGTGCGGATGATGAAGGGTTTATCCGGTGTATTGAGCAAATATACTCTTAGTCTCTTGACGGCCCATACAACAGCAAGCATCTCCTTCTCTGTCTTGCTGTAATTCCTTTCCGCATCATTCAGGGTTCGAGATAAGAAATATATGGGGTGGCCGTCTTGAGATAGTACCGCTCCAATTCCATCGTTTGACGCGTCGGTGGTTACGACGTATTGTTTAGCTGGGTCTGATCTCACAAGTATCGGTGGTGTGACCAACTTTTCTTTCAGGGTTTCGAAGGCTTCTTGGCAGGCTGCTGACCAATCCCATGGGGTGTCCTTTCTTGTTAACCTTGTTAATGGTTTCGCTAACATTGAATAGTTTTGTATGAACTTTCGGTAATACCCCGTCAAACCAAGGAAGGATCGAATCGTCTTAACGTTGACTGGAACGGGTAATTGTTGTATCGCTCTGGTCTTTTCCGGATCTGGTTTGCTCCCTTCGTCAGTGATGACATATCCGAGGTATCTCACTTCAGTTTTCATGAAGGCGCACTTCTCTGGCTGGAGTTTCAGGTTACATTGTCTTAAACGCTGAAATACGGTTCTTACATTTCGATGGTGTTCTTCCTCCGTTTCACCAAAAATTATTACGTCATCAATGTAGACGCAACAGATCTTCTGATTCAATCCTCTCAGCGCATCGTTCATCATGCGTTGGAAGGTCGCAGGAGCGTTCTGTAATCCGAAAGGCATTCGTTGGTATTCGAAATGCCCGTCGGGGGTTGAGAAGGCAGTATATTTCTTGGAGTCAGCAGCCATGTTGATCTGGTGGAAACCTGCGGCCATGTCGACAGTAGTAAAGAACTTGGCCCTTCCCATGTGATCGAGTAAATCCTCGATTATTGGTATCGGATAAGAATCCTGAACGGTAAGTTCATTAATCTTCCTGAAATCGATCACAATTCTATACTTGGGCTTTCCGTCGGGGCCCGGTTTTTTGGGTACAACCCAAACTGGCGAGTTGTATGGCGACTCGGATTCCGTTATTATTCCTTGTTTCAACATTTTCTCAACTCCCTCTTTTACAACCTGCTGGTGCAGCTGTGGAGCACGGAAACTTTTCACATTTACAATGCGTTGAGGATCTGACAACTCGATGCGATGTTCAGTCATTGAAGTTCCATTGACCATGTCTTCCTCCTGTAAGGCAAAGATATCGCTGAAATCCTGAAGAATACTCCAAATTTCTTTCTGGTACTCATCTGGTAGGTGTTTCAAGTCGACAGTATGTTGGAGCGCCTGCTCTCTTTCATCACGTGGTTGTTGCCATACACCCGGGGTTGACATACTCTTTACTCAGTGGACTTGGACGTTCTCCAGTCCGAGCTCGATATCTTCGTCTTCAGCGGTGGTGATGATTCCATAAGCCGTACCATGATTGTTCGTGTGTACAATCTGCACCGGGATATTTTCCATAGGCATTCCGTCTTTATAGACCATGCGTAACATGAGATCGAGATTCTTTTCGTCGGTATCAATGGCAATTTTGTTCACCGAATTTGGTTTAAATCGAATTTTTCGGTCGCTACTAAGGTGGTGTATCTTATTCTTCAGGGTGAGCGTCGAGGCATTCAACTGGAAATCTCGCCTCCTCATAAACGGGTTTCCCATGATTCCATCTTCTTCGTCAGACAGATAATCGTCTGGTATAATGACGAATTCGTCCTTTAGCCCCATGTGAGTTAGTACAGCAATTTCATTCGCGGAATTTAGCGCTTTGCCAGTCTTAAAGGAAATTTTGCGTTTGATAATTGGACAAATTTGTTTATCCGATGGATAAATAACCTTCCGTTTTATGAGGTTTATTGATGCACCTGTATCGACCATAAGGGCTACTCCTTGCTTTGTTTCTCCAAATTTTATTACAGCACACCGTAGTCACCCCTGTGAAACTGAACATACACGGGCTCCTGTTGGCACTCGTCCTCTAGTTCGTCCTCCTGTCCCTTTATTTCCTCTTCCTCTGACTGGAGTTCCTCTGACGTGCAATTGACTTGGTCGTTGGGCGGTTTGTCTTTGAGGCTGGCGTTTTGAAAATTTGCGTCTCGCTTATTGCCGTTAGTATTACGGCGTTGGTCGTTCTGTGGTCGGCGCGGAGCGTAGCAGTTCCGGCTGTAGTGTCCTCTGGTTCCGCAATTATGACATACTGCTTGTTGTTCATGGGCGGTCCGATGTGTGTTACAGGTGTGGCATTCACATCTCTGGAGTTCTTTATCATCTTGTTCCGCTTCATCGTGGTGGTGGACAGACGCTGGTGGTCGAGGAGTTGACCTTGGCGAGTTCGTCGAGGTTCTTTGTTGTACCTGGAATCTTCGCGTATCTGATGCGTTGCCTGGCCCGTAAATTTGGGACTTGTTCCAAAACGTGGGTTTCGATGCTGTGTCGTTACTGTTCATCAGCTGTTGTTGATGCATTCGGAAATTCAATTCCTCGCCTTCGGCTTCTTTCGCGGCCTTCTGGGCTTCTAGTAACTTGAAGTACTGACGGTTTTTGACTTGATGGAATATCCTCGGATTAAGTCCATATAGATAGTACTGGCACACTCTATTTTCGAGGTCTTGAAGATTAGGATCGATGTTCGCTCGTAGTTGTTGATTCGAGAAGGCAGCTACGAGGTCTTGGTAGATCTGATTGAATTTGAGATTGTAGGCGTCCACAGTGTCGCCCTTTTGGCCTGTTCTGCCAAGCTCCATTTCCAATGTGGTGGCACTTTTCTCGACAATAACGGCTGATCTTATGACTTCGAGTAAAGTTGGGATTGTACGAGGTCTCCTCTGGTTGATGGTCTTCTGAAGAGCTCCTCCTGTCTTCAAGCTGATTACCATGCTCAAAAACGGGAAACGTTGGGTTGGCATAACTACCATATCGGCGGCTTTTACTTGCATGATCCAAGCGTGTACGTCTTCGCCTGCTTTTCCTTCCAGTCTGCAATCAATCATCTCGATGGCTTGAAACGCGGGTAGGAAATCTTGGATCGCATAGGGCTCGTCCGCTGGGCGATTTGGTTCTCCGGGGTATCTTCCGGCAGCATCGGGGCGTAGGCTGACATCATTCAAGTAAGCTTCCGTTCGTGCATACGGGCCTGGGTCTCTTGGATTCCGAGGGGGAAACACGTCTCGGGGTGGCGCAGTTGCCGGTAGTTGAATTCTTGTTTGGTTTCTTCGCGCAAGTTCCTCAATGTTTCTCATTATCTCTTGCTGTTGGCGTAAAGCTTCGGGATCACTCAGCAACTGGGACATACTGAACGTCACAGTGTCCGGACGACGATGTGGTAAAGTAGCAGACATTTCCAAGGCTCTTCGAAGTTCATCCTCTTCTTGCTGTTCTAGACGACGACGCGGGACGTTGTTACGGGTATTGCTACCAGTACCTCGTGGGATTTCGTAATCCGTCGGACCATTAGGCCACTGTGGACTAGGCCTTGGTGTAAGGCGTACGTTCGGCATCCGTGATAAACGTCGGCTTTCCTCGAGAACGCGTTGCAGTGTCGAATCCGTATCCGACAAGATATCATGGTTTACATTGGCTCGCGCGGTGAAGAATCGGTCGTTTTCTAATGAGCGATTTTGGTGAAGGGTCGGTATTGGCATCGCATTTATACCTTGATGGTCTGAATTGGCTGGGGAGCCCACCTCATTGATGCGCGGTGTCGGTGGCAGCAATCGGTTTTGAGCGAGCCCGTATAATGCCGAGTAACGTGGTGGGTTTGTTACGATTGAGGGAGCTATCTGAGTAGGACCTTCCACCTCTGATTCAACGAGACGCGCGGTATCTAGTTGAATTCGCGGTATCGCTCCGGTATGGTTTCCGGGCGGTCTCAAAATATTAGAAACATTCGGATCATCGCTAGTTGTTAAGCGATAATAGTTATTGATTGCTTCTCGATTGGTATGACTATTTGTAAGAGCTTCCTCTTGACGGTTTTCTTCGGTTAATTGGTTATTCGGTTGTTGCATTTCCTGAAACATTTGGTTGGTGACGCTTTCAAGCGTGTCTTCGGGACGCGGAACTGTTTCAGAGTTTCGATTTATTTCTACATTATTGCGACGAATGAAGTCGTGTTCACGGCGTTCTTGATTTCTCAATTGAATAAAACGGGTAACCTCTTCTATAGGCAAATCTTCGCGGCGAGCAAGTTGACGCGCAGTTAACCTCTCTCCGTTTAATTGCTCTAGACCAAGACGGTATCTGCCCATTGCAGTTAAATCATTACGTTCGGTGGCTTCTTGTAGCCTATTCACAAGCTGAGTCATTTGGTTCGTCAAATCCCAAAATCTCTCTTCAAACCGGGATTCAGAAGTGACGGATTGTCCATCTTCTGCAGTCTCAACAATAGTGGGAGGTACTGCCGATCTCCGGTCATTGTTTTCGTTCACGTCCATTGTGAATTTATTTTTTTTTTAAATTTACCTTGAGTCAAGCTTTGACTTTATTTATTTGAATGATTCAAGTTTGACCATCAAATTCTTAGTTTCGATCACGATTTGTCCTTCGATAAGTTTATGGTGACTCGAGTAAGTAACAAAATGCTTGTACTTACGCTAGGAGTAGCCAAATTGAGGTGTGAAGCATCACACTCGAAGATCGTGGTAGCCGTCGGTACGAGGCTTCGATGTCCTGGAGTCTCTGACAGGCACCGGGGGCAAGAATATAAGAGCGGTTCGAGTCTGAGTGTCCTTATTCTCACTTCACTTCACTTAGACGGTTTAAACGCGAAGTTTATTGTATCTAAGGAGTGCAGAATTTTATACTTGCTTCCTTTCCAATAAATACACAAGTTCACTATGGGAATTGTCCAGTGTAGAATCAGGCGGTCTACACTCAGTCCCTGGTTATCAAGCGGTCTACACGCAGTCCTTGATTGTCTACGCAGGGCGGCCTTTCACTCTATCCCTTGCTAGGTACAATTCGTAATAATTACTTATAAACGCGTAGCCGAAGGTTCGCGCGTGAATTTATTGGGCTTACGCACTCACTTCCAAAATTCGTCACTATGATCCGGCCGTTTGATACGCGCGCCGCGTTCGTTGGTTTAAACCGGATCCTGGCAGGATCGCCAAATTTCTCATGCAAATATTGCGCAACGATTATATAGGTATTTATATGTTTATTCAAACAGAGAATTGAGTGATAATTGATAACAACAAATGGTAAGATGAAGCATTAACGTTATATTATATTTAATTAGACGTGCGTTACGCCTGGAAGCAGCATTGAGACTGCTCACACGGCCTCTCGCCGGGCTCGGCGACAGTGCATATGAAGTGCATAATCGCGTAATTTGAGCACTGCTGCCGATAAGAAAGCCAAGCGCATAAGGCGGGCTACGCTGCATGATAAATTTTGTACTCATCTAAATGATCCCCGGCATGTTCCTACGAGAGGATATAAACTGTTACATTTCATTAGAAATGTTCCAGCTCCATCACAATATTCTCGTGTGGGGGTACAATGGCCGACGAACAGTTGGTGAGAGGAATAGTGAAACTCGATGGGACAAATTATGTGACGTGGAAGTATCACATAATGTCGGTTCTGGAGTCTGCGGACGTCGACGACGTAGTGGATGGGAAGAGACCAAAGCCAGCGGATGACGCGAGTACGACTGAGAAGAAAACGTGGAAGAGAGATAATGCGAAAGCAAAAGTACTAATCGCATCGTCGGTGGAAGCGGGAGAGCTACGTTCCCTGGTCACGTGTGCGACGGCTAAAGAACAATGGGACGCGCTGAGTCAGATGCACGAGCAAAAGACTGCGCAGAATCGTTTGTTTCTGAGACAAAAGTATCACGAGTACCGCATGGCACCGGGAGATACGATTGCTCAGCACGTGGCAACGGTGAAGGGAATGGTTCAACAGATGAAAGATCTCGGTGGGACTATCGATGATGTCGACGTGATGGCAAAAATCCTCATGGGTCTGACGTCGAGATTCGAAACGTTTCAGACAGTGTGGGATAACGTTGCCGAGGCAAATCAAACATTAACGAGTCTGATAGATAGCCTGATTCGCGAGGAAGCACGACTCGGATCTGGTAGAGAAAGAACGGAGGCTCTTTCGGCTGTGAAAAATACAAGTGCGAAAAATACGAGTACGAAAAACGCGAGTGCGAAAAATGCGGGTACGAAAAATAAATCGAAGTCGACGGGAAATTCGAGAAAACCGCGCGCGATAGAAGACGTGATGTGTTTCAAATGTCGAGAGAAGGGGCATTACGCGCGGGATTGTCCAACAAAGAAAAATAATCGTGAGAAGCGGGACGGTAGCGGTTCGCGTGATTGTGCGTTCATGGCGTCGGGCGGCGAAGAGCGAGGGGGGCGGGAAGCGCGAGAGAGTCGTGCGAGTCCCTCGGCAGAGCAGGTTAGACGCTTGCTCGGTGCCGGCAACGCAGATTCGTGGTTAACCGACAGTGGCGCGTCGCGACATATCACATACCGACGCGAGTGGTACAGCGACTTTCGTCCGAGTGAGGGCGGCACTGTTGTTCTCGGGAACGACGGTGTGTGCAAGGTCGCGGGCGAGGGGACAATTCGAATAGAGAAATTCGTCGACGGTCGGTGGCACAAGGGCGTAATCGAAAACGTATTATTTGTACCAGAGCTAAGGAAAAATCTTTTCTCGGTGGGCGCGTGCACGGGAAAGGGTTGCGATGTTGAATTCAACTTGACAACGGTTTCGATAAAGAAAAGGGGTGAGATCGTGGCTATCGGTGCGAGGCAAAGTAATGCCATATATATAATGTTTTTTCGTGTCGAGCTACCGCGAGTGACGAGCGAAGTGAATGTCACGTCGATAGATCTCAGGCTGTGGCATGAGCGACTCGGACACGTGGGTGGTCGAGCTTTGTGCGAAATGGTAAACAACGGTCTCGTCGACGGTGTAAAAATTAAAAATGCGTCGAAATTCTTTTGCGAATCGTGTCAGTTCGGGAAGGCACATCGACAACCGTTTCGAGTGTGTGACAGCAAGCGAAATACACAGCCTGGTGAGATGATACATTCTGATGTATGCGGTCAAATGCAAGTCAATTCTCTCGGAGGTGCGTCGTACTATGTGACGTTTATAGACGATGCGTCGGGGTTCTGCATAGTGTATTTTCTCAAACACAAGAACGAAGTTCTCGAGAAGTTCAAACTGTACGAGAGTATGGTGGCGAACAAATTCGGTACGAGGATAAAAATTGTGCGGTCGGATAATGGGGGAGAATACAAGAACGAGAAAATGGACGAATATTTAGAACAGCGCGGTATCGTGTTAGAGAACACAGCACCGCATACACCTCAACAAAACGGCAAGGCGGAGAGAGCTAATCGGACGATTGTCGAATGTGCGAGGACCATACTCAGGGCGAAGGGACTTCCGTTGAACTTGTGGGCGGAGGCAGTGGGAACTGCAGTCTACGTGTTGAATCGAACGGTGCATTTCAGTCGTACAGGGGTGAAGACGCCGTACGAAGTATGGACTGGACGAAAACCGGATTTGAGACACGTGCGAGTATTCGGCTCGGTGGCATACAAACACGTGCCAAAGCAATTCCGAAGGAAATTTGACGACAAGTCCAAGAAAGTGGTCTTGGTGGGATACCAAGGAGAATCGTCGAACTATCGTTTGTACGATCCCGTTACAAGGCGAGTATCAGTGTCGAGAGACGTTGTCTTCGATGAATCAGTGGGAGCCGGAGATTGGCGACCGAGAGAACACGTGTTGGTGATACCTGGTGACAAGTTACAGGAAGAACAACACGAAGACGGTGCTGATGAAGAGCCGAGAGTCGAGGAACGGGGAGAAGACGACGAGATCAGAGAACAACGAGAAGTTGTTCCGCAGCAAGGAAGAGACGAACCAGTGCAACAACAGGAACCTGAGCTCGGTCGGAGAGAGCTGAGAGTACGTGCGAACATCAGAAGACCGTTGAGATATGCCGGAGGGGCGGATGAGGGCGTGTTTGAAATTGATTTCGTCGAGTATCGTGCTCCTGAGATTTTTCGCGAAGCGGTAGGGGGTCAAGACGGCACGAAGTGGGTTGCAGCTATCGAAGAAGAACTGCTGGCTCATGAAAAGAACAATACTTGGTCATTAGTGAAGAGAGACGAGGACATGAAGCTGATAGACTCCAAGTGGGTGTTTAAAGTCATACGAGGGAAGAAAGAAAATGCGCAGCGTTTTAAGGCACGTCTCTGTGCGCGTGGGTTTCTACAACAACGTGGGAAAGACTACAATGAGACGTTTTCTCCTGTCGTGCGATATGACTCGCTTCGGATGTTCTTGGCTCGAGTCACGCTGGATGATCTCGAGTTGATACAGTTTGACGTTTGTACGGCGTTCTTGTACGGTGAGCTCGAGGAAGAAATCTTTATGAAGATTCCTGAGGGGCTGGACGTAGGAGAAGAAAACTGTGACAGTGTGGTGTGTCGACTGAATAAGTCTCTATATGGGCTGAAACAATCTCCCAGATGCTGGAATCGTAAATTCAGCGATTTTATAAGAAAGTTCGATCTTGAACAGTCGACGAGTGATCAGTGCATTTATACTGGGTGTGTCGAAAGTGTGAGCGTGTATCTAGCGTTATTCGTCGACGATGGGCTTGTTGCCTCGAAATCGTCTCGCGTGCTTGAATCTATGATAACTTTCTTGAAGGGTGCGTTCGAAATAACCCTAGGAGATGCGAGTAGATTCGTCGGTTTGCAAATAATACGCGACAGAAAAAGGAAATCGATGTTTATACATCAAAGCGAATACGTAGAGAAAATACTAGAGAAATTTGGAATGAGGAGTGCGAAAGCAGTGAGTGTACCTGCGGATCCTCACGCGGCGTTAAGCGCAGTAGAGTCAGACGGCGAAGCTATAGAAAATGTACCGTACCGTGAAGCGGTGGGTTCACTTATGTTTTTGGCGGTAGTGTCGCGTCCTGATGTTGCATACGCGGTAAATTCGGTGTCAAAATTCTTGAACAAGCATAGTCTCATACATTGGAGAGCGGTGAAGCGTATCTTCGCGTATTTGGTCGGCGCAAGAGATCTCGGTATTGTTTACAGTAGCAAGGGTAAAGAAAATGAGCTCATGGGTTTTTGCGATGCAGATTACGCGGGCGATCTTGACACTCGTCGGTCAACGACGGGCTACGTATTTAGTTTTGCGAATGGGCTAACAGCGTGGGCGAGTCAGCGGCAGAAGCTAGTCACGCTGAGTACCACAGAGTCGGAGTATGTGGCGGCTACAGCAGCGGCGGGCGAAGCAATCTGGCTGAGAAATTTGTCGCTTGATCTGGGTTCGACATGTGATAAGGCTGTTAAACTGTACATAGATAATCAAAGTGCAATTCGGTTGGCGAAAAATCCGGAATTTCATAAGCGCACAAAACATATTGAAGTGAGATTTCATTTCATTCGAGAAAAGGTAGCTAGTAAGGAAATTCTAGTAGAATACGTGCCCTCGGAGAGTCAAAGGGCGGATATATTTACCAAAGCCGTGCCGAGAGATCGGTTTGTGAAACTTCGCAGTATTTTAGGGTTGATGTCATTCGAAGAGTTCTCAAACAGTGAGTGTATTGAGTAAAAAAAGGGTTATCGGACTTTTCGAATAGTCGCGCGCCTGCGTGCGCACTCGATGCGACGCCATCATTAACTATGTTCCCATGCGTGGCCGAGAGAGGCGTTATGCGAGAACGCGGCCGGAAGGCCAGTCAGTCGTCTAACATCAGCTATCGAGTATAACACGTTTTCGTGCATTAATAAAATAATAAAAACCTTATCTTTCGTTTGTACATGCTTGATGGTGTCTATCGTTATTTATATCCGAAAACATCCTGCTCCCTTAAACCTCGAGACATTCGACACTGCAATAAACGAGTCGTTTATCTCAATATATAGTATAAAAATAATTACGAGATAAGAGCTGAGCGGTTTGGATCATAACAGGGAGGTCAAATTGATATAAAATACTCAAAGTCTAAAAATGTATCAATAAATTGAAAATAAGAATCACACGTATTGTAATGATTCAAATATAACCGCGCAATGAACACGATAGGAGCGGATGATGTTAGACCTAGGGAGTGGAATATCTGGTCACAAATTTAAAATTGAAGAAGAAGGAGTTGCTTGGTCTATGTCTCTCCAGGCGGAAGAGGTGCGGAGGTTCCCCTCTCTGAAATTAAGTCATAACACATCAAAAATCGACGAACTAATAATAATGAAGTGAATTTAAACCACGAGGAAGAATATTTCAAATTAATTATTTAAAGAGGGATGATGTAAAACGAAGAAACAACAAAAGTGAAATCCAAGAATAAAGTGCCTCGACGACAGACAGTTATTTACAATTATTTATAATTTTAACAATATACACTATATTAAACAATATAATAACGGAATGAATGAATTGTGGAATGGATGAATGAATGAATTTTAAACCTAATGACGGCTCGTGTTTTAATATATTTTTAAATAAATTAAATTTCACTCTGCTATTCGTACCTTATGAAATATACTTAATATTGATTACGCATAATTTTCAATTTTCAAAACAGTCTTATAGTATGTTTGTACATACGTATAGCATTGGCAACATTTCATGCAGATTTCAAAATTGATATCATATAATTTACGTTAATTTTCGAATGACTCATAATGTAAGGAAGACTTAACAGGTGAATTCTGTACTGAAAGCTTAGAGCATATACAGTACTGGAAACGATCTTTTGCGAAAAATTCAGAGTCCCAATAGTGTTCAGATTGGCACAAAATTTATCTGACCAATCAGGACTAGATGGAGTGCCGTGAGTGGTGCCCTCGTAGAGATATAAGAATCATAACGATACGAAGATATTGGCAGCGAAGCATAGGTAGGCCCTTCTGTAAGTGGAAACGTCCGCTGAATAGAGAAGGAAGAAAGATCTGACACCCATTCCTGTCTTTCTTGAACGACAATAGCGCGACAGGGACAGACACGGCTGTGGGACTTGTCATCTTTTTCTATCTCCTGGACGCTTTGAGCGACGCCACACCACCGTTATCTTAATATCTCTATGGTAAGAATTAGCCGAAAGCGTAATATTGAAATGGAAGAAGAGAGAAGAACTAGTGTGTCAATGTTACCCTTGTTCAATAACGCATGTTAAACAAAGGCAACTGGGACTCGTTGAGTTTCCCTCTCTCGTTGGCCGACAAACTCCATTTCTTATGTCTTGCGTGCCCCAAACCAGCTCTTACTTTCTTTATCTGTCACCCATTATTCAAATCAATTTCTACTTTTCTTGAAAAATCAGGAGCAATGTATGAAACGAGTATTATTAACGAGCTTGGCGTTATTTTAATGTTGAAGACGATTTTATTCGTCCCACTCGTATTAAAATATGTTGTTGAGTCGGAGAGGTCAGGTTATGCCGCTCGCGACGTGATATTTGCGTTTTGCTAGCTGTCAGCTGGGTCAGGTTATATGTTCCTTCTGCTAGCTGTCAGCCGAGACAGGCTGGATGGACTGGGATTTACCGTCGATTGTTCAAGTCAATCATCGTTTTTCAAAAAGTGGAAATTATGAAATAAAAAGAAGTAAGAATTACATGCTTGTCGGGATTTCTATCCCAATGACAATTTTATTTATCCTAGTGACATTTAAATCTGCCGCATTGTCAGTTCGGTCAGGTTATGTGTAGTCTGTGCTAGCTGTCAGTCGAAGGGGGCTGGATGGACTACGATTTTTTGTCGATTGTTCAAATATATTATCGTTTTTGAAAAAGTGGAGATTATTGAACAAAAAGAAGTAGAAATTCCAAGCTTGTCGGGATTTCGATCCCAACGACAATTTTATTCATTCTAGTTATATTCAAATCTGCCGCATTGACAGCTCAGTCAGGTTATGTGCACTCTGTGCTAGCTGTCAGTCGAAGGGGGCTGGATGAACTACGATTCCTTGTCGATCATTCAAACCAATTTCAGAAAAGTTTAAATTCACAAATGAAACGAGTCAAAATATAAGCTAGTCGGAATTTATATCCCAAAAATCGGTCGCTCCTGTGAACATTTGTATTTCAGGTTATCAGTGTGGCGAGGTTTTGCCGTCTTGAGACCTGCGAGTAATTATTCGAATTATTTATTTTCCCGTTTTTATGGAATGAACAAGAGCAACGCAAGGCATATGACTTCTTTTCATATCAATTACGATTCTCGTTTAGTTCGGGTCTTTTTCAAGTTTTAAAAAACTACAGGCAATCGGCATGAGCTACAGAAGGCGCCACAGCATCAATCATCGCTCGAAAATTTCTAGTCGCGGGTGTAGTTCACAGAGTAGCCAGGTGATTTGTTTGTGGCAGCACGAGCAATACCCGCCAGTAACGGAAGATATCACCAGCGCCGCCACTCTGTATCTGCGATGGACGATGTAAAAGCATGATTCCGGCGTGTAACGTTGGTAAAAAATGTCGCCAACATTAGACGTCGGTGTTTTTCATGATAGCAAACCAGATCAGCTGCCATTTTTTTATTTCGCCATTAAATCCTACGGGACTGGGCTCAAAATGTGTGTTACATCAGCGTCGAGTGGCATCATACCAGATAGTTCGATCCATCTGGTGCAACTGTGATATTTCCTCAATTTATGTGAGTGGTAACCGATCTGTAATTTTTTTTCAAATTTTCGCAAAAATGAAAAATCGCTCCACTTTTTGCCAAAATAAGCTATCAGTGGCCCAAGTCTCGTTGTGAACGCTTCAGCAGTGTAGGAGTTTTGGCTCTCTGCGTTTTCGAGGTTTACAGCGCTTCTTTAATAGCCCCTTAAGTTGATTCCCGCGGTACTGTCTTACCGGGCGCGTCAGCGATGTCCCTCTGACTGGCGGTACGTCTGAGTCATTACGAGTGTCCGTCGGTGTGTTGGCGTCACTATCGTGTTGCCCCTTAGTACGTCGGTGTGCTAGCGATCATATAAACGGTGTTTGGCCCCGGTTGGGCGGTTGAACCCGCTACAATATCAACATGCCTGAATTCTTTGAAGTCAATTTGCTCGAAACTGTCTGACAAGCCAGCCTTATACATCACAAGTGTTGCAGTCTTACTCAAGGCCTGTACATGTGATAAAAATAAATAGAATCGGTGATGTTGTCACGTGCGGAGCGGTCTCGCACGCGACGACTTAACCCTCTACGTATCTGTAGAGGTTTATATTTATTTTTAACGTGGGTCAGGAGGTGATCGTCCTCTACAGGGCGATCCCGGGAATAGGGTTGGAGGATTCCAATATTAAATTTAGGAATGTTTTCTATGGAACCAAAATGTTTAATGAAATCAAGTGAAGGAAAAGCAAGAGAAAATTCGAGACAAGGAAGCTTACAAAATGTTCTTAATCTAGTTGTTCCCACTCATTCAACTACTCACTTTTCGGTGGTTACAGTCTGAATAGCTCACGCTCTCACACGATTATACTCAATAGCAACACTCACATACGCTTATCGCTACACTTCTCTAAGGAGTTCGTGGCTCGAAGTTCTGCACGTAATCTAGCTTTACAAGACTCAGATCGCGACGCCAGAAGCCTTTCGGGCCGCGTATAGAATTAGAGTATTACACTCTAATCGTCGGTGTCGGAAAAAGGACTTATAAACTCTACACGCGGTAGCTTTGAAGGAGCCGGGTTCCGTTGATGTGGTTTTTAAGGCGGTCTCTAACGGGACTGACTTCGCTCGCTCGTCCGACACCCCTTGGAGCGTCGGGCGGCGAGCGAGGTTTTCGCTGAGTTCGCAATTCGAGGTTTTCGCTAAATTTACAATTTTGGAACAAAGGCTCACCTCGCGACGGTCATCCTCGAAGCACGTGATCTCGCGATCGCCTCATCCCGGTGTTGATTACATCCGGGATCTGGCGGCCGCGGAGACGCTGACGTTGCTGACCGTCAACTACGCCGTTGCGCTTTGGTTATGCCACGAACTGTTTTGTAGAGAATATTTTATATGGATTAACTAATATATTTAAGCTATGCTTCCTCGTCTGTAAAGCGATATTAATAATTGACACGATTATGATTATTCGGTGTAAATATGCGGCGCTCGTGACAATGTAAGATTCACAGACCCCAAACAAGGGCATAAGTTGTTACAAATAATCATAACAGTCCAGTGATCAAATCTAAGCTCCTGTTATTCTGTGTAATGATCGTTGACGATTACGGATACAGTAAAAAAGTTTGGTCGAACTTAGATCCATGTAACGCGAATCATTGACATCGGGATATGTTCAGATCATTACATTTATTTCGATACTGATACAAATCAATCCCATAACTGACAAAACTGTGAATACGATTTCAAAGACTTTACTTTGGTAGATATTTATTTAGAAATCTTTCGATTCCCTCATCTCATTATTCCTCTGAAGTCATAGTTCTGTTCATTCACATAGTACATCAAAAGAATTTGTTTCAGATGTTGGCGAAAAACAGAGCCGAAGAATACTGCCATGAACTAATAGAGTGTTTATTGGCTAATTATCATCCTGATGATGGACCAACGGATGTGAAATATGCTGTTCTTGCAGATGCAGAGATATCTGAAAATTCCAGTATTGAAATATATCGGTAAACGTTTACAAGATTAATAATAACTATGTTCTATCAGAAAATTTTTGAATCGACAAAATATGTACGGAGAACGTAAAATTTACCAAGTATAACGGAGTAGATTTTTAATCAAAACTTGATTTTATTCGTGCTCTCACACTGAAGTATCTTACTAGCAATTGTACCTGAATAAAGCGGGATCTGACAAACTGTCAATTGATCATTGGAATTGTCTGGCAGTAGAGGGGTGGCGGGTGGAAAGGGGCCTGCTATTCTACTCGCCCTCTCAACCTCCTTTTCTTGCCTTTCCCTGGCCGGTGGGAGGTCCATTGCTTAGAGCAGTCATTATCTTGACGTTTCGGACACTGTAATCTGCTCCTCTCTTTATAAGATGGTAATCTGGTGATCGTTGGGTGCTGAAATGCTAAATGTCTCTTCATCAGCTCACAAAATTTCATACTAAAAATAGAACTTAAAATACCCGTAGGGAAAAGTTACATGGGTTACCATTGACTTTTCAGTGAAACTCTCATGGTAACATCACCCAAACCAATGGTACACAATGTTAAAGTGGAACCTAAATAACACTTTTACGTTTCACCGAATGGCATCATATGGCAAAATTCAATTTCAAAATGGCAAAGTATAATGACATAAACTGCACGATTTAATTACCATTATGATAAAAGTATATAAACTCCACATGTTAGATTGTACTGAATAAGAATTTTCGTCTGTTTAAGCACTATACGTAAGAATGTATGTAGATGATGAATGTTTACATTTTGGATTCTTGCTTCCGATGGGAAGCGACGCAAGACGGGCAAAACCGTCTAATAAATGATATGCGGATGTGCATATCATTAATTACGAGAAGTTCATTGTTGAAAGATATAAATTCGAAAAATTGGTGATTTCGAAAAGTTAACGACGGACCCAGGAATCGAACCTGGCGTCTGGAGATGCTTAGCCGGAGCCTTGCTCCACTAGACCACCCAGCCGCCCTGACTCTGTTGTCGTTCATTTACCGTTGAGACTTGAACGAGCGGACATCGCGCGCAGTTTCAGTGAACATAAAAGTGAAGAAAAAATCAGGGTAGAGTGCGAATTTAGTTGCCTAAGTGCAATTATCTGTAGCTTGGGCCCACCGTGGTGGGTCACCATCATTTTTAACATTAATAAAGGAGACTGTGAATTGAAAAGAGACCAGCCAAGCGGCGGGTGGTGCGGGGGACCAGCTCCCCGGCATCCTAACCTCAACTCGAGAATGCAGAAACGACCAAGGGAGGTGCATGTCTCGGATAATTTCTCCCAAGCGGAATTGAGGAAAAAAGCAAGAGAAATCGACAGGCTTACAGGTACGACTCGCATCGAAAGAGTGGTTAACGCAAGACCAAAAATCGCTCCTAACCTCACAAAGGCAAGATCACGATCTATATCTATCGAAAGAAAGACAGACGCCGAGTCCGCCCGTGATGAGGCAGCAGCGACATCTGGGTTCATAATACCAAAGAAAGCTACCAGACCAAGAAGAGTGAAAGATAATGCAGGATTTAGGTGCACTAACCAGTACGACGCTCTCTCAGATTCCATGAGTGTCACAGGCACTGAACAGGATCCATCCAGGCAGGTACCGAACACACATAATCTTAACGCACACACTTCCAACACCAGAACAGAAAGAGACAACGACACCCCGAAATTGAAACAAAAACCGCCAGCCATACAGGTATATACGTAGACCAGCCCGAGAGCAACTATCCAAATGTTAACGGTGTTACGCCCCGACGTACCGCCTTGCGTACCTTTTTCAAAATTCTATTTCATTTCATTTCTTCAATTTCTTCAATGCACAGATATTATTTCATAAAAATCTCATATTCTAATAACAGAAAGTTCCACCCGTCCTAGAAGAAGTCACGTATAGTCCTCGGCATCCGTTAACATTGTGTCTTATTTGCTCATACCGAAAACTGCGCTATAGAATTGCTGAGCTAGTAACAGCGGAGCTCAGCCTAATAATACCTCTCTTTTAAAGGCAAAATTATCATTAATAATTAGCATAAACTATTCATCCATTGTAAACTAAATTAAAATAGATTACTTATTAAGATGTATGGATGAATGTGTGAACATTGTATGTAAATATCTCTTGGTCATATTTTTAATATGTCACCGACGAGATTGACAACCGAAGGAAGACTCGAGTCGCACTCGAGGTGACGTTGTCCACGTGGAAGCGGAGACCGGAAGGTTGCGCTCCAACGAAAAGAGCTGACCCAGAAACACCTCGGATAGGTCTCGCACTTCATTGCCTAATTACCATTATAACTTAGTTGCAATTGTGGGATCTTGGACCCTCAGGCCCAAGCGGCCACGTCTTTCGTCTGTAAAGTCGCGAAGCGCGCGAACGTCAACCTGTATTAGCCCTTCTTGAGTACTAGTAGCGTTCGGAATATCTTAGTTGTGACCGGCCTAAAATCTCTTGCTAATCCGTCAATTCGAGAATTCATATTATCTTGTGATTGGAAAAGACTCACTATCTCCTACCTTTCAAATTCTTTCGTGTTCTTTACCATTTCTTATATCTTCGAGAATAGACATTTTCATGATATTCCGTTTTCCTCAAATGAAACCAAGTTTGGCCCAAGTTCAATCCGGATCTGGTTATATTAAGCATTCACTTTAATAATCAAGAACCTCATTACTTTCGTAAAACAATTAGTTAAATAATAATAATTCAAACCATCTTATATCAAAACCGCGAGTGAAACATTCGGAAATTTATGGTGAACAGTATCTTTTTGATAATCAACCTATCGAAACCAATCAAGAC
Organism: Neodiprion lecontei; assembly: GCF_021901455.1. Lineage (NCBI taxonomy): Eukaryota > Metazoa > Arthropoda > Insecta > Hymenoptera > Diprionidae > Neodiprion > Neodiprion lecontei. Next base: position 15,235,250 of record NC_060266.1, on the reverse strand, counting down.
TGAGGGACCGGATTCATCGTTACCAATATCATCCATCAACCCTTCCGATCTCGAGGTGAGGCTCTGTCCCAGAATTCTACGGACACCGACCTACACGACTGACGGCTCTCAATCTCGCCGAACTTCGCATCTAAAGATAAGTTCATTCGAGTAGTCTTCTTCAACAACATTCCAAATTTTGCACAACATCTTATTAAACAAAAACAAATGGCAAGCTTCACTATCCATTGTCGAACATTCATTATTGTTTTCTAAGAATATCAATATAAATTTTCTCATAGAGGTAGAATTGGCGCCTAGCTGCAGATACTAACCTTGGGTATTTAGAGAGACACTCTCCTGTCTTCAACTCGGCCCCAAAACCATATTTTTGCAGGTTCAAATCAAAGCTAAGTAACGCATATAATTCTACGGATCAACTGATCCGTAGCGTAGGATTGGATTATTAACATAAGTTACATTCAATCTAAAAAAAGAGATATCGTATAATAATAACCGATCAGAAGTAGAAATAATAGTCGTTCAGGATAGATGTTTTGGAGGAGCATTATGTTGAGTTATACAGGGTGGGGCATTTAGAGTGTGACAGAGCAATAGCACTCAAACTGTTGATGATACTGAAAAAAGTTTCATGTAAAAGTTATATTGTTTGAAACGGCCGACATACTGGACCATCCTATTATTTTTTCGGTGGAGGCGCTGAAGCTACGCCAAGGTGAACTCCACTTTTTTAAATAGAACCATGTATTTTTTTCCTACGATATTATTACTAAGACGAAGTTAGCGACCTACAACACAAGAACATTGTAGGCACGCGAAGTATGAAAATAGTTGAAAAATCGGAACATATCGGAACAATCACTTTCAAAGGATTCACTAACCTTGGGTTGAGGTACCTACAGAAGATGCTCGAAGTGATGACCCTCGACTTGTAAATATTTGTCAATTCGCTGAAGAAAAGACCGTCGAACTGTAGCCAACATTTGTGGTGTAATTTCGGCACATGCTTGGCGTATTCTTTTGTTTATGTCGTCAGGCGTAGTATGTGCTGAATTATTAAAATTGAAAATTCGCTTGAAAATCTATCTCAAAAGTATTCACGAGACTCCTACCTTGAAACTAATTATTTCGATTCAATTTGATTTTTCGACTATTTTTATACTTCGTGTGTCTACAATGACCTTGTGTTGTAGGTCGCTGAATTTGTCTTAAAGTCAGTAATAATATTGTGTAAAAAAAATACATGGTTCTATTTAAAAAAGTGGAGTTGACCTTGACGTAGCTTCAGCACCTCCACCGAAAAAATAATAGGAGGATTCAGTATGTCGGCTTTTTCAAACAATATAACTTTCATATGAAACTTTTTTCAGTATCATCAACAGTTTGAGTGCTATTGCTCTGTCACACTTTAAATGCCCCACCCTGTATGTTATTCATATATCATTAAAATAACCCTACGTTTTGAAAGAAGGGTAAACGATCGAATTCAACTAGTTCTACAGCTTCTCTGTATTTGAATATGAATTCGTCCGTCGACGTTGTATATCTTTAAATCCAGATATGATTATTAGGTTTTTCTTTTATATCATTCATTCATTTCATAAATAATCATTTGAAGAATATACGTTATCTTCTAACAATCAAAATCATATTCGACCATTTATTTTGAACGATAACCTATCCCATTTCATTAATAAATTAGCCTCAACCATTCAAACAACTCTCACAGACCTGTATAGGACTAGGCAACAACGTGCCCACATTACCGGCTTATCGAGAGGTAAGTCTTTCTTAGTTTTAATTTTCATTCATTATCGTTACGTGGGAGCATCTTTGATTATTCATTAATCATTAACTACCACCGCTCAGCACACGCCCAACCCCACGTAACAAAGGCATCCAAAATCACAGAGGCAGATTTCTGGATAAAACAAGCCGACGGTGATTACATTAGAGTAATGCTCCAGAAAATAGACACGTTCCATACAATCAAAAAAATACTGGAAACCAACAAAATTGAGTACTTTACGTTTACCTCCCAGAGTGAGAAAAAAAATTCGCTTGTACTTAAAAGTATAAATGCTGAATATACCGAAGAGGAAATCAAAAAGTGCATTGCCAAGAAAAATCTCTCCGACCTCAAAGTCGAAGAAGTAATCAGACTCAACTACGGTGCACAAAACGAAAATAAATTCCATTCTAAAATTCAACTCTTTCCAGACAGCAAAACAGCCACACCAACCAGAACTAAATTCCTACTTTACCAACCGTTGAGATGGGAGAGTATCCGGAAGAAATTAATCTTCCAATGCCAAAGAGCCAGCGTATCGGCCATACGAGCAAGAACTGCCAACTTCAGTTTCGTTGCGTTAAATGCGGAAAAAATCACGGCCCTAAGAAGGAAGGAGGAGTCTGTGAAATAACAGAGACCTGCGACAGGGAAAAAATTAAATGCGCAAACTGCGGCAACACCAGACACCCCGCTTCGTATATGGAATGCCCGTACTTAGTCACGGCACAAGATCGTAAAAGGCAGGTTCAAGGGTTCAGAAAATCCTTGAGAGCTGAAAAAATAAACAAAATCGAGCGGTACGCACACCCTAACATCCCTTTCGCAGTCATTGGAGGTAACTATATCAGCAATTTCCCAGTTCTCCCCAGAAGCGAAGAAATGCGCAATCAACATCAATCACAAGAAACCCATTATCCTCCACAATATAAGGAGCGTGATAACGATTTTTACAGACACGAGGACCACATCTACAACAACAATAACATTTCATACAACAACAATAATAAAATCCCATTCAACAACAACGACAAAATAACTCACGACAACAATAATTTCCCCAACTTAGAGAGACTGCTGGATCAGTTTAAAAACAGCATGTTAGAGATCTTGAAATCACAATTGACCGATATTAGAAAGAAATTAACTGATCATTCCCGAAATATCGAATTTTTAATGAAATAATATAAATAATTGCGAACGCAAACACACAGCAAATTGATAATCAAAGGAATAACAACATCCTTGACCACAAAATCAAAATTTGCGCAATTAACGTAAATTCTCTGGAAGCGAATAAAAAAAGATACGACCTCTAAGAATTCATTAATAACAACCAAATCGATATAGCTCTGATTTCAGAAACGAAACTAAATTACAGACATAAACTAAGTTTCCAAAACTACGTATTGATTAGAACAGACCGACCAAACGCCAGAAACGGAGGAGGAACGGCAATAATGATCAAAAAAAAAATCAGCTTCACACAAATCCTACAATCAAACTCGATGAACAACAAAGTTATAGAATACACACTGTTAAAAAACGATATGAATTCAAATAATACTCTACTCTTATTCAGCATCTATGCAGTCTGCAATAATAAAAGAACCTTTATCGAAGAGCTCAACAAAATCTACCGAGACCATAATCTGGGAAACGACAATGTTTATTTTAATCTCGCCGGTGATCTAAATGCCAGGCACACGTGCTGGGGCGACTCCAAGATCAACGAAAGAGGCCCCTTACTTAAAAGCTGGGACGAAGAACACGGTGTCACCAATAGGAGTACATTATACCCCGGGAAAAACGAATTAGATCTGACCAGATATAATTATATCTGATCAGATCTGATTATATCTGGTCAGATCCATTGATATCTGGTCTGAATGACATTTTAGACATGATCGGATCTAATAATATCTAATATGAGTTTTCAGCCCAGATATAGTTATATCTGATCAGATCTGACCAGATATTATTAGATCCGATCACGTCTAAAATGTCATATCAGACCAGATATAAATGGATCTGACCAGATATAATCAGATCTGATCAGATATAACTATATCTGGGCTGGAAACTCAACCAGATATGATCAGATATAGTTATACCTGAACAGATCTGGCCAGATATTATTAGATCCGATCATGTTTGGTTAAGTTTTCTGCCCAGATGTAGTTATATCTGATCAAATCTGATAAGGAAACTTAACCAAACATGATCGGATGTAATAATATCTGGCCAGATCTGATCAGATATAACTATATCTGGGCTGAAAACTTAACCAGACATGATGAGATCTAGTTATATTTGGCCAGATATAACTATATCTGGGCTGTCAACAGCATCAGATCCAATCAGATTTGATTTTGTGTACTATACCTATAGAGTCACGCATGGGTATTGGAAAACACAAATAACAATAAGGTGTTTAAAATTCTCATTATTTATTTATTAAGGAAATTTACTCATTACATATTTTTTTACATTTCATTTTCAAAAAATTTTATTTAAGGTATTTGGAGTTCCACATAAGTAATTTTTAACCTCTATAAGCGTATTCATCGGTTTAATCTCGTTTAATTTAATCAAACAGAATTTATTTTGTAACTGAACTTGTATTATATGATCGACTTTCTGTGTGCAATTTGGAATGAAGAATATTTTTGCATGCACAACGCAATAATACTGTAAAAAAAAATACAAGTTACTGTCAATAAGGAAAAAATATCGTATAGAAGCATATATAACTGTATTATTACTGGTAGGAATAATAACATTGGAACTATCGTTTTTAGTTTTTTTTACCCTAACCAATATTTTTGATACTCATACACAGATAACCTTACGGTGCAATATCACTCATATGCCTATAAATAACTGACAGCGCCGCGTAGTTGCCAGCAGTGGCAAAAAAAATCTGGACAATAACGCGGCTACCCCCACCACTCAAATTTCAATTCGTTGCAAGACCTGTATGTAAGACCGTGAGATATACTTACTTACACGACTTGAGCCGAATCTCTCCGAATAACATTATTTTACTAGTTCAACCGTACATTTTATCATCTCTTTCCCCCTTTCATACGTTGGGGGTATAAACATACGATCCCAAGCTAAGGTTCGTGAGCGGGTGAGCGCGCCAAGATTACACAGAGGCTTTACATGATACGTGGCGTCGTTTTAATAAATTTCGTTGATACTGATTGAGAGTAGTTTATTATAATGTTTTTGATGGAATGCAAAGCAGACAACTCTTTAACAATTGTTGAGAATGAAAACGTCATTTATGAGAAGAATACTGAAGTGGAAGAGGATGAATTGCTTACATTTTTTGTTGGTGGTAAAAGTTTTTTAGGTTACGTTAAGGCACGTGGAGGTAAGCAAATATTTTATTACAATCATAAATAAATTTGATTGCATCAACGTAAAAATTAACATTATATATGTATAACATAACCTAACCTAACCTAACATTTATTAAATTACTTAAGATGATGAAGATGCATTGAAAGCTAAACAAAAACAGTGGTTAAAAGACCACAAAAAGAAGCCGGGTAAATCTAATAAGACGTCAGAAAAAGTGATTGTATCTCCGATCAAGGCTAGACGAATCTTGAAGAAAGAATCCCCTCTGAAAGTGAATTCAAAAAAAGAAGAGGCTAAGAAAAGTAAAAAAAAAAAACGAGGAGAAGGTAGTTATTATTTTTATCATTTTATTATTTAATATTATTATTAGGAGTTTTTACTTGACATCAATTATTAAATGACGTTTATTTTGTTCTGCTAGGAGTCTTTAATAAAACGTCATGTCGACACCCAGAAAGAAGTTGCTCAGATTATTAATCAAAGTAAAAGTCAAGTCTTGTCTAGTTCGGAGTCGTCTGATGCTGAAAACAGTCCATCTAAAGATGAACTGAAAACTGAACTGAAGAGACTTCGTGCTGCTAATGGAATCTCTAATCGTTCTACTTCTACTGATAACGCACAATTACATTAACACGATGTTTAGAAAGATGGATCATCAGAAAAAGAGGAAGAAATAAAAAGATAGGAGGGGACACCGGCTAAAAAAAAGAGAACCGTCGTAATTGAAGAAAAGCCGGCACCAAGTCAATTATTCGATAAAGATTATCTAAGACCAGTAAGTGTTTATTTCAAAATTACACCGTCAACGAGTCAATTAATATGAATATTGAATATTAAATATTTGTTACTTAATTATTTAGATATCTCAGCTTGGCAATTCAGGAATTTATTGCATTAGTGATATTTACGAATACGCATTGGGTGGCAAGCAAGTTACTCATATAGCTCGTCGTTTGATCGATGGCGTTTTTACTAAATAAGCCATCGCAAGTAGTAACTTTACAGGCCAGCCTCCTAGAGCAGAAGGAAAAGAGCGCCAGATAATTCCTGTTTTAACATTGAACGATACTGCTAAAAATGCTATTATATGTTTGTTAATAATTTTCCCTTCTCCATTCATTGCTTAAGAAATATTGAGAATTTATATTTATTATGTTAACTTCAATTATGTTTATCTCAAATCAGATTTCGGTTTGAACAAAAATGAATTTCATTTTCGTAGTAAATTTGTTGACTGGAAATACCGATTTCAATTAAGTAAAATTTATAATACTATATAGTTACTATATAGAATGTTGAAACTTTATTGTTTTAAGTTCACAAAATGTTCAGGAAGTGAATATCAGAAACAATTTTGGTTTTATAGCTGTACCAAACAATTGATTGTAGTTACCAATGATTGGTAAATTAAAAGTTAATTGAAGTTACTAAATATTTTCACGCTTGTTGAATGTTGAACTAAATATTCAGCTTTTGAATTTGAATTAGATTCAATCATATAATACCAATATTTAGATAAATAATTTTTAGGTCTTAGAACACTCTTATGTTCCTCAAAAAAATATTTGTTCAATTACTGGACCAACATTGAGTATTTATATTTTTTATGATAACTTTAATTATATTTCTTTCACACAGATTTCGCCATTCAACGAGGATAGTCGAGGCAATTTGAAATTCCAACGAGGAGCTTTATCGTTGGTCAAATGCCTCAGCGAGTCGGTGAAATTAAGCGTTAAATTTCATCATCCAAAGCTCTACTCGCGCCACCACGCTTGTCTGAACCATGAATAATTTTCATGATTTTTTTTTTTTTTTTTACGTGTAAACAAGTTTATCCTTTAATTATTACCTTTATTTGTACACGTTTCAAATTTAATAAGTTTCCGTATCAAACCAGTAAACAAATTTACATCAGATTATTATCATATAATTATTATTATTCTAAAAGAGAACTAAAAAAATCATTGATGTAAACCAAAATTTTATCGGGTTTCTTAATATAAATAAGAAAACTAATCATTCAATTTCTTTATTTAAAACTATGTTCAGGAAAAAAAAAAGGATTCCATATTAAATTTTTTACTAAAATTATTAAAAATGGAACTCTGAAATTTCATAAACGAAAAAACAATTGCATAATTCAATAATCTCTTAAATAAAAATAAATATAAATGCTGTGAAACATACTATTTTTAATATTCTAATTCTTTAGTTATGTTGTATGGAATATAATTTATTGCTTATGCAAATTATAAAAATGTTGTGTAGTACCGTAAGACAAAAAAGTCTATTTCTTAGATATTATGTGTATTTAATTTTTATAAGTCTACGTTCAAAAGTTTTATGTTAATCGTACAAGACAGAATAAAGAACGAATCTTATTATCAATTAACATCTTTCTTATTTCAGAATAGTATTTGGATTTTATACATTCATAATTTATCCAGCATATGATGGTAACAAGAATGACAATAATTTGGAGACCCGAGGACATATCTAGTCCGATTCATCAACATTGATTAGATTTTTTGCTTCAGTTTATCTGGCGATATCTAATCAGACCTGATTATATCTGATCAGATCTGGTTATATCTCATGTAAATAATTATCAACTATATCTGGTCAGATCTGATTATATCTGGCCAGATCTCATCAGATAGAGACAATTTAAAGATCTGGCCAGATCTAATTCGTTTTTCCCGAGACATCGCAGGTAAACCTACTTTCCCGAGGTCAGGATCGTTTCCTGACTATTGCCTCGCTGATTCACGCATAGAATTTAAAAACCACGCTAACAACAAACTCATTACACTCCTATACGATAGTGATCATAACGCCATCTGCTTCTCTCTCGACTCTCGCGATATTTTCTTGGGCTTCGCATCTCCCCTACATCCGAAACCGAGACTCAACTACAAAAATACGAACTGGAGAAATTTCTCGCAATCGTTACAAGATAACTATACTAATCGTCTCCCTGACAACCGAAACTTAACAATAACGGAAATCGATGAGCATATAACTAAAATTGAAGATCACATCACAGCAGCCATCAACTCAATAGTAGCAAAAACCAAACCCGACGATATAGCAGGATGTCTAAAATACGTCAACAATAGAATTAAAAGACTGCAAACATACAAATCATCACTAATCTCCTTTCTATTCAGAAACAATCTCAGAAATGCCCAGGTTAAACAGAACATCAAAACCCTTATCAAAACAATTAACAAACAACCAAAGTCACAGTTCAGAAAAACAGAAACGGAATACTGGAAGGCGAAAGCAAGGGGCATTGATTACCGAGACTCAACTGAATTTTTTCCAAGAATAATTAGGATTTTCCGATACAAGGAACCACCAAAAATCGACCCACTCGCCATCGATACTAACAATAACGCTCTTTTAACACATGAAATACTAATCGACGCTCCTCTCATCGAAAACAATAACAAATACATCTTCACAAATCCATCAACGAAGCTCAACATCATTGGAAAATACATCGAATCAATTAACTCCCTGAGATACTCTAACGAGGGAACTGAAATGAAACACACTGCCGACACAGCTGCATTAGAAATAAAAATAATAGTTCAACATATGAGGTAACACAACATCACACACACCAACTTCAATAATGATAACCTAGCTCATCTCCCCATACGTGAAGGAGACGGGACAAAATTCCTTCATAGTCAAGCTGAAATTGCTCTGATTCTCCAAAAGGCGAAAAACAAAACCTCCAGTGGCCTAGACAACATACCGATGATCGTGCTCAAACATTCCCCCCTTCGTTAATAAAAGATTATACAATTATATTCAAAAATTGCTTTAACCACTCGTATTATGCGGACAGATGGAAAAAAGCCAAAGTAATTCTGATAAAAAAAAAAAGACAAAAACGGAGCAGATCCAGCGAGCTGCAGGCCTATAAGTCTCACGGTCAACATTAGTAAAATTTTTGAAAAACTCAACAAACTTCAACTCACGTCTCACACAGATGCAAACCGGATAATCCCTAATAATCAATATGGATTCAGCGCGAAACATTCAACGGTCCACGCAATCCACAATTTCTCATCTGACATCAATAAACACCTCCTGAACGGTGAACACAACCTTAATCAACTTGGAAAAGGGCTTCGACTCGGTGTGGCTTAACGGATCAATATACAAATTACATCACCTCAACTTTCCGCATAACCTGGTCCTTCTTATCTGCGCCATAATACACAACAAAACGTTCATCACCTGGGATGGCTACGGTCAATCAACAATTTCATTCCGAACTCAAGAAGGATTGCAACAATGAACGGTGACTTCCCCGGTTCTTTTCAATATATTCAACAGCGAAATCCTAAATCGCTTCAACCTTAATACAGGTAATGACACACACTCCGGAGCGTACGCAGACGACATAGTTATTCACGTAGCCGATAGAAAAATCCCAACAATTCAGGAAAAATTAAACACCGTGTGAACCAAATTTACTAATATTACAAAAACTGGAATCTAAAAATAAATCCGCTGAAAAGTGAAACAATATTATTCCGAAAAACACTTGACGAAATTTCTCCGTTAACTGTTCCTCATATAAAACATTTCCAAATCACAATTGGAGACCAAAGTATTCGGGAAAACACACCAATCCCCAAAAAAGATGTAGTAAAATACCTCGGAGTACACTTCGGCTACCTTCTCAGACTGAATAAACACCACGTGTTTAGAGAGATGGCAAAAAGATATGGATCATCGACGTGGGATCCGCGAATTAGTGATGAGAACGAGTGTGAATGAAACGAAATGATGTAGAGATGTAGAGATGTAGAGAGATGTTGATTAATAGTAACCGAGAATTTTTATTGGTTTTGATGCGGCGATACAGACCGTATCGCAAGAGAACGTTACAGAGAGTGAAGATTTTACAGAGCGAGAGAACACATAGATTATACACATACATGATTTCGAGATAGTAGACAATACATGAGATACAGCTGATGGGTTTTGAGTCGCGACACGGGCAAGCGGCGAGATTTGACGCAGAGACGGCAAGTAAACATTGCACGCGAGTGTGCGTACATGTGCGAGGGCGATTTTGAGTGTCGCGAGACACACATTTAACTATTCGATACCTTGCCGAAACACCACGGTACACAACTGAAGAAGGCAAGAAACGCTCTGAGAGCCAACCACAGAATTTTCTTCAATAGAGAATTGGGTATTTGCATGATTTTTATATTTCTTAACTCTTGATGTTTTTCGATTCTATAAATTTTTTTAGAATTTTTGAAAAAAAAATATTTTGTTTTTGTTTATAAATATTTAAATAATTTAATAAATAAAAGTGGTCCTAAATCACATAAAAGTCACGTGACATAAAACGGAATGTGATTGGTTTGACGTCATTGTGCTGCTACTGGCGCGTTTATTTGAATCCACAAAGAGTAATGTACAATATTTTCTAGAGCTAAAAAAATTTTGAGTAAGTTTTTTAAACTTCAAGTTTGATATATTGTATAATTAATGTCAGACTTCAGTGAAAATAATTAAAATAGAAATCAATTTTTGTGTGGTGTTTTTTTTTTTTAACTCACACGGATAATTGTGTGGATGTTATGATCACGTCAATGTTATTATACTAAGATTGTTAAGCAAGCATTAGTTTGACAGCAGTGCAGTTAGTGATTATTAATAAAATAATAAAATGCCCCGACGAAAAGTGGATCCAGGTTTTAGTGAAGCACGATCTGATAATTTACCACGAGTTGATGCATTTATGGTTGCATCCTATCTCGCATCTCACTCTGACTTTGTATCAGCAGAAATGAAAGGAGCAAAAGCTAACCTGTACGTATACTTTAATACAGCTATTTAAATTAATAATAGTTAGAAATAAACTGATACCTTTTTTATCAAAAAAATAAAAATAGTATCTTATGAGATAGTGAATAAATGATCACAGTTATCTTACTATTTGGGTTAAACTGCTTTGAATTATAGATCAGGGAGAAAGTCATATGGAGACGCAGCCATCGAATTTGTACAGCTGAAACTTCATGGATCTATATGTACTCTCAAGTGTCTTATTTGTCCTGAACACAGAGTACATAATAAATCATATCGAGTGACTTTAGTCTTGAATATTGTGGACGAAGAGATTTTATCGACTCAATGTCATGATTGTGCGGCATCGCTAGGTGAATGAAATAGTATAACAATATTCTAGGAATAACCAGTCCTGTTATTGTTTCTTTTAATTTTTTTTTTTAATATTTATGATACACTCGTTACATGATAAGTTAAAAATGCTTTGAAAATGTAATAACCTCAATTAACTTATTTTTATATCTTTCCTAGGTGGATGTAAACACGCTATTGCATTTCTAATGTGGTTACACAGAAGATCTGAAGAACCTTTACCAACAGATGTTGAATGTTACTGGCGCAAATCTGTTTTATCCCAAGTTGGATCATCAATCAAATTTATTAGGGTGAAAGATTTTCCTTCTGATACAGATACTACTGCTATAGCTAAACCTTTTAATACACTACAAGAATTTGTGAATAGAACAAAACAAAAAACAGTACAGAGCCAAATCTTGAAATATGTTGGTTCAGAAAATACTGAAAAAAGCCTATCAATTCATAATTTATTAGTGGACTTTATCAATTTAGGAGGAACATCATGTGACGATTTCTTAGATTTTTGCAACAATCGAATGTCTCCAGATTTGTGTGATAATATTGAAAAATTAACTCAAGACCAAGCAGATTGTGATCTTTGGTTTTCATTGCGATATGGACGAATCACTGCTTCAAAAGGATATGAAGCGTCCCGGTGAAATACACCTGATGGAACGTTAGTAGAGTTGCTGGTTGGTGGTCAAAAACTACGTACTACTAAAGCTATGGAACGAGGCAAACAATTAGAAGCTATGGTTTTACAACGAGTTGAGCAGAAGTTGAAAAGAAAATTTCAAAAATGCGGTTTATTTTTATGCAACCAGTACCCATACTTGGGAGCTACGCCAGATGCAATAGATGAAGAGTTTGTCGTCGAAATTAAATGCCCGAGGTCTGAAAAGAGTACTCGTACATACATTGACACTACAAATTACAATAAAGTCTCAATGAAATATGTTACTCAAATGCAGATGCAAATGCTTTTCACAGGAAGAAAAATGGCATTATTTATTGTAGCAGACTCGAATTTTGAAGAAACACGGGAATTTAAATCTCTCACTATTGATTATGACTCACAATTGGTGGACAAATTATTAAAAGATTTGAATAGGTTTTGGAAGAAATGTATTTTTAAACGTTTATTTAATTCTTTGCAATAAATTAAGCTATCAAATTGTATAAATACAAAACTTTTATTTGTTTATATTAATATTTTCTTAATTTTTAATCAACATAGTTTTAATGTTAATAGAACTATAGTGAAAAATATAAATATACGCTATATATAGATTTTATATTGAACTATTTACGTCTTCTTGATCAATGGTCCTTGTAGATTAGTTAGAGCAGCAACGATTGTCATAATATTATCCATTTTAGGAATTAATTTAATGTTTACACATGAATGAGGTTCGCAAATTTCAAATTCTCGTATCCTTCTTATCAATCTTTCAATGTGAATACGAAGACTTGCGATTCGTTTTGTAGCAATAACTTCTTCATGACTTGGTTTCTTGTCAGCACTTACTGTCGGAGGTCTAATTAACGTACAGTTTTTAGCAATCACCAAGTTTTCAATGTGTTTAAAGCCTCTATCAGCTAGTACAGCAGCGTCTGGTTTCAAACAATCCAAATATCCAGATTGAGAGACGATTTCAGCATTCGATATTCTACCACCGAATCCAGGTGAAATAAAATTAACTATTCCATCAGGAGTACAAGAAACTAAATATTTAACCGTATTACACTTTTTGTATTCAGACCAAGTCAATGATTGTTTTACAGGATCTGTTGGCTTTTCTATTTCAATTTCTAAACAATCAATTATTGATTCTACTGCAGCATAACGACTTCGATAGCTTATTGGCAACTGACGTTTGATTCTTGCTGATGAAGGCCAAATAATAAAGTCTTTTAAATATTCTGCCATGATTGGTAAAGTCTTTGTAAATATGCGACTTATATTAGAAGTGGACATTCCAAAATCATCAGCTAAAATAGCAAAACTTTCATTTAATCGTATTTTTTTTAACGTGATAAATACATCAACGTCAGTTAAGTTAGCAGTACGTAAAATATCAATAAGATCCATACAGTCACTCGGGATTCCGATATATTTACGAGGCGATAATCGAATTCTCTCAAATGTTTGCTTCAAGTTATATTTTTGAAATTCTTCTTGTTGAAATGCACTTTTCCATTCATTTTTAGTACTTGCATGTGTGGATAAAAAATTATCTGATGAAGAAGTGGGAAATGAACTCACTGTTGTGTGAGGTGATAAATTTGTTGTGTTAGGTGATAAATTTGAGATGTTAGGCGATAGATTTGTCAGTTGACGATTGTTCGTTGGCAAAGAACAAGAATTGTGCAGATTTTTGTTCTCAAATGACAGTTCAATTGGAGACGTTGCACGATCTTCAGTCTGAGGTTCACATTGAACTTTCGTACTTCTGTATGAGCTCCTTATTTTAACTTGAACAGCAACATTAATTTTTTCATTTCCAGTAGCGAGATAATCATGACAAACATTATTGAATGGTGGTATCATTTCAGATCCTTGATGATCGTTGATATTCATATTATTGAATATATTATTATTAGAATGTTCTTCAGCAATACAATTGAGTGACACAATCACTTTTAGATTAACATTATCCATTGTACTGCTAGAGTTTTGGTCTAGTGTTAAATTATCAATAGATAAATCAAGTTTTTCAAAACCTTGTTGATGAACTTCCATTGAACGAGCATCATCTATGTTTATGGGATTTGGTTCATCAATAAATTTATGCGGCACAACATTATTTTTTATCCGCTTGTTACCACCAACCATTGTCCACTCCAGCCAATTGTCCATATCCACTTTTAGCTAAAATGAATAAATTCAATCTTTAATTTACGTTATAAAATAAAAGTGTAATTTTAGGTTATAATTTTATTTAAAATCAATTTTGCTTATTTTTAATGAATACTTACGTCAAAATGATCTTCACAACAATAAAGCCGAGTTGATGCTGAATAACAAGTTTTATTTCCACATGCATCCAACCAATTTTTACGCTTTGAAGCATTTGATGGAACATTAATAAGAATTTTGTTTGGGGTAGATTTACCAGTATTTTTACAAGTTGGTACTATACACCAACAAAAATCGTTTTTTAATGACATATTAAATAATTTAATAACTTTAGTTTATAATAAACAGCACTATCAGACGTTCTTTTCATCAATCACAACACAGAGCAACAGCTGATTACACTTACGGCGTGCTTACAGGAGAACCTGGCGCTAAAAATTTCAAAAAAATTCAGCATTGTGACGTCACATACGCGAGATGGAGCTACTTATTCATTTAAATATTGCCTTTTTTTTATTTATTAAATTATTTAAATACTTATAAACAAAAACAAAATATTTTTTCTTCGAAAATTCTAAAAAAATTTATAGAATCGAAAAACATCAAAAGTTAAGAAATATAAAAATCATGCAAATACCCAATTAGAACCGAAAGCGAAAATAATCTGCTATCAACTTCTGATATGACCAATCATGGCTTACGCTCCTCTGATCTGGTGGAACGTGGGACTATCAATTATGGAAAAATATCGAAAATTCGAGATATCGTGCTTGAAAGCCTGCCTTGCACAATATCGCACTGCAGAATCGGATTACACTAGACGCATCGATAATGAAACAACATACGACGGAGCCGATATACCACGTTTCGACACTTTTTGCTTCATGCTTACAACAAATTACTTCAGCACTGCTTATGAAATAAACGATGACCTCGTCAACTAACTACCGATAAATAACGATGCAACAATTCTCAGAATGGCAAAAAGTAGTTATTCACCCCCGGAAACCTTCACAAACTTCGACAAGTTGGGCTATATACATATTTCTATCTCTATTTAGAGAGAAACTGCGATCTCTTAATTCGAGAATGACGCGAGGGAGAAGTGACGGGATGCTTGGGAATGTTGCAACAAATTATAACTGAATACTCGACACGTAAAATAATGCTTCATTTATTAATACATGTTCCTCGATTGAGAGACAGGTTCGGACTGAGCGTGGTCATCGCGACAGCTCCGTTGCTGGGCGAAGAACACGAAAGCGTATCGTAATAAACGTGAGGATAGAAAAAGAAAAACAAAATAAGTGTGGTAGAATAGACTCGGCGAATTTTGGCGTTGAAGCGATACTTTGCCATAACAATCTTCAATGTTCAACATGATTGACGTTTGATACACTACTTCATCGAATCTAATACCCTGCAATTGCTCCAAATGAAATCAGAATTCATATATATGTATAATATGCACGTATATGGTGCATTTCACGTCAGATCAACCGGATCAATAGTCTGGCACCTCTCGGAATTAGTTTAGATGGAGAATTCTATATATATTTGTATACATATATTCCACTTAATTTGATTTCCTGATTTTACCAAGATGTGAGTTTTCGGTAACATAAAAAGACCCTCGTTTCCTCTATAGACGGAAAGCTCTTGCTAACATCTGTTCATTTTCATTGTTCCGATGTCTACTGGTGCTTATTTTGCTATACGTATTACTTTTCCTACAATTTAGGTAATGTAACCTGACTTATTCGTGGTATGAAGTACAAATTCTGCGGGGTGCTAACGGAGCTGTTGAGAGTGCGGTATGCAACACATCATTTTCTAATCCATATTGCTGTAGTACGGAATCATTATATGAAGCGATAATTTGATTTCGGACACGTCTTTCAAGACAGATTGATTTAGAATCAACGTATGTGAAACGATCCATATTTCTTGCCGTTATAAACATTAACACGATTCACAATTCCATAAGTTTTCCACAATTTGTCCGGTTACGATTCACACTTTTTAATAAAATCCCTAGCGTCGACTTTTGCCAGTCAAATTACACTGCTGCCCATCAATAAGGAAAAATATATGTCATTCACGAAACGTGTTGATGGGACAATGAAGCGTTTGAGATTCCTTGATTCGTTTCGATTTTTATGGCTAGCAGCATCGATAGACTTTTCTCATATATGGATGCAGATGCAGATAAACGCACAACGCGTAAATTTCATAATAATTCCAAACAGTTTAGTTTGATGGCCCATAAAGGCGTTCTTCCCTATGAATACGTCGATTGTTGTGGGATACTCAATAAATCGCGATTTTCTGCAATGAAGCATTTTTACACACACCTCTGTGGTGCAAATATTTCAGACGTCGATTATTAATACGCTATGAATGTTTAGGTGGAATTCCATTCAGAGTTACTGGGGAACTATTCAGATTTATATTTAAAGACTGATGTTCTTCTGCTTGCCGATATTTTTCAAAATTTCCGAGCCAGCTGCGTCAAAACATACGATTTAGAACCGCTGCATTACTACACAGCACCGGGACTTCCTTTTGACGCGTTGCTCAAACATACTAGAGTAAATTTACGACTTTTGAGATGACCGTGAAATGGTGTTTTTTATTGAAAAGAGCATTCGAGGCAGTGTAGCACAAAGTTCTAATCGACACGCTCGGGCCAATAACAGGTTTATGAGGAAAAGAATTTGATCCCCGTAACGTGGAATCATATCTCATGTATTTTGACGTAAGCTATCTATACGGTGCGGCTATGAGTGCACATTTACCAATGGGTTCGTTCGTGTGGGCGCATAATCCCATGGACATATCAACTCACCCGGACGATTCACCGATCGATTACATCCTGAACCGGTAGATATTCGAATATCATATACAGCTTTACAAGGATCATAAAGATTTACCTTTTTGTCTCGAGCATTTCACACCTCTGGGTTTGATGAAGAATGAGAACAATGTAAAAATTATGACAGAGTTCATCAGGGTACAAGTAAAACTGTACACATTGACCATCCAAGGTAGCAAACGCACCAAGGGGTGCCGAAAGTTGAACGTTGAACACAATCACGTCAACGGTTATAAGCACCGTCTGGGGGGCTTACAAAGAGTTGACCCATACCACAATGCCTGATACGCAAAAAAAAAAAAAACACCAGGTTAGTCACATTGTACTGAAAAATTAGTGCCGAGTTGGCAAGACGGTAATATGCAACGTCGAAGGTCAAAATCGTGCTGTTTTACTGACAATCTTACCAACCGAAGGTCAAAGTCTTTATGTAGTGCTCGTCTGCCAACGGTAGAGGGTGCAGCGGGGGCGAGAACTTTCACACGGTCCCGCATTCTCTTTTCACGATAGGACTGCTGATGTATAACATTGACCACTCCAAATTCCTTTCCCACGGTGGGACTGCTCATGTGTAACATCAACCACCCCCACATTCTTTTTCTACGTTATCAACCACGTAACATTCCGAAATTAGTAGTTCCGAGAATTGCTTTTTATCCACTCGGATATCGCTGATGTGTAACATCGACCATGTCACATTCCTTTCCCACGTTATCAACCAAGCGAAATTCCACAATTATTGGTTCTGAGAATTGTTTTTCATTTACTCGGTTGCCGGTTTGATATCAACCACGTGACACTCTTTTTGGCTTGTGACTGTCATGTGAACTCAACAATGAATTTTGAACGGGTTCAGTCAAGACCAGAGTGCAAGGTCGACCGATAGTTGCGGTACATTCAGAGCCATGGATCTGCGGTGTTGAGTTACTATCGCTCTAGGAATGCAAAACATAACTCGGTTTGAGTACAGCTTGGTCAACGATGGAGAGCAAGGTTGAATCTTACATGAGATTTGTATTGAGAAAAATTCTCTCTCGAGAGAGCTAAGGTCAAGGTGTGAAATTGATTCATGAATATTCTTTGGAAAACAGTTTTATTGAGTACAATTTTTAGGGTACAGTTGACAATGACTTCACAACGATAGTACGGTAATTCTATTCAACAGTATCATAACCAGGATGATATATTTGCCAGGATGATAATGGAATCTGTGCTTGTCCAAGGACGGGTTCCGGAAAATTTACACGTCGACAGAGGAACGGAATTTTACAACTCGAATTTCGAATTGCTTATTACACATTACGGAATCAAACTTTACTACACGTACAGTAATTTGAAGGCTTCGATCTGTGAACGTTTCAAGCGCATGCTAAAAGGTGAAATGTGGATACGGTTCAGCATGTAAGGAAGCTACAAGTGGCTCGATATCTTATCTGATTAGGTTTCGGCTTACAACAACGTCAAACACCGAACCATAAGAATGAAACCGTCGGATGTCACCGTTGCAAACGAGAGGCTGTTATTACGTCAGGCGTACGGCGGGCTCCGAGCGATACTGTGATGGAGCTGAAACATTTCTGATGAAATGTAACAGTTTATATCCTCTCGTAGGAACATGCCGGGGATCATTTAGATGAGTACAAAATTTATCATGCAGCGTAGCCCGCCTTATGCGCTTGGCTTTCTTATCGGCAGCAGTGCTCAAATTACGCGATTATGCACTTCATATGCACTGTCGCCGAGCCCGGCGAGAGGCCGTGTGAGCAGTCTCAATGCTGCTTCCAGGCGTAACGCACGTCTAATTAAATATAATATAACGTTAATGCTTCATCTTACCATTTGTTGTTATCAATTATCACTCAATTCTCTGTTTGAATAAACATATAAATACCTATATAATCGTTGCGCAATATTTGCATGAGAAATTTGGCGATCCTGCCAGGATCCGGTTTAAACCAACGAACGCGGCGCGCGTATCAAACGGCCGGATCATAGTGACGAATTTTGGAAGTGAGTGCGTAAGCCCAATAAATTCACGCGCGAACCTTCGGCTACGCGTTTATAAGTAATTATTACGAATTGTACCTAGCAAGGGATAGAGTGAAAGGCCGCCCTGCGTAGACAATCAAGGACTGCGTGTAGACCGCTTGATAACCAGGGACTGAGTGTAGACCGCCTGATTCTACACTGGACAATTCCCATAGTGAACTTGTGTATTTATTGGAAAGGAAGCAAGTATAAAATTCTGCACTCCTTAGATACAATAAACTTCGCGTTTAAACCGTCTAAGTGAAGTGAAGTGAGAATAAGGACACTCAGACTCGAACCGCTCTTATATTCTTGCCCCCGGTGCCTGTCAGAGACTCCAGGACATCGAAGCCTCGTACCGACGGCTACCACGATCTTCGAGTGTGATGCTTCACACCTCAATTTGGCTACTCCTAGCGTAAGTACAAGCATTTTGTTACTTACTCGAGTCACCATAAACTTATCGAAGGACAAATCGTGATCGAAACTAAGAATTTGATGGTCAAACTTGAATCATTCAAATAAATAAAGTCAAAGCTTGACTCAAGGTAAATTTAAAAAAAAAATAAATTCACAATGGACGTGAACGAAAACAATGACCGGAGATCGGCAGTACCTCCCACTATTGTTGAGACTGCAGAAGATGGACAATCCGTCACTTCTGAATCCCGGTTTGAAGAGAGATTTTGGGATTTGACGAACCAAATGACTCAGCTTGTGAATAGGCTACAAGAAGCCACCGAACGTAATGATTTAACTGCAATGGGCAGATACCGTCTTGGTCTAGAGCAATTAAACGGAGAGAGGTTAACTGCGCGTCAACTTGCTCGCCGCGAAGATTTGCCTATAGAAGAGGTTACCCGTTTTATTCAATTGAGAAATCAAGAACGCCGTGAACACGACTTCATTCGTCGCAATAATGTAGAAATAAATCGAAACTCTGAAACAGTTCCGCGTCCCGAAGACACGCTTGAAAGCGTCACCAACCAAATGTTTCAGGAAATGCAACAACCGAATAACCAATTAACCGAAGAAAACCGTCAAGAGGAAGCTCTTACAAATAGTCATACCAATCGAGAAGCAATCAATAACTATTATCGCTTAACAACTAGCGATGATCCGAATGTTTCTAATATTTTGAGACCGCCCGGAAACCATACCGGAGCGATACCGCGAATTCAACTAGATACCGCGCGTCTCGTTGAATCAGAGGTGGAAGGTCCTACTCAGATAGCTCCCTCAATCGTAACAAACCCACCACGTTACTCGGCATTATACGGGCTCGCTCAAAACCGATTGCTGCCACCGACACCGCGCATCAATGAGGTGGGCTCCCCAGCCAATTCAGACCATCAAGGTATAAATGCGATGCCAATACCGACCCTTCACCAAAATCGCTCATTAGAAAACGACCGATTCTTCACCGCGCGAGCCAATGTAAACCATGATATCTTGTCGGATACGGATTCGACACTGCAACGCGTTCTCGAGGAAAGCCGACGTTTATCACGGATGCCGAACGTACGCCTTACACCAAGGCCTAGTCCACAGTGGCCTAATGGTCCGACGGATTACGAAATCCCACGAGGTACTGGTAGCAATACCCGTAACAACGTCCCGCGTCGTCGTCTAGAACAGCAAGAAGAGGATGAACTTCGAAGAGCCTTGGAAATGTCTGCTACTTTACCACATCGTCGTCCGGACACTGTGACGTTCAGTATGTCCCAGTTGCTGAGTGATCCCGAAGCTTTACGCCAACAGCAAGAGATAATGAGAAACATTGAGGAACTTGCGCGAAGAAACCAAACAAGAATTCAACTACCGGCAACTGCGCCACCCCGAGACGTGTTTCCCCCTCGGAATCCAAGAGACCCAGGCCCGTATGCACGAACGGAAGCTTACTTGAATGATGTCAGCCTACGCCCCGATGCTGCCGGAAGATACCCCGGAGAACCAAATCGCCCAGCGGACGAGCCCTATGCGATCCAAGATTTCCTACCCGCGTTTCAAGCCATCGAGATGATTGATTGCAGACTGGAAGGAAAAGCAGGCGAAGACGTACACGCTTGGATCATGCAAGTAAAAGCCGCCGATATGGTAGTTATGCCAACCCAACGTTTCCCGTTTTTGAGCATGGTAATCAGCTTGAAGACAGGAGGAGCTCTTCAGAAGACCATCAACCAGAGGAGACCTCGTACAATCCCAACTTTACTCGAAGTCATAAGATCAGCCGTTATTGTCGAGAAAAGTGCCACCACATTGGAAATGGAGCTTGGCAGAACAGGCCAAAAGGGCGACACTGTGGACGCCTACAATCTCAAATTCAATCAGATCTACCAAGACCTCGTAGCTGCCTTCTCGAATCAACAACTACGAGCGAACATCGATCCTAATCTTCAAGACCTCGAAAATAGAGTGTGCCAGTACTATCTATATGGACTTAATCCGAGGATATTCCATCAAGTCAAAAACCGTCAGTACTTCAAGTTACTAGAAGCCCAGAAGGCCGCGAAAGAAGCCGAAGGCGAGGAATTGAATTTCCGAATGCATCAACAACAGCTGATGAACAGTAACGACACAGCATCGAAACCCACGTTTTGGAACAAGTCCCAAATTTACGGGCCAGGCAACGCATCAGATACGCGAAGATTCCAGGTACAACAAAGAACCTCGACGAACTCGCCAAGGTCAACTCCTCGACCACCAGCGTCTGTCCACCACCACGATGAAGCGGAACAAGATGATAAAGAACTCCAGAGATGTGAATGCCACACCTGTAACACACATCGGACCGCCCATGAACAACAAGCAGTATGTCATAATTGCGGAACCAGAGGACACTACAGCCGGAACTGCTACGCTCCGCGCCGACCACAGAACGACCAACGCCGTAATACTAACGGCAATAAGCGAGACGCAAATTTTCAAAACGCCAGCCTCAAAGACAAACCGCCCAACGACCAAGTCAATTGCACGTCAGAGGAACTCCAGTCAGAGGAAGAGGAAATAAAGGGACAGGAGGACGAACTAGAGGACGAGTGCCAACAGGAGCCCGTGTATGTTCAGTTTCACAGGGGTGACTACGGTGTGCTGTAATAAAATTTGGAGAAACAAAGCAAGGAGTAGCCCTTATGGTCGATACAGGTGCATCAATAAACCTCATAAAACGGAAGGTTATTTATCCATCGGATAAACAAATTTGTCCAATTATCAAACGCAAAATTTCCTTTAAGACTGGCAAAGCGCTAAATTCCGCGAATGAAATTGCTGTACTAACTCACATGGGGCTAAAGGACGAATTCGTCATTATACCAGACGATTATCTGCCTGACGAAGAAGATGGAATCATGGGAAACCCGTTTATGAGGAGGCGAGATTTCCAGTTGAATGCCTCGACGCTCACCCTGAAGAATAAGATACACCACCTTAGTAGCGACCGAAAAATTCGATTTAAACCAAATTCGGTGAACAAAATTGCCATTGATACCGACGAAAAGAATCTCGATCTCATGTTACGCATGGTCTATAAAGACGGAATGCCTATGGAAAATATCCCGGTGCAGATTGTACACACGAACAATCATGGTACGGCTTATGGAATCATCACCACCGCTGAAGACGAAGATATCGAGCTCGGACTGGAGAACGTCCAAGTCCACTGAGTAAAGAGTATGTCAACCCCGGGTGTATGGCAACAACCACGTGATGAAAGAGAGCAGGCGCTCCAACATACTGTCGACTTGAAACACCTACCAGATGAGTACCAGAAAGAAATTTGGAGTATTCTTCAGGATTTCAGCGATATCTTTGCCTTACAGGAGGAAGACATGGTCAATGGAACTTCAATGACTGAACATCGCATCGAGTTGTCAGATCCTCAACGCATTGTAAATGTGAAAAGTTTCCGTGCTCCACAGCTGCACCAGCAGGTTGTAAAAGAGGGAGTTGAGAAAATGTTGAAACAAGGAATAATAACGGAATCCGAGTCGCCATACAACTCGCCAGTTTGGGTTGTACCCAAAAAACCGGGCCCCGACGGAAAGCCCAAGTATAGAATTGTGATCGATTTCAGGAAGATTAATGAACTTACCGTTCAGGATTCTTATCCGATACCAATAATCGAGGATTTACTCGATCACATGGGAAGGGCCAAGTTCTTTACTACTGTCGACATGGCCGCAGGTTTCCACCAGATCAACATGGCTGCTGACTCCAAGAAATATACTGCCTTCTCAACCCCCGACGGGCATTTCGAATACCAACGAATGCCTTTCGGATTACAGAACGCTCCTGCGACCTTCCAACGCATGATGAACGATGCGCTGAGAGGATTGAATCAGAAGATCTGTTGCGTCTACATTGATGACGTAATAATTTTTGGTGAAACGGAGGAAGAACACCATCGAAATGTAAGAACCGTATTTCAGCGTTTAAGACAATGTAACCTGAAACTCCAGCCAGAGAAGTGCGCCTTCATGAAAACTGAAGTGAGATACCTCGGATATGTCATCACTGACGAAGGGAGCAAACCAGATCCGGAAAAGACCAGAGCGATACAACAATTACCCGTTCCAGTCAACGTTAAGACGATTCGATCCTTCCTTGGTTTGACGGGGTATTACCGAAAGTTCATACAAAACTATTCAATGTTAGCGAAACCATTAACAAGGTTAACAAGAAAGGACACCCCATGGGATTGGTCAGCAGCCTGCCAAGAAGCCTTCGAAACCCTGAAAGAAAAGTTGGTCACACCACCGATACTTGTGAGATCAGACCCAGCTAAACAATACGTCGTAACCACCGACGCGTCAAACGATGGAATTGGAGCGGTACTATCTCAAGACGGCCACCCCATATATTTCTTATCTCGAACCCTGAATGATGCGGAAAGGAATTACAGCAAGACAGAGAAGGAGATGCTTGCTGTTGTATGGGCCGTCAAGAGACTAAGAGTATATTTGCTCAATACACCGGATAAACCCTTCATCATCCGCACCGATCATCGTGCACTCGTATGGCTGAAAAGTTGCGTAGACCCCAGTCAACGCCTGCTGCGTTGGAGACTAAGATTGGAGGAATACTCATTCCTGATAGAACATGTTTCGGGAAAAAGTAACGTAGTAGCGGATGAGTTATCTAGAGTCTTTCGCACAAAGGAAGAGATCTTCGGAAAACTCACCGAATTGGAAAAGGGACTATACGAAATCACACCCATTGATAGGAATCCCAAGTGGGTCCACCATATTGCCGCACGCCACATTGACATCGAGAGATTGTCACTCACAACAGGCAGAACAAAATCTCACATCAAACTCGTTCCCAACCGAAATCGAAAAGGGGAGGACGGCAAATGGGTGAAGATTACCCTAGAAGAAAAGGATGCCTCTGACAACACCCTGATTATACCAAAGAATCAGACGGATAGACGTGAGAAACTCAGAAACTACATTCATCCGAAAAGGTACGAAAAGATATACTTCTGGATTGACCCTAAGAAAACCACCAAAGAAGAAACCAATTCGATCATCGAAGATCTCAAGAGGATACGACAGGACTCAGGTGCAGACATATCATTTTGCTTGACAGGAAAGGATGTGCCTAACAAACAGCAACAGAAAGAAATCATGGCCAGCGCTCACAACGACATCAATGGACACTTCGGCCTAGCAAAAACAATTGACCGAGTAAAAGAAACGGCCGTATGGTCACGTATGGAGAATGATATCAATTCCTTTATCCAGGCATGCCCCACGTGTCAGATGTATAAAAAGGAAAGGATACAAATGAAATCACCCGCTATTCTTTTCGAAACCTTTGCTGAAAAACCTAACGATCAAATTTCAATAGATATCGTCGGACCTCTGGTCGAATCTTGGAATAAACACCGATATATCCTCACGATGCAGGATTCAATAACCAAATTCATTAAATGTGCCCCACTTACGAACAAAACCGCGACAGAAGTTATCAAGGCTCTATCAGAGTACTGGATAGGTAACTTCGGGTGCCCCAAAGTAATCCTGGCGGACATGGGAAAGGAGTTTTGTAACGAGCTGACCGATTCCTTTCTCGAACACTGTAATATCAAACATATCACCACAACTGCATATCACCCGCAGTCGAACGGCTCTATAGAACGAATGCATAGTGTCTTGAAAGACTATATTCGAACTGCCTGCAAAGAGAGAATACACACTTGGGACAAGGTTTTAATAGAAATGGCACGTGCCTATAACACTTCCGTTCACCAATCAACAGGTGAAACGCCTCACAACCTCATGTTCTGTCACGAAGCCAACAATCCTGACGGTTTCCGCGAAAACCGATTGGAAACCGTGATTAGTAAGAAAATGTTGTGGATACGAAAATGGGAGGAACGGTTCGAGAAAGCTCTGGTCTGGCTTACCAAATCCAGAGAGAAAAACCAAAAACAAGTGGACCAAGGAACACGACGACAAACTCCTTTATATCAAGTGGGAGATAAAGTAATGATCAAGAACCATACGCGACAGAACGCCTTGGAAAGGATTTGGAATGGACCATTCGTCGTCGTCGAGATCAACGAACAAAAAGGAAATATCACTTACAAGAAAACCGCGGATGATTCCACAGCGTCTTATTGGAAGACCCATCTGAATAATACCAAACCGTACTACGAATACGACACTTCACCAAGGGAAAACGATCCAGTCCCTAGAATTAAACTAAAACGGGTTCAGGGTAACGATTGGATCTCCACGGAATAGAGTCTTAGTTTCTTTTGTTATAGGTGTAGCAGTCTGTCCCTAGCCTACTTCGATGTCTCAGTTATCAATGGGACTTTACTCCAGGAGGAAGTGGGCAAAGTATACATGTACCAGGAAAGATGGAAGATATTCCAATCCATTGACGCAAGTGGGTTCACCAAACCATTACTCGACATTCACGACAAACTCGGAGGCCTCCAGACGATACGGGATACCTATCTGGACCATTGGAACCCTGGTCAGCGATCCCTCGCCCAGTCCGCCCTGGACGCTTTAGATTTAGAATTTGCCCGCGCCTCGTCACACAAGAATATTTTGGAAGTCATTTTAGACTTGGGTGCGCCTATTCTTCAAATGACGCGCCGCCCCTCTAAATTAAGGGAATCTCAATCCCACGGAACCAAAACAAGTACTCCGAAAGCGCTCGCGTCGAGCGATGTTACTTACGAAGCCTCGCGCGAAGCTGAGGCGGTATTTGGAAAACATGTCCTCCTGACGGGCCTGGCAAATGAAATGTATCCCCTAAGGAAATCTTATCTCACGCCAAATATCAGACCGAAAAGAGGAATGTTTAATTTTTTAGGAACAATCCAAAAATCAATCTATGGAACTGCTGACGCGGATGATTTGGAAATAATTAATGGGAATCTAGCCTCACTAAAAAATGTAACGGACACTCTAAATCTTGTTGTAACCAAGTCCTTGCACATCAATCAAGTCCAAATTAATATCTTGAATACAAATCAGCTCAAACTGAAACACTCTTTGGAAACTGTATGGGGACAATTAGAATCATTAAAAATAAAAGGTAACGAAACGCTTGCTTATCAGGAATACATGGAAGCTATAACTCTAAGTTTATTTGAAATTAAGGAACTGCAACGACTAATCGACCTGGTAATGACTGCCGTGCAATTAGGAAGGCATGGTATCATCGATAACACCCTTTTTACTCCAAAGGAGCTTATGACAGCTCTTCAAGCTTTCGACGCCAATGACAAAAAGACACTAATACCTATTAAAGAGGAAAATTATGAGAAGTTTATTAAAATAAGTGATTTAACTATAACCACAGATAAAGGCAAACTTATCTATATACTCACAGTGCCTTACTTAGAAAAGGAACCTTGGGTAATAATTCAGAATACCCCGGTACCCGTAAGAATAAATCACACTTATGTAACGCTTAACCCAACATATGCTTTGAAATTAGTACGTAAGAATTTTATAAGAGAAGTCACATTTTCTCAACTGAAACAGATAACCGATTATTTCATTGGTGATTACCGCGATGTGGGACATCGCAACGATACTATTGAACTTTGTGAGAAAATAACTGATCCCATACCACGAGGATGCACTCTGAGTCGTTTTCTCGTCACAGATATTGCTTACATAAGAACGCAGGGATCGCAAATAATCTTACCTTCGAAGCCAATTGAGGTAACCATAACATGCGCTTCAATGCAGACTTTTATTATTCAAATCACCAAGCCATCCCTGATAACCACGAATCAGAGCTGCGAACTTCAAACTTTGAAAACGCGAGTCAAATTAATCGTAGAACATATGACTTCTCAATTAACAGAAATACATGCAGATACCATTTCCCCGCTAAACAAATTTGTAACAGGCCGGGAAATTGTATTGCATCACGTGATTAACTTGGATACCCTCAAGGATCAAGGACAAGCCATTTTAGACCTTGAGAGTGTCCTCGCGAATAACGAAGCGACCCTTCGGGTCAACAATACATGGGCTAACTTCAAAGGTATAGGGATCCCATCAATAGCTGTCGTTTCTGGAACGATATCCGTCTTGTCTATTCTACTCTTGCTGTGGAAATTTAATATACCAACCTATATTTCGGCGTTCGCCGGATATTGTTGCCAAAGGAATCCCTCTGCTTTGGAAGTAGTAGAACGAAAGAAATTAAAACGCAGGATTGAGACACAGGCTAAACGTAACGAAAGAATCCTACGAGAAATCAGAAGCCGCAGAGACGCGCCTTTGTCTTCGTCGGGGGATGTGATGGAGCTGGAACATTTCTAATGAAATGTAACAGTTTATATCCTCTCGTAGGAACATGCCGGGGATCATTTGGATGAGTACAAAATTTATCATGCAGCGTAGCCCGCCTTATGCGCTTGGCTTTCTTATCGGCAGCAGTGCTCAAATTACGCGATTATGCACTTCATATGCACTGTCGCCGAGCCCGGCGAGAGGCCGTGTGAGCAGTCTCAATGCTGCTTCCAGGCGTAACGCACGTCTAATTAAATATAATATAACGTTAACGCTTCATCTTACCATTTGTTGTTATCAATTATCACTCAATTCTCTGTTCGAATAAACATACTCGTATAAATACCTATATAATCGTTGCGCAATATTTGCATGACAATACCTACCATATTGGCAAAATTCAAATCCGGCGACAAAGTTCGAATCAGCAAATTCAAGTATTTCTTCGTGAAAGGTTACACTCCCAATTGGACGACTGAAATATTCAGGAAGAAGGTGCTCAAGAAGCGTGGAAGAAAAATATATGTTGAAGGGTTAGGTTTCGACAATACACACAACCGTTTGATGAACGAATCCGATATGTAGCATTTGAATAAATGATTTTTTTTTGTAGAAAACGTATGTGTCTCTCTATTTTATATCCGACGCATAACAAGTATGCATCGTAATTTTTCAGACAATCGACAGACATATGCATCGTTGTACAATTTTTTATATCTCGGAGCGTTTTCATTCACCATCCTACATAATAATATTTTATACAGCACGATACAGTTATATAATACAAAGCTAAGGTGCAGGCTTGTAGCCCCACAGAAGCGTGTCGGTTATGTTTTGAAACACGATCCGCTTGTCGTCATTTCAGCTCAGTGCCACTTTCTGCTGTTCTACGGTGTATACCTCGTGCTTTCGACCTTATGTCAAATGCCGATTTGTAGACAAATTTTCACGGTTCAAAACACATTATAAATAATCGTTGCAAGTTATTTTTCTCAACGCTGATCCTTTGACACCTTTGGCAGATTTATTGTCTTTCTCATCTCCAAAGACTCGGAATGCGTACAATTTAGCTCTCAATCCTATTATTCTTCCGTTATTCTCGTCTTTCATCAGGCCGAGAACTTTTTTTTTTGCTAGAGGCATTCCATAAACGTTGTCGAGCGGATAATCAGACGTATCAAATTTCTGCAAGTCCTCCTCCATATGTTCGCATATGTCGAGGACGGTGAAATCGTGAATCAAACTGTCGGAATCCGTATACATTATTCTGGTCGGTTGCCAAATTTCTGCCT
This sequence comes from Neodiprion lecontei, assembly GCF_021901455.1. NCBI lineage: Eukaryota > Metazoa > Arthropoda > Insecta > Hymenoptera > Diprionidae > Neodiprion > Neodiprion lecontei. The sequence continues at coordinate 15,206,077 of NC_060266.1, read as the reverse complement.
AATATAATTATAATGAAAATCGTAGGTATATGTTTCAGCCAGATGTATGATGGAGAAACCTGCATACAATAGTTTATTGAACTAGGCTTTCGTCTTACTCATTTCGACGATAATTATATCCTTGTCGAAAACGGTGTAGCTGTGAAAATTGGGTTTGGCTATAGTAGCTCTAGCACCGTATTTTCCATCCCATTTCGTGGTCAGCCTGACATCTTTATACTTCCTAACATTTTCCATTGTTTCGCCAAAAACTGCGTTGTTCATGAGTTTGAGGAAATTTTGCTTGAATTCGTTGTGAGATTTTTTGCGCAAATCGGTATTCAAATCTATGTGTTTTTTGAGCCACAGGGTTTATCTGAATTTAAGAACTCTGTGAATTTTAAGTGATTTTAAGCCTAATTGTAAGCATTGTTTTAAAACGCTATAGTAAACAACGTAGTTTTTCTTGGAAAGTAGCGTGGGCCTCAATTTCAGTTGCTTACTATTCGAAATCGGAGGTATATAGTGCTCCGGACACAGTGGTGAATCCTTATGAATTTCATGCAGTTCCTCAGGATATTCCAAATCCACCTCCAGTATGTAACCAAACTCCGCATCGTCCGAGATGGTAAGAACGTCGCATTGACCGAAGTCTGATAACCATTCGAAGGAACTGTATGGCAGAGCAAAGCTCATAGCAGCACCGTACAAATTATGAACGTCAAAGTACATGAGACAAAATTCTTCGACCTCAGGATCGAATTCCTCTCCCATGTACGTGTTGTTAGCCTTTGCGTATCGGTTCGAGCACTGTGACACACCACCACGAATACCTTTTTCGATGAACATAGCCATATCTATGTCGGTGAGAAGCTCGAGCTCGATGTCCGTACATTTTAACATCGCATCAAACGACAGACCGGGTGCGGTGTAATAATGTAACGGGTCCAGGTTGTACGTTGTCCAACAGCTCTGTCGAAAGTTTTGAAAAACGTCGGCTAGTAAAAACACGTCCGTCTGTAAATACAAGTCCGAATACTCTCCCGAAGTTTGAACGTCAAAAGTTTGGCAAACTTCACATGCATGTGCGTAGTCGTCGTCTGATGTATCCCGATCATTCATTTTGGGTAAAATTGTTGTTTGGATGGTAGCCGTCTGTCCTCGAGCTTCTCCCAACTTTTTTGGTCAATAACTGAAATTTATCGGAGCTACGATAAAATTTTGGTTTGATTGATTTTTCAACATCACCGAGATACGTTGCTAATTTCTCAAGACTACTGGGCATGAAACTGTACGAATCTACGAATCTAAACTTTGTATCTGTCCCTTCGACATATTTTGTAACAGAAATGTACTTTTCTTTGTTAAGGGGTAGAAGCTCAATTGTGCCCTCGAATGATGAAGCCAGTGCTTTGATCAGAAAATGTGAATCGTAACCCGACAGATTGTGGAATATCACTGGGATATTGTGCGAATTTTGGTAATTTAGATTGCAACCTCGATGAGCAGCACCACGGTACTTTCCTGTGAAATGGCAGTGATCACGATGTTTCACGTCTGTGAGTGTGAACGGTTTTTTACAAACGTGACACACTGTTTTCAAATGAAATTCGTTGATTCGATTGAAATTGAGCGGTTCTGTCAGTACAACAGTTTTGAAATGAACTTCCAACGAATGTGCCAATTCCAATAACTCATTCACAAACCATTGAATGCAAGTCTCGCCACGATTATTTTGAATTTCGAAATTGAATCGTCAAACGCACAATGTAGATAGTAAGCTATACTACATGGAAGATGCTTCTGATAAATTGTTCTTGTACCCATCTTCTTGAGCGTAGGTTCCAGTAAACATTCGAGATTCGCGTGAATGCAGAATGGAACCGTTTCTTTGTGCTTGAAATTTTTGAATTCCAGTATCTTTTCCTCCTCTATAGGTAGAATAACTTTGGTTCTGTTTACACTCAAACGATCTACATTGTGCTTTGCTAAACATCTTTCAGAATGAAATTAGGTCAAACATTTATCGCACAACCAAGTACGTCCATTATGTTTAGAAATTTAAGAACTCGTTGATCGAGACAAATTTCGAATACCAGTAAAATGAAAGATTCTATTTTTTTCATAATTTTCCACATCAACATCATCATCGTCATCGTCAGTGATTCCAGTTTCTATCGCTAGAAGATGAATTACAAGTTTATCAGACTCATTCTGACTCCGGTGAATCGGTACAATTTTACTTTTTTTCCGATCACCTTGGTCTGTACTATAAACGTTAATTGAAAGGCCGTTGAGCTTCTCAAATTTTGAAATGGTGTTTTTGTATAGAGACATAGAAAACTTTATACCATCACACCGTAGCACTGAGCTGAAAAGCGGGTACGAGCTGGTCGCGTTAGGATGGTTGTTGTCGGCTGGGAACAGAGCTGCGGTGACGGACCAAAGAAAGCAGTAAGAGTCGTTGTTTCTTATGTTTACCACAGCCTTGTCATCACTGATATGCTCAGGTGACGGGGTGTACGTGAGCACACTATCTCGTAGTGGCACGTACTTTTTGATGTTCACAGTCAAATCGATTATTTCAGTCAGCGACCAGCCTGAATCCTTTACCTGGAAATCTTCCACCTCTTTCAACAAACGCTCCGTCGCGTTTTGATGAACCATTCGTTGATATACGTTGTCTGGAGGATGATTTGATTTCTCGTATTGAAAAAGTTGATTTCTTCCACCGTGTGATCATCTTTTCTAACTTCAAATTTACAAGCCAGGATACCGTTGGCTTTCAAGCTCCTGTCTTTCTTTAGCGCGTTTCTTAGTCTCGTCACAGCTAGTACCTTTGCGTCTCCTAGAAAACTTTCCACATCTTTATGCTATCAATTGACGATGGATCCAGTTCGAATTCTTCCCTTGAGAGCTGATTCCAAATCTTCCCAGTGAACTCAATCGCTTCTTCTTACTTTCCGCGTACCTCCACCCGTTTTCTGAAGACGTTTAAATTTTTCCGACAGCGCTCTCAAGAGTCCGATCGTTTTGATAATTCCCATATGTTCTCCAATCGATGAAGCCTTTCGCAAAATTTTGTTTAGTAGTCGAATATTTTGGCATCCAAATTTTATCCAGTTATGAATCTCTGCTGTTGATGATAATTTGTCCGAGATTCTGTACGCCGATTCCATAATATCGATCAATCTCAAACACTTTGCGGATTCCATCTTGAGCTTTTTCCTCACGTATACTTGACAAGTTGTGACTTAATGATCGTCCGCAATGATGAGCGTTTTTTTTATACGGCAGCTGTACGTTTGTGTATGCGCGCGCACCTTTCGGCATTCTTAGAGCGATATTAACCCGACACCGCAGATCCATGGCTCTGAATGTACCGCGGTTATCGGTCGACCTTGCACTCTAGTTTTGACTGAACCCGTTCAAAATTCATCATTGAGTTCACATGACAGTTACAAGCCAAAACAAAGGTCTCGTGGTTGATATCAAACTGGCATCCGAAAGTGTGGACAACAATTCTCAGAACCATTAATTTTGGAATATCGCGTGGTTCATAACGTGGGAAAGGAATGAGACGTGGTTGATGTTACACATCAGCTATATCCGAGTGGATAAAAAACAATTTTCGGAACTATTAAATTTGGAATGTCACGTGGTTGGAAACGTAAAAAAAGAATGTGGGGGTGGTTGATGTTACGAATTAGCAGTCCTACCGTGGGAAAGGAATTTGGAGTGGTTAATGTTACACGTCAGCCGTCCTATCGTGGAACAAGAATGCGGGACGGTCAAGAAGTTCTCGCCTCCGCTGCATCCTCTACAGTTGGTAGACGAGCACTACATAAAGTTTTTGACGTTCGATCGGTAAGATTGTTGGTAAGACAGCACGATTTTGACCTTCGACCGATAAGAATTGTTCGTCAAGCACTGCGATTTTCACTTTCAACCGATACAACTGTCGGTGAGGTTGCACGATTTTGACCTCAAGTCGGTACGGCAGACTGTGACGTCATCGCGGAAAAGGGTTTGAGTCTGGGGAGAATATCAGTCAGTGTCGGTAACAGGAATCTGCGTGTGGAACTCTCATAGCGATACTACTTACAAATAAATATGAACAATTGCTGAATATATTGATAACAAATAAATAAATTATTGTTGAATATATCAATTTACATTGTATTCGCATTCTCAAACTGCGATTCGCACAATATCGTATTGATGACGAAACGTCTTTGCTCCATGAAGGATCGTCCCAGGTGTCAAACGCAAACATGAACAACGGTTATATGCCCTCAGTTATGTCATACGACTAGTTTATTGTGGGGGTAGCGGCAAACCTCCCAAGGTATGGCGTCTGTTTGTTTAGGTATCAGTTGCATATTACCGTCTTGCCAACTCGGCACTAATTTTTCAGTACAATGTGACTAACCTGGTGTTTTTTTTTTTTTTGCGTATCAGGCATTGTGGTATGGGTCAACTCTTTGTAAGCCCCCCAGACGGTGCTTATAACCGTTGACGTGATTGTGTTCAACGTTCAACTTTCGGCACCCCTTGGTGCGTTTGCTACCTTGGATGGTCAATGTGTACAGTTTTACTTGTACCCTGATGAACTCTGTCATAATTTTTACATTGTTCTCATTCTTCATCAAACCCAGAGGTGTGAAATGCTCGAGACAAAAAGGTAAATCTTTATGATCCTTGTAAAGCTGTATATGATATTCGAATATCTACCGGTTCAGGATGTAATCGATCGGTGAACCGTCCGGGTGAGTTGATATGTCCATGGGATTATGCGCCCACACGAACGAACCCATTGGTAAATGTGCACTCATAGCCGCACCGTATAGATAGCTTACGTCAAAATACATGAGATATGATTCCACGTTACGGGGGTCAAATTCTTTTCCTCATAAACCTGTTATTGGCCCGAGCGTGTCGATTAGAACTTTGTGCTACACTGCCTCGAATGCTCTTTTCAATAAAAAACACCATTTCACGGTCATCTCAAAAGTCGTAAATTTACTCTAGTATGTTTGAGCAACGCGTCAAAAGGAAGTCCCGGTGCTGTGTAGTAATGCAGCGGTTCTAAATCGTATGTTTTGACGCAGCTGGCTCGGAAATTTTGAAAAATATCGGCAAGCAGAAGAACATCAGTCTTTAAATATAAATCTGAATAGTTCCCCAGTAACTCTGAATGGAATTCCACCTAAACATTCATAGCGTATTAATAATCGACGTCTGAAATATTTGCACCACAGAGGTGTGTGTAATTTGTGTGTAATCATTGCAGAAAATCGCGATTTATTGAGTATCCCACAACAATCGACGTATTCATAGGGAAGAACGCCTTTATGGGCCATCAAACTAAACTGTTTGGAATTATTATGAAATTTACGCGTTGTGCGTTTATCTGCATCTGCATCCATATATGAGAAAAGTCTATCGATGCTGCTAGCCATAAAAATCGAAACGAATCAAGGAATCTCAAACGCTTCATTGTCCCATCAACACGTTTCGTGAATGACATATATTTTTCCTTATTGATGGGCAGCAGTGTAATTTGACTGGCAAAAGTCGACGCTAGGGATTTTATTAAAAAGTGTGAATCGTAACCGGACAAATTGTGGAAAACTTATGGAATTGTGAATCGTGTTAATGTTTATAACGGCAAGAAATATGGATCGTTTCACATACGTTGATTCTAAATCAATCTGTCTTGAAAGACGTGTCCGAAATCAAATTATCGCTTCATATAATGATTCCGTACTACAGCAATATGGATTAGAAAATGATGTGTTGCATACCGCACTCTCAACAGCTCCGTTAGCACCCCGCAGAATTTGTACTTCATACCACGAATAAGTCAGGTTACATTACCTAAATTGTAGGAAAAGTAATACGTATAGCAAAATAAGCACCAGTAGACATCGGAACAATGAAAATGAACAGATGTTAGCAAGAGCTTTCCGTCTATAGAGGAAACGAGGGTCTTTTCATGTTACCGAAAACTCACATCTTGGTAAAATCAGGAAATCATATTGAGTGGAATATATTTCTATCTCCAATGTTCAACATGATCAACGTTTGGTACACTACTTCATCGAATCGAATACCCCGTAATTGCTCCAGACGAAATGATGAAAGAGAGGTGCCAGACTATTGATCAGGTTGATCTGACATGGAATGCACTATATTATATATATGAGGTATTCCACGCCATTTCACCTAATCGGTGAAGGTCACCGACGCCGATCTTGGTGTCAATTTTTTTCTCGATTCGTCTATCGAAAAAAAAGATGTGTTCGGCCGTTTTTCGATTAGGCCACCTGTGTCGATTTTATGAATTTTCCGATTTTTGAACTTTTTCGAAACAAACGTCTTCCAACTGGCTTTATCTGCAAGAGCTTTCATTCTGTTTAAAAATTGATACAAGTATAAAATGTGTCAATAAGTCCGAGCTCTCTGAAAAAAATTTTTGAAAATTTTTCCAACCACACAATTCTAAAATTTTTCGAAAAAAAACAAAATCTTTTGAATTGCGACACCTTCGATTTTCCTGAAACCTTTCACTTGCATTCGAATAGTTACAATCAAGTTTTTCCCCGAAGGAAATTATGGACTTCCGATTCATTCGGGAGTTACACCATCATACGTGCAAAAAAATTGGAAATATTGCACGAAAATCAATCTTAACTTTGATCAGACAAGTTTTCATGTTATAAAAATACATGTTTGCCGAAAAAAAAACTTTCCGGAATATCCCGAACAATGTAAATAAAAACGAGATCACAATTTTTTTTTTCTATGCCAAATACATTTGCAGATAGAAAAGTTCTCAATATATATACAATTTTGAAAATTTCTAAATATGAATACAATTTTGCATTTATATTTAGAAATTTTCTGAAAGTTTTTTTTTCCAGCAACAATGTATTTTTTCAACATGAAAACTTGTCTGATCGAAGTAAAGATTGATTCCCGTAAAATATCACCAATTTTTCGGCACTTACGATGGTGTAACTCCCGAACGAACCGGAAGTCCATAATTTCCTTTTAAGGAAAACTTGATTGTAACTGGTCGAATGCAAGTGAAAAGTTTCAGGAAAATCGAAGGTGTTGCGATTCAAAAAATTTCGATTTTTTTTTTCGGAAACATTTTAGAATTGTTTGATTGGAAAAATTTTCAAAAATTTTTTTCAGAAAGCTCGGATTTATTGACACATTTCATACATGTATCATTTTTTTAAAAGAATAAAAGCTCTTACAGATAGAGCCAGTTGAAAAAAGTTTGTTTCGAAAAAGTTGAAAAATCGGAAACTTCTTGAAATCGACACAGGTAGCCTAATCGAAAAACGGCCAAACACGTGTTCTTTTTTTTTGATAGACGAAACAAGAAAAAATAGGGGGGAGGTGCTCCTGACGGATAACGGCACAGAATTCGAGAATAAGGCCGTCGACGAGCTATGCGCCGCGTACAATATTACCCGCGCAAAGGTACCACCGTATCACGCGCAAGCTAACCCCGTGCAAAGGGTGAATCGCGTATTAAAAACCATGATCGTGTCCTTTATCGCGGCAGATCATCGGAACTGGGATGTGCCCCTTTACGAATTTCGATTTGCGTACAATACCGCCGTGCATAGCTCGCTGAGAGTAAGTCCCGCGTTTTTAAACTTAGGTCGCGATCCCAAACCACGGATGTAGTTGCGACGGCTAGTGGAAGGTCCCGCGGAAATCCCCGTTCCCCATCCCAAAGTATGGGGAGACCGAATGGCGAAGTTATGTGAATTGCGTGATTTAGTGACGAAACGTCTCGAAGAGGCCCACGAGCGACAGGCGCGGTATTATAACCAAGGGCACCGGGATGTCCGTTTCAAGGTAGGGGATTGGGTGTGGAAACGGAACCGAGTTCTGTCGTCAGCTGCCCAACAAGTGGCCGCGAAATTAGCACCTAAGTTAGCAGGTCCGTTTCGCGTTACAAAAGTAATCTCGCCCGTCGTGTACGAGTTAGAAAATAGCGAACGAAGGGGTCTCGGTAGACACCACATTAAGGATTTAAAGCGGTACGTGGAGTCTGAGGCACTTGCGAATAAGGACGAGGAGGAACAGTGAGGGGGAAAGGGACCTCTCGGGGGGAAGAGAAAGAGGGACAGACGATAGCCACGACCCTGATTGACCCTTCCCCTTTGTTGGCGGAGACATTGCGAGGCAAGACGAGGACGTCCGGGCGGTGCGGGATTTATTGCGCTGGGAGAGGGCCGCACGCCCACCAGCGATCACCCTCTGGGACCAGGGTCGTCGCGCGCCCGCGTGCTGGAGGCAGTGGCTGCCCGATGGGGGTTGCTGGAACTGCTGGTGGCAGTTCCACAACTATCGGGACTGCCCACGGGAACTGGGGGTTTTCTGCCGTCGATGTCGCTGGCCCGGCTACGGCCCGGGGAGGTGTTACGTGCCAGCCGGTATCCACGGCGGCGCCCTCTCTGCGCCCTACCTGACCAGCGTGCACTTACCATAAGAGAGACTTACGTGCTCTTACCGATAGTCGTAGATTAATACCAACACACATAGTTACCATCATAACGTCCAAATTCTTATATCGATAGTTCTCATACACTAGATTAACCGTTATTTCATCAATCAAATTCATAACATACATGGTATATATATTTTTTCCCATTCAACCGTAATAACCCAAAATAATAAAAACCTGCAACAGTAAAGATAACCAAAAAGACTAAAACACCGGAAACGTGGGAAGAGAAATCACGAATAACTCACAGAGAAAGAAACCCCTATTCTCAGAATTCAGGATAGCGCCCTCATTTTAATGATAATAAGACCAATCAGCGCTTCGCCGCTTGCTTCTCTATACCAACCACCTCGCGCTCATTCACCACCGAGATCTCACGCACGAACCAGAAACCTCACCCCCAATTATTTTATCATCCTTAACCAATCATCCGAGACCCGCGAGAAACCGCAACTCCTTTTGAACTCCTCCTGCTTTCCCTCTAATTTAACCTTTCCAGAAGACAGAAAAGAAGAGGAGAACTTCAGACCTCATAGAGAACAGATCAGAACTCTACCGGAATCCTAGAATCAAATCACATGATAATTCATTCAGAACCTCCGAGACTTATTAACGACTGCGATAGTGACTGCGATAGTGATTAACACTAATCTGTACCACAATTGTAAGCCTACCATTGAGAACTAGGGAGAGATTGTTAATAAATGTGTAATTAACCCAAGTGTTGTCATGAATAATTATTTCAATCACGCATAGTGATGGTTGGCACGAGCCTTACCTAACAAACTCTCAGAATTGTAGGCGGGTTGAACGAGAAGATCTGAGGAACTGATCAGCTGATTCCCGAGGTTCACATATACCAACTACGTGAGTCAGGAGAACAATTTGAATCACGCGGCGAATCAGAATCGACTTGAAACGTTCCTCTCGGAACGTCACAGTAATAAAAATCTTGGTAACACGCCATCGAGTAGTTCTCAGAATATAAGAGAGCAGTTGACTTGTATTGTTGATACACCTGTCATGTCTCAATCGGGCAAAACTCTAGACTCGATAGCAGCCCTTCTGAACAAAAATGTTGAAACACTTAATGCTTTCATTAATTGTCAGAATATATTTAATTCTAATATGGCATCTAAGCTTAATACCATTGAAAATATTGTTGAAACAGTAAGTGATCAAGGTGACATAATAGCACAATTAGAGGCCAGCAGCGTGTTACTTACTAGGGAAATTGATTCTTTACGAGATTCATTGGCTAATACACCTGTCAACTCCTCTGCCCAGATCACCATTGCTGGTATACCATTTACAGTTACCAATAGTCCGTTAGAAGTTGTTACTAAAGTTCTGACTGTGCTTGGTGTCCCTGAACTTGCTTCTGACATACTCGACATTCGCTTAATCACCCGCAGAGCTCCGTCGAGCCAAAATCCTGAGCGGGATAACACTAGAGAGGCATCAAAATCATTTATCGTCTTCTTTAAATCCTCTCAGATCAGCAGCCGTATTATAAGGAAGAAGCGTTTGCACGGCGTATTAGCGGTTAGAGATGTTTTTGCGTGCGATAAACTCGGTAACATTTTTGTCAACGAGTTTCTTCACTCAAACACGTATAATTTGTTGCGCAAAACTGAGAAGATCGCGTCTGATAGAAATTGGCAATATGTATGGTCTAGGGAGGGTCAGATCTACGCACGTAAGCAAGATGGATCACAGCTTATTCGTATTACCTCTGAGGCTGATCTCGACAAGTTAGGTTGACTAAATCATTTACAGAACTCTCGAAAAGCAGTGTGATTGCATGATAGTTCTACGTCCTTGAAAATCTGTCAATTTAATGCAAACTTGTTATTGGGCCACACAGATTACATCAAATCATATCTTAGCGAACATTTTTATCATGTTATTTCTATATCTGAAACATGGCTCAAGCCTGAAATTTCTAACGATCTTGTCAAGATTCCGAACTACTTTATTATTCGTCATGATAGAATAGGAAAGGGATGTGGAGGTGTTGCGTGTTATATTCATGAGTCACTGAAAGCCAATCTATTAGCAGCTTCACCTTGTTCGTATTCTAATCAACCTGAGTTTTCCCTGCTTGACATACCAGGACTCTATATTATTCACGTCCATGTACAGGCCACCCAAAAGTCGATTATTCACTGACAATGTTGACACTTTCTGTGAGTTTAGTCATTCCTTCGAAAATGTCATAATTGCTGGTGATCTAAATTGTGATCTTTTGTGTAACTCTGTTGAATCTAGATATGTTAGTGAGATGGTTTCTTCCCTATCATTATACCTGGTCGAATCCCAAGCGACGCAACATACATCCACGTCTGATACGCTTAGTGATGTCATAATTATTGATAGTAGTGACAAAAACATTGCCTTTACAAAGTCTAAAACACCATTTATCGCAGGGCACGACCTTCTTGAACTCTCGTATGTCTTTATTACACCGCAGAATCCTGACCAGATGATAGTTCGCCGCAACTTCAAGAATTTTGACGTTTGTGCATTCAATACAACTGTGGAATTATCTCCTGTTAAGATAGTAGAGCTTGTACCCACAAATTCCTCAATCTCTGATGATATTAACGTGTTTCTTGAGGCCTTAGAAGGTATTTTACTTTTAACTCTTGACATTCATGCTCCTTTCAAGAATTTTATTGTACGCAAGCCTATTGCACCATGGCTTACATCAGAATTAAAATTGCGTATTAGAAAACGCAACGTCCTTTATAAACAAGCAAAAAGGACTAATAGCCCATTAAGGTGTGCAATTTATTGGAAATTTAGAGATGAGTTGACGTCTGAGTTGAAACGTGTGAAAATTGAGTACAACTTTACCGGACTAGCCAATGTTAACAATGTTAACAAACCGTGGAAGGAGCTCGCGACCCTTGGGCTAGTGAAAACATCGTCAACCTCCCCTCTTAATTTTTTCACGCCTGATCAATTGAACTCTTATTATTCGTCAATCTCTAGTTCCTCACCAGCTTGTTCTAAAGGTGAATTTCAGTAAATTAAAAGCCATGTTGATACCTCGAATCATCCGTTTCAGTTCGAGCACGTAACGGAGAATGATGTACTCCGGTTAATTATGTCTTATATCTGTAATTCTCATTCGACTGGACCCGACGGTATTTCGTCTTTCATTATTAAAAAAGCAGCTCCATTGCTGGTTCCTTTCTTACAGAAATTGTTCAATTCCTGCTTTGACAACTCGTTCTTTCCGGCGAGTTGGAAACGATCATTTACTAGACCTCTGTCAAAACAAAATACACCAGGTGTCTCTTTCGGATACTCGACCAATTGCGAACTTGTGCGAACTCTCCAAAATCTATGAAAAGATTGCTCATAACCAGATCACTAAATATTAGGGTGGGCCAAAAAAAATGAGTATTTTTTTTTTTACTTTATACTCTGAAAATCGGTTGCTAGATACCTCTAAAGAATTCTCACCAAATATGAGCTCTTAATTTTGATAACAAGGTCCTCCGCTTTACAATTTTGCATTTTTTCCTGAGTATTAGAAACAAAAATTCATATCTCTTCGACAACTGTTCGTTAAAAAATATCTCTCCTCATATTCTTGTAGGAAATCGAACGCTCTACAAAAAAGGTCTTTTACAATTTTTTCGTAAACCTTACCGTTTAAAAGATATCAAAGCTTAAAGTTTGATTATTTTAAGAGAAATTTCTGTTTTGCTTATGAATTTTTTAACTCGCTTACAAAAAATTTTGATGAATTGCACAACTCATAGTTTTGTAGGAAATTAACTGCTCTACAAAAATGGTGTCTTATGATTTGTCGATTAAGTTAAGCGTTTAAAAGATATTCATCGTCAAACTTCAATGCATACTAATTTCAACAGTTTTTGATGAATAATTCGAAAAATTTCAATTTAATTTATAAGCTTCATGAAAATTTATTCCAATGTGAGTTCCTAAGAAAAGAGAAATGTTTTAAACTATTTTTCTTTTATTTTTTTTAGTTCTATATATTATAGTATATATATAGTTACATATATTATATAGAACTAAAAAAATAAAAGAAAAATAGTATAAAAATATATATTAAAAATTAAAAATTAAAAAACATATATTATTTTTAGTTCTATATATTATATAAAACTGAAAAAATAAAATAAAAATAGTATAAAAATATGTATTGAAAATTAAAAATTAAAAAATATATATTATGTAGAACTAAAAAAATAAAAGAAAAATAGTTTAAAACATTTCTCTTTTCTTAGGAACTCACATTGGAATGAATTTTCATGAAGCTTATAAATTAAATTGAAATTTTTCGAATTATTCATCAAAAACTGTTAAAATTAGTATGTATTGAAGTTTGACGATGAATATCTTTTAAACGCTTAACTTAATCGACAAATCATAAGACACCATTTTTGTAGAGCAGTTAATTTCCTACAAAACTATGAGTTGTGCAATTCATCAAAATTCTTTTTAAGCGAGTTAAAAAATTCATAAGCAAAACAGAAATTTCTCTTAAAATAATCAAACTTTAAGCTTTGATATCTTTTAAACGGTAAGGTTTACGAAAAAATTGTAAGAGACCTTTTTTGTAGAGCGTTCGATTTCCTACAAGAATATGAGAAGAGATATTTTTTAACGAACAGTTGTCAAAGAGATATGAATTTTTGTTTCTAATACTCAGGAAAAAATGCAAAATTGTAAAGCGGAGGACCTTGTTATCAAAATTAAGAGCTCATATTTGGTGAGAATTCTTTGGAGGTATCTAGCAACCGATTTTCAGAGTATAAAGTAAAAAAAAAAATACTCATTTTTTTTGGCCCACCCTACTAAATATCTTACTGACCATAATATTTTGGATTCTCGCCAATCAGGATATCGCACTGCTCACAGTACACAGACAGCCTTGCTTCGCCTTTGCCATGGCATTAGAAAGTCGGCTGATGATGGAGGTGTCACTATTTTAGTTCTCTTTGACTTCAGCAAAGCCTTTGACACGGTCTCTAATTCCATTCTGCTGAAAAAGCTCCGTGACAGTTTTTCTGAATCGTCTCTGAGCTGGGTTTAGTTCTATCTCACTGGTAGAACTCAGACTGTCATAGATAAGACTAATATTTCGGACTGGCTTCCTATCACATCAGGTGTTCCGCAAGGCTCTGTATTAGGACCCTTATTGTTTTCTATTTTTATCAACGACATAGGAGCTTTTCTCAAGTATTCCAACCACATAGTGTTTGCTGATGATACTCAAATCTACTTGAGCTATCACCTGTCAGAGCTCAATGTAGGGTTAGCTAAGATTGTTCAGTGCCTGAGCGGCGTTTGTGCCCGTGTCATTGCGATCTCCATGCGAGCCGCGCTTGAACGACTCGTCTCCGCAGGGATGCCAAATCTCGTGTAGACGAGGAGGCAAGCGCGCATTACGCATTTTTTAAAAGACAGTCCGGTTCGGTCATCCGTTTAGTGACGATAGTCAGTGACGTCGTGCGCGAGAGAGCCCATGCGTTCTCTCGTACCACGACCATAAACGAGAGGCCCAAATATACTCTCATATACGTTTGCTCCTAGGAGTAAGGCAAATACAAATCATACGAAATTCGATCAAATCGAATAGAACGAAAAATCGCAGTACAAAACGCACTTGAGATCGCGGTGGCATGAGCCAAACGGGTGGTAACAAGCATATACACATTCGTATACACAATCGACACATTCGCGTGTGCGACACACGCTTTTATACGTTTACAAATAAACGTTCATACGTCGTGGGTTTTTATGCCGCAAGGCTTTTCCCACAATAGCCAATGAACATTCATAATTCGATGGCTCAAACGTGAGTTTTTTATTCAAGAAAACCTCAACCTCTATCCTTCATACTAGTAAAAAGGTTCAATTTAAAACTACGAGGCAACTTCGCCTATGAAGAAGCTTCGACTACACAAAGATACTATATGATATCAACCAGATATCTGAGTATTTGAATGAAAATAGCCTCAAATTAAATTTAGCGAAATCTTCTGTAATGATCTGTGGTAGTGGAGCAAACGTTCAGTCCGTTGACTTTAAACTATTGCCGGTCATGGCAATAAATCAGACCTCTATACCTTATGTACTAGAGGCTTGTAATCTGGGAGTTATATTGCAAGCAAATCTTTCTTGGGCTAGTCATGTTACAACAATATCTCGCAAAGTGAATTTCACACTTCATAGATTAAAATATCATAAGAATTCACTATCAACTGAACTTCGCATAAAATTAGTCTCTACTCTAATTTTTCCTTTACTTGACTATTGTTGTCTTGTTTATAATGATTTGTCAAACGAGCTTGACTCAAAACTTTAGCGACTGGTAAACAGTGCGATACGTTTCATTTTCGATTTACGTGGTGATGTACAATCACCCCGTATCGATTACGGTTGAAGTGGCTGTCAGTGTTAAACAGGAGGAAGTACTTTGTAGCTATAGTTACTTGTAATATTCTGCATAACCATGCCCCGTCGTACTTACTCGAACTATTTCCCCTACATCATGATTCTACTCGTCATTCGTCACGTCTGGGTATGGCTAATACTTTTTATATTCCGCTACATAGAACTTGCATTTACCGCAACTCCTTCCATCTCACTGCTGTGTACCTATGGCATTCTCTTCCTCCTGACATTACTTCCTCGTCCTCATGTGCTGTTTTCAAGGCTAAGGTGTATGAGTACTTCTTATTAAATGAGGTTTCTGCTCTAGCTAGTCCGATTAATTAACCTATGTTTAAAATATCTGAAATAATAGTATTGCGTAGTGCTAGTTTATTTTTGTTTTATTTTATTTCGCTTATTTGATTGTGTTTTCCATTTAATCTACTTAATTTACTTTATTCTATCTAAATTTCATTATTTTATATTTTATATTACATTTTATTTTGTTTTATTTTATTTTATTTTACTTTTATACTTATATACTTTTGTAATACTCTTCCTACACTGTAGTTTTTCTCTTGCCCCAAAGTGTTCTAGGGCATAATAAAACATCTCTCTCTCTCTCTCTCTCTCTCTCTCTCTCTCTCTCTCTCTCTCTCTCTCTCTCTCTCTCTCTCTCTCTCTCTCTCTCTCTCTCTCTCTCTCTCTCTCTCTCTCTCTCTCTCTCTCTCTCTCTCTCTCTCTCTCTCTCTCTCTCTCTCTCTCTCGCTCTCTCTCTTTCTCTCTCTCTCTCTCTCTCTCTCCTCCCCTTTCACTACGAGGGGCCGCAATCGTCCGGGCAAGGTTTTCAGCAGTTTCCCCCCAGGCCCCCTTGTGCGAATGCCGATGTTTCTATTGAACATTTGAAAGACAGGTGCAGCCGCATAATGATAGTCACTCATCCGTCTCTTTCCTTGTCCCACACAGGTCTACATAGACCTCCGGAGACATACTTCAACGGGTATGACGGGAACTGACAGCAAAAAATAAAATACGATAAACAAATACTTAACGCATTCAACCGTTATTTTTTGAAACGGTCACCCGACCACATAATAAATAAAAAAGTTATCATCTTGCGGCGAACATTGGAAACATCACGCAGAGTCGATCGATGGAATATCTATAGATCGATAATGCGACAAACCTGTGGCAATACCCGGTGACACCAACTGTCGGTAAGATCAGAGATACCAATTCTATAGGTAAAATGTTTGCCATCTCACAACGAAAAATCTGAAATGTCTGCTCATCTGACGGTGAAAAAATCAAAATGGCCGCTCATATGACCAAGCCATAATCAAAATGGCTGCTCATCTGACTAAGAAAAAAATTTACCGTTAATTTGTCTGTAATAAAACGTGTACAGTGGTTGATCAAAGACTGAATTTTATTTCTTAATATTGACCGGAGGTAGGTAGTTACAACGATACAGCAGAGATGGCGCTAGTAGTACATTAAATACATTATTTTGATATTAATTCTAACATCTCCACTTATCAAAATAATCTGAACTTTGTAACATATAAACTATTTTTGACAAACTAAAAAAAAATGCTATTAATTTACAGATAGTCACCTATTAAACAATGTTTTGAATACCTAACTTTTTTACAAAATAGTCATGTTTAACGCTATCTAAACCCTTGGTCAGCAAGTCTGCTGGCATTTCAGATGTTGGCATGTAGACTATCTTTATAAGGTTGTTAGCAACTGCTTCTCTAACAAAATGATGACGCACATCTATGTGCTTCGTTCTTTTATGAAATAAAGGATTTTCAGACAGCTTCTGAGCACCTTGATTGTCATTATACAATATAATTACATAATCACAACTGTTTATAATTTCAGAAAACAAGTTTTTTAAATAAATAGCCTCTTTACAGGCTTCAGCAATCGCCATATATTCTGCCTCTGTACTTGATAAGGCTATAGTACGTTGTTTTTTACATTCATATGAAATAACAGTTCCAGAAAGTTTAAAATAGAAACCTGTATAGGATCTCCTATCTAGTGTATTTGAAGCCCAATCTGCATCAACGAAACCCTCTAATTTACAATTATCTTTGATAAACATTAGGCCATAAGATTTAGTTTTACATAAGTATCTTAGGATGCGTTTCGCATGCTTCCAATGAGTATAGGAATATGAATTATTAAATTGGCTCAAATAACTCACACTATAGGAAATATCTGGGCGAGTCAAAACACTTAAGTACATTAGGCTTCCTATTAGTTGTTGGAATGGATATTGTTTACAAACATCTACACTTTTCTCTAGTTTTAAATTTTTCTCAATAGGAGTACCAACAACTTTACAGTTTGTCATATTAAATTTACTTAAAATATGATCTACAAACTTTTCTTGATCTAAGGAAATATTGCCATTCTGATACATTTTAACTCTCATACCTAAACATTGTTTTAATTGGCCCAAATCCTTAATTTTAAATTTTGACATTAAATTTGTTTTTAACTCATTAACCATATTACTACTGTTTGAAAAAATGAAAAAATCATCAACAAAGATTGCTATTATGATCTGCTCCTTTTCACAATTTTTTATACACAGACATGGTTCTAACTTTGACTTAACAAAATTTAATTTTAATAAAGAATCATTTACTCTTTCGTTCCAAGCCCTGGCTGATTGTTTTAGACCATGAATTGCACGATTTGATTTAAGAACACTATTTTCTTTACAATCTAAATTAGGGGGAACTTGCATATACACATTTTCATTTAAGTAACCATTTAGGAATGCAGTAGTTACATCTAAGTGAGTAATTTCAAAGTTAAGTTTGACACTTAAAGCAAATAGAAACCTTAGTGTAGAGTATCGAAGCACTGGTGAGTATGTGTCAGCGTAATCCACACCCTTTTTTTGGGTAAAACCTTTTGCCACCAGTCTTGCTCTATATCGCACACTATTGTCACTTTCGTACTTTTTCTTGAATACCCACTTGCACTGTACCACTCTATCAGCTTCTTTCCTATCTACAAACGTCCATGCTTGATTATCGTCGAAAGCTTTCAGTTCATCTTCCATCGCTTTTCTCCACTGTTCTTTGTCTGGTCCATTTATTGCAGCTTCATAACTGAGTTCTTCATCACATGACTCCAGATTATCCAGAAGACAGAGATTGGTCATCCTATATCTTTCTACTGGCTTTCTTTTACGCTTAGCTTCAATTTGAACTTGATTCTCTGCAAAAGACTTTTCTTCAGTAACAGATTGATATGGGTCATCTTGGGAAGACGATGATTCACAAATATATGTTGAATCATTTGGATCTGAACCTGGATTTTCTATTAAGTTTTCATCTTCTTCTAAGTTTTTATCTTTCTTTGACTTATTTTCACAATCGTTTACTACAATCTGAGCTTCGTCCAACTCTATTTTTTCCATAATGATGACATCTCTGCTCGTAGTAATTTTTTTAGTTCTTGGGTTATATAATCTGTATCCTTTCACATTATCTGGATACCCTACTAAAATTAATCTGTCAGCCTTCTTATCCCATTTTTGTCGTTGTACTTTGGGAACATGCACCATTACTTTACTGTCAAAAATTCTAACGTGGCTGAGGTCTGGTTTCTCACCTGTCCACCTCTCAAATGGTGTCATCATGCCTAAACTGGCGGCTGGTGTTCTGTTCTTCAGGTAAACTGCAGTATTAACTGCTTCAGCCCAAAAACTTTTGTCGAGACCTGCTTCAAGCAATAAACATTTTGCCCGTTCAACTACAGTTCTGTTGAACCTCTCTGAGAGTCCATTCTGCTCTGGAGTGTGAGGATTGGTCTTCTGATGGACAATACCTACTTGTTTTAAGTAATTTTCCATTTCACGTGAACAAAATTCACCTTCATTGTCGGTTCTCAGTATTTTTATTTTGTTTCCAGTTTGATTCTCAACTAAACTTCGAAATTCTTTGAACTGCTGGAACACCTGGTTCTT
Source organism: Neodiprion lecontei (assembly GCF_021901455.1). Taxonomy (NCBI): domain Eukaryota; kingdom Metazoa; phylum Arthropoda; class Insecta; order Hymenoptera; family Diprionidae; genus Neodiprion; species Neodiprion lecontei. Next base: position 15,187,148 of record NC_060266.1, on the reverse strand, counting down.
TTCCTTCAAGAAGTAGACAAAAGTCATTCTGCTGGCATCATCCACAAACGGAAGAAAGTACTTCGCCTGACCAATTGACTTGGTCTCCATCTGCCCGCATAAATCTGAGTGTACTACATCCAGTAGTTTTTCACTTCTATGGTTTGCTGATGGGAAAGGTAAACGTGATTGTTTTCCCTCACAGCACACTTCACAATTCTGTATCTGTATGTCAGCTTTCTCGTGAAAGGAACCTCCTTCTACTGCTCCTTCTTTCATTTTTTGTAAGGACTTACTATTTATATGTCCTAACCTTCTATGCCATGTTGACATTGCCGATAACGAGTTCTCGAATTTTTTTGTGTTTAACTTGTACACTCCATTTATCAAATTTGCTGTACCAATAAGCTCATTCACTTGGTTGTATATAAAACAGGTATCCTTTTTGAATACAACTTTATTTACTTTAGCTATAAGTTGGCTTACGGATAGTAAGTTTATACAATACGTCCTTCACAATCACTTCATACTGAGAACTGTTCACGCATGTCGTTATCTGTGTTTCACCAACACTAACTACAGGCACCGTCATTTGATTTGCCACAACGATTTCTTTAGTTTCGTGTACTGGTCGAGTTCGGAGTAAACATTTTTGGTTTGACGTCATATGGGCGCTTGCGCCTGAGTCGATGTACCAGTCTTCTGTGTTATAATAACCATTGAAAAACGCTGCGCTAAAAGCATTCAATTGTTTATTTGTTTTTAATTCAGGACACTTATTTTTGTAGTGGCCGATCTTCTTGCAATTATAACACTTTATTTGTTTACTGCTGGTTGACTTTGACATTTGCTTGTCAGTGCTGCCATTTTTATTTCGCTGTTTTGACCAAAAAGCAGAATCGATTCCAGTAGTGCCAACCTCCGAACACATGTCAAGTAACTTTGTTTTAATGACGTCAGCGCTAATGGCTATTCCAGAGTGCTCTATTGCCATTATCATCGGTGAATACTTATCTGGAAGTCCCGCCAAAAGTAATGACCCAATCCACTCGTCTGTGATTTCGAAACCTGTCCCTTTCAATTTATGTGCTGTCTCAACCACTTGAGATACATAGGATGTCATGGATTCGCAGTTATCGAGGCGTATTGAAATCAATGTACGAAGCAAACTTATTTTTCGTTGATACCCCGTGTCATCAAATAACTGTTTTAATTTCTTCCACACACCGTCCACTGTAGTTTCACTTTTTATATGCACATATAATGAACAGTCAATAGTCATAACGAGTTTTGCTTTAGCTTTTTTATTCTCAGATTTACTGATAGTTGCTGGCACATTTTCAATGTCAATGCCTTCAAGTAACAAGAAATTACTTGTTGCAAACGCCCAATCGTCGTAATTTTCGCGTCCCTTGAGTTTCGGCACATTCACTAAGTACCCCGACGTCGACATAGTTACTTTTGCACGAGAAAAAACTTCAAATTTAGCAAAAATGGGTCTGGGCCCATAACCTAATAAAACGTGTACAGTGGTTGATCAAAGACTGAATTTTATTTCTTAATATTGACCGGAGGTAGGCAGTTACAACGATACAGCAGAGATGGCGCTAGTAGTACATTAAATACATTATTTTGATATTAATTCTAACAGTCTGTCGGTGAAATCGGGACAAATACAGGTGGCGTCATCAATGTTTACAGCCGGTAACAATATCGAGAGTAAGGCTTACCATCGCGGTGGCAACATACTGACTGCCGGTAAGGTAGGAATCGGGACCACTCTGCCAGTACGATTCCATTGTGTGGGTTATAACTCTCATATCCCTACTACTCTTGTATTCTATTTTTGACCGAAATAAAGGCCCTCTTGCACTTGTTGGTCCGGACGAACTCTACATCGTCATGTTATAATCGGTGCAATGGGAACAGTCACGTGCTCAGATTCTCGAAAAATCGCATGTAGTAATTCACTAACCTGACGAATTAACGTACTTGTGTTTTGTCCGTCGGCTTTGGTGCTTCCTTTATTGCTCTGATTTTTTTTTTACGTTTTATGGATGCGGTTTTTGACAATTTTATACCCGCAGTATTCTATTTTGTTCATAAAAAATTGTGATTTTTTTGCGTTGATGCGTCAGCTGTGTTTCGCGAGTCATGTTACTAAATCTCGAAAGTATCTCATGTGGGCTTTCTCGGATTCACCCATGATTCTAATATTGTCCAAGAATACCGTGGTTCCTAGAATTTCTTGTAGGATTTTCTCCATTTTCGGTTGCCAAATCGCAGCGGCGGATGCGATGCCAAATATCAACCGTTTGCTCTGGTACAACCCTTGGTGTATTAAGTGTCGGTAAATGTAGGTCGTCCTGGTGTATTTCAAGTTGCACGTACGCGATGGTTAAGTCGATTTTAGAATATTTCTGTCCCCCTGCCATTGAAGCGAAAAGTTCGTTAATCGTTGGTAACGAGTGTTCGTCGATGTACAAATTCAGGTTGACTGATATTTTAAAATCCCCACAAATTCTTATGCTCCCGTTCCTTTTTTCCACCGGTACAATCGGTATAGCCCACTCTGATGTATCCACTTTTGTCAAGATCCCGTCTGCTCCGAGGTTTCGCAACGTCTCTTCGATCTTTAATTTTAATAAGTAAGGGACCTGCCTTGCTTTCCTAAATACGGGCCGCGCGTTATCCTTAAGATAAAATCTTGCCGTCAATCCCTCGATTTTTCCGATACCGTTCCCAAACGCGACGGAAAATCTTGCGGTTAACTTTTGTTCTATTTCACGCATGCTGATTGAGTTCACCGACGCGATCTCTTTCACCTATATGTCGAAGTGCAATTGCCTAATCCACTCTCTGCCCAAAAGTGGTGACCTTTCGTTTTCTATTATGTAAATGTTCAACTCGAATTCGCGATTCTTCTCAGTAACGTTTACCGATGCGAACCCGCGAACCTTTAAAATCGTTTTGGAGTATGATACCAGTTTCAAAGTCGTGGAAAGAGCGGAAAGAGTTGGAAACCACTTTTTGAAATCAGCATGACTAATGATGGTAACTGTCGCACCGCTGTCGACCTCGAACTCGATCTCAAAACGATTTACGAGTAATTTGGTGAAAAATTTCGCTCTATATTGTATATGTTCCGTTTGCAGGATTTCGGTTTTTCTCCCGGTTCTACGAGCTTATCCAATGCCACGATCTCGTCCACATCAGAGTCCTCCCCGATTTGCTTTACCTCCGCTGTCCGTTTGGCTTTAGTGCGGACCTTCCGCAAGTGTCCCTTAATGTGACAGAAAGAAAAAATTTAATTTTTTTTTTGTCACAATAATGCGCATAGTGGTTCGTACTGCCACATCGATAACATTGTCCCTGAGTACTTTTTGCTTCGTCCGGGGCCATGGAGCTTGGTTTGGCAGTGTTCTGCAGTTTCTTTGTAAATTTGTCTGTGTTGGCTTCAGAGCCTAAAGCGTGTACTAACCCGCTTTGGTGCAATTCCGCCGCATCTCTTGCCGAAAGCCCCATGCCCATGGTGATTTTAAAAGCACGATCAGGAGTTAAATCTTTTGATTCCAGCAATCTATTTTGTATTTTCTCGCTACGTAACCCAAAAACGAATTGATTACGCAATGCAGTGTTCAAATACTCGCCAAATTTACAATGGATGACCAGTTTTTGCAGCCCTGTCAAATAATCTCCAACGTTTTCACCCTCCTGTTGTCTTCGTTGGTGGAAGCGGAAGTTCTCTGCGATCTTCAATGGTGCGGGGTTGTCGAATGCTGCATCAGTGTGACGACCTCCTTGTAGGTCTTTGTGTTCATTTTGTTTGGCGCGACTTTTTCGCATAGGGTGTTGTATGCCTCCGGCCCCATGTAGTATAGTAGGTAGTGCAGCCGGTGCTACTCCGTGGTCACGTTGAAGATTGTAAAAGCCTCTTTCAGGCGTTCTACATATCGATCCGATTGGAATTTTGAATTATCGAACGTCTCGATTGCGAGGACGCTCTGCACCATTATAGTGGTTGCCGTCGTAGCCATAGTGTTCGTGGTAGTGGTACACATCGTAAGCGTAAATGTGTCGTGCCACGTGTTCCGTTACGTGTGTGTGTGTGGGGCTTACGTGTATGTCACGTGTCTCGGCTCACTCGGTAGGTACGTTAGCCCTCGCTGCCGCTTGACTCCCCCTCATACATGGACTCGCCCGGTTTTTGTTCCGGCCTCCCCTTGCTGACATAGATTCGTCCGACATGGACTCGTCCGGCGTTTCCCATTCGAAAAACTTCTTCATCTCTAATTCAAGTTACTTCTCGTACCTTTTCGTTTTTTTTTTTTTAATTTTTTTTTTACCGCATTCTTCGTGATTAGGGTCCTCTTCGAATCCTTATCACCACTGTCGTGTCGAAGCAGGAGATCAGTTGAAAGAAGGCTCGGGTAAAGGTATTACACAGGTCGCGGATTTATTCAAATACTCTTTATTTGCTCCATCCCCGCTGCTTAGCGTTACGTACGACGGTCGGGGGAGGAGTAACTCTCCACACTCCATGGCCCGTTACACGGAATCTTACGTCGATAAGTAGGCGGGTCTTGTTACCGTCGCTACATCTACCTTTATCGACGTTATTAAAACTAACATCTGCGAATATCTATTAAACATATTGAAGTCTAATAGGATGAAGAAGATGTTGCTCAAGAAACATCATTTGTTATGATGTGTAAATCGCAGGCTTTCAAAGAATTTTTTCTATCATTTCAGAAACGCATTTCTTTCCATGCACCGGAAGTGTTTCGGATGTTGAAGTACAAAGAAAATTTTGTCAGTTAAAACTATTTCCTTACCAGTTGTTAATGGAGCAGTTGTTTCAATTCCAGGCCAGTTTTTTTGGTAGCAGTGGTTGGGGCCCAGCAGTAAGAAATTCTCCTCGACGATTTTACTGAATCCATCTTCGAGAAGATACTGGTGATGAACAGGCACGGTAGCGAACCCTTTAATCCTTGGTGGGCATTTCTCGTCACAGGTTGATACTTCAGTGACACACAGTGTACTTTTGATTAATCGGGAACATAAGTACCCTACAGTTACCTTACACATTACACTCAGGGTATTATGAAACCCGCGTTTTGCCGAGAATACGCCAACTAGGGCTTCGGTCCCCAGGTGGTGATTATTTTTTGTGATACCTTTTGCTTCTGTCTTCTTAATCATTTTAAAAAAGATATACATTTTCGGTAACCTGTTAGATTCAGTTCGGAATTTATCACTGTCAAAATTCGCCGTGAGGAAAATTTGGATTGTACTATAAAACGCAAAAGTGTTTGATAAAGTGACCTCTTTTCCTTTTAAGTTCGTCACTTGTAAGGTCAATGAACTGCCATTTTTCAAACTAGGTACCTGCTTTATGTTCTCACGTGAAAAAAATTGGTTTTGAGTGTAATTGTTTTCCACGTATCTAGACTTTTTTTCTTTTTTGAACGCTGCACCGCTAGTCCATCCCAATTTTCTACCTCCCTAGAATCGATCATGTGACTCGCTGTCTTGTCGGGAATTGCAGAGCACAAATGACACAGCAACCTCTGACCAAAGCCTTCTTCCACTGCTACATCCATGCTGATATAGCACACGGGCATATCAGATGGTCCCCAGCACCTGTCAGCATATTCGTCGACGGAACTGCAATTGGTGAACGCTCTCGTCACGGCCAATAACAATGCTTTTAACGTGTTACATGTCACCTTTTTTGGAGGCGGAGCTTCATTTCTCATCCACTCTATTAGCCAATAACATATTGAATTAGTATTATGTGATTCGCTGAGCATGTGTGTAATAGGGATTTCTTCCACATTAGGCAAATTAGTGATACATGTGTACAAAAAAACATGTTTTGATTTGGATCCATCGGTGCGAATAATTTTGCGGACAATGCTACCCGTGGCATCTATTGCTACAGAGGAAATTTCAGATAGCGAATATTGCTTGTAAACATTTGTCTGCAAGTTTGACCAGTAATGCACAAAAAATGGATTCGAACCGACACTATGGACGAAATATTTGAGTGCTGACAACTGTGCAAGAAGAATGGATGTTACAGGATTTTTGTGCAACGTGAGTGACGTCTGATATTCTTCTTTTGCCTTTCTCAATGCCTCGGCCTTGTATGAATGTGGAGGTTCTGGGTCATCAAGAGACATCACTCGGTCGGCTTCTGCTGCTTTATAAATTTTAGCAGTCTTGTTTGTCTCGCACAACATTTTTCCAACAGGATTTTTGTGCAACGTGAGTGACGTCTGATATTCTTCTTTTGTCTTTCTCAATGCCTCGGCCTTGTATGAATGTGGAGGTTCTGGGTCATCAAGAGACATCACTCGGTCGGCTTCTGCTGCTTGATAAATTTCAGCAGTCTTGTTTGTCTCGCACAACATTTTTCCAACATTGGACCTGATAGGATCTCACAAGTATCGTTTTCCGCACTCACCTTCACCAGTACTTATCATGCATGTCATCGAGTTTGTTTCCAAATTTAAGTTTATGCGTTCGATCGACCCTTTATGACTGAACTATAATTACACTGACCTAATACATCTAGTTTATCATTATAAATTTTATTACCTTTGAATTGACAGCCACATTTGTTTTTGCAGGTCTCCCAGAGTTATTTTGTGACAGCCACTTGCTAGGCTGGAGAACTAAATATTCTCAGAAGGAAATCTATGATTTCTTCTTTTCCGATCCGCCATACTGTTTTTTTAATAGCAAAGCTTCCAGTTCTGCTCTGTAAGACGTGATATTAACCATTCGCTGGTCATTTTCATCGTTAGCAGATGCAGCTGATGTGTCTAAAGTAGAATTGACGTCGATGATAGATGTTTCGGACTTTTTTTATCGTTGCCACTTCCGTATTCAGTATCAGTTGATCTTTAACACTGTATCTATTATTTATAACAAAAGTGAACAAGGCATGTGATTGTATTAGATTCTCAATTTTGTCCAATAGGACTCGCCACACTCTGTATTTTATAGAAACAATTTCATTTAAATCAGAGACCACATTCGATTTGTGTGCCAACACAGTTGAAATAATACGATCGGTGTCAACTTAAGAGGCCGTACGCGTTTCATTGTTAAAACAATTAAATGACACACTACCCAGAAAGTACACGCGCTCTCCAAAAAAAACATGCACCTCAATAACCGTCAATATAATCGCAAGATCGCACTTCACAAATTTTTCATACTGACCAAACTGCAATTAATTATCGAACTGATTTTCTCTTCACATGGATGTTCTCGCTGTGAAAACCCGGAGGCAACTGAATATTTGACGCTATTCTTTAACCGCTTTTCATACTTCGGACACATCAACAGCTTAAAATGATATTCATAAACGAAAGCCTATGACACTTTATTAGTGTGCCGCATTAAATGCAACAATATAGTATGACATGACGATCGAGTCCCTTCGCACACGGAGACCCGCGCACTTTTTTTGTTTACTAACGGAGTTCAGTCTGGCTACGGCTAACTACCGACGTGTACATGTGATTTGGTTTTTTGCAGCGGGTTTTTATGAAAACACTGGATCTTTAGCGTCGTATTAATTGTAAAAAATGAGTAATATTACTTTTTTTTCACAGTAAGTCTCACCCACTAATGAATAGATATCGAAAACAAACAAAAATAAATAAAAGGATTTTCGAAGCGTTGATATTATTCGGAGCAAACGGGTTCTCGAGGGGTGGGAGCCTAAGGGTTGCAGTTCAAAATTCGACACCACGATATCCAAAGAACTCATAAATAGCTCATAAATCTGGTATGTTAGATTTTTTGCTATCATGTTTTTTTCACAGATTTTTTTTATTTATTTTTATTTATCATGTTTTTTTCGCACTCAAAATCGCCAACACCTACTCGACCGGTTGAGCTCAAAATCCGGATTTGGATATTCTGAGAGCTCATAAATAGCTCTTAATTTTCCATGTATCGATTAATTCATTTTTTTTAAAGTGGGGGGGGGGGGGGGAGAGGTATAATATATGATATGCTTTTAGATATAATCCGTTGCAAACAGTTTGAAAACATTTTGCTTGGATCAGTTTTGTTCTTGAAACACATAAGTATTCGAAATTATATATTGTTTGTGTGCTCCATGTTTTTCTATTGTGAAAATATTAATTTTGCTGGCTCAAAATTTTATGTATTGATATGATTGAAAGAAATTCATATCGATAATCAATATTTATTTCAACAATAATTTGTAGCTTAGATTTGAATAAATATATACCTGTATTTCATATCTTAGAATTACGTATTTTCAATATTTACCTATATATTGTGCTTTCATTCAGCAATTTTACTATTCCAGATTGTTAAGTGCCTTTACAGCTTTCACAGCAGTTAGGTAGTGAAAAAAGAAAATCTTCCCATATCGGTTACCGAAAACTAGGGGTGTGGGGGTACCCGAAATTTCGGGTACTCGAACTCAGGTTCGGGTCGCGTTTGCATCGGGTCGGGTTTTTTGGCAAACCCGAAATCTTCGGGTAGTCCGAAAACTTCGGGTAATCCGAAAGCATCGGGTAATCTGAAAACTTCGGGTAATCTAAAAACTTCGGGTAGTCCGAAATTTTCGAAAATCTCTGTTTACTTTAGAAATCCCGGGATGTTCGGAGGAGCGAAAATAGCCGCGAGGAAAATTTTCGAAAAATCTGCAATTTTCGGCAAACCCAACATTTTTGAGGAACTCGGGAATCTTAGTAATACGAGTTTTTCGGACAAATCGGGATTTTTGGGTAATCCCGACCAGAAAGTAATCCATTTTACGCGACCCGACCCGAAGAATTTCAGTACACCCGCACACCCCTACTGAAACAATATAGTAATGATACCAGAAAATATAGGCATAATAGAAACACTGACAGCGAAATTTGGCATCCGATTTATATATGGAATGCCAACTTGATGAAGTCATTCGAAGAATGTATATCTAATTTTTTAGATTATGGTTCAATGTTGGTGGAAGAATAATTTCAACCTTCTACGAGGAAACTTAAATCTTTCGTAGTACCCTTCGATGAGGTTCTGCCAAATGTTCCTTGCGCTTCAAGTTTCATCCCAGTAGATTGAAGTTTTTTTTTCACCGACATTATACCATAATTTAAAGAATTAGATATGCATATAAGATCTAGCTTTTGTAGTCATTTGAAGTATTATAATAATACTGATTTTGACCCAGTTAGATTATACATAGGGTTTCCCTTTAATATATATCGTCATACTTTCTGTAACAGTTGTCTTTAGTTTTTTAATTTGTTTTCTGCAAGCCTTGAAGAGTTCCTATGATAAATTTTCTGAATCTATTGAACAAGATTTTTCTTCTAACTCTCAATATTAGTTGGCAATGATTATAAATAGCTTTAGAATATATAATATGACTATGAACAAATCAAATTATTTGGTTCAAAGCTGGAAGAGTTTCTGTTACTTATATGTTGAGATTATTATTCATCGAAAATGTATAGATGACACTGTAAATAATTGTTTCTATTTTTGTTTTTGCCTATATTCTGATTGATGTGAGAGGTCAAAAACATATGTCAATAAGGGGAAGGTGAAGAATTTGAGTCTATTGTCAACATAAAAGAAAAAATATGAAATAAAAGGACAGACTTACAAAAAAAAAAAAAAAAAATGACGAGTACGACTATAAATATGACATTGACTATAAATGGAAAAAATTAAATGTAAATGAAATATAAATAACATAAATAAAACGTGAATCAAAAATAAATAAAATATAAATAAAATATAATGGGAATATGAATAAAATATAAATAAAATGTAGATGAAATATAACTAAAATATATATAACATATAAAAACTCTTTAAATCCTGTCCATTATTCTAACGATCAAAATTACACATTCATTCCAAACATTCACAAGTAGAATTCACACTGGGATATAAAATTGTCTAAAGTGATGATGTAAAAAGTTGGTCAGTCATAAATATATTAAAAATCACTCATCTCTTGATTTAATACTCGGCAGCAGCTCCGCCGTGTACTTCTCTGTGTGATTTTGCGTATCTTTCGATAAAATTTGGAATCCACATTCTTCTTGAGTTTTCTCCGCGGCGATTCCGTAATGCGAAGAAGTTTATAAAAATTGTTCATTACTTGGATCTCGTGACTTAATTTTATTTTTCATTTTTGACTTACACGTTAATATGCGTACGGCTATTTACTGACGATGTCGATGTGTTAATTTAATTTGAATTATCGTTTACAATGATTAAACAATCACTACGGGGAATTATAAACCAGTTGGTTGGGCATCTTCCTGTAGACTTTTTCAAATTCTGAGCCGTTTTTCCCGCCTGACGCCTAAATCGAAATGGCTGTGCTTCGCAAAATTTTGCGGGCACTTTTGAACTTATAATATCGTCACCACACATAATTTTGAGTTTAATCTAATTATCTATACTGTATATTTAGTAATATGCTTGTGTATTTGGCAATACAAAAATGTATATTAATAAATAATAGCCCTGCGTGTAAATATGTTATTATTGAGAATATCCTGTAACACAAATGTTATCAACCAACATGAATAATTTCCATGTTTTTCGAGAAGTATTTTGTAGAGCACAAAAATATTTAAAAATCGTGTGCAATTAATTTCTTGTAAAAAAGACTATATAATGAACTTGTAACTGCACACGACTCGTAGTGTATTTTGTGTTACAAGAAATGAACTTTGCGCTTTCTCGGTGGCGTGAATTTATGACATCTCTGTTAGGTAACAAAAATATCGATTCCAAGGAATGCACGAGGATTGTACCTCGTAACACATGATTTAGATTCAATCCATGATCTTAGTGTGGCATTATACTGTAATACATCACGTACATCGCAGAAATATCAACGTCATTATGAGATCACAGAGTTATACATCATTGACTTACATCGTTATGTAACAGTGATATCTCAGTGTAATGTAGCACCAATGTCGATTGCACAGAATGCACATGCAAGTAAAACCGTGACGTACATGTTCGATACAATTTGTGATTTCTAAGTAGCGGTACACTGCTGTATAACTAGTACATCCCAGAAACATCAAAGTCATTACCAGATAATAGTGTCACATACTGTTTACATAACTCCCGGTATATTACAGTAATCTCAAAGGGTGATGTCACAGTGATACCTTTGATTACCAAGTGTATTTGCTGGGTTATTACCTTCCTTTGCAATATCAAAGCTTTTCTTCATTACGTATATTTCAGCTCTTAGTAGTCGCTTTCTATGTCTTTTTGTCGCAAAACTGCGATCTTTTTGTCGCAAAACTGCGATCTTTTACCTTCATTTTCGACATCATGACAATCAATCGAACCTGCAAAATAACTCAAAATATAGTTTTAAATACAGACCTGAAATTATTACATTGCTTTTACGGATATTTAAAGAAACAAATGTTAAATAGTACATACTTACGGTTTGGAAAATAATTTTTTTATAATATTTGCACAATTAACCATATATTGTATGATTGAGGAAACTTTTTTCGGTGCTATTCATACTTGCCTTTGTCTTCTAATAGTATATCATCTATAGTGACACAAGTTATTTTTAAATATTCTTCATTGATAATTAACTAGCGGATCGTTAGCGCTAGAGCTATCAGAAATGCAAAAGTTCACTATACGAGTCTGCAGTAGTTACACTGGCCAACTAGGGTGTGCGGGTACTGAAATTCTTCGGGTCGAGTCGGGTCGGGTAAAATGGATTACTTTCGGATCGACTACCCGAAAATGTCGGATTACCAGAAACTTTCTGATTACCCAAAAATCTTGAGTCACCCGAAAATTCCGGGTTACCTGGAAAACTCGTATTACTAAAATTTCCGAGTTCCTTAAAAATGTTGGGTTTGCTGAAAATTGCGGAGTTTTAAAAAATCTTGCTCGCGGCTGTTTTCACTTCTCCAAAAATCCTGGATTTCTAAAGTGAACAGAGATTTTTGAAAATGTCGGTTTACCTGAAGTTTTCGGACTACACGAAAATTTTGGGTTTGCCAAAAAAACCCGATCCGATGCAAACCCGACCCGAACCCGAGTTCGAGTACCCGAAATTCCGGGTACCCGCACACCCCTACTGCCTACCTAACCTAACCTATAAATATACAATCATCGACCAATAACAAACTTCTTTACGAACGAAAATGCACATTCACGGTTATAATTGTGGACGAGCACTAGATTAGTTCATGTGAATTTTCGCTACTAATAATTTAAGAACGTTCCGAAGTATAAGTCAAGCTGTACTTAGGTATTCCGATTGAAAGATTTTATAATCCGACATGTATTCGAAACGTTGCGAGTGTTCATTAAATGTACAGTCAAATTTACATGTAAAATTTACGTAATTCGGCAAGATCAAACTCAAACAATTATGTATAACCTTTTCGTATTAGTGTTACATTCATCGCATATCATTTAGCTTCCGTACCCATTATGTAACGAAGACTGTAAGTTTTGAGGGAATAACGAATATATCGACGATATGAAGAATTTTACACGCTGTGTCATCACATGTAAGGAAATTACAAATCCAGAACTACTTTTACATAACAGTTTCGATCACTCAGATCGTAACGGATACGTATTAATGGTACGTGCTGGGTATATCCTAGCGGTGTCAGATATGAAAATATTCTGAGAATATGATGTTGACATTATAATGAATTAATTACATCACATGGATACGTGATAATTTTAAGTACTCATACTGTGGAAAACATATGTATTCGTAATACATATAATACATAACGAGTGCATCTTAGCTATGCTGAGCACAAAAAATTTATGAGATTGCAACGTTACATCAGTATAAAATCATTATGTTTGAACGTAACGATCTTTAGACAGAGTGGTGGTGTGTAAAGAAAAAAACTTTTTTGACTAGATCGCCAGTTTAACCATCAATAAACTTAATGGAGCGATGAGAGATAAAGAAAGTAAAAAAAAGTGACAACCAACATCATAACTGTGTTATTTTATCGATTGACTTCTCACCGTTTTTAACATTTGATCACATTATATAAGGTTAGTTTCCTTTGTTTTTATATACATAGTTCATGTTTTATTTTTTTATTATCATTTCTACTTTTATTATATATTATTAAGTTTGTTCCAATTCGGCACCAACAATGTATTGTAAATAATTGTTTCCAGTAGATGCATTAAATATGTTCTGAGGATGACTTTAATCAGAGTCTAAATGTTGACGGCAAAATCTGTTGTTAACAAAAGACCTACATTTCCAAGATCCACCACAACACTAAAATCATTATGTCAATCAGTCATATAAACGTTTTGCCAATGATCCAAGATGTGTTTTCTGGGCATATTTTTCTGGATTTGATTGAATGTTTCGCTTATGTTCATTAGTTCTGGTATCAAAATGTTTACTAGTTTGTTCTATGTAACATTTGTCGTAATCAATGCAACGAATTTTGTAGATCAATTCAGAACATTTCTCGATGGGTGTTTGGAGAATAGCAATAACCACTGAATCGTTGACGTGGAAACTGCGAATTAGTAAGAGACAACAAGAGTCAATAAAGCGATATGATCTGCATTGCAAGAGATCTGCACAACATCTAAAGGTTCACAGAATCAAAATAATACACATGGATAACACACAGACATCATTTTGCAATAGTACAGTTCATGAAGTATGCAGCTGATCGGTTTTAGAGCGCGACATGGGTAAGCGGCAGGATTTAAAATAGAGAGACGGACGCATGAACATTGCACGAGAGTATGAATACATATGTGTGGACAATTCTAAATAGCAAATAAAGTGAGAAGGTAATGAGCGCGAGGTAATACTTTCATTTGAACTGTTACATTGCTACTTTGTCGAAAACACCGATTAAATCGTAATCATAGTTTTAATTTTTCTGGTATTGACATCCTCTATCGTGAAAAGGGTTGCAGAAAAACGCTTATTCTAGAGATGTGTAACCAACGTTTGGCGTTATGTGAATTAATTACAATTCAATTGAAAATTACAAATGTAATATGTAGTTGGAAAAAATATACTAATCACAATTTCAACTTGTAATTAGAATAATGAAAAATACTAATGTTACGGGGTGGATGATTGTGATCACGACGAGCGGCTATCGATGATGGCATCCACACCCAGCCGTGATGTTATTACGGTCTATTTCGGGTGAGTAAACGGTCGAATACGCGGACGTTAAAAGCATTAGAGGAAATCAGAGGAACTCGTATTGAGAATGAAGATTTATTGTAAAAGATATAGAGAGTAATTTAAGAAAATGAGTACGACGAAAAGGAAATAGAGTTAAATTTACATGTCAGCCGAATGGAAGATGACTTGAGAGTGAGAACATGTAAGGGGAAGTATGCAAGGGACCGGCTAGTTGCAGTTCAGGAGTAGAGGGAGCATTTATCTAGAGCGGTATGAGAACCGAGGGAGTAAGATGATGATAAGAACGATAACTTTTATTCTACCAATATTTTCAAATATTAAATTTTATCAATGAATAATAGTCTCTTGACCACGATAATTTTGAGTCAATATTTTTCTTGGAAATAAAGGTCAGTAACGACAACCAAAGAATTGTTCAAGTTTCGGCCCGAGTTGGGGACATCCTCACAACGACTATATATTTACAAAACCATCTGGTAATAACGTGGGATATTTCAAATTTGATAAACAACACGAAGAAAACAATAATTAAAACCAATGGAAGCTAAAAAACCATTGTTAATTTTTAAAAAGGGCGATACGAAACTCCCACGCATTCATCTAATTTTATAAATTAATTTAAACACACAACTAAAAGTTTCAACAGAGTTCGATTTTTGGATTTGTAGATCCTCCAGCGTGCAGCAAAAAAAAACGAGAAAAAAAATAGATTTTGTCGTTGAAGATTGATGAGGGGCCTAACGCAGTAGTAATATAAAATTAGTGACAATACCACGTTAGATTAATTAAAATATTCAATAATTTTCTCTCTCTGTTCTAACTCTAGAACTCATCTGAAAGCGAACAAAATTTTGATTTATTTATGAGATGCTACGTTCACGTAGAATTATAACCCATACCGCAAGAGCCTGTGTTAACTAAAATATTTTTTCTCTGTTCACAGTGCTCTTACAAGACACATGACACCTTCCATTTCAAATGCATCATTGCCTGGTAAAGTGGAATCAAATACGGAAAGTATGCAAACATTGGTGAATGCTCAAAATAAACTTGTCAGCAAGATTCTGAACGTGGCCACAAATATTTCTTCTGAACTCTTAGGCTCTGGTGCTGTGAAGTTTGATCAAGGTAGTTACAAGAATTGTTTCACAGCTATTATGCACACTAACAAGCAAAGGTCTCGCTCATTTTATGATGTCTTATTCTTCATCGAAGTTTAAGCGATACGTCTTTTAATCGGCAGAGAAAGGATTGAAGAGGTGAAATAACCCCCCCCAAGCTGGGCATTTTCAGGCTGGGATATTTTCTCAGTTCTGCATATTCGCGGTTGAAATATTTGAACGGAACCGATTGGAGCATAAAGGCCAACGCCCACTCTGGTCGTACAGTACCGGATCGGCATGGGATCGGAACGGCTCCGCCTGGTTACGAAATCCCGTTGCATCCCGCGGCTGTCCGCTACTTCCCCTGACCTCGCACGGTATGACACTTTTGAAGTTTGAAGACTGTGTTTTTATTATAAAGATTTGACAAAAATTCAGTTTTTAAAAACCAAAAGTTTTATATCGTGCGTCGCCGGGTGGAGCCATGGATAGCCATGGCATGTGATGGAATTCCGTAGTTGGGTGGAGCCGTACTAGTGCTGTACCGCAACAGTGGGCCTTAATTCTCATGGCGAATGATGAAAAATGCATTTTGTTCGATTATGACGGGGTTGAATAGTGAAAAATTATAAGGGTTGGAAGTTACAAATTATTTATAACTAAAAATCTATTGCTCATATTTGAATACAAGTAACTGCATTCAAAAGAGCGGAAAAAAGTAGGGGATATGTGTTGTCGCGTTTTCAGAAATAATGTTATGTAGGGGGTGTGAACGGTAACACAAAGATTACATGAAATTGTGTTTCAATAATTGCTTTCCTGCAATCATTATTTTGTGCAGCTGGTCTCCATTTTGTAGGTTCGAGGCGGGGTGACGCTTCATTAGTCGAAATCGGGTTTCGGTCAACTTGATTTTCTGCGTTGTACCTAACAATCACCCCGAGCGTTGCTCTGTAATTGAGAGAGAATGATTTTAAGATAGGCTTGATTTTTTACGGAATTAGAATTAAATTATTTCTCATTAATTAACAAACTTTTCAAAGATCTTACATTTGTTGTCATCAAGGCGGAGCAAGATGCGGGCACAGCTCCTTGGACCGTTGAGATCCCATTGCGCGGACCGATGTTGAGCCGTGAATACGTACCTTCTTCGGTCCGCGCAACGGGATCTCAACGGTCCAAGGAGCTTCGCCCATTTTGCTTCGCCTTAATGGCAACGAATGTTAGCTCTTTAAAAAGTTTGTTAATTAATGAGAAATAATTTAATTCTAATTCCGTAAAAAATCAAGCCTATCTTAAAATGATTCTCTCTTAATTACAGAGCAACGCTCGGGGCGATTATTAGGTACAACACAGAAAATCAAGTTGACCGAAACCCGATTTCGACTAATAAAGTGTTACCCCGCCTCGAAACTACAAAATGGAGACCAGTTGCACAAAATAATGATTGCAGGAAAGCAAATTTTGAAACACAATCTCTTGTTCTTTTACGGGTATTTCAAAATAGAATTGAATTGTTTCTCATCAGTTAATAAACTTTTTAAAGAGCTTACATTCGTTGCCATTAAGGTCCCGCTGACCTGGCATGTCCTATATATATTTCGTGACGTCAGAAGCGGGGAAATCGCCCGCACAAATCCTGATAAAACGGGGGTATGAATCTGACTGGGAAAATTTTTAAAAGATAGCTTGAATAAAATTGTACGTCTGTATCTCAGTCACTACTATCGCAGATCACTGATAACGTCTAATAAAAATAATGATGAACTCAATAAAATCACGTCGCGTCAAAGATGGCCGATCGGGCTAGCGACTTGTTGAATATTCACCGTTTGTACGATATCAGAATTTCTTTCACTTTTGCCAGGGAGATACAGACGTACAAAAACACACACATAATCCGGGAAAACCTATAGCACCAGTCAGTTTTCTGTAAATATGTCACGATTTGTGCGGGCGATTTTCAGGTGACAGGAGCCCATTCTGATGCACGAGAAGTCTGTAATTTAGTTCAACGTTGAACCTCCAGAAGCGTTGTAGTCGACCGAAGCGGTACCAGATGGTAAAACGACATGGTAATACGCACACGTCCTATGTTTCTGCTAAAGCAACAATCTGCAGTGCCGACGAGAGCATAGGCTTTTAGGTGGATACGAAAAAATGTACAACTCACTCAGAATAACCGCTAGATTTTGAAATTCGTGCACATCATAAGGCATCGTTTGGAAATTGTAACATCAGTTCACAATCGCGGTAACTATTCGTAATCGCACGTACCCGACTGTATGTGAACGAGGCATTCCATGCGAAACCGACCAACCCGTGACCCCGACCAATTTTGATTCTACCGAAAATTTTACACTTTCTTGTACCTGCCAAAAGCAGTCTTTCTGAAATATTTTAGATGTTTGTCTCAACCCATCCAAACACCTTAAATTTATCAAAATTTCGCACAATTTTTTTTTAAATGCTCATGGCTTTTCCAAAACCCGATATTAAAATAACATACTGTTTCTTTTCTCGTTTTGAGTCGTAGTTCCGCAAAAAAAATTATTCTTTTTCATTTTATTGAAGGGTTTTGGGGCATTCTACATAGAGTACGCACCACTTAAATCTGCCTTTTTTCATCGATTTGATAGAAAATCATTAACAAAAACGAAAATACCTATCCTATAATTCCTGTTCCTCGAAAGGGCAGATATAAATGGAGAATAATTGACATAGAATGCCCCATATACGCTCCGGATATCCTCATCTAATAGGAGCATCGATGTCCGCAAAATTGTCATACTTACAGATTATTGACCGAAAGATTAGATGCGGCAGTAAAATTAATACCGAAATTGCAGAAAACACGCAAGTATAGGCATGAGGGTTTAGGGTTGAGATAAAAAATTGTGCTCTTGAACAGACCATTATTTATTTATTTATAGCAAATTTGGGGGAGGGGGGGGGGGGGCGGTTGACAATCGTCCGAACCTGTTTTAAAGATTACCCTAATATATACGTGAAATTGTTTCTGAACCGGATGTGTTTAACAATAGTAGAAATACATCCCGCAAAAAACCTATGTCACTGTACATACATACAATTACCGCATACAATGGTTCAAGATTCGTTGCAAATATTTTACAGGGCCGATCCTTGTTAAAACTCTGATGAAGATTTGCTTGCCAATTTTTTCTGTTTTTAATTCTCAACAAATAAGGATTTCATGCTAAAATTTTCTTCATTTCATTGGTCAATTACGCCTAGTTCTGAATGATGCTACCAAATTTTTTTTTTACATTAGACGAATTACCTGAAAGTTACTCATTTGGTAGAAATCGTTATAAAACTACATACCGTGACTTCTCGTAGATGGTATACGCTACGGATACGCTAGTGAGTTTTGGGTTGGTTTCCGCATCGTATACGACCTACGAAGTCAGGGTATGTGTTACTGCTGTACATCAAAGTCCGGCACGGTCAATCATGCGCCCAACTGAAAATTGCTACGAAAAACCATAAAAAATCATTCGAAGACGTTACAATTTTCTACGGATTCACTCCAATCTTGTAAGATTTCACAGAAATTTGGAACTCTCGAAGGAATCAACTTCTTCGGATTCCAAGTACTATCCCTCCTTTTTTGAAATTCAATACCACTCGTTTATATTATAATCCTCCCTCTAGTTTATTGAATGTGAAACAATAACAGTTTTCCGTGAATTTCTATCAAATGAGGAACTTTCATGAAGCAATTTTTCTAATGACGAAATAACTTATGTAACATCAATGATGTCTGGCGAAATTGCCAAACAATGCAGAAATAAAACATTGATCAATAAGTAAAATTGATTCCCTCAACCATCGCACGAGAGATTTTGTCATGAATATAGGACTTTTTACGTGTGTATCAATAAGTGCTATGAATGAAAAATTCCTAATATTTTAAACATTATTACCTGCATTTCTTCTCTGCCAGATATTTATTTTCCATCAGATTGACGCGGACGGGTAAAGTACAATATAAAAAAAACATTCGCGTTTTATTGTATCGGTATAGGGAATACGTGTTACGAGTGCTGACTTCAACCCTGGTTTTCTAGTAAATGCATGAAACAATTGTGTTAAAAATTTGTAAAGATATTAACCGTTATCCAAATGAAAAATTTTAAAAAAACCGAGCTCGATTACACACCACAGAGCTTACCGTAGTAATATCTTAATTTTATTTCGCAGTAAACAGATAATTCGGGCATGAATCCAAACTAATTCAAATCAGCTTGACTTCATTTTCCAGAATTCATTTATTTTTCAGTTAATTCTCATTATTTCAGTTAGAACTTTTAGTAGTTCAGTTTTCAGTTATTTCGTATTAATTCAATTAATTTTCATTAATTCAGGTGCATTATAATGAATTCACAAACCTATCGGCACGACAATTCACCGAGTTATTTCCCCCTCGGGCTGCACGGTAGGGTTTTCTTGAACGTGATTCGTAAATAGGAGGATTATGGGAAGTTGTGGGATGAATAGTACTGACCAGATCAAGGAGAGTATTTTGAAAAATTATATTTTATTATATAAAAAAATATTTAATAGAAATTAAATGTAGGTTGGTTCCCCCCCCCTCTCCCGCCCCTTCGATTTCGCCGACCACCTCCTCGACGGCGGCGGTTTCGGTTGCGGCGGCTGCCTTCCCCTCGAGGAACGGGACCGCCGGTGGCCATAGCGGCTGCCACTGCCACCCGGACGGCCTCCGTGATCCGTTCCTATCAACAACCAAATAATTGTGATCCAATGTCACGAGCATATTTGACCGATGAGCAGCTATTCTATATGAAATTATAAAATACGAAAACAGTGAAAAGTAAAACTGTTTCGCCACGGCAGTGACAGTATACAGCGGTTCACACGCGGCGAGGGTATAACATCCCAACTCCTTGGGCAATAAAAATGTGTCAGAAAAATATGGTATGCTTCGCGAAGATATCTACTGACGGTCATCGTTACATTATACTGGCTACTGCATAGTTTTTGAAAATTACACAATTAAACCACTTTTTAATTCTTAGACAGACTCTTTCAATAACTGCAAAAAAAAAAAATTGGAAACAATCAAATATGTAGTTGGGGACGTACCTCAAGCGTCGGGCTAGCCGCGCGATCAGGCCTCGCCGCCGAGGAGGCAGCAGGTGAGGGGGGCGGAACCACCATCGCCGGGGATTGAATTGGCGGCGGTGGCGGCTGTAAAGGGGCCGCCATCAACAGCCCCTGTCGGTCGCCGTACAATTCCGGAATCTAGGCAAAGAAAATGCATAAGCACACGCGTAATTGCGTACGAAAACACAAGATTACTTACCGGCGTTAGGGGCTGTTGGGGCGCCTGCCGCCAACCATACCACTGGGGCGGCGCGTAGCCCCAGTGGTATCCCGGATGCTGGGGATTCGGGGTGACCCCCCACGCCACCCCCGGCTGTTGGAGTGGGACCGGGGGCCTCAGCCGCACATTCACACCTCCGGGCCATTGAGGCTGTGCCTCAACGCCCGGAGGTGCTGGCTGGTCGGGGTCCACCCGAATCCCCGCCGGATTTGAATACCCTTCATTGATATTTGCTAAAAAATAAAGTTCGCAAAATTAGTCCCATGC
The DNA here is from genome assembly GCF_021901455.1 of Neodiprion lecontei. Taxonomy (NCBI): domain Eukaryota; kingdom Metazoa; phylum Arthropoda; class Insecta; order Hymenoptera; family Diprionidae; genus Neodiprion; species Neodiprion lecontei. The sequence continues at coordinate 15,166,201 of NC_060266.1, read as the reverse complement.
CAAATCAACGATTTATCAAAATCAACGCGAGCGACCTTCCCTACATCTGCGTTGCTAGTGCGGCAGTTGCCAGGTGTTTAGGTATACATACAGTACTTGGAGATACAGAAAAATATATCGCTCACGAATAATATAATTCATCAAAATCTTGGTCCCGAATTCACAGCCTATATACCGGATCGCGATGGCCACTAAGCTAAAAATAATCGATGCATCGGTTAATCGAGTCGAAAAAAAATTATGGAATAAGACTCGATTGAATCGGTAATAATTTATCGATTAATCGATCATTTGATATTTTACTGAAATTGTGCATTCGAATCCCTAATTTAGTGCGGTTTATAAATATTCTCGAGCTGCTGAAGCTGAATAGAGGGTGGCTCAAAAAAACAAAAAAAAACAAACAGAAAAATTAACGCCCCAATTCAAAACCTGAATAAACTAAGATCGCGTTTCTCTATCCGCAAGATCTTTTTGAAGCGAAGCTTTCCAAATCAAAGCTCTTACGCACGTTTGTAATGGGGATCTAACTCAAGAAAAGTGAAACGTCAGAAAGGGAAGTTGCAACGCGTATTGCTGCTGTGAGTAAAGCGAACCAGAGTACTAGAGAAGGTAACTGCGAAAGTTTCAGTGTAATCGGGTTATAAATATTATAACTATGAATGATTTTATAAAAAAACGCTCGGTGTGCGAGCGGCTTGTACAGCGTTCGTGCGCTGCGGTAACGGAATATTACGCGTTATTCGCAAATTTTGTTAACACTGCGATGGTACATTGCAAAGTTTATTGTCATTCAATTATTTACAATGTTTATGTGTATCGTTGATCGTACCCACGTACCATTGGTCTCGCCGTTAATTATTTTCAGACATGTGTGAAAATCAACATTTGTCATGTGTTAATAAATATTTAACAACAGAGAGCGTAGAATAGGTATGCGAAAAAATTGATTAACGAGTACAAAATTTTTTATTTCGAGAATTTCGCGTGGATTTCGACGTAAAAAATGTTGAATTTCACAATGAAAACAGTGGGACGTATTTTCATAAAAAACATAGTTAACAATTCCCGGAGTTTCCGAAAAAAAATCCACGACATTTCCATGACTATTCCAGAATTTCCGAATTCACAGGCTTTTACAGGTTTTCCAGAATTCCCTGACCAGTAGCCACCCTGTTATTTATAGCTCAAATGATATACATACATTACATAAAAAAACCTAAGAAGATGTAAGATCAACATTTTTCACGTATTATGTGAGGATTAACATAATTTTGATTATTACGGAATTTGGCTTTTTGCGAATGGCTTTGGATTGGACCTACTACCTTAAAATATTTTGTACGCTATAGATGTTTTTCGATAACACCAATAATGCGAAAGAATGCATTTTCTGCGTGGAAAAAAGTATTTACGCGCCAAATATTATGATTGGTAACAAATTACTTACGGTTCATCGTTGTCGAAGGTTCGTGAACGACTGACTCTCTTCGGTGTCCTTTGGCGGCGACGCTTGCGCTTCACACACGCCACTGTCCCCCACTATCCGCGCGGCCGTCACTTCTGCGTTTGCTCGCGTACCGTCTACATCCACTTTTCGCGGCGAACGAAGCAAACGCGAGTGTTTTGGTAATTTGCCGTGTCACAAGTTCTAATCACGTGCAAATTTTCACGCAGCCAGTGTGTATACATATATTTGTTACAAAAAACAATAATTTTGTGAGTGCAACAATGGATAAGTCACGTCGCACGGCTGAATCGAAAAAAAGGTTAAATTTGACGCGCCGACGAACGAATCGTTCGTTGCAATGGTAAGTGTTTTATAAAAAATATATACTGCAAATTTCTGTTATGCAATTATAGATATCATTTACAAGAATCCTGGCAAATCTGCACTTGCTATGCAGGGTGATTCGTAATTCACAGCAAATACTTGACAGGGCGAATCCTTATCAAAATTGGAATCGAAAGAACGATGAAAAATTAGGGAATAGAAAACTTTGAGGCAAGATTATTAATTAATTTGAAATCTGACAATAAAAATGCATCCAACCTTTTTTATAGAGGATTTTGTTATAAACAATTAGACTTATTATTTTTTTTTTTTTTCGCTTCGTTGTTATTGATTCTTATGGTAAATACTGACTAATAATTTGTAAATTATACTCTCAAACAGAACAATATAATAAAAGGAAAAAAACGGCTCGAAATCACTCATCAACTATTTTGAAATTTAAATATAGCGAAAAATAACTAAAGAATTCGTTTTTACAGTTTTATATTAATTCGATATTTGAAAACAAAAATATTATATCTGAATGAATTCAAACAAATCATTGAATTTAAAAATTCTCTATTAGAAATCATTTCGAATTATTAACATTCAGTCAATTCAAATTAATTAAATAAAAAAATAATTAACCTCAACGTCATATAATAAATTCCAATAATCCGTAAGCAATGGATACCTTTTAAAACTAAAAACAGAACGAATAAACTTTCGAGAAACGACAGTTTTTTTTCTCGATTACGAATAATTAAGAATTTAATAATCATACGAGTTTTATATTCTTATAAATTGCTAAACTTCGGATTATTATTATTTACTTTCAGGAACAAATAAAAGAAGAAAGGAATTCGGATGTATTCCGTTTAAATTAAATGAAGAAGAAATAATAGAATTTAATTACCGTAAGAATCAATAACAACGAAGCGAAAAAAAAAATGATAATTCAAATTGTTTAGAACAAAATCCTCTATAAAAGAGGTTAGATGCATTTTTATTGTCAGATTTGAAATTAATTAATAATCTTGCCTCAAAGTTTTCTATTCCCTAATTTTTCATCGTTTTTGGTTTATAATTTTTTTATTATTAACATTAGTGCAAAAAGTTATGGGAAAAAGTTATGGGTAATTGTATCAACTACAAAAAAGCTCTTGACAAAATTTTTGTCAGCCTCACGGTTACGGAGGTAAATAACAAAAACCAATCACACCCTTGATCTCAATATGGCGGCCGTTCGCTAACCCTTTCGGATCCGGAAACTGAGTTTCACACTCATGGCCGACGCCCCAGAGAATTAAAAAAAAAAATAGCGTTCTATCCAAAATTCTCAGCGAAATCACGCTTTGCCTGGACTAATAAAGATGACCCCGACACGCGCTCGTAGAAAAATTAACAATGCTCCAGAACAATAATAGGTAGGAAGCCGAAAACTTTCACAAAACTTCTTCGAAGCATTGTTAAAATGTTGGTGTGATTGAAAAATGAAAACTTCAAATTTCGTCGTACAACTTTTTCATTGTATAGTATAATAAGGAATCCTGCATGAAATCTTTGGAAAAAATCGCAATTTTGTTTATATTTTATATTCAGGATTGTAAATGGGCTTCAAAGTCGAGGGATACATTCAAGTTTGTCGTGTTAAAGTTTCAAAAATAAATATCAATACTGAATAAAGTTACGCCGATTTGAAGTGAAAGAAAAAATATCTTTTGCTTTTACAAAAATGACCTCTTGTATTTCAGAAACTATAAAAATTATCAGTAAGGTGTATTTGGGATAAAGATGCGTAATGAAACCAAAACAAGTTGTCATAGTGTTAGACAAGTGCATGGTGATCAAGTTGTAACACAGTTAGAAAAGTATGGTGACGCGACATACAATAATTAAAATGTTCCAACATGTTGTTTACAACAATTTGCTTATTATTGTTATTATTACAACAAACGCCGGTAGTTGATAAGATAAGAAAACTTGTTTTGGCTTTCATTTTCCGTGCCGTTGAGAAATTGTTTTTTATTCTGTATCTCTGATTATACCGGGCAATGAGCTATTTTCGGCAAATTTAGTTTCCGAAGATAATTAGAAGTGAGGTCCGCGAGGTATTTGCTAGTGAATTTGTCCATCTTCTCTTTGTGTAGGCGGCGCCGCGCGGCGTTCAATCGTGCAACAGCCGAAGAGACCGCCAACTCTTCGGCTACGATAGCTGCTGCTACGCACGCCGAGACCCCGCCTGCGCAGGCAGGTGAACCACTCGAGGTCGTATTGAACCTCGACGAACCGAGCACGTCTGGAGGTACTCGCCGACGCATGTCGACTCCCGAACTGTTGCGCATCTTGCAATCAGAAGATGATGATAGCGACGCAGAAGAACTTGGGGACCACGATAACGTTCGCGACAATGATTGCGACATAGAGAGAGCCGCTGCAGTATCCGACTTTGAATGGCCTGAAGAAGACGGCCTGTCCGATTACGAGTTGGTTGTATCTGACGCTGAACCCGACTCGTACCGTTTAAAAGAAGCGCACATCGATGGCCGCCGTATTGTAAACTTGGAGCATCTTTTCACTGATTTCATTCGGAAATTCGGGAATCACGCACCGGCCCTAAATTGTCCGATGAGTTCCCTGGTAATCGTGGATTCGCGCCGGCAAGGCTTGAAGACACAAGTGTTTTTTCAATGCCAAATGTGCCTTTACAAAGACAGCGTCTGGACTGAACCGGAAAATCTTCAATCCATGGACATACATCATAGCGCGGTGGCCGGATGCATTACGAGCGGAATAGGGTATTCACAATTGGAACAACTCCTTGCAGCGGTTGATATCCCAAACATCTCGCAGCGGACCTATCTGAGGTACGAGAACGATATAACGGTCCAGTTCATGAATGCCGCCCACGATGAAATGCGAGCTGCTGGAGAACTTGAGAAGGAATTAGCTCTCAAGCGAGGTGACGTCGTTGATGGCATCCCTCATATTCCCGTCGTAGCGGATGGTAGCTGGATGAAACGATCTTACCGAACCGGAAAGTACGACTCTTTGTCTGGAGTTGGAGCGATCGTCGGGTATCATACGCAGAAGGTCCTCTTCATCGGAGTGCGTAATAAATTTTGTGCCACGTGTGAGAGGGCGGCCCGTACTGGGAAGGAACCTACGGAGCACACGTGCTACAAAAATTGGGATCGAAACCGCAGTTCGACCAGCATGGAGAGTGACGCTATCGTCGACGGATTCACGTCCAGCATTGATACGCATGGACTTATCTACTCCACTTTGATCGCCGATGGAGACAGTAGCGTGTACAAGAAGATCTTGGACAGCAATCCGTACCCGAATATGATTGTTAAGAAGGTCGAATGCATCAATCATTTGTTGCGTAATCTGGCAACGAAAATAAAAGACACGCTGAAAAATAAAGGTCGCATAGGGAAATTGCGCCAAGTTGTAGAAGGTAGCGTACTCAGGCTGCGAACTGCCGTATCGAAGGCTGCAAAGTTCAGATCGACGGAAGACGGTCCCACAAGCCTGAAGGCCCGGAAGCTTTCTGGAGATATTTTGAATATCCCGAGCCACGTGTTTGGTGAGCATAAGAAGTGCGCTGAACTGGGCTACTTTTGCGATGGATCGTTGAAAGAAGGCGAAGAAAACCACGTTCCAGCTCTAAAGGCTTTCGGACTGTACGACAAGATACAGGAAGCCTTTTCTAGTCTACGTTGCTACTCTGACAGCATAATATTAGGCGTAAACAGCAATAGCGTGGAGAGGTACAATTCCATCATTTGCAAATACATCGGTGGTAAACGAATAAATTACGGGGCCAGAGGTTCGTATACCGGAAGATGTGCCGCGGCTGTCCTACAGTTCAATACGAATAAATCTTTGAGCGTATTGAGTGAAGCTGTCAATGAGGAACCAACAGCGACGTTGAGGCACATGGAAGAGCGGCACATTCGGAGGAATGAGAATAAAGCAGCAAGCAGAGACAGGTGTGCCGAGAAACGAAAAGCTGAAAAGAAAAACGACTCGAGTGCAACATCGCGAAAAGTTGGACGTTCGAACACAACCGAAGACTACGGACCTAATTGTCAACGTCCCGACTTATCGGCGGAAGAAAACGCAATAAAAACGCAGTATCACTACGATCAGCTGCTCGAATGGCAAGCGAACCGCGATGAAATTGAACGGACAACAAGGCAGCAAGGACAAAGCGAGCGTTGGCTGTCAATACGGAAAAAGATATTGACTGCATCGAATTTTGGACGAGTGTGTCGCATGCGAAGTGATACATCGTGTAAAAACACCGTCAAATCGCTGCTGTTTCCGACACCGTTGCGGCTTCCTGCTATTGAATATGGCCGGCAATGCGAAGAACAGGCGCGAAAACAATTGGCCACCGAGCGCAATATCAACATCACGGAGTGTGGCTTGTTCATCGATGAGGAGCTACCGTACATCGGCGCGTCGCCAGACGGTGTAATCGGCGACGATGGGATTGTGGAAATCAAGTGCCCGTTTTCCATAAAGAACTTCGCCCCGGAAGAAGCGATCGCACAAAAAAAAGGAAATGTGCATCGTATTTTTGACAGCCGAGGCGAGAACATGAACGAGAGTCACGAGTACTTCTACCAAGTGCAAGGTCAGCTGCACGTCACCCGTAGAAAGTACTGCATCTTTGCTGTTTGGACACCACGAGGTATGAAAAGTATAGTCGTTGAGAGCAACGCCGACTTCTGGTCTAAAAAAATGCAACCCTTGTTGACGAGATTCTATAAATGTTGTATGGTACCTGAGATCATTGACAGCCGCCTGCTAAGAAATATGGAGATCAGAGAACCACAGTAAATTTTAGACGCTCGTCAGGAAAAAGAAAACAGGGCTGCGAGTAAGGCAAAGGACCAAGCCAAATAAATAATATTTCAGTTTTGTTTCCTCGTACCACGTTTCTGATGAATGTACAAATCACAGTTACTCACAGTTGTCCGTAATTTCAATCGAGAGATAGGGTTATATCGTTCTAGCGGGCAGTCGTGTGACAGATAAAAATTCTTCGTGACGAATCTCCTGTGACGTAATTTGTGTTGTACATTTATCGTGGTGCAGGTAATCGTTAGAATACAAAATTCCATACTAGTATAATTTTGAGTTTTTCATACAATCAAGCTTTCGAATATATCTATCATATGTATTTAGTTGTGAGGTATTTAAAATATTTCAGCCGCCTATGTTGCTGAATTTGTAGTACTGTGCGTGATATTCGTTTGTGAAATATTGGAGGTGATCAGAATATTATTTAAATTAGAACCATTTTATGTTATTTAAGTACATAGCCATTACACATTCCTGTGAGCATGCCGCGACGCGTTACAAGAATTCCAGGAAATGATTACATGAATAATGGCATAAAGACATTAGAATCTCTAAACATCCTGATGGGAAATATGTTTATCGAGCCTGTCATACGACTGTCAGCTAGAACGACACCCGCTCTCGATTGAAATTACGACCTACGGAGATTCAGATCGATTACTGGCGCATTAGCGGTTTGCCGGTAATCTCTTGTGAATGTTCAAATGATTTGTTATACATTTTTTAAGATATTCAGTAACCAAATTGTATACGTGTTGCAAATTTTTTTTTCTCTGTTTTACTGATATATAATCATTTTGATTTTTCGTTAGGAGTGTGCAGAACAAGAATTTTATCGGAGCCTAGATTCGAATGCTCGGAGGGTTCAATTATTATAATCGTACGGTAATTTTTTTTTCCGATAATTGGTGAAATTTACACGTGTTGACATATACCCTAAGTACGATGCAAATATGCGAGAAATTTCAAATCTTGAGGAAAATAAATAATACGACTGTTATTATTTCATCATATAAACCATAAAACGTCAGTTGGGACGAAATTTAGGTTCTTGAGTCCGAAATATCATCCTGACAAAAAATGACCGCGTATTTTCCAAAACAATGAAAGCTTTTTCGAAGTGATATATGAGCATAAAAAGTCAAAACCTATTTCTACGATTTTTTTTCCGGAAGCGCCGAGTCATTTAATTTTGTTGCAAAATGAGCGCGCAGCAAACTTGAAGAATCAATATCTCATCTCCGGTTCTATTTGACGTAGAAAAATGATTCACAGCACATTCGCGAGCAGAGAGGATAAGCTTTCGTAGAAAACTTTGGTTTATCCGGAAACATTGAACATTGTAATTGTTATTAACGAACGAATTGTTTAATGGTACCATTTTTTGGCGAGGCTTCTACCATTTTATACATTCTGTAAAAAATCTTTCCGATTACAAATAATCCGTCGGGTTTGACGAGGAATTTCCCATTCATATTCATTCCGAATGACCATACGTTAGATATCTGCTATCGGTAGTAAAATATTGAACACGGTGAAATTTAGAGTGATTCGTAAAAAATGAATATCTTAATTTCAAAAGAATTATCTCAACTTTTCGGATTATTCAAGACCATGCAAATTTTTAATCACATTATTCCATTTCATCAGATTCGACCATTCGCTTTTAACATTTTTGGGTATAGTGAGATGTCGCCGACACATGGTTGTAAGAGAACAGAAGAGGACCCATGTATTTGTATGTGTCTTTATATGATAAGGAGGGGAGGGCACGAATTCTCTGCCAAAGTATATTTTTATCGACAAGTACTCATCATGTTATGGATTTTGCATTGAAAAAGCGAAACAACCACATGAACACGCTTATATTTTACAGGATAATTCGTCGTAACCGTTGGACGGACGCAATGTCACATGCCGCGAGGATATCTTCATGGAGTGGTGAACTATGTTCAAATTACATTACTTCGCAAAGGATGTTATAAACTCCCATCAACCGGGAGAAGGAACTGTTTCGCACAACCCGCAGCTTCATAGTACCTCGAATCTCAGATACTGTTTGCTTGCATTTAATATTTCAGAGGGTATAAAAATAATCCTCAACGTCGATGTCAACAATTGTTTCATATATCCATAGTAACATGAATAAAGTGTTACAATATTATATATAATCATTTTTTGAAACCCTTTTCACTAGTAAAATAGCTTCGAACATAAAATTATTTCATTATTGTCAGTAGAGTTGTGTGTAACAAGCGATGTACAATTTCAGAATGATTCCGATACAGTAATACCCCGAAGTTACGCTATGGGTCGTTCCGGCATTGACGGCGTAAGTCGAAAAAAACGTAAGTCGGGGTGCACGTTTTATACGACTCTATAATGTACATATATATATATGTATAAATACTCACCAGAGATAATCATGTATGTACCTCATAGAAAACCTCTGAAGAAGAATGAGAAATACTCTTTATTTTGGAAATATAAAATGTCGAGCACAGTCGTCTGCCGACACAAAGTTTTTTTTTCTCGCGCACAGTCACTATCCGTAGACTGAGCGAATAATCGAATACAATGTAATGCACGGACGGAAAATAAACATGACCATTCAAGTTTGCCGACAAGGAGTAGCGGAGTTGGGCGGGGGGGGAGGGGGGCGACCGATGGCGTAACTTCATAAAACGAAACCACAACGATTCGTACCCGTTTTGTTTCAATCGTATTTTTCGAACATATTTCCAAATATTTACGAATGGTGAATGGTGATATTTATGAAATCATTTTGAAAATACTTCGTGCTGTGTAAAATTAATATTGCGCGATACGTTTTAATGTACTCGTATATGGGACATTCTTTTACAACCAAACACCTTTGTGACCGACACATTTTTGATTCAGCTGAAATTTTTTTCGACGAGTTCTATACCGAAAAAATACGGATACGTATTCGAGGATTTTTTATTTCACATATTTCGTAAAATAGAGGGGATCGAAAATTTGATAATTTGGTATTTTTTGGCTTGGAGGACTCACTTTCAAAAATTCATAACGCCAATTCTATTTGAGCTGGAAAGTTCGTTTTTTTCATCTCAAAGCTAATGAAATGAATTTTATTACAACAATTGTTTCATTAACGATTATTCCGAAATTTATACTGTTATAAACAATTAATATGTTTTAATCGATCTTTAACAATTGCCCCAACCTCGTAGCGAGTTCTTAGCACAACCATCGTATTCTACGTCAAATTTTTTATCCATAACATATTTTGAATTGATGGAGAATACGATGGTCGTGCTGAGAACTCGCTACGAGGTGAAGGCAATTGCTAAAAATCGATTTAAACATATTAATTATTTATAACAATATAAATTTCGGTTAATCGTAAATGAAACAATTGTTGCATTAAAATTCATTTTATTAGCTTTGGGTTGAAAAAACGAACTTTTCAGCTCAAACAGAACCGGCGTTATGAATTTTTGAAAATGAGTTCTCCGTGCCAGAAAACACCAAATTATCAAATTTTCGATCCCCTCTATGTTACGAAATATGTAAAATAAAAAAATCCTCGAATACGTATCCGTATTTTTTCTATATAGAACCCGTGAAAAAATTTTAAGCTACATCAAAATTGTGTCGGTCGATTTTTATCTAAATCTCTCCGATTCGTCAAAGAATGTCCCATATTCAAGGGTGTTTCACGGAACAATAAATTGAATTTGCTATATTCACCGTAAAACCATCAAAATAATCAGTTCGGTCGTGATGCAATCGTTACACACATGACGTCATTATTTGCATGCAAAATTCGGGTCAATCCTGTTGGTATGGTTACCGACTCAGATTCAGGCCTCTTACCGACCGCGTTTTGTCTAATATTGTGTTGCGCTACTCCCCGGTGGAGAGTACCACCTTCGAATGGTTTAGAACCGAGGAAACTTACGCAGAGGGCGCTTCGATCGATTACAACTTTTAGATCCAGGTCAGCGGCACCTTAAGGCGGAGCAAGATGGGCGCAGCTCCTTGGACCGTTGAGATCCTATTGCGCGGACCGATGTTGATCCGTGAATATGGAGCCCTGGTCACATATCTTCTTCAGGCTCTCAGTCGGTTACCGTTTTTCTTCAAACGGCGTAGGGTTGTTGGCTTGTTCTTTTACGGATCTTTCAAAATAGAATTAAATTATTTCTCATTAATTAACAAACTTTTCAAAGAGCTTACATTCGTTGTCATCAAGGCGGAGCAAGATGCGGGCGCAGCTCCTTGGACCGTTGAGATCCTGTTGTGCGGACCGATGTTGAGATCTTCTTGCTCATAAGTCGTTGATACACTTCTTTTTCGTCTGTCGTTTCATCTACTCGTTGTCTCTTACTGTCCAGTTCAATTCCTTCTGTGCTTACTTTTCTTTTTTTCATCAATCTAAGCTTCTGTTCGTTGGTTGAAAATTGGTGTTCCTTCTCCATTGATATCGATCTATCTCCTTGACTTGCTGAATTATTTTTGCTACCGCTCTGCCTGTTATTCTCCAAAATCACCTTCTTTATATAATTTTTTTCTCTATATTTGTGTTGCTGTTCACTCCGCAAAACACCTCTTTCTCTTGTGGTCAACATAGATCCTGGTCATCCTCTTGCCTGGTTATAGGAATATTTGTGTATTATTATTCTATGGCTTATTTGGTTATATGCACTTACAATTTTATTTTCCTTTTTCTTTTGTGATACCTCCGACCATCCACCGTCTCCATCGCCTTGTCTGCTGGTTGAAACTCCTCCCTTCTGTTCGTTGGTTGAAAAGCCAGTATGATATTTTTTGTTCGCTTCCTTATATTTTCGCTGCTGTTCTCGTCGTGTAATTTTTCACTCTTCTCTATCCATCACATTGGTCGGTCGTCCTCTTGATTTATTTTCCAAATCAATAATCACAATCGATTCTTCTAATTCTTCGACACCCTTCGTTGAATTATTTTTACTACCACTCTGCCGGTTATTCTCCAAAATCACCTTCTTTATATTATTTTTTTCTCTATATTTGCGTTGCTGTTCACTCCGCAAAAAACCTCTTTCTCTTGTGATTAACATCGATCCTGGTCGTCCTCTTGCCTGGTTATACCAATATTTGTTGAATATTATTCTACGGCTTATTTGGTTCTTCGCACTTACAATTTTATTTTCCTCTTTCTTTTGTGATACTTCCGACCATCCACCATCTTCATCGCCTTGTCTGCTGCTTGAAACTCCTCCTTTCTCCATTGTCATCGTAAATCCTGGCTGTCCTTTTGACTGTTTGGTGATATATTTAGATCTACTATCGTTTGCTTGTTACTTTTGATACTTATTACTCACTATCTGAATTTTATTTTGGTTCTGCAAGACATTAAAGTGCCCACTGTCTCCGTTGCCGGTGAAGAGTAGCGAGAATTGTGTTTCATTTTGTGATCCGATTCGGTGTGGATGAATTTGTTCTTCGCGATACACGATTGAACATATCTTAACAATGTCCGCAGCTGCAGCTAATTCTGCTTTTCCCGCGTAAATTCCATTGTTATTCATATGTGATTTGTAATCACCAGGTAACCTAATCACAGCACCGTTTGACTTATTACCTGTAATAAAACTGGCAAATGTAGACCAATTATCCACTATATTTGAAACGATACTCAGTTTCACCTCTGCGTGTCGATCTTGAGTGCCGTATACACAATACGCCAGCGCGCGAAAAAGACAATTCCAGTCGGGAATCATCTTGATAATTTTCGTTTGCATGTTCATATTTTGCGCGTCAGAAACAGATACCTATAAAGATATTTGTCAAAGACTGTCATAAACAGCCGATGACAGCCGTCAAAGGAATTTTTGTTTACTAGGTGCTTTTTGTTTTGTTTTCGGCATCTCACCCCACCGTCAACTTCATGCGTATACTATTGTTATTAGAATCTTTTTATACATGTTCATTTGTTTGAAACTTTTTTATTAGATAGAGTGACTTCAATACAAGCTTATCACATAAAGTATGTTACAAAATAATAATAATAATAAGAATGATGATGATGATGATGATGGTGATGATGATGACGATGATGGTGAAGGTGACGGTGACGGTGACGGTGACGGTGACGATGACGACGACGACGACGACGACAACGATGACGTCATCACTTCCGCCATCTTGTAGGCTGTTCAGCAATGTTGCAGGTCTGTAAGCTATCTTGCGGGTCAGTCCGCCATCTTGTAGGTTAGTTGGCCATCTCGCAGGTTGGGTTAGGATGGGTTGGGTCAGGTTAGCGTAGGCTGGTAACACACCGACACTCGGTCGGTCACACATCGACTACAGGCGAGGCCCATCCTGCAGCTGCCGCTGAGGTTGGTAAAACAGATTGACACAGAACCCTCCTCATATACCACATATGAGCCATAATGTACTACAGTAAGAATTACACTGATTACGAACAAAGCCCACATAAATCGTAAAACGCGACAATGTCGAGCACGTGGAGCCGTAAGCGTTGCATGTTCGTTGCTTAGCGACGCTCGGTTGGTGTCGGATGCACCCGGAAATTTTCGGCGACGAATTTGTTATTCTCACTGGCAATCTTTGTAGTACAAGTCGTCGACTTTCATTATGTTTTGATGCAGTCAGTCCAAGATGTATAACATCTACTCTATTTTTCTGTGCGGGATGGGAATTTTTCCAGTATTTTGAGGGGCAACGTCTTAATTCGCTAGTTCATTATTTCTGTTTCTTTGGGATCATTTGATAATACAAATACCTCTTTATACTACACTTATTTGTACTATTCGCAGATTACAATCATTGACACCAGTTCGGTACTTATTGTTCTGGTCAACTAGTAAAATGTAGAATTGAAATATTAGCTTTTACTATCACTGTGAGAAATATTGCAAAAAATGTCGATATGTCCTCAAAATGCCAGTAATTATAGGACTTTATGCAACAATTTGTCTCTCCGTATAGTTTACGCCGATTTTGAATGTATATTAAACCCGGTGCCAGTAGATGAATTCAAAATGCACACGTTGCGTCGCAAAACGCACGAATTTTGAAAGCACATCACGCACAGTATAGCATACTACGTACGTTGCTTGTACGATGAGACTTTATCTGAGCTTCACGATGAACGCAGCGCTAATTGTATAGATTGGTTCATGTGGCAGCCTTAAGATTTACCAGTTCAAGAGAGTCGCGCATCAAAAATATAATTCCACTGGAGTTTCTTACCCAAGTGCAACGCAATCGCCACATGCGTACGAAAAATTACTATATTTACGTAAAGCCATTTACCCCTCAGGAGGAAAAGTGCCACAATCACTGTCGTTTCACAGGTAAATATCGCAGCCGTGCTTATAATCGGTGTAATTTAAATTTAAGACAGACGCATAAAATGCAATAGTTTTTCACAATTTTTCTGCTTACGTTTCACACTTTTTAATAAAATTGCTCCCGATGAAATTACATTGCTGCCCATAAATAAAAAAAAAAATATATGTTTAAGTTATAAGCGTGACTCTTATAACTTAAAAGGGTTGCGGAAATAATAATTCCTGAGTCTCAACGACTTGGGTTGATGTAGAAACGATACTAGAACATTATATTAACACCAATCACAAATAATTACATAAATAATAACAAAAATAATTATAACACTTATAGTCACCTAAATCAACAACAATGTCGGTTTTGACGATCGGGATTATAGGCTTAGTTGACAATGAAAAGAATAAATTTACAATATATTTTACTGAGTATCCACTATAACACTAGTGGATGTCTCGAGCGCCTGTCAATCACTCCCCTCTCTCCCGAGGCGATGATTCCGCGATGGTCACTCTTGGTTATCCTTTCCGTAACCCGTTCAGCGTGTTTGTTGTTTTTCAGAGATAAGTTTGGGTAAACAGGCCACAAACTTACATCCCCCCTTCCCGGAGAGGATTGGTTAGGACTCTGGGACGGGTTGTGAATATGGGACCATTTTGCTTTTGTGAAAAATATTTACATCTTTTTTTCTTGTACCGATATCAATTTCATAAATGGATTTAGATATTTTTTTTGTAATTTTGAATGGTCCAGTTCGGACGGGATCTAATTTTTTTCTATTTAATTTATTCCCATTTTGTATATACACTAAGTCATTTTCGTTATATTCTATTGCATTTGTGTGAGTGTCGTAGTATAATTTATTCCTGTTATGCGATTTTATGGAATTTTCTAATGCTTTTGCTCTATTGACATCTAAATTTTCTTTTGTGTTTTCATTTAATTCCTTTGGAATTATTGACCTGTCCATTCCCGAGAGCAAATAGTTTGGTGAAAAACCTGTAGAGCTATGTACTGTATTGTTATATTCACTTAAGCATTGTTCGGCAATTGTTGTCCATGATTTATTTTGGTTTTCGTAAAGTTTACAGCGAATTCTGTTCACTAATGTTTGATTTGTACGCTCGTTTTGTCCATTGGAAAACGGACAATCTACCGCTGTGAAAATCAGTGTTATATTTTTTTCTTTCAAATATTTCTTGAATTCTTTGGAATTTATCCCAGGATATTGGTCTGTCAGAACTGTTTGAATTTTACCTCTCTTTTCTATTATTTGGACTAGGTTTATAAAATCTTTTGCTATTTGTGTTTTTGAAGTGGAGATAAATGCATATCGAGTTAATTGATCTACCATTAAGTGCATGTACTTTTTTTGAGATTTATTTCCCGTGAAACCGCCTATTGTATCTAATGAAACTATTTCTAACGGCTTGGACGCAGGACCCAACTGCGACAATGGCGCCTTAAAGTTTCCAAATCTTGTTTTATTTTTGATACAAGTTTCGCATGATCTGCAGATCATTTTAATATGTTTGTGCATATTTTTAAAATAAAATATTGGTGTAATCGTAAGTGTCATCTGTTTAGTTCCAATGTGACCTTGTGACCTATGTAAGTTTTCAAGGGCTGCAATACCATATTCTTCTGTTAACCAGATCTTTTTCCTTCTGTTCAAGGTTTTGTATATAATATCATTTTCTTTACTACAGTGTTTGTCCCACTTTAATTCTTTTTGGTTCTGTAAGATGTTTTGCATAGTTATGAAGTTGACGATTTGTATTTTAGAACCTTCATCATTTTTGTTTTCTGATAGAACCGGGTTTCTTGATAAGCAATCAGCCTCTGAATTATTTATGCCGGGATTATATTCGATATCAATTGTAAATTGTGAAATGTAATTTAATATGTGTAAAAGTTCTGTATCTTTGCAATTTTTTATGTTGAAATTACGTAAAGGTTCATGATCTGTGAATATTTTAAATTTTTGTCCTATTAAGTGATATTGCCAATATAGAATCGCCTCTTTGATTGCTAAACATTCAATAAATATAGCTCTTTTTATTTTTTTGAGATTCTGACAACTTTCGCGAAAAATAGAAGACCGGTTTAAGTGTGTTATCTCCTTGAGGTTGTTTTAGTATTGCACCCACGCCTTCTAAACTAGCATCAGTATATATGAAAATTGGTTTAGTGGGGTCGAATATTGCTAGAATTGGTGCTTCACATAAACAACCCTTAACCTTATCAAAACTGTTTTGACATCTAGCGGACCAATCGAACTGCACATTTTTTCGCAAGAGATTGTGCAATGGATCCAAGATAATTGAGGATCTAGGAATATATTTCAGATAAAAATTTACTTTCCCCAGGAATTGTCTAACTTGTTTTTTTGTTTTCGGAATCGGAAAGTTTTTGATCGCTATTAAATTGTCATTAATCGGTTTTACACTATTGTTTGATATTGTGTGTCCTAGATACGTAACTTCTTTTTTAGCAAAACTGCATTTATTCGTGTTTAATTTCAAGCCTTGCTCATGTAAAACTTCCAATGTTTGTTTAATATGTTGTACGTGTTCGTCGTAATTTTTCGAAAATATCAGAATATCATCGATATAATTAATTGCAAAGGTGTCTAAATTGTTGTTTCTAATTATGGTTGAAAGTATTCGTTGGAATATTGCTGGAGCCGATTGTAAACCAAAAGGAAGACACGCCCATTGCCAGTGACCGTGGTGTGTGACGAAAGCCGTTTTATATTTATCTTTCGCACGTAATGGTATTGACCAGAATGCTGAGTTGATATCTAACTTCGAGAAGTAAACACACCTCCCAACACGAGCAATCAGATCATCAATTCTAGGAAAGGGGTAACCTTCTGGTACTATGAGTTTATTTAGTTCGCGATAATCAATACATAGTCGCGATTTTTTGTCTTCATCTTTCTTGTGTACTAAGGTCACTGGTGAGGCATATGGACTATACGACTCCTCGATCAATCCTAATTCCAATAATTTCTTTATTTGAAATTCTATTTCTAATTTATCGGGAATAGAGCACTTATATGGTTTTCTCGATATGTACTTATTTTCCGTTAATTTTATTCTTGCTTCGAAGTTTCTGACTGTACCTATATCGAACTTTTCCTTGGCGAAGACTGAATCGTATTTATTTAACACACCATTCAGACTATCTTCGTTATTGTTCGAAGCATAGTTTATTTTAACGCAATCAAAACTTTGGTTCGAACTTATATTTTGAGAAATTTCAAGTTTTTCGTTTTGACGCAATCGGAATGATTTTATACAATCCAAGCCAAGCAACAGATCTTCTTCAAATAAATCATTTTTCATTATTAGAAATGGCGCTACTTTTTCTATTTCAAATATCTTTAATTTCAAAAATACCCTTCCATTCGTACTTGCTACGCCGCCCATTGTTCTTATTGTTGAGCCCCCACTCATAGGAATATTCATTTTATTAATTTTTTTGTAAAATGTATAATTAATCAAGGACACATTGGCTCCTGAATCGTAAAGAGCAACTGCCTTTTCATTACAATTTACGGTAACATGTAGTCTTATAAGTGGGAGGCTATCTAGTTTTTTGATTCGGCAGATTTGATAATCGCTGCTCTTGCATTTCTGCAAATTTCCTCTGGATGGAATCTATTTTTATAACCGGCTTTCTCGCAAATACGACATGGATCGAACTTTCGATTTTGCTTATTTATTTCTATACGTGAGCTGTTATTGTTTGATGTTGGTTGAAGTTGACACAGACTAGACATTAAATTTTCTATTGTTTTCAATTCACGTTTATGAAGGTGTGATCGAACAAATTTTGGCAGGGCAATAACGATAAAATTTATTTGTGAACTGACGCCTAATTCTGGATCTGCATCTATTAATAGGTTTCTCTTTTTTAATGCAAAATCTAAATATGGTCCACTTATCCAACGAAAAGAGTAAGCGTATTCGACCTCTGACCACGATTTTTCCCCGAATGTTTCCAGAAAGGAACTTTCCCAAAAGCTCCAAGGTTTCGTCATACCATAAGTTTTAAAAATTGATGTAAACCAGTCTACGGCTGGTCCTTCTAAAACTAGTTTCAGAACCTCGGGGAATTGATTTTCTTCCACTTTAAATCTTTCACATTCAAGAACAAATAAAGTGAGCCATGATTTAGCGTTCTGATTTTTGTTTGAAAATTTTTCTAATAAAATGCCCTTCGAAATCAATTGGATCGGGGTTTCACGTGCCGGAACTGATAAACTGGATGAGTTTGGAGTGGGTTGGAGTGGGTTGGGGGGTTTCTATTTCCTCCAGGTAATAATCGTTGAACACTACATTACCCTCTTCATCGAAGTATAACCTTTGCAGATGCGCATCCAGTGAGACGATAGCTTTTCTCTGCTTCCCTCTTTTATCCAGACTCTTGATAATTCCTTTGACCACTGGTAATTTGGCCAGCTCAGCATGATTTGAAATCGGTTGATCTTTTTGTTCAAAAGAAAAAATTTGTTCCTGTTCCAATACTTGGATGGATTTAACCTTGATGACGGTCGTCTTGGCATCCCAGGCTTCTGCGGCGAACTGGAATTTGACCTTGACCTTCTCCATTTTGTTGTTGATTTTTAAGTTATAAGCGTGACTCTTATAACTTAAAAGGGTTGCGGAAATAATAATTCCTGAGTCTCAACGACTTGGGTTGATGTAGAAACGATACTAGAACATTATATTAACACCAATCACAAATAATTACATAAATAATAACAAAAATAATTATAACACTTATAGTCACCTAAATCAACAACAATGTCGGTTTTGACGATCGGGATTATAGGCTTAGTTGACAATGAAAAGAATAAATTTACAATATATTTTACTGAGTATCCACTATAACACTAGTGGATGTCTCGAGCGCCTGTCAATCACTCCCCTCTCTCCCGAGGCGATGATTCCGCGATGGTCACTCTTGGTTATCCTTTCCGTAACCCGTTCAGCGTGTTTGTTGTTTTTCAGAGATAAGTTTGGGTAAACAGGCCACAAACTTACATATGTACTTCAGGAAGCAAGTCAATGGAACGATGATGTGCTTGAGATTTATTATTTTCTTTTTTATTCGCTTTGATTTATAGCCAGCAGTATCAATAAATTTTCTTCATATTTAAACGATGCAAATAAGCACGTAATGCTGGAATTTCATACTAATCCTTCACAGTTTAGGTTAATGAGCCGCAAAGGCGCTTCTCATCATGAATATGTTGACTGTTGTAGTAAAATCAATATAACACGATTACGGCCGAAAATGCATTTCTACTCGCACCTCTGTGATTCAAATATTACAGGCACCGATTATGAGCATGCTAGAAGTGTTTCGGGGGAATTTCATTGAGAATCATCAGGGGAGTGTTCTGATTTACATTTAAACACGGATGTCCTTTTGCTTTCCGATATTTACAAAATTGCAGGGCTAGCTACTTTAAAACGTATGATTTAGATCGGTTGCACTACTACATAGCGCCGGGGCTCGCTTTTGACACGATACTTGAACACACGAAAGTAAATTTAGAAGTTTTAGATGACCATAAAAATCATTTCATTGAAAGAATTGTTCGTGGTGGCGAAGCACAATGCTTTGATCAACACGCTTTAGCCAATAACAGATTTGTGGGGGAAGACTTTATCCAAGTAACGTGGAATCATATCTCACGCATTCCGACGTGAACAATATACATGGTGCGGACTATGAGTGCACATTCACGGATAAGTTCATTCGAGTAGAAGCATAATTCCATCGACATAACTCACTGGGACGCTTCACCGATCGGTTACATGCTGGAGGCTGATTTGGGCTATTCTGTAGAGCTCTATGAGGATCATGAAAATTTGCCCTTTTGTCCGGAATATTTCACACATCCAGGTGATAAAAGCAAGAAACTCACCACCACCCTTTATTCGAAACAAAATATATATTACACTATAGAAATTTGAAGCAATGTTAAAGCTTAGAATTAAATTTAACGAAAGTCCATCGAGTTTTAAAGTTCACGTAATCTCCAGGATACAGCCTTACATCACTCTCAACACCGGCATGCGCAAACAGTCCAAAATTGAGTTCAAGAAATACTTCTATAATTTCATGAATAACGCTGTGTTTGGTAAGAGTATGGAGAATGTGCAAAATTACAAAGATGTCAACTCGATCTCAAAATGGGAGGGTAGGGTGGTACGAGAACGCTTATTCCTCAGGCAAAGTTTCACAGCCGTGCCATATTTGACACAGATATGGTTATTATAGAAATAAATGGTATCGAACTTTACTCCAGTATTACAAAATTATTCTGCACGATTTTCATTATAATTCTGTTAAATTTAACTTGATGAACAGACAGGCCAAATTGACGTACACCGATACCGACAGCCTTATTCATCAATTTGATGTACCTAATATCTATGATATCGTAAAACGTGATGTTGACACAATGTTTGACACTTATGACTACTCTCCCAACAATGTGTACGGTGTTTCGCTCAAACACAAGAAACGTCTGGGCCTGATAAAGGATGAAAACAACGGAAAAATGATGACGAAGTTCATCGGGTTACGAGCGAAACTGTACACATTCACCACCATTAGTGGTGATGGAAAAATACACGTCAATCGCATCAAAGTGAGCAAACGAACCAAGGGTGTAAAAAGTGCAACGTTGAACACCATCACGTTTAAGGATCATAAACGCTATCTGTTTGCTTACAAAGAGTTTACCCGAACACAATATTTAATACGTTCCAAAAAACACCAAGTTAGCACTAACGTACAGAATAATTTGGCTCTGAGTTGGCAAGATGACAAGCGGCAATTGGTACCTGGGCAAACCGACACAGTGCCTTGAGATTTTGTCGCTGCCCACATAAACTTACTAGTCATAGGATGAGCTGTATACAGGGTGTCCCTAAATTGCCTCCCACGGACTAGCCAGCATAATACCTCGTTAAAATCCAACCGAGAATTTCTTTTCCGGAAGATCGTCCGACGCATAGTTTTTGAATTATAAGCGATAGCGCTAGGCCAATCAGAGTGCACCATTTCATCTAGATTTGCCGCCACGGATATTGCTGTTTTGTTCGTCTGGGTGAATTATTATTATTTGTTTACGAATTAAATATCGGCACCTCCCCTCTTTCGCTGCTGTACCCCTTATGCTTGAGGATGCGCTTCTGTTTACACACACAAGTGTGCGCCCATGGATGTGCGGCCGGCAGCGTATGCCGCGGCAACAATACCGAGGTCAGCGCTCGAGAAGGGGTACAACAGGGAGAGAGGGGAGGTGCCGATATTTAATTCGTAAACGAATAATAATAATTCACCCAGACGAACAAAACAGCAATATCCGTGGCGGCAAATCTAGGTGAAATGGTGCACTCTGATTGGCCTAGCGCTATCGCTTATAATTCAAAAACTACCCGTCGGACGAGCTTCCGGAAAAAAAATTCTCGGTTGGATTTTAACGAGGTATCATGCTGGCTAGTCCGTGGGAGGCAATTTAGGGACACCCTGTATATCATGTCCCACACTTTATAGCCATCTTGGTTTATTATTATACCGGGACAATCTCTTCAAACTATACATACAATGCGCATGCGCGAGTTTTATCGGCTGCTCGGGCAGGCTGGCCACTCCGAGTTTCAGCTGTCAACCTCTGTTTCTGGCGGTGATGTAGTTCCTACGAATTTTTGAAATTAGAATCTCAAACAGTCGAGGTAGTGACTCGAAAAGTTGATGCTAATGCTTTTTGAAAATTGGCTTTATTCGACTGAAATGAGAAATCTGTTTAAATGTTGGGTGCTTGAAAGAAATGCAGCAGGTAGGTGGGAACATTTTATTTGATCACTTTTATGATTTCGTACATTGAAAATAACAATGAAATTTTTTTCTGTCAACAGGTGATACGGTAAAAAAATTACATCTCTAATATTTACTGTTATCTGCCTATTCAATTTATCACACGTACCAAGATCATCGCCACTTCCAAGCAACTAAGCAACTTTCTCACTCTCTTGTGATTTCAGGCGGTAATATTGAATTTTATCACTTTTGAAAATAGGACATTAAACGGAGCGTTCAAAAAATTTAAATATCACACTATTTGTAACAGAACTGTGAATCTTTTTTTCTCGAAAATAGATCAACAAAATTTACAAATAGTCGGTAGTCAATGTTTTTTTTCCGAGCGATAAATTATTGCTACTACTATTAAAAATTTTCCAATGATTATCAAAGTTCATTTCGCAAATTTTCAATGATGTTCGAATAAATAAATGAAGGGAACCTAAAACTCAAATTGAAAATTCAAGTAATATTAGATTTATTAGAATGATTTCTGTATTTCGTGTTAGTGCGGTTCGAAAAAAAGAAAATTTAATCGGAAGCGTAGAACTCAAGATCGTAGATCACATCCTGTGACACGAGTTGAAAATCAACTTTCTCAAAATGCGCCTCAACGTCACAATTACCTTCAAGGACGATCATGTTTTAGAGAAATGTCAGAACATGATTACGAGGACATTTACTTGTCGGATTCAAGATTGTCTCCCTTGTTCCATCAAAATAAATGAATATCTAATTTTCAACGAAGTTGATGTTGATTTTTTTCCAAATAATGTCATCCAATACTATATCTTGTTCATAGTTCTCCGAACATCACCTTGTAACAAGCACATTTGGAAAGAGTCTCTTTGGTGCAGGAACCATTACAAAATTCTTGGTTTTCAATTCGTGCTATTGAATAACTTTTGCGTTTCAGGTTCCATTTCCAATCTCAAAATGAGATTTTTTTTGCTCCAGACAATGCTAACGTGAAATGCAGAAATAATTGCGGTAAATGGGGATTCACAAGCTTTCAGTCTTAGCGTAGGACCCTATAAAAAGTGTAAAATTGAATTTGGTTTTAAGTTATCGTGCAACTAGCTAGCCAGATGACACCGTCAACTAAGATTGAATTTAAAGACATTTTTAACTGAAATTATTTCACAATTCTAGATTTAGATTGATTCAGTTTGCCTAGCAAAATTTAACCCTACAATCTAATTGAGGACATGAAAAACTATTTATCTGAATTCAATGCCAAAGAGAGTAAAGGTAAGCTTCAAAATAAGATACCAAATTAAGTGGTATAAAGTTTGAAAAACAGTGCTGGTCAATAATAATGCTTGAATTACAATGGTGGACAGAATGATTCCTCGGTAGAATGAATTGACGGCAACGGTTGAGTAACAAATTTATCCCCATTGGCTCGATCAACGTAAAATGATGGGATATTCAGCCATTATGATCTATAGTATATGCCGCTCTTCAATTTTGCCTCAACTGATGTTCAGAAGGTGGCGATGGCCTGATAAAATTCACTCTGGCACCTGATGTCTGACGGAACATCCAGGTTCGATGGTTATAATGATTGCACCGCTCGAGAAACCAGGATCTTTGCCACCTAAACGTTTTGACCATCAGGTGAGGCATAATTGTCCTCGTGTTAATCAAAGTTTAAGCTTCGAGCCTGCTGAAAAAAAAAATGAATTTTATCATTGAATCCATGTTAAAATATTGTAATTGTCAAAGATCACGTAATTACAAATTTACCTACATGCTTCCATGCCTGACAAATTTAGTCCCGCTTTGACAATGAATTATTTCGTACCTGAAAATATTAGAAGCTATTATTATCAGACTGGATCTTTTGGTATTTTTAGATGCAACTAATTTCCAATAAAATGCACAAAACATAAATCATTAATGAGACGCATTTTTAATTTTATGTAAATAAAGAATCTGTTCACAATAAACGTTGCTTTTACTTACCTACCTCTGTTTGTCCAGACTTCCACTTGTTAATGACATTTCACATTGAATTTTAGATTTTTTTCTTTCAATAAATAACATCCAATTTCTGTATCATTTGATATTTGCGTCGGTTGAATATCTTCCGATATTGACCACGGTATTGCTGAACGATACTATTTTTCTGTGACAATTCACGCTACGTAAAAATAAACAGCAACATAACCTCAATCCGCGGTTTTATGCGCGAGAGATCTACAGCTCTTGAGTCTTGTCTCATTTTGTGTACGTTGGCCCCCTGCTCAGCAGACGAAAACATTGCCGCGGGGCGATTTCGCCGACCAATGAGATTGAATTATTTGGCGCATGCGCATTGTATGTATAGTTTCAAGAGATTGTCCCGATATGGAAAAATATCTGCCCAGCGGTTCATAATCAATTACCCCCTCCACCTTCTCCCGGTGGGGGGGGGGGTTAAAATGACATTTGATTCATTAGATTTTTCATCTCAAAACTCGATTCACCGACCCTTGTGAAAAAAAATTATGGTAATTAATTACCAAAAGAGCTTCCATGTCAATTAATTAAGGCGCATGGACGAACTCCGAAGGTTCCGAACAAGATTCATACAAGTGAGGAATCGTTATATTTTAAAAGCTAATCGACGTAACACAACCTTTACATTATTTCGTTAATTCAGATGTAAATCACCTCCACGAATTATGTCGTATTTGTCTGAATGGTGCACCACGTCGAAAATGACGATTTTTGCACTTTTGGCCATTCTTATACTATTTTTGACCATGGCTTGAGAGAAAGTTGTTTCAATAGCTACAAAATGTCGAGACTTGCCTGATAAATATTTTTCCGACCTAAGATCATTTCTGAATGGATACAGAGGCATTTTGCTCCGATTAAACCAGGGATACCCTTTTGGAAAGTAGTTTTTCTCAGTGACGCATCCGAATGTTATCTAAATAAATAAACTCCCCAAATTTGCTTAGAAAGAGCTTTGTAAAATTAAATAAATCGAACCAAAGTAAAATAGCATCAACATAATCGGAACTTGGTTGCACGTATACAGGGGTAGGTCACCCCGTATATAACGTTAAATCGAAAAACGCAAGAACACTCATCCCCCTACATTTTTCTGTTCTTTGAGATGCAATGAATTGCGTTAAAATATGAGCAATAGTTTTCTAGTTATAAATAATTTGTAATTTCCAATTCCTATAATTTTTTATCATTCAACCCCGTCATAATCGGATGAGATAAATTTTTTATTATTTACGATCAAAATTATCCTCCAGTTAGTTTCATTAAAATATGTCGACTAAAAATATGAGAAACTGCGAAACTACTGCTGTGATGTCCAACTTTCGGGGTCGATTGCACCCCCTTAAACCGTTTCTACGTCGATAAAAGATAAGTACCAGTCGCTCAGATTTCGATGAGAAATAGCATATTCCGAAATGAGCAAAATCGGGTGGTTGGCGGGGGCACCTTGGGACCTTTCCTTGCAAGCATCAAATCAATATTGTATTTCAATTGTGCGACAGCTAATACAATACGAATGAATTGGGTTGGATAATTTACTTGCCTTATAGGTGAATGCAAATTGAAAAATGGCGTTCTGGAAAAGGTTGCAGCTCATTATCAGGTAGTTGCTTGGGGTGCAGTGTCAAGTATTTTGGATCATGTCGTTCTCTGGTGGTCTCCAGGGGCACTCGCAACGCGTCACAGTCAAGGTGCTCTGCATCTTAAAGATTGGCTTCATCAGTTCATCCAAGCCAGCAATGGTGAGATCCCAATATGTATCAATGATAGGAGTAATAATACCAATAATGTTAATAACAAAAATGAAAATTAAAATCGTAATAGTATGAGATCGATTGCACTGAGAAAAAGGTCTTATTACGGCGGAAGAATTAATTTGTTTGGAAATTATTTTTTTTCTTTCAGCTAGGGTGAGTGTGGGTATTAATGCGGTTTGAAATGCGGGGCCAGCTTGATGAGCATATTTTGAAAAATCATCTAAAGTTACCGATTTTTTTTTTGTTTCCAAATCAATATTTAGCTTATATTGAACCTAAAAAAAAATTAGAATGTGATAAAATGATTTTTTCATTAAATAAAAAGCATTTGAAAAAGAATGCAGATGCTGGTATTACTGCGGGGTCTAGAACAACGAGAGGGTATTACTGCGCACCAAATACTGCGGGTTGTTCAATCACTGCGCGCCTAATACTGCGAGTCTTGTGTCGAATGTATAATTGTGTTTTGATAACAACATTTAAATCTCCGATAATATCTGACCTTTATTAATTACGTAACAATTAATTCCACATCCAAAATATGTATTTAATCATTATTATCACATTTTCGATATTTAATGATAATTATTACAATTCAGTATCTCTTTGGCGGTGTTCAGCATTTTCTTTTTCAGCTGCCTCTTCTTTTTCAATAACGATTCCTCTTTTACTTTTTGTTTAGCCTCAATTGCTTTAATTTTTTTTTTTTTTTTTTATTGTTTCATCAATTCTTCCCTCTCCTTTTCAAATTTTAAGTGCTCTTTTTTAGTTTTTTTGCTTCTTTTCGGCTCACTCCGAATTAAATCGGTCTTCGTTTTCTTTTGCGTCCTTCATTGATAGGAAGCTCCGATTTATATTAATTAGTTAAGAATTAATATCACATTTTTGATATTTAATAATATTATCACAATTGAGACTCTCTTTCGCGGAGTTCAGCAATTTTTTTTTTTTATTTCAGATGCCGCTTTTTCAAAATAATGATTCCTCTTTTGCTCTTTGTTTAGCATCACTTTCTTTGATCTTTTTTTGATGTTTTATCAATTTTTGCTTCTCCTTTTCAAATTTTATTTGCTCTTTTCTCAGTTTTTCTGCTTCTTTTCGTTCACGTTCTTCTTCTTTTTCTTTTTTTGTTAATTCCTGTTTCTCTATTTTTATCTTTTTTTTAACGCAGCTTGCTCTGGTTTAAATCTTTTCTCGTTTTCTTCAGTCTCCTTGATCGATTGCCATTGAGAGCTGAATAAAATAGATGGCATTTTTTTCGCAATAGTTCGACGCTTATTTTTTTTTTTTTTTTGATAGTTCGTTTTTCGACCAAAATAAAGTTTTTTGGAGAGGCTCCGAAAATTTAGATACTTCGGGGTCAACGAGAGGGGGTGTTTCTCTATTATTGCATTTAGCAGTTGCTTGGTCAAAGACTTGCACACCTGTTTCTTGAATATCCAACTCTTCATCAACTCTTTCTGGACTCAAAAATGAGTTGAGTTCGTTCCGTACGCAGACGAGAACATCTGTTTCGGGAATCTTCAACTCTTCGTCGACCTTTTCTGGAGTCAATGACGAGATGATTATATTTCAACGTCCATTCTAACACAACTCGTTCTCTATCACTCCCGTCATGTCCATCATCAGCTACTGGAAAATCCTGAAAATTTATTTACCAAGTTAGGTATCCGTTGAATTTGCGGAAGTAAACATTTTGATTAATACGTGGTCTGAATAATTTATTTATTCTTTTAACGTATACAGGGTGTCCCATTTTGAATGACGCATTTAAATATCTCGAAAAGTATTGTCTGTAGAGAAAAACTTTCATAACATCGCAAAGCTTCGAAAAGAGAGTGAAAGTGTGTCTTGCTGTTGATGGTATTTTTAAACACCTTTAGTCACCCCGAGCCAATTCACCGACATATCATACTGCACATCACAGAGAGGGTTTGGAGTCATAAAATACCGCGGAAGTGACGGGCCACGGAGACTTAATCTCTGTGATGTCGCTCACTTACCCCCCCCTTACCCCTCACATACACAGAGAGAGAGAGAGAGTGCGAATTAATTTGTATTTAATAATTTTAGCACGTTTGTGCCCCAGTGCTTTTTGATGTAAAATTTAACGCTGAAACGAATGAGCAAATAAAAATTACATGTTTTCGTTTGAAAATCCAAAGTTAACCTTCATATCACCTCAACGCCTCCACTTCTATGCCGGTCAATATCACCAGAATCTGTCCCCCTCCAAACACAACAACTTTTGTCCGGAATATTTTTCTCTACGGACAATACTTTTCCAGATATTGAAATGCGTCATTTAAAATGGGACACCCTGTGTATATATCGAAAGGAATGAATTCGAGTTTTAATTTAATAAGAGCATTTGAAGGTGTATCAGCTGACACATGAGTGCGAGAGAGAGAGCTTAGATTTTCGGACAGAGATTTTTAAGGGATAAGTAATATTTAGGGCAAAAGAAAAATCTCACGTTAGCGTCCGTGAATTCTCTAGGGTGGATTGTTTTGTTTTTTCTAAAAATATGCATCATTTATGAGAAAACTATCCGGAAATTTTTCAGTAAATCAAATCGTTCACATGCTGATAATAAGTAAAATAGAATCATTATAGTACTGTTTTTATATTGTCCATCTCGTTCACGAAAGAATGTTCAGTATTTGTGAGTCTGCTTTCTGCAATAAACTCCACGGTTGGATCGAAGACAACGTCACTCTGAAATAAAATAATAAAGTATATTTAATATCGGTTAAATAATGCACATGCATTTAAAATTTCACACAATAGAATATAAAACTTATCTCGTTAAAATCAATCCTTGTTTCTCTCTGCTGCTGAACATTTTTTGGGTCGATGTGTACAGCTAATTTATACCATATTTCAAAAAGACTTTCATCTTCTTTCCGCCCTGTCCAAATCGGAGTGCCATAACATTTAAATAATTCCAATTTATCCTAGTCAATCAAGTCTTTCAAGACTATCAAAGCATCGACTTTGTCTGATACTTCTGCTGTATCATCAGTAACGTTAATTGTCTCAGACGATGTAGTTTTCAACCTTTTGAAGACTTTCTGATAATCAATAGCATTGACATTCCAGGGATACAATCCACAAGTATTGAATCCATTTCTCAAAATTTCTTTGAGATTCAAAGCTTCAAAAGTGCGTTGGAGCACAAGTGCAAATTGACATTTTTTTATGCTGATCGTTCCAAAATTTTAGCAAAAAGACTTGAAAGATTTTTGCCAAGCCAATTTAAAAGCGAGTACAGCGTTAGCTACGAGACTGAGCGGTTGCTCTTCGTACTGCTGCTCCGTCTTTGCTTTTATTCGGAACTTACCTGTCTATTTTAATTCACTGTTTTCATCACTTGTTTCCTTATAAGCCGTCCTCTGTCCTAAACTAATAATTTTATTCATATGAACTGTGGTTTTCGGCATATTTGTATAATTGGATTCATTTGTGCTCAACTTCCATCCCGGTTCTTCGTTTTGTGAAATATGGCGCATGATTCGAGCAATAAGAATTCCCTCAAAGTGCCTGACTTCTCAGCTGGCATATGTAGAGCCTGTGGTTTGGGACCTATGCGTGATAAGCCAACATTGTGTCCGGTTTGTAATGCCCAATATCACTCGTCTTGTGCCTCGCGGTGTCGGTTAACTGCTAATGGCGGTTTCTCTCGTTGTTGTGGGTCACGCTCGGTTTCACTAGAAGCACAATCATCATTAGATAATCTTCAACCTAGTAACAACAAGCCGGTTTCCCTTCAAGATCTCCACGAAGTGCTGGGCGAATATTTCGGCTCGTTCAATAAGAAACACGAGGCTCCTATCAGCCTCTGTAAAAGAAATAGCTGGTGAGCAACGTCATCTACGTGCTTTCTTCGAACTGTCAACGGTCGCAGTAAATGCTCGTCTCGATGCGACCGATGGGAAAATTCGTGCTCTGGAAGAAGCTGTTTCAACTGTCAAAGCTGATATCGACAACTCAAATCTTAGTCACCCACTGACAACAATCACCGAAGAGGATCTCATCGCTGAATTGGATGATGGAAACAGGAGGGCCAATAATGTCACCATGTTTGACATCCCGTAAGCAGAGGATAACGGACTCAGCTCGGTTTGCGAGATTCTCGAACCTCTCGACATTGTAGGACCTTATCATTTTGTGAGGATCGGCTGTTCTCTACCAGGCTCAACTAATCACAAGCCAAGACCGCTAGTTATCTCTTTTGGCACTAAAGCGGATGCCATCCGTGTTCTTGAAAACCTCCCTCTTCTTAAATTAAAGGAAAAACCTATTCAGGTGAAGAGTGACCAAACCGCGAAACAAAGGACCCTGCTCGCTGATGCGAGAGCTCGCTTGGACGAAAAGGAAAAAAGTGGTCATGATGAGTGGAGAATCAAATTCGAACGAGGTTTACCGTGTGTCGTAAAGAAAGGAATCAATACTTCAAAAAACTAATCGGCGTCGACGAGATCGTGGTGTATTATCAAAACGTTCGCGGCTTGAGAACTAAAATATCTAAATTGACAAAATCTATTGCCTTGTAAGTAGCAAACCAAGGCCGGTTCTACACGCAGATTCCGGTTACCGACACTTACCGACCGAGCCGCTTCGCGCAGCCCATCGAGCCGCTCCGCGCCGCCCAGACTCAAACCCTTTTCCGCTCCGCGCACCCCAGACGCGAACCCTTTGCCGCGATGACGTCACAGTCTGCCGTACCGAAGGACAAAGTCTGTAGTGCTCGCCTGCCAACGGTAGAGGGCGCAGCGGGGGGCGAGAACTTTTTTACCGTCCCGCATTCTTTTCCCACGATAGGACTGCTGATGTGTAACATCAACCACCCCACATTCCTTTCCCACGTTATCAACCACGTGACATTCCAAAATTAATAGTTCCGAGAATTGTTCGTCTCAAATTCAACGTAGCACCGAAATCCTTTGACCGCGTGCCGCTCACCGTCGGACGATTCCGAGAATTGTTTTTCACTCACTCGGATGTCGGTTTGATATCCAAAGTGATATTCTACAAGCTTTCGGTGTGGAACGGATTCTGCAGTTCCGAATCTGGAGTTCATGAGCGTAAAATAGGGACGAACGTGAAGTTCCGATTAATCAAGTTCGATTGAAAAATCGTTCAATAGCCAGCGAAATTATGAATCCATGCAGTATTTACTGTTAGTCAAAATTTCACTATTTAAGTTCTGACCGATTGTTACGTCTCAAATTGTACCTTGTAATTGTATCTAGAATTAGGTCTTAAAATCTAAGAAAATGCTACTCCGAACACCACTAAGCAACGATGGAGGGTTTCGAGCTGCGTTTGCGTCATGTAATGTGAACTCTACGATGAGTATTCGGACGGGTTCAGACAAGACCAGAGTGCAAGGTCGGCCGATAGCTGCGGTAGTATATATTCAGAGCCAAAGATCTGCGGTGTTGGGTTACTATCGCTCTAGGAATGCAAAACAAAACTCGGTTTGAGTACAGCTCGGTCGAATCTGACATGAGCTTTGTATTGAAAAAAATTCTCTCTAAAGAGCTAAGGTGAAGGTGAAGGTGTAAAATTATTTCATGAATATTCTTTGAAAAAAAACAGTTTTATTGAGTACAAATTTTGGAGTACGGTTGACGATTACTTCACAACGACAGTACAATAATTCTATTCAACAGTAACATAACCAGGGTGATATATTCGCCAGGAATGCGGGACCGTTCTTGTAGACGCTTCTGCGCAGTAACACAAATCGTACACCCTCGCCATCCGAACAGTATGATGATTTTGTAGCCAATTTTTAAGTATGCAAACGTTTTGTGCTGCACAGATTGCGTTGAGTGTTTGTATGCACGTCACATCTCAGAGACACAGCTGAAGTTTTTTGCTAGGTTTAAAGCGATGGACAGTCAAAGTCCAGCATATCGTGGATTTGAACTTTCGGGACAATTTAGAGCAACCAATCTCGTTTTTCATCACCTTTTACGTACACGGTTTCAGCTTTGCACAGCCTGTCTTCAATGGTCCACTCGACTTCCTCAAACGGTATGATTCCACAGCTCCAAGGTAAAACGTGAAAATCGCGTTCTAACCAAGAATTTTGGCTCTTTTATTTGACGTCCAGTGAATCCCATTCGTGAGGTGGCTTGAAGAAAAACACTGATGGAGATGCTTCCGAGTAGATTGAAATTATAGCCAATTCTTTCAATGTAAAGGTATTGTTTAAAGGTCTACGAAAACCTTGTATGTCAACGATAAGCTCCATCTTTGAACTGTGAAAGATGGTGAGAACGGGTCAGCTTCTATACCAACTTTTTCACCTCACCACTGAGCGGGTTGTATTCGACAATACGATCGTGAACAATCAAGCAGTACGCCGATGTTTCAGCGGGAAGGTTGGCTTTAGCTTCAAATTCAAGACAGATGTCGACAGGTCCGTACTTCAAAGATTCGTTTGGTTTTAAACAGTCGATAACGAATAAGGGGACGTCTCGAAGGAATTCACTCTTTGTCAGCAACGGCTCGGGGTTCTTGTCGTAGTAGGTGGCTTGGAAGTTTGTGTACATCTCGTACAGGAGCGCGTACAGATTACGACTCATGTTGAGGTTCAGGTTACCGTACGGATAAGATTGAGAGTTTAAAAACAGCTTGACGTCCGTGATATTGCAATGATCGAAATGACTTGCGTTCTTGCCGGTCTTGTTTTTTCTATTTGTTTGGAAACCCACAATGATGTACCGAGGCTTTTCAAGCTAAGTGGAAGTTTTCACAGTCCAAACGTGTTTCGATGTTGTGGGAAGTAAGGTATATTCGTACAATTCCCAACTGCGGAAGCTCATCGAAATAGGCGGATCTCTCTGAATAAAATTTGGTAAATCAACTTTTTTCTGATCCGCGAGTTTCAAATACGGTATTAGCCATTCCACTGCATTAATCGTGATTTTGGATTCCTTCTCTTGAGTCTGCATGATTGCGTTGACGTCAGTTTTTGATCTCGTCAAAATTAACTCATGTTTAGCGTTGACAACGATCTTGCGGTAGTCTTCAGTGAAACCCAATATCATGCTGAGCGATATCAGTACGTCAAAGTTGCCATCGGCATCGGTTAATTTTTTCTTGTCTTTCACATCAAGCCATCCAACGTTCTCTATCAGCCAAGTCCGACCTGGGTGCAGAGAAGCGTAACCCTCCATGAGACTTGTCAAGCCAACGTTCTTGCTCCTATCAATCTCAACTGCATTAATTTCGTAGCAAATTTCTTCAAACAGATGACAGATGGCGTTGTTTACGAGCTGTGTGTTCACAGTAGCTGTACCATCAGGTTTGAGGAGTCGTCCGTGGATGTGTACCGAACTTTTGCTCGATAATACGCATAAATCCTGATGCTGAACGGTGATTCGGATTTCATCGCATGTGAAAGTTGACGAGGCGTAAGGTTTGTGAGCGTGAATCTCGTAATGCGCAACGGATTCGTCAAAGACGACTGGTGTTTGAATGCTCAAGATTTCCTCCTCCATGGTACGTAGCAGATGATAAGAAAGCATAATCGGATTTTTATTTGTCGGAAATTCCTCTTCCAAAAGGTGTCAGTTTCAGACCCAGAGCTATCAGGAACTCCACGTTTCGAGGTGTCAGCGGTTCGGGAATCGATCGACGACTGACTTGATCGGGGCATGCTGACTTACTGATATACCTACTCTTTGACAGTTTGTTATATACTATTTCCATCGTTTATTGCGATTTGATGTGTAGTCTCACAGTAATAACTTCTCCACGAAAATTAACCAGGTATCCGTCCTCATCCACTAACCAGAGCTGAACGTGATCTATGGTCTTGACGGTGATCGGAAGGTCAATGACGTGCGACGGTACTTCCACGATCTCATATCCTGGTGGGCCGGTCGGGAAAAACTCGTTAATAGTGTGTACTTTGTGTCCATTGACTTAGGCGCCCGTTGTAATGCTACACTTGACTCGCAACGCGTTGACTTTGAGTATAGTTACAGGCACGTCTGATTCGTGAGTTTTATCAACCTCCAATACACGTGGTGTAAATCCCAAAAGTTGAGCAATGAAATCATTCGGCTCGAAGTTAATCGTGTGGTTGCATGTGATTTCGCTGCGTAATGTATTATTGTTAGGTTTGATGGCGAGCCTGATATCTGTATTTCTTAGCACGTTTTGAAGATACTTTTTTATGTCCTCGATCTCGTAGCTGCCGGTAGGTATGGT
The DNA here is from genome assembly GCF_021901455.1 of Neodiprion lecontei. Lineage (NCBI taxonomy): Eukaryota > Metazoa > Arthropoda > Insecta > Hymenoptera > Diprionidae > Neodiprion > Neodiprion lecontei. The sequence goes on along the minus strand of NC_060266.1, from coordinate 15,132,328 downwards.
GATCACTTTGTCAGCTACGTAAATTTTATTATGACCGACATCAACGTTGGGAATCGAATTAAAGGTTAACAATTCTACCAAGCCAAGAGCATAACTTTTAACACGAGCAAGTTCGATCGGTGGGAAATATTGTGGCTCGAGTATCGAAGAGGTTCCCGAAATCGTTAACGTTAACGAATCATCCATGAGTGCGAGTGGTAGACTGACTTTGACGAATCACGCACCTTGTTTATATAGCTAACCACTTAGAAATTTCAGACACAAGTGTCCGCATTCAAATTTTTCATAATCCTGGTACCTTTCATGATTGTATTTGACGCTACCAACGCCGAGGTATTTTATAAGGTCTGAGGTGGTTGAAGGTTGCCGAAACTGTCAAAGTAATCGATAATATTGTCGCGTTTCTTGTATGCAACCCAGTGTGTTCCCGGATCGTCTTTGTCGTCAAGGTTGATGATGGCTGACTCGTTTTTTCGTGGGCCGTTTTCGGGCATTTCGTTTCGCATGAAAACACCGCAGAAATGCGGAACCTTAAAGATTTTTGCATATTTCAACAAGTCCCAATCAGTCAACGCTCGACGTGGTAGCATCGCATCCAGTTTTTTGAAAGATGGAGACCAAGACCTGTTTTGTACGGTTTCATATGAAGCCCTTTGCCCAACGCGATAGCTTCCATAGTTTTGTTGTGTCTTTTGCTTTCCTCCAATTCTCGTTCAGCCGCGCTCGCATCGTTCACAGTTTTTGCTATACCTGCCGCACCGCCGGCTAACGCACCCGTAGCGCTGAGACCGGCAAAAATAGGAATCAGAAACGGTAGAAAACCACCGACTTTTGAAGGTACCGGTAGGACGCGAGGTGTTCGCACTTTACATTTACCACCCGCTTTTTTAACGGCGTTCTCAGCTCCCTTCAGCGCAGATTCGATAGCTATTTTTGCATCGTTGCTTAGAACCATAAAACGTTTTGCAGCACATATAATTTTTCTTAAGGTCACATTTTCTGAGTTTCGAATTCCCATTCCGAGTTTTGATTTTACTTTCATTGTATTAGCTATTGCCCAAGCGGCTGCCTTCTCACCCAAATTTGCGTCGTTTGCGAAAACCCGTTTCCAAGCTTTCTCAGCCAACACCCTATCAGCCTCGTTTCTAACTTCAAGGTTCTCACGATTTTCCGAATACGCTATATCGTGTTCCTCACATGCTGCATCGAGAGGATTGATACCGAAATCGCCTCTCGCGAGTCTTTTCGTCAACTTGGTGTCAGGACCGCAGTACTGGTAACCGGGAACATGCAACTCGATCGGAAGTTTGTTGATGATTTTATTCATCAGACCCTTCCCACGATGTTGCCGCCTGCTGCTGCTTCGTTCACCCCCGTACGCGATCATGTTCGTGCGTTGACTGAAGAAAAGTGCTTTCAAACGGGGTATTTATAGCAAATTCGATCAGTCATGTCCGATATGCGGTTTAAGAAACAACCTACCAAGCATCCCATGATGAATTTTGACAAACTTCCGGAGCAAAATGTCAAAAGGCACAAACGGCACGGTGAATTACTCCCGAATAGTGTACGTGCAATATTCTGTGGACCGTCGAATTGTGGTAAAACTAATGCGTTGCTCACACTTATAACCCATCCCAACGGACTCAGATTTGAAAATATCTACATCTGCTCGAAATCTCTCAACCAACCTAAATACCAATTGTTGAAGCAATTGCTGGACCATGTTGAAAATACGGAGTATTTTGCGTTTACCAAGCGTGAGCAAGTGATTCCACCGGAAGAAGCACGGCCCAACTCAATAATCATATTTGACGATGTAGCGTGCGAGAAGCAGGACAATATTAGAGCCTACTTTTGCATGGGTAGACATCACGACGTTGACTGTTTCTATCTCTGTCAGACGCACGCGCGTGTTCCCAAACATCTCGGGCGCGACAACGTAAACTTACTCGTGTCATTCAAACAAGACGATATAAACCTGAGACACGTATACAACGTCCATGTGAACACCGATATGTCGTACGTAGAGTTTACAGACTTGTGTGCGGCATGCTAGAACGGTGACAAATATGGGTTTCTGGTGATCGACAAAGACAGTGAGCTCAACGAAGGACAATACAGGAGGGGATTCGATTCTTTTGTTAGCCTGGAAAAGTAATAAAATCTAGCGTTTTCTAGCGAGAGACGCAGTAGCGTTGCAGACTCAGTTGCGTCAACATGCAGAGCTCTGAAATTTCCAAGCAAAAAGATGTCCTTCATCAGATCGCTCAAGCAAGTGCTGCGATCCATCGAAAACACAGATTGCTCAAGTCGGGCAGGGAATCTACGACTCAGAAATTGAGTGACGTTCTCAAACCAGTAGTGACTCCGTTGCAAGAACTGGTGAATGTTACAAAAGATACCAAACCTGTCAAACAAGAGGTGGAAGAAATTAAAGAAGAAATAAAGCAAATGAAAAATCAAACGAAAAATGAAACTGTCTCGGAAATGGACGATTCCTTTGCTTCGGCGGGGGATGAAGCAATCTCAGAAACACCGGTCGAGAAAATCGAGGACGAGTATTTTGCACTAATGAGAGATGCGAAGACAAAAGGCGAATTGGACAACGTGTACGGTGTACGCAACCTCTCAAACGGACTAATGATTGGTGATTCCTTGATATCTTTCGAGAGTGACTACGTTCGTATTAGCGACACGCGTTACCCGAAAACGAAGGGTTTGCTGGAACTTTTGTTCAAAAAGAAGCCTGACGATTCTTCTGCGAGTGCCGGAGATCGGGAAAATTTTATAAACATAATCCTCGCAACGAACGCGCATAAGAAGTATTACTCATCCGATGGGGCTGTTCGAAACAATAACAGTTACAAATTTCAAAATGTCATTGCCGAATTAATGGATTATTCCCCATCACCTCGCCGAAAGGGTAAAGGTCTACTTCCGCAAGCTATGATCACTCGACAAGGTGTTGAAACGGAATACGTCTTCTGGGATGATCAGAACGAGTTAGTGGAGCGTCTTCGTTTACTCCTGGCATCTCAAGCAGCGGGAAATCTGAGTCACAATAACGAAATAATCTCCATTATCGAAGAGCTACGCGAAGCAGGAATCATTTAATAAGCAGCTCCCGTCATTTTTGAATTCATTACCGAGATGAGCGTCGACGTGTTTGGACGTCAGCTGAATAAAAACACAGCTGCGAGCACTCGCGGTCCTCCGGGTGTCGGGTTTCAAATAACAGCGGATGGGCATTACGATATACGGAACAAGAGACTGTGCAACGTCGCAGATCCCTCAGAGACGAACAATGGTGTAACTTTAAAAACCTTAAGACGAAAATTCAGCGTGCTGCGAAAACAAATCGACAACCTCGATCAAATGATCAAAGCTTTGGTGATTACCACGGAGAAAGCCTTGGATACCTCCTACGCAGACTTTAAAACTGGCAGAGACTTGTCGATTCGAAACGCGGAAATCATTTCCAAATTGGACACCAGACTAATAGCGCTGGAATATGAACGAGAAAAAGCAAGCACTGGTGACAGAACTGCATAAACCCGCACGCCGGAATTACCCACGTCGACGTATAGACGTGCGCTACATCGACGAGACCTGGCAGGCGGATCTTGTTGATATGACGTCGTACGCTGGACAAAACAAAGGCTACAAGTACATGCTCACAGTCATCGATATCTTTCCAAAGTATGCGTGGGCTATACCGATAAAAAGCAAGTCTGGAGATGATGTTACGAAGGCAATGGAATCTGTGCTTGTCCAACGACGGGTACCGAAAAATTTACACGTCGACAGAGGAACGGAATTTCTCAACTCGAAATTCGAATCGCAAATGACACGCTACGGAATCAAACTTTACTCCACGTCCAGTAATTTGTAGGCTTTGATCTGTAAACGTTTCAATCGCACGCTGAAAGGTAAAATGTGGACACGGTTCAGCATGCAAGGAAGCTACAAATGGCTCGATATCTCATCTGATTTGGTTTTGGCTTACAACAACACCAAACACTGAACCATAAGAATGAAACCGTCGGATGTCACCGTTGCAAACGAGAGGCTGTTATTACGTTAGGCGTACGGAGGGCTTCGAGCGATACCTACCATACCGGCAAAATTCAAATCTGGTGACAAAGTTCGAATCAGCAAATTCAAAAATGTCTTCGAGAAAGATTACACTCCCAATTGGACGACTGAAATATTCACGATAAGTCGAGTGGAAAATACTCATCCTGTGACGTACAAGCTCAAAGACTACCGAGATCAACCCATCGCTGGTGGTTTCTACGAACAAGAGCTCCTCAAGGTTGAGCATCCGGATATCCATCTGGTGGGGAAGGTGCTCAAGAAGCGTGGAAGAAAAATATACGTTAAATGGTTAGGTTTTGACAATACACACAACGGTTGGATAAACGAATCGGACATATAACTTTTGAATAAATGAATTTTTTTTTTTGTGAAAACGTATGTGTCTCTTAATTATATACCCGACACACATGACAAGTATGCACCTTTGTTTTTTTAGACAATCAACAGACATATGCATCGTTGTGAAAATTTTTTTATACTTCGGAGCGTTCTTATTAACCATCCTACATAATAATATTGTATACATTATGGTACAGTTGTAAAAATTAAGCCCTACATAATAATAATAATATTTTATACATCATGGTACAGTTATAAATTGAGTCCTACACAGATTACGGTAATTATAAAGCTAAGGTGCAGGCTTGTAACCCCACGGAAGCGTGTCAGTCGTGTTTTGGAACACGATCCGCTTGTCGTCATTCCAGCTGAGTGCTACTTTCTGCTGTTCTACGGTGTATACCTCGTGCTTTCGACTCATGATCGAATGCTGATTTGAGAATAGATTTTTACGTTTCAACGCACAGTCCAAATAATCGTTGAAGGTTATTTTTCTTAACGCTGATCCTCTCACACCTTTGGCACGTTTGTTGTCTTTTGCATCTCCCAAGACTCGGAATGCGTACAATTTAGCTCGTAACCCTACAAATTCCGACATGATTTTCCCGTTATTCTCGTCTTTCATCAAGCCGAGAACTTTTTTGTTTGCTCGAGGTATTCCGTAAACGTTGTCAAGAGGATAATCCGACGTGTCGAATTTGTGCAAGTCCTCCTCCATGTGTTCGTATATGTCGGGGACGGTAAAATTGTAAATCAAACTGTCGGTATGCGTGTACATTAATTTTGCTCGGTTGCCAAATTTCTGCTTAATGTAATTGTAATGAAAATCATAGATATGTGTTTTAGATAGATCCAGGATGAAGAAACCTGCATACAATGGTTTATTTAACTTGACTTTCGTCTTACTCATTTCGACGATAATTATATCTTTGTCGAAAACGGTGCAGCTGTGAAAATTGGGTTTGGCTATAGTAGCTCTAGCACCGTATCTTCCATCCCATTTCGTGATCTGCCTGACATCTCTATACTTCCTAACATTTTCCATTGTTTTGCCAAAAACTGCGTTGTTCATTAGCTTGTAAAAATTTTTCTCGAATTCTTTGTGAGATTTTTTGCGCAAATCGGTATTCAAATCTATGTTTTTTTTGAGCCACGGGGTTTGTCTGAATTTGAGAACTCTGTGTATTTTGAGTAATTTTAAGCCTAATTGTAAGCATTGTTTCAAAACGCTATAGTGAACAACGCAGTTTTTCTTGGAAAATAGCGTGGGCGTCAATTTCGGTTGCTTACTATTCGAGATCGGAGGTATGTAGTGCTCCGGACACAGTGATAAATCCTTATGAGCTTCGTGCAGTTCCGCAGGATATTCCAAATCCACCTCCAGTATGTAACCAAACTCCGCATCGTCCGAGATGGTAAGAACGTCGCATTGTCTGAAGTCTGATACCCATTCGAAGGAACTGTATGGCAGAGCAAGGCTCATAGCAGCACCGTACAAATTATTAACGTTAAAGTACAGGAGATAAGATTCTTCGACCTCAGGATCGAATTCCTCTCCCATATATCTATTGTCGGCCTTAGCGTATCTGTTCGAACACTGCGATACACCACCTCGAATACCTTTTTCGATAAACATAACCATGTCTATGTCGGTGAGAAGCTCGAGTTCGATGCCTGTACATTTTAACATTGCATCCAACGACAGACCGGGCGCTGTGTAGTAATGTAACGGCTCTAGTTTGTACGTTGTCCAACAGCTCTGTCGAAAGTTTTGAAAAACGTCGGCTAGTAAAAACACGTCCGTCTGTAAATACAAGTCCGAATACTCTCCCAAAGTTTGAACGTTAAAAGTTTGCCAATCTCTACATGCATGTGCATAGTCGTCGTCTGATATATCCCGATCATTTAATTTTGAGTAAAATTATTGTTTGGATGGTAGCCGTGTGTCCTCGAGCTTCTCTCAACTGTCTATGTATTCGTACAGGAACACTCCTTTTCTGGTCAATAACTGAAATTTATGTGAGCTACGATAAAATTTTCGTGTGATTGATTTTTGATCATCACCGAGATACGTTGCTAATTTATCGAGACTGCTAGGCATGAAACGGTACGAATCTACGAATCTAAACTTTTTATTCGTTCCCTTAACGAATTTTGTAGATGAAATGTACTATTTTTTGTTTACGGGTAGAAGCTCAGTTGTGCCCTCGAACGATGTAGCCAGTGCTTTGATCAGAAAGTGTGAATCGTAACCCGACAGATTGTGGAATATCACTGGGATAGTGTGCGAATTTTGGTAATTTAGATTGCAACCTCGGTGAGCAGCACCACGGTACTTTCCCGTGAAATGGCAGTGATCACGATGGTTCACGTCTGCGAGTGTAAACGGTTTTTCACAAATGTGACACACTGTTGTTGAATGAAATTCGTTGATCTGATTGAAATTTAGTGGTTCCATCGGTACAACAGTTTTGAAATAAACTTCTAACGAATGTGCCAATTCCGCTCACTCGTTCACAAACCATTGAACGCAAGTCTCTCCGCGATTAATTTTCAATTTTGAAAGCGAATCGTCAAACGCACAATGTAGATAGTAAGCTATACTACACGGAAGATGCTTCTGATAAATTGTTCTCTTTTCCCCAAAACTTTCATGTGTGGGTTGCAGTAAACATCCGAGATCCGCGTAAATGCAGAATGGAACGGTTCCTTTGTGCTTGAAATTTTTGAATTTGAGTATTTTTTCCTCATCTGTAGGTAGAATAACTTTGGTTTTGTTTAAATTCATGCAATCAACTCGGTGTTTCAACAAACATCTTCCGAAATTAAAATGAGACAGACACCTCTCGCACAACCACGTCTGATGTGAGCGTTTGGAAAGAGAACTCGTTAATCGAGACAGATTTCGAATCCATGCAAAATGATGTGTTACATTCTTTTCAATATTTTCCATACTATCATCGTCATCGTCATCGTCAGTGATTTCAGTTTCTATCGCCAAAAGATGAATTACAGGTTTATCAGACTTGTTTTGGCTCAAATAAATGGGTACGATTTCACTGCGCTTTTGTTTTTCCGTACTATCTATACCATAAACGTTGATTGAAAGTTTGTTAAGTTTCTCAAATTTTGGAATCTGGTCTAAAGACATTGGAAGATGCAAACCGTCGTATTGTAGCACTGAGCTGAAATGCGGGTACGAGCTGGTCGCGTTAGGATGGTTGTTGTTGGCTGGGAACAGAGCTGCGGTGACCGACCAAAGAAAGCAATACGAGTCGCTGTTACGGATGTTGACGACAGCCTTCTTATCACTGATATGCTTAGGTAACGGGGTGTATGTGAAGACACCGCCTCGTAGTGGTACGTACTTGTTGATATTCACAGTCAAATTGATTATTTCGGTCAGCGACCAGCCTGAATCCTTTTTCTGGAAATCTTCCACCTCTTTCAACAAACGCTCCGTCGTGTTTTCGATGAACCATTCGTTGATATCCGTTGTCTGGAGGATGATTTCATTTCTCGTATCAAAAATTTCATCTCTTCCACCGTGCGATCATCTTTTCTAACTTCAAATTTACAAGCCAGGATAACGTTGGCTTTCAAACTCCTGTCTCTCTTCAGAGCGTTTTTCAGCCTCGTCACAGCTAGTACCTTTGCGTCTTCGAGAAATCTCTCCACATCTTTATGCTTTAAATTGACGATGGATCCAGTTCGAATTCTCCTCTCGAAAGCTGATTCCAAATCTTCCCACCGTACTCGATCGCTTCTTCGTCGGCTTCGTAATCCGTCACCCACTTTTTGAAATTGTTCAAATTTGACGGTCAACGATTTCAGAATTCCGATTGTAGTCAAAATTCTTGTCTTCTCCCCGATCGTTGAGGCGTTGTTGCGTAAGATTTTATTCAAAAGCCTGATATTTTGGGTTCCGAATCGAATCCATTTTGCAATTTCTGCCGGCGACGATTTTTCAGATAAAATCTTGACCGCCGTTTCCATAACATCGATCAATCTCAAACACTTCGCGGATTCCATCTTGAGCTTTTCGCTCACGTATACTTGACAAGTTGTGACTTAATGATCGTTTGCAGTGATGAGCCTCTTTTTTATAGGGTAGCTGTACGTATGTTTGTGTATGCGCGCGCACCTTTTGACATTCCTAGAGCGATAGTAACCCAACACCGCAGATCCATGGCTTTGAATGTACCGTGGCTATCGGTCGACTTTGGATATCATACCGACATCCGAGTAAGTGAAAAACAATTCTCGGAATCGTCCGACGGTGAGCGGCACGCGGTCAAAGGATTTCGGTGCGACGTTGAATTTGAGACAAACAATTCTCGGAACCATTAATTTTGGAATGTCACGTGGTTGATAAGGTGGGAAAGGAATGTGGGGGTGGTTGATGTTCCACATCAGCAGTCCTATCGTCAGAAAAGAATGCGGGACGGTAAAAAAGTTCTCGCCCCCCGCTGCGCCCTCTACCGTCGGCAGGCGAGCACTACAGACTTTGACCTTCGGTACGGCAGACTGTGACGTCATCGCGGGATTTTGACCTTCGACCGATACAATTGTCGGTAAGGTTGCTCGGTTTTGACCTCAAGCTGGTACGGCAAATTGTGACGTCATCGCGGAAAAGGGTTTGCGTCTGGGGTGCGCGGAGCGGAAAAGGTTTTGAGTCTGGGCTGCGCGGAGCGGCTCGATGGGCTGCGCGGAGCAGCTCGGTCAGTAAGTGTCGGTAACCGGAATCTGCGTGTAGAACCGGCCTTGGTTTGCTACTCTTGTACGCGGTGAAATATGACATCTTTATATTTGTCAAGACCTAGCTTGTCGATATCATAAATTCACCGGAGTTGGGCTTTAAAGGATACACAGTATATAGGTGTGACAGGAACCCGTCAACGGGTGTAGCTGTGCGTGGTGGGGGAGTTCTAATCGCTGTCTCGTCGGCTCTCAACAGCTGTCTCGCCCCCTTCTTATTCAATACCGTCGAACAGCTCTTCGTTTCTATATCCGGGAGAAAAGGGAATCACGTCTTTGCCGCGCTCTACTTACCGCCAAATTTCACTCTCACCGCTTACTAGGCTCACTGCGAGAACGTGATATCAATAACTGAAATGTTTTCCTCGTCTCATCTTCAAGTTTTCGGCGATTACAATTTATCTTACACTAAGCGGGTAGCAGATGCATTCGGCGTAGTGGTCTTTACTTCGGAGGATTCTCCTAGATCGGTCGTCGAAGCGGCCACGCAGCTCGTAACGAATTTCAGCAGCATCGACCTTCGACAGTGCAATTTTGTCGTAAGTGTATCTGGGTACCATCCTGCTCTGTGTGCCGTAATAATAAAAAATAATACGTGGTTCAAATCTATGACATCTCCACTAACATAGCGAAGGTGTTCGTAATTTTCAAAATGCGGATTACGAGGTCCTCAACTATTTTTTGCTGCAATATCCGTGTGATAGCATCTTGCCAAATGCATCGCTCGACTATGCAGTAACATTGCTAACTGAGACCATTCAATTTACTGTATCGCGTTTTGTACCATGGAAAAAAAAACGGTCATCTAAATTTCCGTGTTGGTTTTCGGCTGAGTTGCGATCTTGTGTCACACTGAAGAGGAGTGCTTATGCTAAATTCAAAGCATCAAATCGTCAAGAGGATTATCATATATTTTCTGACCTTAGAGCTCGTTGTAAAGTTATGGCGGACAACTGTTACCGATATTTTATCAGGCCCAGGAAAATGTATGCAATAATATAAAAGCCTTTTGAAATTTTGCAAATGCGGGTTGAAAGAGAAACGCGGTACCAAAGTTAGTATCATTTAATGGCCATGTTGGTAAGTCGGCTCGTGAGATTGCGAATCTTTTCGCCAGTAATTTTTCATCCGTTTACAAGGAGGACGGCGGTTACGTCCCTCAGCTACCCCGTTTCCCCGTCGTTCAAATCTCTGAATTCTCGATTTCGTTGATCGAGGTGTTTAACGCACTCTCGATCATCGACATTTATAGCGGGTCCAGCCCTGACGGCATTCCACCGGTGCTGCCCTCAAATTGTAAATATATTTCTCTATCCCAGCCATTACATGCACTATTTACGCGCTCTCTCGCCTCGGCTATTTTTCCAATACCGTGGAAAAGCAGCTCGGTTACACCGATTCTTAAATCAGGCGATAAAGCGATGGCCTCTAACTACAGGCCCATTTCAGTTCTGAATGCCATGCCATAGCTCTTTGAATCTATCATTACTAAAAAATTGGGACTGGCATTCCGCTCAGTCTTGGTTCAGGAGCAGCATGGCTTTGTTAAGGGTAGGTCTACGATCACCAGCCTTGCAATCTTCACCAACTTCGTTACTACTGTGCTCGATGAGAGAGGTCAGGTGGACACTGTGTACACCGACTTCTCTAATGCATTCGATAGTCTTAACCATAGAATTCTACTTTTAAAATTGAAGGCATTTGGTATATCAGGTTGTCTCCTGGCATGGATTGGTAGTTACCTGTTGGGCAGATCGCAGAGGGTAAAGGTTGAAGGCGTACCTTCCGACTCATTGGGAGTAATTTCCGGTGTGCCTCAGGGTTCACATTTGGGTCCCTTGCTTTTTAACATCTTTATTAATGATATTGTCAACATTACTCGTTTCTCTCGCGTTTTGTTGTTTGCGGACGACATGAAATTATTTTTTAAGGTAGGCTAACAAGAGTACACAGCTCACTTTCAGGTAGACCTAGATAACCTAGCTGTATGGTGTAACGTCAATGAGCTTCACTTGAATGTCAATAAGTGTCACGTTATTCGATTCTCAAGAGCGTTTCAGCCCTTACTCACGCGGTATTACTTGAACGGTGTACCCCTCGATGAAGTTTCCACGGTACGTGATCTCGGGATTAATTTTTATCGTGAATTATCATTTGCTACTCACTACAGAAATTGCATTTCAGCCGCCCTCAGGATGCTTGGATATATCATGCGAGTGGCTGAGAAATTTGACAACCCGCGTTCTTTAGTAGTATTATACAAGGCGCTAGTCAAACCTCAACTAGAGTACGCGTCAATTATTTGGTCGCCTTACCAGAGGTCCTACATAACTCTATCGGAACGAGTACAACATAAATTCTTGCGTTTTGCTTTTAGACGCTCGGGGTCTCCAATGGACATCGCAGACTATGACGATGGCCCGATCTTACGCATCCTTAATATACAAACTTTGGAAACTCGTAGACTAACAACCGACCTCTTATTTCTTTTCAACGTGATTAACCGTTTGTTCGATTCTCCGGAGCTGTGTTCTCTGGTACGCCTACGGGAAGGCGAAGTGTTTAGTCGTAACAATAAGCTCTTTATGGTGCCCTTTTCCCGAGTAAACTACGCGTTTTTCAGCTGTCTCCCTCGGGTCTCCAGGCTTGGTAACTTACATGCCTTCACTACGGGTCTAATCGGCGGCTCAACGGAGGGCTTAAGAAACAGATTGAGACTCGTTCTCCATGATAACTGAGCTCTCAGTTAATTCTTGTGCAGTTTTCTTGTCTACCATATTTACTCATTATAGGACTTGCGTTCCGCGTTCTCATCTCAACCTCGTGGTTGATTTTCAATATTAATTTTATTTTCATTCTTATTTTTATTCTTATTTTTATTTTTATTTTTAGTTTTATTATTTTCATTCTTGTAACAATTGGTCTGTATAATCCTATAGTGAGCACCTATTCCCATTAAAAATCATCCGCTCAGTCTCTCTGTGAAAATTTTGGTCATTGATCTTCGTCGACCGTGTAATTGGACTCTGCCCGTATTTGAAATAAATGAAATGAAATGAAATGAAAAAGCGCGAAAAAACACACATCGAGAGGCTGAAGGATATGCGTTGCGTTGGGACACAATGCAATAAGAACGATTTTGTTTTCTCGGCAAAATTGACTTAATGGCAAAGTTATGTGAGAAGAATGCCCATCAATGTACAAAATAATCAGGAATTCTATTCCACTTTGTATCAGCCATGGATGAAAGACATTAGCAGTGTATTCAAAAAAGTTTTTTGCGGTCACCCAACCATTATCAGAGAATCCAAAGCTATAATTGGGTGGTCCTAATATCGAGATATCTTTAGGCACGCTTTTTCTAGCAAATAGCACCAACGGGGGAGCAACGCTGCCAGCTGCATTGGCCGTGACTAATACGGTGATATTTTCTTTTTCATGTTATTAACAATGTTTTACACATTTTTACAGCCTTTTGGTGCAATCACTGGTAATGGTTTTGGATTCAGCGGACCACCAGTTTCATCTGTATTGAACACTCTGCTTGGGTGAATGGACAAAAGGTCGAGATCAGTTAAGGGGGGAGGTCCGTTTTTTCCGACCAAAAAATGGATTTTCGGTTTTTTTCATTTTCATTTAGCTTATAGTCTTGAGAATATTCCCTTGAAATATCGTTAAGAATTTCGCAAAATTGGCGGAGTTATAGCGATTTGAATGGATGGGTGCGCCGCAGGTATAAACCGAACCGCCAGGCGATATCTCAGAGCGCGCTAGGGGTCTAGGCCTGCTCGGACCTGCAGGTGCTACTTCGAGAATTTTCATACCAAGAAACCCTTAATCACACCTTATCCTTTGTTATTTCTGCAACAAGCAATCGACGTGTCGTACGTTAGTATTGCTCAGACTTTCGAAGTGAGAGTACCTATTTGATTCACAAGTGAGAGTGCAGTAGCTGTTGAGTTGAAAAATGGATAGAAAAGGCAGCCTAGTTGATCGTGTACGAGCAGATCGTCAGAAGAAGAGGACGTTTCGAGGGAATCAGACAACAGCAGAGACTGATTCGATTTTCGAATCGACTTCGGCGAAAAAATTACGGAATGTCCAGGATGATCAGATTCCGCGAGACGGAGACAGCAGCTACGTGATTTTCAATTTCTTCACGGTGTTCACGGCACTGAGTGCATATATGGAGTGCAAAGAATGTCACGAGGAGGTGAAATTTGACTAAAAAAAGCTGACTGGGCTCAGTTTTAAAATTCAATTGGAATGTGCCTGTGGAGTCAAATTCGCGGATTCGTCTCCGAAGATCGGCCGAGCGTCTGAAATAAATCGTCGGTTTGCTTTTGTTTCGCGGCTTCTACCACTGATAAGAGCTGGTATGAATTTGTTTTGTGGCCTTATGGACATCAGCAAAGGTTTCACAAAGAAACTGTATACCACCTGTCTCGAGGACATACATGTCGCCAGCAAAACAATTTTTGAGTCTGTACTGGAAAAAGCTGTTCAAGAAGAAAAGCAGGAAGACGTCGCTCGCGGACGAGTGGATACAGTGCTGACAGTATCAGGAGACGGCACCTGGAAGAAAAGAGGGTTTTCTTCAAAGTACGGTGTCACAACTCTAATCGGCTGTTACTCCGAAAAAGTCATCGACGTAGTAGTCAAATAGAGTTTTTGTCTGGGATGCAAAACATGGGAAAATCGGCGAGATACTCCAGAATTCGAAGACTGGATCGAAACACATGCTGAAAAATGCGAGAACAATCACTCTGGAGGCGCCGGAAAGATGGAACCTGACTTTGTAGTAAAGATGTCTGAACGGTCCGAGGAGAAGTATCGCGTGAGGTACGGCACTTACATAGGCAATGGTGATTCCAAAACATATACCGCCATCAAAAACGCAAGACCATATGGTGATGGATTGTTGGTGCAAACAAAAGAATGCGTTGGCCACGTGGAGAAGAGAATGAGAACGAGACTCCGCAATGCGAAGTCCACCAATACGGTAGGATTGATACGTAGGTATCAGAGAAAATGGAGCCGGAAAACTCATCAACAAAGCCATAATTGCTCTTACGAAACATTATGGCTTGGCAATCCGGAGGCATCCCAATTCCATGGCAGATATGCGCAAGGCCGTGTGGGCTACATTTCACGACCAAAGTTCAACCGACGCCAAACCCCAACATCAATGTTAGTAGTACAGCAAGGGGGGTTCTGGATACAAACACCTTCTTTACCGACGGAGCCGCTCCGCGCAGCCCAGACTCAATCCCTTTTCCGCGATGACGTCACAGTCTGCCGTACCGAAGGTCAAAACCGTGCAACCTTACCGACAGTTGTATCGATCGAGGGTCAAAATCGTGCTGTTTTACCGACAATCTTACCGACCCCGTGCAACCTTACCGACAGTTGTATCGATCGAGGGTCAAAATCGTGCTGTTTTACCGACAATCTTACCGACCGAAGGTCTGTAGTGCTCGCCTGCCAACGGTAGAGGGCGCAGCGGGGCGAGAACTTTTTTACCGTCCCGCATTCTTCTCCCACGATAGGACTGCTGATGTGTAACATGAACCACTCCGAATTCCTTTCCCACGGTAGGACTGCTGACGTGTAACGTCAACCACCTCACATTCCTTTCCCACCTTATCAACCACGTGACATTCCAAAATTAATGGTTCCGAGAATTGTTTGTCTCAAATTCAACGTCGCACCGAAATCCTTTGACCGCATGCCGCTCGCCGTCAAGTCGAAACTTGTCGAACGCATTGTTTTGTCTAACCACCTTATCAACGACGTGACATTCCAAAATTAATGGTCCCGAGAATCGTGTTTCACTTATTCGGATGTCGGTTTGATATCAACCACCTCACATTCCTTTCCCACCTTATCAACCACGTGACATTCCAAAATTAATGGTTCCGAGAATTGTTTTTCACTTACTCGGATGTCGGTTTGATATCCAAGGTCGACCGATAGTCGCGGTACATTCAAAGCCATGGATCTGCGGTGTCGGGTTACTATCGCAAATAGTCGTCAACATCCGTAACAGCGACTCGTATTGCTTCCTCTGGTCGGTCACCGCAGCTCTGTTCCCAGCCGACAACAATCCCAGTAAAATTACTTCGTATCCACATTTCAGCTCAGTGCTACGGTATGATGGTAAAACGTTTCCTATGTCTCTAGACAAAAACACCATTTCAAAATTTGAGACGCTTAACGGTCTTTCAATTAACGTTTACGATATAGACCAAGGTGATCGGAAAAAAAGTGAAATAGTACCGATTCACCTGAGTCAGAATGAGTCTGACAAACCTATAATTCATCTTTTGGCGATCGAAACTGAAAACACTGACGATGATGATGATGATATGGAAAATTATGGAAAAAATAGAATCTTTCATTTTACTTGTATTCGAAATCTGTCTCGATTAACAAGATCTCAAATTTCTAAGCATAAATGTCATACTTGCTTGTGCGATAGGTGTCTGTCTCATTTTAATTTCGAAAGATGTTTGTTGAAGCACCGAGCTGATTGCATGAATTTAAACAAAACCAAAGTTATTCTACCTACAGATGAGGAAAAAATACTTGAATTCAAAAATTTCAAGCACAAAGAAACCGTTCCATTCTGCATTTACGCGGATCTCGAATGTTTACTGCAACCCACACATGAATGTTTTGGGGAAAATAGAACGATTTATCAGAAGCATCTTCCGTATAGTATAGCTTACTATCTACATTGTGCGTTTGACGATTCGCTTTCGAATTTCAAAAAAAATCGTAGAGAGACTTGCGTTCAATGGTTTGTGAACGAGTTAGCGGAATTGGCACATTCGTTGGAAGTTTATTTCAAAACTGTTGTACCGATGGAACCACTAAATTTCAATCAAATCAACGAATTTTATTCAACGACAGTGTGTCACATTTGTGAAAAACCGTTTACACTCGCAGACGTGAACCATCGTGATCACTGCCATTTCACGGCAAAGTACCGTGGTGCTGCTCACCGAGGTTGCAATCTAAATTACCAAAATTCGCACATTATCCCTGTGATATTCCACAATCTGTCGGGTTACGATTCACATTTTCTGATCAAAGCACTGGCTACATCGTTCGAGGGCACAACTGAGCTTCAACCCGTGAACAAAGAAAAGTACATTTCATTTACAAAATATGTCGAGGGGACAGATATGAAGCTTAGATTCGTAGATTCGTGCCGCTACATGCCCAGTAGTCTTGAGAAATGAGCAACGTATCTCGGTGATGATCAGAAATCAATCACACGAAAATTTTATCGTAGCTCAGATGAATTTCAGTTATTGACCAGAAAAGGAGTGTTCCCGTACGAATATATGGACAGTTAGGAGAAGCTCGAGGACACACGGTTACCATCCAAACAACAATTTTACTCAAAATTAAATGATCGGGATATATCAGACGACGACTATGCACATGCATGTAAAGTTTGGCAAACTTTTAACGTTCAAACTTTGGGAGAGTATTCAGACTTGTATTTACAGACGGACGTGTCTTTACTGGCCGACGTTTTTCAAAACTTTCGACAGAGCTGTTGGACGACGTACAAACTGAACCCGTTACATTACTACACAGCGCCCGGTCTGTCGTTGGATGCAATGTTAAAATGTACAAGCATCGAACTCGAGCTTCTCACCGACATAGACATGGTTATGTTTATCGAAAAGGGTATTCGTGGTGGTGTGTCACAGTGTTCGAACAGATACGCAAAGGCCAACAATAGATATATGGGAGAGGAATTCGATCCTGAGGTCGAAGAATCTTATCTCATGTATTTTGACGTTAATAATTTGTACGGAGCTGCTATGAGCCTTGCTCTGCCATACAGTTCCTTCGAATGGGTATCAGACTTTAGACAATGCGACGTTCTTACCATCTCGGACGATGCGGAGTTTGGTTACATACTGGAGGTGGATTTGGAATATCCTGCGGAACTGCACGAAGCTCATAAGGATTTATCACTGTGTCCGGAGCACTACATACCTCCGATCTCGAATAGTAAGCAACCGAAATTGACGCCCACGATATTTTCCAAGAAAAACTGCGTTGTTCACTACCGCGTTTTGAAACAATGCTTACAATTAGGCTTAAAATTACTCAAAATTCATAGAGTTCTCAAATTCAGGCAAACCCGGTGGCTGAAAAAATATATAGATTTGAATACCGATTTGCGAAAAAAATCTGACAACGAATTTGAAAAAAATTTTCAGAAGCTAATGAACAACGCAGTTTTTGGCAAAACTATGGAAAATGTTGGGAAGTATAGAGATGTCAGGCTGATCACGAAATGGGATGGAAGATACGGTGCTAGAGCTACTATAGTCAAACCCAATTTTCACAGCTGCACCGTTTTCGACAAAGATATAATTATCGTCGGAATAAGTAAGACAAAAGTCAAGTTGAATAAACCATAGTACGCAGGTTTCTCCATTATGGATCTGGCTAAAACATATATCTACGATTTTCATTACAATTACATTAAGCAGAAATTCGGCAACCGAGCAAAATTAATGTACACGGATACCGACAGTTTGATTTACAATCTTACCGTCCCCGACATATACGAACACATTGAGGAGGACTTGCACAAATTCGATACTTCTGATTATCCGCTCGACAACGTTTACGGAATACCTCGAGCAAACAAAAAAGTTCTCGGCTTGATGAAAGACGAGAATAAGGGGAAAATCATGTCGGAATTTGTAGGGTTACGAGCTAAATTGTACGCATTCCGAGTCTTGGGAGATGAAAAAGACACCAAACGTGCCAAAGGTGTTGGAGGATCAGCGTTAAGAAAATAACCTTCAACGATTATTTGGACTGTGCGTTGAAACGTGAAAATCTATCCTCAAATCAGCATTCGATCATGAGTCGAAAGCACGAGGTATACACCGTAGAACAGCAGAAAGTAGCACTAAGCTGGAATGACGACAAGCGGATCGTGTTCCAAAACACGACCGACACGCTTCCGTGGGGCTACAAGCCTAAGCTTTGTAATTTATAACTGTACCATGTCTGTCTATTGTCTAAAAAATAAAGACGCATACTTGTTGTGTGTCGGATATAAAATAAAGAGGGACATACGTTTTTACAAAAAATTCATTTATTCGTTTATCCAACTGTTGTGTGTATTGTCAAAACCTAACCATTCAACGTATATTTTTCTTCCACGCTTCTTAAGCACCTTCTCCACCGGATAGATATCCGGATGCTTAACCTTGAGGAGCTCTTGTTCGTAGAAACCACCAGCGATGGGTTGATCTCAGTAGTCTTTGAGCTTGTACGTCACAGGATGAGTATTTTCCACTCGACTTATCGTGAATATTTCAGTCGTCCAATTGGGAGTGTAACCTTTCTCGAAGACATTTTTGAATTTGCTGATTCGAACTTTGTCGCCGTATTTGAACTTTGCCGATACGGTAGGTATCGCTCGAAGCCCTCCGTACGCCTGACGTAATAACAGCCTCTCATTTGCAACGGTGACATCCGACGGTTTCATTCTTATGGTTCGGTGTTTGACGTTGTTGTAAGCCGAAACAAAATCGGATAAGATATCGAGCCACTTGTAGCTTCCTTGCATGCTGAACCGTGTCCACATTTTACCTTTCAGCGTGCGATTGAAACGTTCACAGATCGAAGCCTTCAAATTACTGTACGTGGAGTAAAGTTTGATTCCGTAGCGTGTCATAAGCGATTCGAATTTCGAGTTGTAAAAATTCCGTTCCTCTGTCGACGTGTAAATTTTTCGGTACCCGTCCTTGGACAAGCACAGATTCCATTGCCTTCGTAACATCATCTCCAGACTTGCTCTTTATCGGTACAGCCCACGCATACTTTGAAAAGATATCAATGACTGTGAGCATGTACTTGTAACCTTTGTTTTGTCCAGCGTACGACGTCATATCAACAAGATCCGCCTGCCAGGTCTCGTCGATGCCGCGCACGTCTACACGTCGACGCGGGTAGTTCCGGCGTGCAGGCTTATGCAGTTCCGTCACCAGTGCTTGCTTTTCCTCGTTCATATTCCAACGCTATTAGTCTGGTGTCCAATTTGGAAATGAGTTGCGCGTTTCGAATCGACAAGTCTCTGTCTGTTTTAAAGTCTGTGTAGAAGGTATCCAAGGCTTTCTCCGTGGTGATCTCCAAAGCTTTGATTATTTGATCGAGGTTGTCGATTTGTTTTTGCAGCACGCTGAATTTTCGTCTCAAGGTTTTTAAAGTTACAGCATTGTTCGGCTTTGCGGGATCTGCGACGTTGCACAGTCTCTTGTTTCGTATATCGTAATGCCCGTCCGATGTTATTTGAAACCCGACACCCGGAGGACCGCAAGTGCTCGCGGTCGTGTTTTTATTCAGCTGACGTCCAAACACGTCGACGCTCATCTCGTTAATGAATGCAAAAATGACGGGAGCTGCCTAATAAATGATTTCTGCTTCGCGTAGCTCTTCGATAATGGAGATTATTTCGTTATTGTGACTCGGATTTTCCGTTGCCTGAGATGCCAGGAGTAAACGAAGACGCTCCACCAACTCGTTTGGATCATCCCAGGAGACGTATTCCGTTTCAACACCTTGTCTAGTGATCATAGCTTGCTGAAGTAGACCTTTACCCTTTCGGCGAGGTGATGGGGAATAATCCATTCATTCGGCAATGACATTTCTAAATTTGTAACTGTTATCGTTTCGAACAGCCCCGTCGGATGAGTAATACTTTCTATGCGCGTTCGTTGCGAGGATTATGTTTTTAAAATTTTCCCGATCTCCAGCGCTCACAGAAGAACCGTCAGGCTTCTTCTTGAACAAAAGTTCCAGCAAACCCTTCGTTTTCGGGTAACGCGTGTCGCCAATACGAACGTAGTCACTCTCGAAAGATATCAACGAATCACCGATCATTAGTCCGTTTGAGAGGTTGCGTACACCGTACACGTTGTCCAATTCGCCTTTTGTCTTCGCATCTCTCATCAGTGCAAAATACTCGTCCTCGACCGGTGTTTCTACGACTGTTTCATCCCCTGCCGAAGCAAAGGAATCGTCCATTTCCGAGACAGTTTCATTTTTCGTTTCATTTTTCATCTCCTTTATTTCTTCTCTAATTTCTTCCACCTCTTGTTTGACAGGTTTGGTATCTTTTGTAACATTCACCAGTTCTTGCAACGGAGTCACTACTGGTTTGAAAACGTCACTCAATTTCTGAGTCGTAGATTCCCTGCCCCACTTGAGCAATCTGTGTTTTCGACGGATCGCAGCACTTGCTTGAGCGATCTGATGTAGGACATCTTTTTGCTTGGAAATCTCAGAGCTCTGCATGTTGAAGCAACTGAGTCTGCAACGCTACTGCGTCTCTCGCTCGGAAACGTTAGATTTCATTTCTTTTCCAGGCTAACAAAAGAATCGAACCCCCTCCTGTATCGTCCTTCGTTGAGCTCACTGTCTTTGTCGATCACCAGAAACCCGTACTTCTCACCGTTCCAGCATGCAGAGCACACACTTTTGAACTTTGTGTAAGACATATCGGTGTTCACATGGTCGTTGTATACGTGTCTCAGGTTCATATCGTCTTGTTTGAATAACACGAGTAAGTTTACGTTGTCGCGCACGGAATGTTTGGGAATACGCGCGTACGTCTGACAGAGATAGAAACAGTCAACGTCGTGATGTCTACCCATGCAAAGGTAGGCTCTAATATCGTCCTGCTTCTCGCACGCTACATCGTCAAATATGATTATTGAGTTGGGCCGTGCTTCTTCCGGTGGAATCACTTGCTCACGCTCGGTAGACGCAAAATACTCCGTATTCTCAACATGGTCCAGCAATTGCTTCAACAATCGGTATTTAGGTTGGTTGAGAGATTTCGAGTAGATGTAGATATTTCCAAATCTGAGTCCGTTGGGATGGGTTATGAGTGTGAGCAACGCATTAGTTTTACCACAATTCGACGGTCCACAGAATATCGCACGTACACTGTGCGGGAGTAATTCACCGTGCCGTTTGTGCTTTGCTCCGAAAGTTTGTTAAAATTCATCACGGGAAGCTTGGTAGGTTGTTTCTCAAACCGCGTCTCGGACATGACTGATCGGATTTGCTATAAATACCCCGTTTTAAAGCACTTTTCTTCAGTCAACGCACGAACATGATCGCGTACAGAGGTAAACGAAGCAGCAGCAGGCGGCAACATCGTGGCAAGGGTCTGGTGAATAGAATCATCAACAAACTTCCGATCGAGTTGCATGTTCCCGGTTACCAATACTGCGGTCCCGGTACGAAGTTGGCGAAAAGACTCGCGAGAGGCGATTCCGGTATCAACCCTCTGGATGCAGCGTGTAAGGAACACGATATAGCGTATTCGGAAAATCGTGAGAACCTTGAGGTTAGAAACGAGGCTGATAGGGTGTTGGCTGAGAAAGCTTGGAAACGGGTTCTCGCAAAGGACGCAAATTTGGGTGAGAAGGCAGCCGCTTGGGCAGTAGCTAATACAATGAAAGTAAAATCAAAACTCGGAATGGGAATGCGAAAGTCAAAAAATGTGACCTTGAGAATAATTGTAAATGCTGCAAAACGTTCTATGGTTCCGAGCAACGATGCAAAAGTAGCTATCGAATCTGCGCTGAAGGGAGCTGAGAACGCCGTTAAAAAAGCGGGTGGTAAATGTAAAGTGCGAACACCTCGCGCCCTACCGGTACCTTCGAAAGTCGGTGGTTTTCTACCGTTTCTGATTCCTATTTTTGCCGGTCTCAGCGCTGCGGGTGCGTTAGCCGGTGGTGCGGCAGGTATAGCAAAAGCCGTGAACGATGCAAGCGCGGCTAAACGAGAATTGGAGGAAAGCAAAAGACACAACAAAACTATGGAAGCTATCGCGTTGGGCAAAGGGCTTCATATGAAACCGTACAAAACAGGTCTTGGTCTCCATCTTTCAAAAAACTAGATGCGACGCTACCACGTCGAGCGTAGACTGATTGAAACTTGTTGAAATATGCAAAACTCTTGAGGGTTCCGCATTTCCGCGGTGTTTTTATGCGTAAACAAAATGCCCGAAAACGGCCCACGAAAAAACGAGTCAGCTATAATCAACCTTGACGACAAAGACGGTCCGGGAACACACTGGGTTGCGTACAAGAAACGCGACAATAATATCGATTACTTTGACAGTTGCGGCAACCTTCAACCACCCTCAGACCTCATAAAATACCTCGGCGTTGGCAGCGCCAAATACAATCATGAGAGGTACCAGGATTATGATACATTCGAATGCGGACACTTGTGTCTGAAATTCCTCAGTGGTGAGCTATATAAACATGGTGCGTGATTCGTCAAAGTCAGTCTACCACTCGCAGTCATGGATGATTCGTTAACGTTAACGATTTCGGGAACCTCTTCGATACTCGAGGCACAATATTTCCCACCGATCGAACTTGCTCGTGTTAAAAGTTATGCTCTTGGCTTGGTAGAATTGTTAACCTTTAATTCGATTCCCAACGTTGATGTCGGTCACAATAAAATTTACGTAGCTGACAAAGTGATCACCATACCTACCGGTAGCTACGAGATCGAGGACATAGAAAAGTATCTTCAAAACGTGCTAAGAAATACAGACATCAGGCTCGCCATCAAACCCAACAATAATACATTACGCAGCGAAATCACACGCAACCACACGATTAACTTTGAGCCGAATGATTCCATTGCTCAACTTTTGGGATTTACACCACGTGTATTGGAGGTTGATAAAACTCACGAATCAGACGTGCCTGTAACTATACCCAAGGTCAACGCGTTGCGAGTCGAGTGTAGCATTACAACGGGCGCCTACGTCAATGGACACAAAGTACACACTATTCACTAGTTTTTCCCGACCGTCCCACCAGGAGATAAGATCGTGGAAGTACCGTCGCACGTCATTTACCTTCCAATCACCGTCAAGACGATAGATTACGTTCAGCTCCGGTTAGTGGATAAAGACGGAGACCTGGTTAATTTTCGTGGAGAAGTTATTACTGTGAGACTACACATCAAATCGCAATAAACGATGGGAATTGTATATAACAGACTGTCAAAGATTAGGTATATCAGTAAGTCGGCATGCCCCGATCAAGTCAGTCGTCGATCGATTCCCGAACCGCTAACACCTCGAAACGTGGAGCTCCTGATAGCTCTGGGTCTGAAACTGACACCTTTTGGAAGAGGAATTTCCGACAAATAAGAATCCGATTTTGCTTTTTTATCATCTGCTACGTGCCATGGAGGAGGAAATCTTGAGCATTCAAACACCAGTCGTCTTTGACGAATCCGTTGCGCATTACGAGATTCACGCTCACAAACCTTACGCCTCGTCAACTTTCAACAACAGCGATGAAATTCGAATCACCGTTCAGCATCAGGATTTATGCATATTACCCAGCAAAAGTTCGGTACATATCCACGGACGACTCCTCAAACCTGATGGTACAGCTACTGTGAACACACAGCTCGTAAACAACGCCATCTGTCGTCTGTTTGAAGAAATTCGCTACGAAATTAACGCAGTTGAGGTTGATAGAAGCAAGAACGTTGGCTTGACAAGTCTCATGAAGGGTTACGCTTCCCTGCACCCTGGTCAGACTTGGCTGATGGAGAACGCTGGATGGCTCGATGTAGAAGAGAAGAAAAAATTAACCGATGCCGATGGTAACTTTGACGTACTGATACCGCTCAGCATGATATTGGGTTGCGCTGAAGACTACCGCAAGATCGTTGTCAACGCTAAACATGAGTTAATTTTGACGAGATCAAAAACTGACGTCAACGCAATCATGCAGACTCAGGAGGAGGAATTCAAAATCACGATCAATGCAGTGGAATGGCTTATACCGTATTTGAAACTCGCGGATCAGAAAAAAGTTGACCTACCAAATTTCATTCAGAGAGATCCGCCTGTTTCGATGAGCTTCCGCAGTTGGGAATTGTACGAATATCCCTCACTTCCCACAACATCGAAACACGTTTGGACTGTGAAAACTTCCACTCAGCTTGAAAAACCTCGGTACGTCATTTTGAGTTTTCAAACAAGTAAAAAGAACAAGACCGGCAAGAACGCAAGTCATTTCGATCATTGCATTATCACGGACGTCAAGCTATTTTTAAACTCTCAATCTTATCCGTACGGTAACCTGAACCTCAACATGAGTCGTAATCTGTACGCGCTCCTGTACGAGATGTACGCAAACTTCCAAGCTACCTACTACGACAAGAACCCCGAGCCGTTGCTGACAAAGAGAGAATTCCTTCGAGACGTCCCCTTATTCGTTATCGACTGTTCGAAACAAAACGAATCTTTGAAGTACGGACCTGTCGACATCCGTCTTGAATTTGAAGCTAAAGCCAACTTTCCCGCTGAAACATCGGCTTACTGCTTGATCGTTCACGATCGTATCGTCGAATACAACCCGCTCAGTGGTGGGGTGAAAAAGTTGGTATAAAAGCTGACCCGTTCCCACCATCTCGCACAGTTCAAAGATGGAGCTTATCGTTGACATACAAGGCTTTCGTAGACCTTTCAACAATACCTTTACATTGAAAGAATTGGCTATAA
Organism: Neodiprion lecontei; assembly: GCF_021901455.1. Lineage (NCBI taxonomy): Eukaryota > Metazoa > Arthropoda > Insecta > Hymenoptera > Diprionidae > Neodiprion > Neodiprion lecontei. The sequence goes on along the minus strand of NC_060266.1, from coordinate 15,107,529 downwards.
TTTCAATCTACTCGGAAGCATCTCCATTAGTGTTTTTCTTCAAGCCACCTTACAAATGGAATTTACTGGACGTCAAATACAAAAGCCAAAATTCTTGGATAGAACGCGATTTTCACGGCTTACGTTGGAGCTGTGGAACCATACCTTTTGAGGAAGTTGAGCGGACCATTCAAGACAGGCTGTGCAAAGCTCAAACCGTGTACGTAAAAGGAAAAGAAAAACGAGATTGGTTGCTCAAAATCGTTCCGAAAGTTCAAATCATTGATATGTTGGACTTTGACTGCCCGTCGCTTGAAACCCTGCAAAAAACTTCAGCTGTGTCTCTGAGATGCGGCCTTCACACAATACCCAACGCAATCTGTGCAGCACGAAACGTTTGCATACTTCAGAATTGGCTACAAAATCATCGTACTGTCCGGATGGCGAGGCTGTACGATTTGTGTTACTGCGCAGAAGCGTCTACAAGAACGGTCCCGCATTCCTGGCGAATATATCACCCTGGTCATGATACTGTTGAATAGAATTATTGTACTATTTTTGTGAAGTAATTGTCAACCGTACTCTAAAAATTGTACTCAATAAAACTGTTTTTTTAAAGAATATTCATGAAATAATTTTATACCTTTACCTTAGCTCTCAAGAGAGAATTTTTTTCAATACGAAGCTTATGTAAGATTCGACCTTGCTCTCCATCCTTGACCGAGCTGTATTTAAACTGAGTTATGTTTTGCATTCCTAGAGCGATAGTAATCCAACACCGCAGATCCTTGGCTCTGTACCGCGGCTATCGGCCGACCTTGCACTCCGGTCTGAACCCGTCCAAATACTCATCGTAGAGTTCACATTACATGACGCAGCTCGAAACCCACCATCGTTGCTTAGTGGTGTTCGGAGTAGCATTTTCTTAGATTTTGAGACTTAATTCTAGATACAATTACAAGGTACGTAGGATTAAAGGTATACAAGATGGATAAATGAAAAAATATTCATAATTTAAATCTTTTTTTTGTTTATTGAACGTAAGACTCACACAGAACATTGGATATTTGAATATTATACGTATACAAATTCAAGTTGACCGTACGGTCCGCCAAGATAGCGTAGATGCAACCGTATCTCCTTACTGGCTGTCCTTCTGGAACAAATCTTCATTTTCGTGGAGGGCTTTGTTCACTCGGTTGGGCAGAAAAATCGTGAAAGCGTCATCCAAGTCCAGAACGATTTTATCTCCAAATTTCGTTTTAACCCGACGAACGCCACTGACCCGGTATTAGAAGTAGACTTCGAGGTCCGAGAGCTTTTTCAACGGCAGAAATGTCTCCAGACGAGCGACTTCGTTCAATTTTGAAAAGTCCATTGTCGTTACGGTCCAGTTGTAGGTGCTCGAAATCTCTTGTGAGTTGATTGAGGTCGGATCTGATTTTCAGCAGATGTTTTACTTCTCCAATATTCTTGAGGAGCAGTTCTAGTCGTTTCTTCAACTCACGTTGTTCCAGAGCACTTCTCATTTGCAAGAACAGCTTCAGACTGGCGATGAAGTTTTCACTTTTCGCTTATATAACGTTCCCCCACCACATAATTTGATGGAGGGTAAGGAATGTCACGGGGCTGATATCAAATACGTATGTTTGTGTATGCGCGCGCACCTTTTGGCATTCCAAGAGCGATAGTAACCCGACACCGCAGATCCATGGCTTTGAATGTACCGCGACTATCGGTCGACCTTGGATATCAAACCGACATCCGAGTAAGTGAAAAACAATTCTCGGAACCATTAATTTTGGAATGTCACGTGGTTGATAAGGTGGGAAAGGAATGTGAGGTGGTTGATATCAAACCGACATCCGAATAAGTGAAACACGATTCTCGGGACCATTAATTTTGGAATGTCACGTCGTTGATAAGGTGGTTAGACAAAACAATGCGTTCGACAAGTTTCGACTTGACGGCGAGCGGCATGCGGTCAAAGGATTTCGGTGCGACGTTGAATTTGAGACAAACAATTCTCGGAACCATTAATTTTGGAATGTCACGTGGTTGATAAGGTGGGAAAGGAATGTGAGGTGGTTGACGTTACACGTCAGCAGTCCTACCGTGGGAAAGGAATTCGGAGTGGTTCATGTTACACATCAGCAGTCCTATCGTGGGAGAAGAATGCGGGACGGTAAAAAAGTTCTCGCCCCGCTGCGCCCTCTACCGTTGGCAGGCGAGCACTACAGACCTTCGGTCGGTAAGATTGTCGGTAAAACAGCACGATTTTGACCCTCGATCGATACAACTGTCGGTAAGGTTGCACGGGGTCGGTAAGATTGTCGGTAAAACAGCACGATTTTGACCCTCGATCGATACAACTGTCGGTAAGGTTGCACGGTTTTGACCTTCGGTACGGCAGACTGTGACGTCATCGCGGAAAAGGGATTGAGTCTGGGCTGCGCGGAGCGGCTCCGTCGGTAAAGAAGGTGTTTGTATCCAGAACCCCCCTTGCTGTACTAATAATGTTGTCCTGAAGGGCCTTCGAGCTGGTGCAAATATAAAAAAGCTGAGGCTCAATGCGAACTGGCAAGCTTCAAACATGATCAACCGTTCAACGCACAAGTTTTAACAGTCATCCGACCAATATACGGAGATCTGGCCAGAGAAGAATTGCTGGAGAGACGTCTGGGGGCCTACACAGAGAACAGCAATTAGTCTTTCAATCCTACGCTCTAGAACGGGGCCCCTAAACATCTACATTGTGGTCTTTTTTCGCTTGAAATTGCTAGGTATATAGCATGCTGCCATTGTAACGAGGGATTTACCCTAATCCTGCAAATCATGTGTGCTATGGGTCTGCGTATTGGCGACGAGGCACATGATTTTGCAGCTACGCACGACAACGAGCGCATCGACCGTGCTGACAGAAGATCGACCTTCGAGGCCCAGACATCACGGAATGATGAAAGAGAGGCTAGTAGTCTTCAGTACGATTTTCATTTGGAGGAAGAAGGACCCCAATAGGGTGCCGGAATAGTTGATTGAGCGTAAGTAACTGAAATCAACGATTGTTTCTAACGATTCATACCGAAACTTTAGACGCGTTTTTCTCGAAACTACCTTTTTCAACCTTGTGCCCACGATATCTCAGGAACCACTAAATCGATCCACCCAAATTTTTTCGCCAGCTTGTTCAGAATACATCTACCTACAGCCCCTACCGCGGATAATAGTGTACATAAAAAATTACGACACGTACAACCTGAAGAGGACTGAAAAAAGCTGCCAAATTGAAAAAAAAAATAATTATCGTAGCGCCATTTTGTGATTTTTGATTTTATTAGTGTGATCGAGCTACGGGCTATAGAGGGTCATCTGACAAACCGAAATATATTTGAATATTTTGTTTCAGATCAGTCAAACGGGCGCAATCGTGGGTACCGATGAAATACAGCCTCTCGCGGTCCAGCTCGCCAAGCGAGTACGACTCAACGGAATGTCTTATCAAAATTTGTATACGCATCAAAAATATCAATAAATATTCACGCAAAAAGGCATCTCAATAAGTCTTACTGTTTTGACACAAAAAATTCATGCAAAACAATTTTTAAAAATCCGGTAAAACGGACCTTCCTTAAACAACCTGTTATTCTGTGAACCATTCACGGAGACGATACTCAGAGACTTTGGCTCGATACAGCTACACATTCTCGGATATTCCTTGGGATATATTTGGATTTCGCTTCAAAAACCCCTCAAACCGATTTCGTCCTGGCTTATTATTGACAAAGGAGGTTTTTCGTTTATCATTATCACAAAGCAATTTAACGCTCTTGATCAGCTGGTGTTTTGTCACTGGAAAGCCTTGTTGACTGCAATGAAAAATCCATTCGACAAGTTCTTTTCCTTCTTGAATGCTAAGCGTAGTAACAGGCTCTGGTGGTTTATCAGCATATTTTCCCAGTTTTTTGGCTCATATTGTAGACTCTGGTACTTTATACGTTCTCGACACCTCTGCAACACTTTTTCCACCGAGGGCTTCTTGCACAGCCAAAGTTAAATTTTCTTTATTATAGCCACATCTCTGTTTCTTTGCTTTTACTTTTTTTGAATTTGATTTCGTTTAACTTTCGACGTTACTTTTGACTTTACCCATTATGTATACAGATTATTAAAAAACTTCATAAGCCACGAGAGTGATCAAAATAATGGTGCGCACGCTTCGAAAGGACAGAGTCTAATACTGCGGCAAAGGTAGTATAACCGCAGCAATGCGCGCATGCTTGAAACATTCGTGCCAAATACTGCGGCGGTAAATTAAAAATGAAAATGGATCAAATTTTGATCTATGAAATTTTTTTAATTGAAAATAAGTATTATCCTAGTGACCGTAACAAAGTATAAGGATATTGCAGCAAAAACAAAGGAAACAAGAACCTTATACTGATACTCATTTTTCACAATTACTAGCAAAAAATGATGAAACTTTCACTCACAAGTACCTCTTCATTTTGAAAAATCAAGAATTAAATAAATAATCACGATCCGCATAATTTTGTTGATTCATTAGGTTTTTCAAACATTGAATTAACAGTCTAATTTTTTTCAAGTTATGAATAACTAGAAAAGCTTAAGTTCTGATAAAATTAAAAAAAAAAGCAGTGATACCCACATCCGCAGAAATACCCACACTTACCCTATTGTCACTGCAATCAAAATAGCGTTATATTTGTAACAAATGGAATATTAATTATTGACAGGAATATTTTTGTCGCTATAAATGTACTTTAATATTGTATCACCTGATATAAAAATGAATCGAATATTTTTTTTTCTCCGAAAGTAGCTTCAATCGTGACAATTTTTATACGATGTTGCCCGTAGCACATATTTATCAACAGTACCTAAGGAAATCGTATTTGAAGGTTTTAGGTTATTACGGATCCTCGTAACAACACGTTTGTGAGCATGCTTATTATATCGATTATCGTAATAAATGTCATATATCGATACCTCCTAATGATAAAAGTTTATGGGAGATATAAATTTGAAAAACTTGTGATTTCGAAAAATTAACGACAGAGCGAGGAATCGAACCTGGCGTCTAGAGATGCTTGACCGAAGCCTTACTCCACTAGACCACCTAGCCTCCCTGACTCTGTTGTCGTTAATTTCTCTCATCACCAGTGAGTTCAAATTTGTTTTCTTGTGCTTGGTATGTGTGAATAGAAAGTTACGTCTCTTGAGCACCTGATGTAAGAATGTATGTAGATGAATGTTTACATGTTACTCGCTAAGATAACAGTTTATCGTAGCGAATCCGTCAGAAACAGCTCATTTGCGCGTTACGAATTCGAAACATCTCACTTCGGCATTCTCCGCCGTAACACGTTATCTGAGCATTCATCACATAATCAGCATATCTGTGCAGTTCTCACAGTAACAGCATATCTTAGCGTTGATGGTATACACGGTTCAAATAGGAATTTGAACATTTAAAGATAAGTTAACCAATATACTTATCACACCTCTCGCTACGATTTTACAAATTATCAATTTCGGGAAAGGAATCTTACTTGAATGAAAGTCGAAGAGCTTAACAGCGTATCTGAGAGTTACGTGTGTGTTCCATTATAGAGAATCCTATCTCAACGTCACGAAACTATAACACCGTATGTGTCGCGTTTGGCCGATGCGATAATACTCATTTCTTTACTGTTCTGCAATCACGTCAGCAACATGCAGAAGAACTCAAGAAGTGCTCAAATTATGAGATTGTGTGAAAGTAATGACGAGAAACAGGATGAAAATAACAATGAACAGTGAGACAGAAACAACTCACTCCCTTTAATTTGTTTGATAATTTATCAAAATTATTGACAATTTATTCTGAACTATATTTTATTTTGAATTGCTTCTACTTGATTAAGTTCGGCGCCAGTTGATTATCAAAAGTAACGAACAAGAAATAACGGCTAAGCTCAGTTGGCTGACAAATAACAATAAATAGTTTTATTTATAGACTCTATTCGCAAGGAAGTTCATTTGGGGACCCGAGAAAAGGAGAATCCGAATTTCCAAGAGCATAGAAGAAAGAATTGGACAGAATATACAAGTTTATTTGTACTTACAAATTGTTGTCGAAATCCGACTCTCACAATTACGAAGCCATATCAAGCTGGAACCGCCACGTTCGAAAATCGAAAAATTTCCTATGGAATAATTAAGGGCTAATTAGAGGCTAATTAAATGCTCTATTTTCGAATTAAATGCTCCGCGTTTTTTAAAAGAAACCTGTGGCGGTGCCAGCTTGACATAAACCTGGAACCGCCACACCGAAAAAAAAACGGAAAACAGGTGAAATTTCGGAAGAGTGTTAGGGTCATAATTAAAGGCTAATTGAAGTATCTTGGAATTGCTTATTTTTAAATTAATTGCTCGGTGTTTTTTAAAAAAAACCTGTGGCGGTGCCATCTCGATATAAACCAAACTTAAAAAAAAACGGGAACGAGGTCAAATTTCGAAAAAGTGTGAGGGTCATGATTAAAGGCTAATTAAAGGCTACCGGAAAACCACCCGCTCGAATTACCTGCTCCACCCCCGGGGGTGGAAACCACCAAAAAACTCGAAAAATCGGTTTAACTCTCGGACGCAACAATTTACAGAGTTCGTACGCACGTAAAAATTACTCCAGAATTAAAGGCTCCCGGAAAACCACCCGCTCGAATCAAATGCTCTACCCCCGAGGGGTGGAAACCACCCAAAAACCAGAAAAATCCGTGTAACTCTTGGACGGAACAACTTACAGAGTTCGTTCGAGTGTTAAAATTACTTCAGAATTAAAGGCTCCCGGAAAATCACCCGCTCGAATTAAGTGCTCCACCCCCGAGGGGTGGAAACCACCCAAAAACTAGAAAAATCCGTGTACCTCTTGGACGGAACAACTTACAGAGTTCGTACGAGTGTTAAAATTACTTCAGAATTAAAGGCTCCCGGAAAACCACCCGCTCGAATTAAGTGCTCCACCCCCGAGGGGTGGAAACCACCCAAAAACTAGAAAAATCCGTGTACCTCTTGGACGGAACAACTTACAGAGTTCGTACGAGTGTTAAAATCACTCCAGAATTGAAGGCTCCCAGAAAACCACACGCTCGAATTAAATGTTCCACCCCCGAGGGGTGGAAACCACCAATAAACTAGAAAAATCCGTGTAACTCTTGGACGCAACAACTTACGGAGTTCGTACGGGTGTTAAAATTACTCCAGAATTAAAGGCTCCCGGAAAACCACCCGCTCGAATTAAATGCTCCACCCCCGAGGGGTGGAAACCACCCAAAAACTAGAAAAATCCGTGTAACTCTCGGACGCAACAACTTACAGAGTTCGTACGCACGTCAAAATTACTCCAGAATTAAAGGCTCTTGGAATTCCTCATCTTTAAATTAATTGCTCGGCGTTTTTAAAAAAAAAACCTGTGGCGGTGCCAGCTCGAGATAAACCAGACTTAAAAAAAAACGGGAACGAGGTCAAATTTCGAAAAAGTGTTAGGGTCATAATTAAAGGCTAATTAAAGGCTCCCAGAAAACCACCCGCTCGAATTGAGTGCTCCACCCCCGAGGGGTGGAAACCACCAAAAAACTAGAAAAATCCGTGTCACGCTTGGACGGAACAAGTTACAGGGTTTCTAGAGGCGTCAAAATCACTCTTCAGTCAACGACTCTCGATACACCGCCCCTACAAATCAAATGCTTCACAGTCCACCCACAAGAGTGTGATTGAGACACGAACTTTACGAATCAACGTAGCAGGTGGATGAAACAGGAACCAGGATTTTCAATGCGAAAAAATGCTCGTGTCGCGTGAATTCGATACAATTTTTGTGTCTTGTACTTTAATTTCAGCATCGTCACCAACGAACGTCATCCCAGCGCAAATGAAGCGTTGCTTTTGCAGTTATTGATTTCACTTGTGTGGATTGCAGGTGAGTGATGGAGATTATTTTCTATGTACCTTTCTCCACACTATAAATATTACTCGTCACCGCCACCGACGTCACCATCACAGGAACTTAGCCCTTTCTTCTCTTTTCAGACGCTATCTAGAAAGATAGACACAATGGTCTAAATTGTGCTACAGGCTTGAGAAAGTGAGTGCGTTATGTAAAGAAAACTCCTACTCCAAATTTGAAATCTTCAGAAGCTGCCAATTTTTTTTATGGCCTGGGAGTCAACGATAGCCGGGTCATTTTGGCAATATCAATTTATTTAATGAATAATCCGTGTAACGTATAATAGTAATATGAACATTCTCCAACGCACCACCGTGACGAGGGCTTACCGGAGAGCTTTATTGACGATTAAAAATCAACAAAAAAAATTCATAGACGCATAAGCGAAAGTGTTCTTACACATTGATTGGAATATAAGAATTTCACAAAATATCGTTTTCCGCCTGAATTTCACGACTGAACTCGTCTTTCACCCATATAAGCAGGCGTAAAAAAATCTAAAAAAATTTGTATTATCAAGGATGAAATTAATTGCGATGCTTTTTTTTATAATAACAAACACGAAAAGAATAGTGTTTCACCTATAAGATACAACGACGCTCGTCCAGGACTGTGAAACTGCGTTGGGCATGCGGTACATGAGCGACGAGGTTAGAACGCTGCATCTCTACCTGCCTTAAAGACGATCGTTGGTGTTCTGAATGATTGGAAGACCATCGTGAAGCTGTTTTTTCCATGTTATACGTTTACTCAGTGAATAAATTCAAACTCTGGCGGATAGTTGTAATAGATCTTTTACCGTAAGAATCGAGACTCAAATATACTGGTAAAATTCGCAAAATTCCACCACTTATGCGGGTGGACGACAAGCGTGTCGTGGAATCCAGGCGGAAGATGATATTTTTCTAAGTTTCTTATATTCCATTCTCTACAAAAATATGTCTATGAATTTTCTGTACGGCGCATCGTTAGCTAGTGATGAAAATCAGAATGAGCCACAAACAATTTTCTCCTATGTAATCCTTATGAAAAATGGAAAAGTGCGATGCGCAACCTCTTAATGTTAAGATTGAGAGCTAAAATTTTGAAAGACGTATTTTCGTGCTGAAATGGAAGTTCTCAACTTGTTTGAAAGGAAAAAAAATTACTTTTTTTTATACTATCTAGCTGTACATTCAAAATAGTTGTAAAATTGATTATTCGATATTATTATGAATGTGACTTATAGTTAAGACCTCAAGAAACAAGAAGATATTTTTCCAGTATTTTGGGTATTATAAAGTTTTAAGTGGTTTAATGTGCCGCGAATGCAAACGGCTCATGTTTACCTTTGGTGAGGTACGAAAAAACGGAGTATGGTTTCAGGATGAGGGCTTACATAGCTTTACAGCACATGATGTGAATGCAAATATGTCGATATATTGTCGATTGATGTTCCCAACACAGAAGAAAAGTTAAAAATGGCAGTTTTGATTATTTCAAAAACTCTTGCAATTGAAATATTTCCCGAGATGTGCGATGCCATGATGGCTAACATCACGGTCGCCTACACACAATCCACATTCTACTGAAATCATAAATGCTGTGAGTACCAATAGCTATTTTGTTGAGTAAAAATGATTTTTGCCTACCGATGAGATTTAATATTAACAATGTGTACTTATAACCAATTACCAGCGAATAAAATTGATGAGTTTTCGATACATAATGCAATTTAACACAGGTCAATTAAATGAATTTACTCGAAGCGCTTGCGCATTGACAAGCTTTTTTTCCTAATTGTCGAAATACCCTCTGTTCGCCTGCATTTTTGTGATCATGATTAATTCATATTTTATTATTGATATTTTTATTATTAATTATTACTGATTTACGATTCTGATTTATGGGTGGATTCAATTCAATGGATCAGGGGCGATAACGTCGGAAATGAACCAAGTCAACGTAGAGTGAAATATGTTTTGGATGACGGTGAATGGCTTATACGGGCAGAACACATTATCGCAGTAAAGTTGTGAGCGAAGAACAATTTTCAACAATGTTGACACCTGATCCAATAGCACTCCACATTTATACACCAGCACGAAGTTACGGGTAAAACCAGAAATTACTCTATTTAAAATAGTCTCGGGAATCATGGATTGAAACGGGGTATCATGATTCCTGATAGCGACGAAGTAGTGAACTTTACTGCAAAACGGTCCCGTGAAACTTGAATTCTTTTGTACTACTAACAGTACAGAATGATCGGTTTGATCGTTGACAGAACATGAGATCAACTGAACACTTGAGAATTTTGTGTACCCTGAAATTCACTCAAATTTCTCTGCTGATTTTTGTAGGGCTTGTGTTGTTGAAAATTCTTCTGTTATCAGAGACAATTCAATAATGCATTGTTTTGAAGTGACTGAAATCTGAAAATTAGAACGGATTACGTCAACTTGTATGGATTTTCTGAAGCACAAACTTTTGGACTGTGCAGCGGAGAGCCTATGATTGAGAGATTAATCTAACGCTTCCAAAGACCATCTAACTTAATCCGTCTAAGAGTAACACCGATTTTTCTGGTTTTTGGGTGGTTTCCACCCCTCGGGGGTGGAGCACTTAATTCGAGCGGGTGGTTTTCCGGGAGCCTTTAATTAGCCTTTAATTATGACCCTAACACGTTTTCGAAATTTGACCTCGTTCCCGTTTTTTTTAAGTCTGGTTTATCTCGAGTTGGCACCGCCACAGGTTTTTTTTAAAAAACGCCGAGCAATTAATTTAAAGATGAGGAATTCCAAGAGCTTTTAATTCTGGAGTAATTTTGACGTGCGTACGAACTCTGTAAGTTGCTGCGTCCGAGAGTTACACGGATTTTTCTAGTTTTTGGGTGGTTTCCACCCCTCGGGGGTGGAGCACTTAATTCGAGCGGGTGGTTTTCCGGGAGCCTTTAATTCTGAAGTAATTTTAACACTCGCACGAACTCTGTAAGTTGTTGCGCCCAAGAGTTACACGGATTTTTATAGTTTTTGGGTGGTTTCCACCCCTCGGGGGTGGAGCACTTGATTCGAGCGGGTGGTTTTCCGGGAGCCTTTAATTCTGGAGTAGTTTTGACGTGCGTACGAACTCTGTAAGTTGTTGCGTCCGAGAGTTACACCGATTTTTCGAGTTTTTTGGTGGTTTCCAGCCCCGGGTGTGGAGCAGTTAATCCGAGCGGGTGGTTTTCCGGGAGCCTTCAATTAGCCTCTAATTATGGCCCTCACACTTTTTCGAAATTTGACCTCGTTCCCGTTTTTTTTTAAGTCTGGTTTATCTCGAGCTGGCACCGCCACAGGTTTTTTTTTAAAAACGCCGAGCAATTAATTTAAAGATGAGCAATTCCAAGAGCCTTTAATTAGCCTTTAATCATGACCCTAACACTCTTCCGAAATTTCACCTGTTTTCCGTTTTTTTTTCGGTGTGGCGGTTCCAGGTTTATGTCAAGCTAGCACCGCCACAGGTTTCTTTTAAACAACGCGGAGCATTTAATTCGAAAATAGAGCATTTAATTAGCCTTTAATTAGCCCTTAATTATTCTATAGGAAATTTTTCGATTTTCGAATGTGGCGGTTCCAGCTTGATATGGCTACACGAAATCGTAGTCCGGACAAATGGGTGCCTATCTACCTCACTGAATTCTTACCAATTATTATTACGCATAATCGTAGTTGGGCGCCAAGAAGATTATTTTCTATTTTTCCACCTTACCTTGGCCACGTGACCGGTTAGCTAGCGGTATACATATATCGGCACCGGGTCGTGATTATCGTTCGAGGCTCCCAGCAATCGAAGTTGAACAAATTTCATTAAGGTAGAGGATAGTGGTGGATTCGGTAGAAATTACACAGAATGTAGTGTGACGATGCTTCTCCGGCTTAAATTCCGTGATTCTTGCCACAATTTGTTAACATTTGAATAATTGAGATGAATGTGGATATTCGGATTGGGTGAGGAGGCCAAACAGAATATTCGCAAAATTATGACGAAAGGAATCTGATTTATTTTGAAATTACGGAATATATATAACTTTCCGAGCGCAACACGCACTGTGGGAGCTTACAATGGCTCCAGATAAAAAAAAAACAAGCATTCACGCCTCATTCATTCAAACACGTAAAATAAAAACGTCCCTGCATGGAGGTTACGTTCCAGAGATGACTGGGAAACTGGTCATTGATTTTACTCAGATTCACTATCAAGAAACTCAAAATAAAAATCATGTGACATAAAAAGAAATTTTTGGTAAATCTATCAGGTGCTATTCAAGCTTCGCAGAAACATCGAATGTGGCACAGTACGCCTACGATTCGATGTCGGACTAACTTAGCTCGTAGTCCTTTTGTTGATTGTAGGTGGCTCAGCGGCTCCGGAGATGATTTCCTGGATTTTGGCGGCAGGTCCCTGGCAATGAGTCGTCGCTGAATTTCACCGGGATGCAACTCCTGATTTTCAATGGCCCACAGGCTCGGAGATGAAGTTGGTGAAGTCGATGATTCGTAACAATCAACGAAGTTTTTTGAACGAAACGGATTTTGTCCGAGTTATGTGAAATTGGAAATTGAATCTGAGTTAGTATGTGAGTGTCCGAGGCGACCTCACGTCGTGACGTCCTCTAGCAGAGAGAGAGATTCGTCCGTCGTTTGCCGGAACGTCTGGTCAAGATCGTTCCAAAAATACTGTTTACTTTTGCCTTTGTGATTTACGTATTCCTTTGCTAGGGCGCGTATTTTTGAATGTATATATATATGGACCCACGTATCGTTACAGTAGATGATCACCGTACCTTGTATATTTTTCCTTTGACAGGTCTTCAAACTTCCCACTCACTCACTGTACGCTTCTTTTCACTTTTTTCCTTGCACTCAGCACGTACTGTTCGCTACTATACTGTAGGACAAAGACTGCTTTGCTGCCGTTTCATCATCTGGAACTAATAATTTAAACGGATATTATAGCTGCACTAGAAAATCGTCAATAAAAATATCGAAATGTGTTTAGAAATGATATTCACCATTTTCCTTGTGTAGATTGATTGGCAGGCCTACTTTGTTGGTGAATGGGCTGTCAGATCTTTGTCGTGCACTTAATTGAAGTGGTGTTTTATTTATCTCATTATCATTGCGATTGATATTTTTTTGTGATAATATTTTGTATTTTGATCGAATGAAAGTAAAGCAAATTTAAAAAAAATCTTATATGAACAATTTAGGATATCCATGTATCTATTGGAGCCACCTTGTGATCCTCCTGTCGAAGAACCCGATAAATACTCGCTAATGTACTCCATGGTCCGATACACTTGAATCACTGAGTAGCTGAAGAAATAACCATATATGTATACTTGATGAATAATTTTTTATCAAAATTATAATAAAAATTGGAACGTAGTGATGATTCTCAGTATATGAGTTTTAAGATGAACTTTTAAACACAGAGAACCAAATTTTTTAATCGATTGAAGTTTTAGCAGAAGAGTTAGTGTGCACATGAAAAAAAAACATTAAACGTTTTTTAAAAAGCTTGACTGTAAAATAAATTCGAAAGTGGTGGAATAACTCCCAATGTAATAATAAAATTCATATTCACAGTTTCGTTATCACAATTCTAAAATCTTTTTACTCCTTTCAAAAGACCTCTCGTTATCGAGCAGCAGCCTCTTACATCGATAACACATCTCTCCATACTAGGAAAAAGATTATTCGATTGTTATCATAAATTCTACAAGTATTCTATAACTGTTATCAGTATATTATGAATTATTTCGTTTTTTTCAATTTTTTTCGCAGTTGGTTGAGTATTTCCGTACGGTTTACGACAACATTAGCGATATTGAAAAGTCAAACACATTACTCCAGTCTCTTTGCCCTAGGGATAATCGGTAATAAAAAATGCCTAGCATTTTACGTTACAAAAAAAAAATCCTCAAACATCATGGTTTGTTTTTGAATATTCAATTGAATTTCAAAGCAAGAAAAATAGAACATAACCTACAAATATTATGGTTATTTTTACTGGTAGACTCGATTCAGAAATGTATCGATTATATTTTTTGTTAGTTTAAGATTGAAAGTATGAGTTAGTGGATGAATAATATTCACCTACCAAATTAGTATTGTTGAATGCCAGATTTTTATGTTTATTTATTTTTTAGGCTATCAATAATAACAACCACATAGCTACAGCATCAGCTGACTATCGAAGCATATTTCAATTCTCAACGACCGTCCTTCTCAACCACCACGATGAGCAAGCCGCGACTTTCACGCGTGAGATGGCGCTGGAACTTAGTTCCGTACGTATCGCGAGCGGTGCTGGATGGGGCAATGTTAACCAAGGCCCTGTTTTATGCACACTTCATACTTTTTTGAAAAAAAGTATCGCGAGCGGTTCCCCGACTAGTTACCACTGAACCACCGAAATCCTGCCGAACAACTCCCCCCCCCCAATATTATTTAACGCAACTCAATAATATCATACGTAACAATCTCTTCAATATTCATTTATTTGTTTATTTATCTACTTATTCTTTTATTTATTCAGTAATTTATTTATTCATTTATTCATTTATTCGTTCGTTCGTTCGTTCGTTCGTTCGTTCGTTCGTTCGTTCGTTCGTTCGTTCGTTCATTCGTTCATTTATTCACTCACCCACTCACTCACTCATCCACTCACCCACTCACTCATTCACTCATTTATTTATTTATTTATTTATTCATTTATTTATTCATTGATTCATTTATTTATTTATCCATTCGTTCATTTCTAAATGAATCAACCATCTGCATAGTTTTTTGATCGTTTCCAAACGGTGACTGTCTAACGAAATAAGTTACCGAATAAGTCCACCGGTTCCCGGCATAACCGAATAAGTTGAATTGTTTCAGTATGGCAGCGAAAAAATAATGACTTCATTATCTTAATGATGTTGCTAAAATTGATCTTGTATAAAATAGAATGACTTCTAACAGTAATTAATTCTGGAACCGATTTTTCCGATGCGGCAGAGTATCTGTAACTTAAAATCGCGTTTTCTCGAAAACACAATTTATGGACTTATTCGGTTAAGCCTGTCTGCCACAGAAATGTTTCGACATATTTGGCTATTGATGTTGTTTCCAAAAAATAGGATCAAATTGAAAATAACATTATATTCTCACTAAAAGAATTTTGTGTCGCATTGAGGTTACGTTTTGATGCGGCTGTTTTTGTATTTGATAGAGTGACTTACGCACAAACTTTTGGCTTGCTAATGGGATCTTCCTTGCCCTCTGTTCTATCCGATTTTGTCATGGAGGAGTTAGAACGTAATGCATTAAGTAAGTTAAAGTTCACTCCGGCTTTTTATTTCAGATACGTCGAATTGATAATGTGTTGTCAATTTTTAATAGCTTTTATGATAGTTTGCAAATCACTTTTGAAGTAGAAGTTGAAAATAGTGTGCTGCCTTGGTGTATCTGTAGTAAGAAGTTCGGGTGTAATTTTGACTGACTGGTTCCAGAAGCCAACATGCTCACAAAGATACATGAATTACTTTTCACATCATCCTCTAAAGCAAAAAAAAAAAAATGCAAATATTTATAATCTTGTAGACAGGGGATCCTGTTGGCGAACGAATCGTTTCATTTAAAGAATTCAAACTTAATTGGGGAGGTTTTATTGAAAAATGATTATCCTGGGCTGCTTGTTGTTAAAGGCATTGGTAATCGTTTGGTTATGATTAGAGACAATTCACATTCGGAACCAGGAATAGTAGGAAGTGATAATTATCAAGTTTCCAATTTCTCTTATATGAAATTTCCTTATGTCAAAGGATTGTCACAGAACATAGTAGAGCACCAAGCAAGTTCCAAATTAGGTATATTTTTAAAAATGCCAATTGTTTGTCAGGTCTATTTGTCTTACCAAAGGACCGAATGCTCATGGAAAAATATTCTCACTTAGTCTATAAAATACCTTGTATTGATTGTAACAATGTTATATAGGCCAAACTAGTTGATGCCTCAAAACTAGATTAAATGAACACAAACGCAATATTTTCGTAGAACAGGAAAGACAAACAGCCCTGACAAAACACAGGTTGGGTTGTAATCATAATTTCAATTATAATAAGGTCAGTATTCTTTGTCGTGAAAAGGATTACAGAAAACCTTCAGTTTTTGAAATGTGTAACATCTTAGGTGACAGAAATTCTGACAATTTGAGATCTGACATTGAGAATCTAAGCAATGTTCATTAAAACTTAATTATTAACAAGTCTTTCAAGTAATCATTTTCATGACAATGACTCTGTTTTATGTATTTTAAGATTTTAAACTTAGATTCGTTGATGCCAAAACTTGTTTACACTATGTTTCTCCCTAGTTCCGTTTTAGTTTGGTGTCCTCTCTTGTCTTAATCTATGTTATCCGTGCTCTCTTTCGTCTCTTTTTCCTTCACGGCAAAATATGTTTTTGGATCGTTGTCAATTTTAATTGTGAATAGTTTAGCTCTCCATTTGATAATGACCCCTAAAGGGCCAGATAAATAGGTTTGTCTGTCAGCGAAAACTTGGTGAGCTTTTTTACAAATTAAGCTACGGATTACATTGGATTTTGACATGAGTAGTACAGCAAGGCGGGTTCTGAGTAGAAACACCTTCTTCACCGACCAAGCCGCCTATCCGCGCATCCCAGACGCAAACCCTTGAAGGTTACCCCCACTCTCGTCAGATAAAACGTGCTCTACCGTACCGACTCGAGGTCGAAAAACGTGCAACCTCACCGTGTATCGGTTAACGTTAAGAATCGCACTGCTTTACTGACAATTCTTGTCGGTCAAAGATCAAAATCGTGCTGCTTTGCCGACAATCTTACCGACCGAAGGTCAAAGTCTCTATGCAGTGCTCGCCTGCTGACGTTAGATGGCACAGCGGGGGGGGGGGGGGGGGGGGGGGTTGAACTTTTACCGTCCCGCATTCTTTTCCCACGGTAAGACTGTTTATTTTTAACGTCAACCACCCCACATTCTTTTCCCACGGTAGGACTGCTGATGTGTAACATCAACCACCCCACATTCCTTTCCCACGTGTTTAACCATGTGACATTCCGAAATTGATGGTTCTGAGAATTGTTTTTTACCCACTCGGATATCGATACGTCATCATCAACGTGACATTTTTTTTGGCTTGTAACTGTCATATGAACTCTATGATGAATTTTGAACGGGTTCAGTCAAGACCAGAGTGCAAGGTCGACCGATAGCTGCTGTAGTGTACATTCAGAGACAAGGATCTGCGGTGTTGGGTTACTATCGCTCCAGGAATGCTAAAAGGTGCTCGCTCATAAACAAACATACGTACAGCTACCCTGTAAAAAGGACGCTTATCACTGCAAACGGTCATTCAGTATCAACTTGTCAAGTGCACGTGAAGAAAAGGCTAAGGATGGAATCCGCAAGGTGTTTGAGATTGATCGATATTACGGAATCGGCGTTCAAGATTTTAACTGAAAAATCGTCACCGGCAGAGATTCAGAAATGGATCAAATTCGGAAGTCAAAATATTCGGCTTCTAAACAAAATTTTGCGAAAGGCTTCATCGATCGGGGAGAAGACGAGAATTTTGACGACAATTGGAATTCTGAAATCGTTGACAACCAAATTTCAACAATTTAAAAAAGTGGGTGACCGATTACGAAGCCGATGAAAAAGCGATCTAGTACGGTTGAAAGATTTGGAGACAGCTTTCGAGAGCCGAATTCGAACTGGATTCATTGTCAATTTAAAGCATAAAGATGTCAAGAGATTTCTGGAAGACGCAAAGGTACTAGCTGTGACAAGACTAAAAAATGCTTTGAAGGAAGACAGGAGCTTGAAACCAACGTTATCCTGGCTTGTACATTTGAAGTTAGGAAAGATGATCACGGTGGAAGAGATCAAATTTTTTAATACGAGAAATGCAATTATCCTCCAGACAACGGATATCAAAGAATGGTTTATCGAAAACGCGACAGAGCGTTTGTTCAAAACGGTGGAAGATTTCCAGGAAAAGGATTCAGGCTTGTCGCTGTCTGAAATAATCAATTTGACTGTGAATATCAACAAGTACGTGCCACTACGAGGCGGTGTATTCACATACACACTACTACCCAAAGCTATTCAGGATAAGAAGGCTGTCGTCAACATCCGCAACAGCAACTTATATTGCTTTCTATGGTCGGTCACCGCAGCCCTCTTTCCAGCCAACAACAACAATCCCAGTAAAATAACTTCATATCCGCATTTCAGCTCACTGCTATGGTATGATGGTGTGAAGTTTTCTATGTCTCTAGACCAGATTTCAAAATTTGAGAAACTTAATGGACTTTCCATCAACGTTTATGGTATAGATAAAGGTGATCGGAAGAAAAGTGAAATAGTACCGATTCACCTTAGTCAGAATGAGTCTGACGAACCTTCAATTCATCTTTTAGTCTTAGAGTCTGAAATTGTTGACGGTGATAATGATGATGATGATGACGATGGTATGGAAAATTATGAAAAGAATTCAATACACAATTTTGCATGGATTAGGAATTTATTGCGGTTGACAAGTTCTCAAATTTCTGAACATAAACGTCGTACTTGGTTATGCGATAGATATTTGACTCAGTTTCAATCTGGAAGATGTTCAACAAAGCACAAAGTTTATTGCATGAGTTTGAACGAGACGAAAGTTGAATTACCCACAGCGGAGGAAATGATACTGAAATTCAAAAATTTCAAGCACAAAGAAACCGTTTCATTCTTCATTTACGCGGATCTTGAATGTTTGCTGCAACCTACTTATATTCAAGCGTCAGAAAATAGAACAACTCACCAGAACCACGTTTCGTACAGCGTAGCATATTACCTCCATTGCGCCTTCGACGATTCCATATCAACGTTCAAAATTAACCATAGAGAGACTTGCATTCAATGGTTTGTGAATGAGTTGGAGGAATTTGGCACATTCCGTACAAGCATATTTCACAAGTATTGTACCCATAGAACCGCTCAATTGCAATCAGCTTAACGAATTTAGTTAATCAGCGGTATGTCACATTTGCGAAACACCGTTTACGCTCGAGGACGTCAAACATCGTGATCACAGTCATTCCAGTGGAAAGTACCGTAGTGATGCTCACCGAGGCTGCAATGTAAATTATCAGAACGCACATACTATCCCGGTGATATTCCATAATCTGTCAGGTTACGGTTCGCATTTTCTGATTCAAGCATTGACCACGACTGTTAAGGGTACTATTCAGCTTCTACCCGTTAGTAAAGAAAAGTATACTACGTTTACAAAATTTGTTAACGGAACGGACCTACAGTTAAGATTTATAGATTCGTATCGTTTTATCCCCAGCAGCCTTGAAAAATTGGCAACGTATTTGAATGATAACCAAAAGACAATCAAACATAAATTTTGCACTAGCTTCGACAAACTTTAGTTATTAACCAGGAAAGGTGTTTTCCCGTATGAGTCCATGGACGATTGGGAGAAGCTTGAGAACGTTCAGTTACTGCCCAAGGAGAAATTCTATTCAAAATTGAACAATCAAGATATTTCGGATGAAGATTACGGGCACGCATGTAAAGTTTGGCACGCTTCCAGAATTAAAACGTTAGGAGAGTACTCAGACTTATATTTGCAAACTGAGGTTTTTCTATTGGCAGACGTTTTCGAAAACTTGCGGCAGAGTTGTGGGCAACGTACAACCTGGACCCGTTACATTATTACACCGCACCCGTGCTCTCGTTTGACGCAATGCTAAAGTGTACCGACATCGGGCTAGAGCTTCTCACCGACGTAGATATGACTATGTTCATAGAAGAAGGAATTCGAGGTGGTGTATCCCAATGCTCTAATCAGTATGCAAAAGCAAATAACAGGTAGATGGTAGATGCTTCTGATCTTGAGCTAGAGGAGTTGTACCTTATGTACTTCGACGTCAACAACTTGTACGGTGCTGCCATGAGCTTTGCTCTACCGTACAATTCCTTTGAATGGATCTCGAATTTCGAGCAATTTGATGTTTTCACCATCCCGAACGAAGCCGAGTTTGGCTACATATTAGAGGTAGACATGGAATATCCCGAGGAACTGTACGAAATGCACGAGGGAGCCGCCACTCAGCCCGCGGCACTACATACCTCCGACCTCAAGTAGCAAGCAACCGAAATTGATGACTGCGCTACTCTTCAAGCGAAACTACGTTATTCATTATCACGTTTTGAAACAATGTTTGGAGTGAGGTTTGAGTTAAAATTGATCGAGTTCTCAAGCTCAGACAAACAGCGTGGCTTGAAAAATACATAGATTTAAATACAGGTTTGAGAAAAAAATCAAACAATGAATTCGAGAAAAATTTTTATGAATTAATGAATAACACTGTTTTTGGTAAGACAATGGAGAACGTTCGGAAATACAGAGATGTGAGATTGATTACAAAATGGGGTAGAGGGTATGGTGCTAGAGCTACTATAGCCAAACCAAATTTCCACAACTGTACATTCTTTGATGAAAATATGATGATAGTTGAAATGCGTGGAACGGGAGTCAAACTCAACAAACCATTGTATGCAGGATTCTCCATTTTAGATCTTTCAGAATCCTTTATTTACGATTCCCATTATAATTATGTTAAAACGAAATTTGGACATCAGGCAAAATTGATGTATACCGACACGGATAGTTTATTATACCACTTCACCGTCCCCGATATTCACGAATGCATGAAACAGGACTCGGACAAATTTGATACTTCCGATTATCCACCCGATAATGTTTACGGAATGCCTTAAGTTAGCAAAAAAGTCCTCGGTTTGATGAAAGACGAGTGTAACGGAAAAATGATGACAGAATTTATTGGCTTGAAGGCGAAATTGTATTAGTTTAGAGTGATGGGTAAGGATGAGGACTAAAACCGAGCTAAGGGTGTGAAAGGATCGCTACTTGAAAATATAACTTTCAATGATTATTTGAAGTGTGCTTTGAAACACAAAAATTTAGTCGATCATCAGAGTGTGATACCGAGTTGGGTCTATACCATAAAACAGAAAAAGGTAGCACTAAGCTGGAGCGACGAGAAGCGGATCGTATTTACAAACGCGACCGAAACGCTGCCGTGGGGCTACAAGCCTGCAGTTAGACTGGGCGTTGGTGTGAATTGTATCTTCAAGGTGTAAAAATAAAGGCATATGTCTAAAAAAGAATCTCGTCTATTTGATGTGACATATCAGATTCATTCATCCAACTGTTGCATGTATTGTCAAAATCTAACCACTTGACGTATCATTTTTTTCGACGCTTCTTAAGCACCTTCTCCGCGAGATGGATGTCAGGATGTTCAACCTTAAGGAGCTCCTGTTCGTAGACACCATCAGCGGTGGGTTGATCTTGATAGTTTTTGAGCTTGTACGTCACAGGATGAGTATTTTCCAATCGACTTATCGTGAATATTTCAGTCGTCCAATTGGAAGTGTAACCCTTGTCAAAGACGTTCTTGAATTTGCTGATTCGAACTTTGTCACCAGTGTTGAACTTCACCAGTTTGGTAGGTTTCGCTCGGAGCTTTCCGTACGCCTGATGTAATAATTGTCTTTTGTTCGCAACGGTGACATCCGACGGTTTCATTTGTATGGTTCGGTGATTGGCGTTGTTGTAACTGAAACCAAATCAGATGAGATATCGAACCACTTGTGGCTTCCTTGCATACTGAACCCTTTCCACATTTGACTTTTGAGCGTGCGATTGAAGCGTTCGCAGATCGATGCCTTCTAATTACTGTATGTAGAGTGAAGTTTGATTCCATAGCGTGAAATAAGAGATTCAAATTTTGAATTGTAGAATCCCGTTTCTGCATCGAGATGTAATTTCATCGGTACCCGTGCGTGTACAAGCACAGATTCCATTGCCTCCGTAACATCATCTCCAGACTTGCTCTTTATGGGTATAGCTCACGCGTACTTTGAAAAGATATCAATAACTGTGAACATGTACTTGTAGCCTTTGTTATGTCCAGCGAATGACATGATCTCAACAAGATCCGCCTGCCAGGTCCTGTCGATGCTGCGAACGTCTACACGTCGACGCGGGTAAATATGGCGTGCAGGCTTAGGCAGTTCCGTTAACAGTACCTGCTTTTTCTCGGTCATATTTCAACGATCTCAGTCTGGTGTCCAATTGAGAAATGATTTCAGCGGTTCAAATCGACAAGTCTCTGCCTGTTTTAAAGTCTGTGTAGAAGGTATCCAAGGCTTTCTCCGTGGTGATCTCCAAAGCTTTGATCATTTGATTGAGGTTGTCGATTTGTTTTTGCAGCACGCTGAATTTTCGTCTCAAGGTTTTTAAAGTTACAGCATTGTTCGGCTCGGCGGGATCTGCGACATTGCACAGTCTCTTGTTCCGTATATCGTAATGCCCGTCCGCTGTTATTTGAAATCCGACACCCGGAGGACCGCGAGTGCTCGCAGCAGTATTTTTTTGCAGATGCCGTCCAAACACGTCGATGCTCATTTCGGTAATGAATGCAAAAACGATGGGATTTGCTTAATAAATGATTCCTGCTTCGTGTAGTTCTTGGATATTAGAGATTGTTTCGATATTGTGACTCGGATTTTCCGCTGCCTGAGATGCCAGGAGTAAACGGAGACGCTCCACTAACTCGTTTGCATCATCCCAGAAAACGTGTTACGTTTCAACACCTCGTTGAGTGATCATAGCTTGCGGAAGTAGACCTTTACCCTGTCGCCGAGGTGATGTGGTATAATCCGTCAATTTGGTAATGACATGTTTGAATTAGTAACTGTTATCGTTTCGAACAACCCCATTGGATGAGTAATACTTTCTATACGCGTTCGTTGCAAGAATTATGTTTTTCACATTTTCACGATCTCCGGCGCTTACATAAGAACCGTTAGGCTTCTTGTCCAATATAAGTTGCAACAAACCCTTCGTTTTCGGGTGAAGCGTATCGCCAATACGGATGTAGTCGCTCTCAAAAGACATCAACAAATCACCAATAATTACTCCGTTTGAGAGGTTGCCTACACAGTACACGTTGTCCAATTCACTTTTCGTCTTTGTATCTCTCATCAATGCGAAATACACATCCTTGATTTTCTCGGCCGGTGTTTCTATGATTGTTTCATATCCTCCCGAAGCAAAGAAACCGTCCATTTCAGAGACGGTTTCATTTTTCGTTTCATCTTTCATCTGCTTTATTTCTTCTTTAATTTCTTCCACCTCTTGTTTCACAGGTTTAGTATCTTTTTTAACATTCACTAGTTCTGGCAACGGAGTCACTACTGGATTAAAAAAGTCACTCAATTTCTGAGCCGTAGATTCCTTGCCCGACCTGAGCAATCTGTGTTTTCGGCGGATCGCAGCACTTGCTTGAGCAATCTGATGTAGAACATCTATTTGCTTGGAAACTTCAGAGCTCTGCATGTTGAAGCAACTGAGTTTGCAACGCTACTGCGTCTCTTGCTCAAAAACGTTAGATTTTATTTCTTTACCAGGCTAACGAAAGAATCAAATACCCTCTTGTATCGACTTTCGTTGAGCTCACTGTCTTTGGCGATCACCAGAAACCCGTACTTCTCACCGTTCCAGCATGCGGAGCACACACTTTTGAACTCTGTGTAAGACATATCTGTGTTCACATGGTCGTTGTATACGTGTCTCAGGTTTAAATCGTCTTGTTTGAACAACACACGTAAGTTTACGTTGTCGCGCACGAGATTTTAGGGAATACGCGCGTACGTCTGACAGAGATAGAAACAGTCAACGTCGCAATGTCTACCCATGCATGAGTAGGCTCTAATATTGTCCTGCTTCTCACACGTTACATCGTCAGATATGATTATTGAGTTGGACCGTGCTTCTTCCGGTGTAATCACATGGTCACGCTCGGTAAACGCAAGATACTTCATATTTCCAACATTTCTCAACAATTGCTTCAAAAATTGATATTTCGTTTGGTTGGGAGATTTTGAGTAAATATAGATATTTTCAAATCTGAGTCCGTTTAGATGAGTTATACGTGTGAGCAACGCATTGGTTTTACCACAATGCGACGACCCACAGAATATCGCACGTACACTGTTCGGGAGTAATTCACCGTGCCGGTTGTGCCTTTTGACATTTTGCTCCGATAGTTAGTAAAAATTCATCGCGGGAAGCTTAGTGGGTTGTTTCTCAAACCGCATTTCGGACATGATTGATCGGATTTTGCTATAAATATCCCACTTCGAAGCACTTTTCTTCAATCAACGCACGAACATGATCGCGTACAGAGATGAACGAAGGAGCGGGTAGCATTATCGTGGCAAGGGTCTGGTGAATAAAATCATCAACAGCCTTCGAGTCGAATTGCATGTACCTGGTTATCAGTACTGTGGGCCTGGTACAAAATTAACAAAGAGACTCGCGCAGGGTAAATCGGGAATCAATCTTCTCGACGCAGCTTGCAAGGACCACGACATTGCTGACTCGCAGAATCGTGAAAATTGAAGTTAGGAACGAGGCTCATAGGGTGATGGCTGAGAAAGCTTGAAAACGGGTTCTCGCAAAAGACGCAAATTCCGGTGAGAAAGCAGCGGCTTGGGCAATAGTTAATACAATGGAAGTGAAATCAAAACTCGGAATGTGAATTCCAAAATTGACAAATGCGACGTTCAGAAAAATTATAAATGTTACAAAACGTTCTATGGTTCTAAGCAACGATGCAAAAGTAGCTATCGAATCTACGTTAAAGGGGGCTGAAAACGCCGTTCGAAAAGCGGGTGGTGAATGTCAAGTGCGAACACTTTGCGTCCTATCAGTACCTTCAAAAGTCTCTTAGTGATACAGGCGCGTTAGCCGGTGAAACGGCAGGTATAGCAAAAGCTGTGAACGATGCAAGTGCTGCTGAACGAGAACTTGGGGAGAGCAAACGACACAACAAAACTATGAAAGCTATTGCGTTGGACAAAGGGTTCCATATGAAACCGTACAAAACAGGTCTTGGTTTCCATCTTTCAAAACACTAGATGCGATTCAACCACGTCGAGCGTTTACTGATTGGGACTTGTTCAAATATGATGAAATCTTTCAGGTTCTGCACCTCCGCGGTATTTTCATGCGAAACGAAATGCCCAAAAACGGTCCACGAAAATCGAGTCAACTATAATCAACCTTAACGACAAAAACGGTCTGGGAACACACTGGGTTGCATACAAGAAACGCGACAATAATATTGATTACTTTGACAGTTTCAGCAACCTTCATCCACCCTCAGACCTGAGAAAATACCTCGGCGTTGGTAGTGTTGTATACAATCACGAAAGGTACCAGGATTATGATACGTTTGAATGCGGACACTTGTGTCTGAAATTTCTGAGAGATGAGCTATATAAACATGGTGCATGATTCATCAAAGTCATTCTATCACTTGCAGTCATGGATGATTCGTTAACGTTAACTATTTCGGAAACGTCTTCGATTCTCAAGACACAATATTTCCCACTGATCGAACTTGCTTCTGATGAAAGTTATGCTCTTGGCTAGGTAGAATTGTTATCCTTTAATTCGATATCCAACATTGATGTTGGTGACAATAATATTTACGTAGCTGATGAAGTGATCACCATACCTACCGGCAGCTACGAGATCGAGGACATGGAGAAGTATCTTCAAAACGTGCTAAGAAATACAGATATTAGGCTCAGCATCAAACCCAACAATAATACATTACGCAGCGAAATCACATGAAACTACACGATTAACTTTGAGCCAAATGATTTCATTGCTTAATTTTTCGAATTCACACCACGTGTATTGGAGGTACATAAAATTCATGAATCAGACGTGCCTGTAACTATGCTCAAGGTCAACGCGTTGCGAGTTGAGTGCGGCATTACAACGGGCGCCTACGTCAATGGACATAAAGTACACACCATTCACGAGTTTTTTCCGACTGTCCCACAAGGATATAAGATCGTCAAAGTACCGTTGCACGTCATTCACCTTCCAATCACCGTCAGGACCATAGATCACGTTCAGCTCCGGTTCGTGAATCAAGACGGTTAATTTTCGTAGGGAGGTTATTACTGTGAGATTACATATCAAATCGCAATAAACGATGGGAATTGTACATAACAGACTGTCAAAGAGTAGGTATATCAGTAAGTCGGCATACCCCGATCGAGTCAGTCATGGATAGATTCTCGAACGGTCAACACCTGAAAACGTGGAGTTCCTGGTAGCTCTGGGTCTGAAACTGACACCTTTTGGAAAAGGAATTTCCGACAACTAAAAATCCAATCTTGCTGTTTTATCATCCACTACGTACCATGGAGGAAGAAATCCTCAACATTCAAATACCAGTCGTCTTTGACGAATCCGTTGCGCATCACGAGATTCACGCTCACAAAACTTACGCCTTGTCAACTTTCAACAACAGCGATAAAATTCGAATCACCGTTCAGCATCAGGATTTATGCGTATTACCCAGCAAAAGTTTGGTACATATCCATGGACGACTCCACAAACCTGATGGTACAGCTACTGTAAACAAACAGCTCGTAAACAACGTGATCTGTCTTTTGTTTGAAGAAATTCGCTACGTAATTGATGCAGTTGAGATTGATAGAAGCAAGACCGTTGGCTTGACAAGTCTCATGAAGGGTTACGCTTCCCTGCACCCTGGTCAGACTTGGCTGATGGCGAACGTTGGATGGCTTAATGTAGAAGAGAACATAAAATTAACCGATGCCAAGGGTAATTTTGACGTGCTGATACCGCTCAGCTTGATATTGGGTTTCACTGAAGACCACCGCAAGATTATTGTCAACGCTGAACATGTGTTAATTTTGACGAGATCAAAAACTGATGTCAACGCAATCATGCAGACTCAAGAGGAGGAATTCAAAATCATGATTAATACAGCGGAATGGCTCATACCGTATTTGCAACTCGCGGATCAGAAAAAAGTTGACCTACTAAATTTCATTCAGAAAAATCCGCCTATCTCGATGAGCTTCCGCAGTTGGGAATTGTACGAATATCCCTTGCTTCCCACAACATCAAAACACGTTTCGACTGTGAAAACTTCCACTCAGCTTGAAAAACTGTACGTTTATCAGGTACGTTAATTACGTTTTCCGAACAAGTCGAAAGAACAAGACCGGCAAGAATGCAAGTCATTTCGTTCATTGCAAAATCACGGACGTCAAGCTATTTTTAAACTCTCAATCTTATCTGTAAGGTAACTTGAACCTCAACATTAGTCGTAATCTGTACACGTTCCTGTACGAGATGTACGCAAACTTCCAAGCTACCTACTACGACAAGAACTTTGAGCCGTTGTTGACAAAGAGTGAATTCCTTCGAGACGTCCCCTTATTCATTATCGACTGTTTAAAACCAAACGAATCTTTGATGTACGGACCTGTCGACATCCGTCTTGAATTCGAAGCTCAAGCCAACCTTCTCGCTAAAACATCGGCGTATTGCTTGATTGTTCGGGATCGTTATGTTGAATACCATCCCACTTAGTGGTGGGGTGGCAAAGGTGGTATAAAAGCTGGCCCGTTTCTACCATCTCGCACAATTCGAAGATGTAGCTCATCGTTGACCTACAAGGCCTTTGGAGACCTCTCAACGATACCTTTACATCGAAAGAATTGGCTACAATTTCAATCTACTTGGAAGCATCTCCATGAATGTATTTCTTCAAGCCACCTTACGAATGGGATTGTCTGGACGTCAAATACAAAAGCTAAAATTCCTGGTGAGAACGCGATTTCTACGGTTTACCTCGGAGCTGTGGAACCCTTCCGTTCGAGGAAGTTGAGTGAACCACTGAAGAAAGGCTGTGCAAAGCTGAAACTGTGTACGTAAAAGGGGAAGAAAAACGAGATTGGTTGCTTCATATTGTCCCCAAATTTCAAATTATCGATATGCTGGACTTTGGCTGTCCGTCGCTGCAAACCTTGCAAAAAACTTCAGCTGTGTCTCCAAGATGTGACGTGCATAAAATATACAACGCAACCTGTGAAGCACAAAACGTTTTGTTACTTCAAAATTGGCTACAAAATCGACATACTGTTTGGACGGCGAGGGTGTACGATTTGTGTTACTGCGCAGAAGCACCTACAAAAACGGTCGTGCACTCCTTACGAATATATTATTCTGGTTACGATGCTGTTGAACAAAATTATTGTACTATCGTTGTGAAGTAATTGTCAACTGTAACCTAAAAATTGTACTAAATAAAACTGTTTTCTAAAGAATACTCATGAATTAATTTTGCAGCTCCACCTCAGCTCTTAAGAGAGAATTTTTTCAATACAACGCTTATGTAAGATTCAACCTCGCTCTCCATCTTTGACCGAGCTGTACTCAAACCGAGTTATGTTTTGCACACCTAGAGCGATAGTAACTCAACACCGCAGATCCTTGGCTCTGAATGTATACTACCACAGCTATCGGTCGACCTTGCACTCTGGTCTTGACTGAACCTGTTCAAAATTTATCGTAGAGTTCACATTACAGTTACAAGACAAAAAGAATGTTCCGTGTATGATAACGTATCGACATCCGAGTGAGTAAAAAACAATTTTCAGAACCATAGTTTTGGAATGTCACGTGATTGATATCATGGGAAAAGAATGTGGGGTCGTTGACGTTACACATCAGCAATCCTATCGTGGGAAAATAATTTGAGGTGGTTGATGTTACACATCAACATTCCTATCGTGTGAAAAAAATGCGGGACGGGTAACCGATTTCCAGGTCGGTCAAAGAGTTGACGCCCACTGCTGCGCCCTCTACCGTTGGCAGGTGAGCACTACATAGAGACTTTGACCTTCGGTCGGTAAGATTGTCGGCAAAGCAGCACGATTTTGACCATCGACCGATAAAAATTGTCGGTTAAGCAGTGCGATTCTTACCGTCAACCGATACACGGTAAACGATTTTGATCTCCGACCGATATGAATTGTCGGTAAAGCAGTGCGATTTTCATAGTCAACCGATACATGGTAAGGTTGCACATTTTTTGACCTTCAGTCGGTACGGCAGGGCACGTTTTATTTCACGAGAATGGGGGTAACCTTCAAGGGTTTGCGTCTGGGATGCGCGAATAGGCGGCTTGGTCTGTGAAGAAGGTGTTTGTACTCAGGACCCGCCCTGCTGTACTAATGACATGAATTGATTTCTACCCATTTATCTCTCAGATGATGACGGCTTTCAGTCGATTTTTGGAATTTGGATGATGACCGACGACATGATTTTTGTTTCTCAATTTAAATCAATCATTTTTGTTGTTTTTATTTGTTTCCAACGACTTCTTCCGCAATGGAAGTTTCACCTCTACATATTGAGGTTCTGCTTTGAATTGTAAATTTTTTTTCCCTCGTGCATTCTTTTGATGTGTCCGTTTGATTATAATATAAAATTTTTTTCTTATTAATGAATCTGAGTTATTCTGAGGAGGTCCCCCTCTCAGGGCCGAAACTTCAAATATCGTTTTTTTGACTATACTGAGCTTTGACACCAAAAATCCTTCATATAATAATGCGATAAGGTCGAGAAAAACTTCAACACAACTATGTAAGTACTCGGTAGCATGTTGCGTACGACAATTTGCACATCTCGCAGTAAATTTTCTTCCGTGAGCCTTTTGTAGGTGGGGCGAATTTTTGAAAAACATTTTTCACTCAACGATGTTTTGGTATTTGTTAAGCGTTGTCCTGGCTTCTATCCCTGCGCAAGCGCTCGTTGATAAAAGCACCATGAAGCCTTACCGGTTGGAAACTTCGAATGCTGAAGTCTTTTATTCATAGAAACTGCGTGATAGATCGTAGTCAGTATTGCATTCTTGATTTCTCGTTCGTTTCCCTTATTTTTGTAGATAGCGTTCTTATAACACTCTTGAAGTTTCTGGATCGTATTTCAGGGTTCCATGGCCTCTACTACCAAAACTAACACCGCGAGCACGCCAGTTTTTTACAGCATTACGTAAGCTTGTCCCTAACCTCGAAGAGTAAAGAAAAAATATTGATCTGGCTGAAAAACGTTCCACTAAAAAATGAGGTAGAAATGTAGGATTGGACAAATATTTTGATCGGTCTACCTTCTGCGAATTCTGAAAAAAACTGTACAACCTTCTTGTTCGCATGATTTACGCATTCTTCTTTTTCAATAGTGACATCTGGGCCGTAGACTTGTAGCTCTTGCAAATGCAGAAATGCCTTGGATTCTCCATCAGACAGCATCGTTCTGTACTGAAGTCCTCATTACTCGGAACATTCCCAAATTTCCACTGCCGCACTCATTTTCATCGCCCTTGATGGACCACTGTGATTCATTTGACATTCTTTTTCATGACCTTCACTCTATATTTCGAATTCCGGGGAATCCGGACCCAAGTCTCGCCTCGACGCTTCGCACATGTGACAGTACTTTAACATGATTTCAAAATCGACAACATATCCTGTGAGGAGATCGATTGCACACCCTACACCATACTGAGACCTATAACCACGAGTCAGCCACGACCCATCAAAGCTCACTGTTATATCTGTTGAGGACTGATTTCTGTTTGGATCTGGTATCCGTGTAACATCCTCATCCTGATTAGTCTTTTTTACTGCACACCTTACATCGTGTAATGCCTTTCCAATGCTCAGAGTTGAACATGTTGAATAGCTTTTTGATATTCGTTGAACAAGCGATTCGAAAACGGACGCATATTCATTAGTATCGAGAACTGCTCTATTGCAGCATACCCTCTACTGATATGAAGAAACACTTTTGCAAATCGCAGATTTGCATCAAAGCATTCTTGATTTTGATCGCTTTCAATCTTCTTTGATGTAAACGTTGAGCATTTTACACACTCTAATCCCGTGTCTTTACATCCGTAACACCGTAATCCCAATTCATTGGCGGAGCCCTAATTTGCATCACCAAGTTGGATCTTCAGAAAATCACTATTGCACTCGCTGCATTGGACTTTACAAATCGAATTTGACAAGGAAAAACGTCTACAATAATATATCTGTTCGCATCATCACAAGTCTCTATTAGTTGTTGGGAGCCGAAGAGTATGTTTTGGAATCTTGCGTTCATTTTGTCCGTACACCATTCTTCACTCGATTTTGCAGGAGCTGTATCCACAAAAGGTGTCACACATCGCTAGCCTCGTCTTTTTCTACTTCTTACTTACCAAGTCGGCATGAAGCTCAGATTTTCTACACTTCGGCATTTTCACGTGGGCGCTTCATTAATTGTAGAAAGAAACTGATGCATTATCACTGATAGATTCATATTGTGACGCATGGCTTCATTGTATATCTCGGAAGACAAGGTCAGGTCGTTGCCTAAACGTAAACAAAAAATACCATAGCAGGGATCCCGTGCGATCGGGAAAATTCCAAGAAGTCAATTCTATTATGTGTTTCTATTCTTTCATAACATCAAAAAGTAAACAGAAGTAAATAATTCGATTGACGAGGCTTTTCGGTTTATTTATCCTCAATTTTCACCACCCATCTAATTTCAAATCATATCTCCTTCAACAAATTTGACTCTTGGGGTTGCCGATTTTTTCACATATTTTTGGAAGTGTTTCGCACAATTAAGCTCATGGGATTAACGATATCTCGAATACTTCAAAAATCAGAATGTGAAAAGCTGCGAAAATAACTTTTTGAGTAAATATTATTCTTGGATATGAAGGTCAGTATGAAACAGTTTTTTTTGTCAACGTTTTAGCCCGGATGGGGGTCTTTCTAAGAACAATTATATCTAAGAACATCTGTCACGAACAGAAAATCATGTAATACAAGTTAGTTATTAAAATTTGATATGTGAGAGGCTTATGTGATAAGCAAGGCTAATTGTGCTGATATAATTAAAGGAGAATCTCCTGATGATGACATCGAACTTTCAATTTCGTTACTTTTAGTTACATTTTCAATTATAATTCTTGTTTTTGTTGTATCAAAACTGAAAATAATTCCCAATAGCATAAAAAGTATATAAATACCATCTTTAAGTGTCTTTCGAATCATTTATAACCCTTTTAAATTACTTTAGGCGGGATATATCTTAATTACCTATAATATTCTTTATGTTTATGTCTTGCAAGAAAACAGTTTCGGTAGAACAAAATTTTTCACGTATTTTTTTACACAAAAAAAAAAAAATATAAACATATTTAATTGCAAGATTCATGGAAAAAATGAGTTTTCAATTTTTTTGATATTATTGCACCACTTCAAAACATTCAAAAAAGTCCTAAGTATGGAGGAGTATGGAAGACATTTTCTGACAAAATTTAGTGAGTGACACCTTTCTAAAAGGCTAAAAAAATGAAAATTCAATTTCCTTTTTTTCGCTAAAAATTGATTTTTCGTTTAAGAATCATGATCACATTTTTTTTTATGTCTTAGACTCCTAAGAATTAGGAAAAAAATCGTCATTGATAAATTTTGAATTTTACTATAAAAATAAAAATAATATCTAGAAAACAGGTTTTTTTGAAAATCTCGAAAACCGTTTGGGTTGAAGAGCTAAAAATTTAGGTGAATTATTTTTCTTCGACACCAAAGCGATCCTTCAAGTGTGAATCAAAAAAACCGCGGGGGCAGATTTCCCATATTAACCCGGCTATACCCTCTCAACTAAACGTTCAGGGGGGGGGGGGGGGGGGGGGGGGGGTATTTTATATGTAGAAAATGTGTATCAAGTTTGAAATGAATCGGTCAAGTAGTTTCTAAATGGCAGTGAACACGGACTTTGAAAAAGTAGTTTTGAGAAAAAATCAAAAGCGCACGATCGAACGTACAATGACAAACTGACGCTCGTCTCCCGTTTTAAAATATTGTGCAGTGTAAAGTATATACATACAAATATGAAATATGTCTTTATGGCTTCAATTACCTGTCTTTACTAAATAGAATATTCTCGAAACAGGATAATGAACCAGAACGATAGAAGTGAATAAGCTGTATACCAGCTGTCAGAGCTATAGTCTTGAAGGGCAGGAGACTAACTAGACAATAATTTCAAGAGTTTTGCTCAGATCTACTTAAAATTATGGGAATATATTTTTGAAATGTTTAACAATAAGATAATTTAAAAAAAAAATTCCATTTTTCGAAAGTGCGAAACCTTACCCCCCCCCCCCCTAACAGAATGTTCTCTAAATATAATATCCGAATTGTCGATAAAAATGCACATGATTTATCGTTTGTGTTTGACTCTAGCAAAGATCTGTTACCCTTGGATAAGCGCTCTTGTGTAGTCTACAAAATTCCTTGCATCCAATGCAACATATCGTACATAGGTCAAACAAGTAGGTAGTTACATACGAGAATAATTGAACATGAACGCTCAATGTAAATCAAAGTGCATTGAATATCTGTCGCAGTTACGGCAAAGGTCCTCTAAGGGACAAACCAATCCTGTGCTCAGTCTTTCAAGCTCAGTACCATAACTCTTGTGCGGAAAGACTCCCCAAATGTGAGAATGGGGGTTATGCAAGATGTTGTGGCTCTTGCCCATCATCTCCAGGTGTCGACGCGGCCTCGGTGGCGTCGTGTCATGGTCGTTCCTGTATAACTAAAGAAGTCTCAAACAATATCCTCTCTAAATTCTTCGATGAATTCCAAACGGAACAAGAAGAGCCTAATGCAGCTTTGAAGGAACTGGCGAACGAGCAAACTCGTCTTCGAGCGTCAGTCGAACTATCATAAGCCGCGGTGACCGCCCGGCTAGAAAAATCTGATAAACGGGTTGACTCTATAGAGGCAGGACTTGTTGATCTGCAAGCTGAGATTGCTGAGATACGTCATACAGGGTTCTCCGAGGATGGTATTGTTACAAAGGGTGAAATCACCCGTTTTGCCCCCTCTTTAATGATCTAGTAGTCATCATAGATAAAAGACGTTTATAAACCTCTTATGTCTTTCAAAAGAATAAGGTTGCTGCGTCAACCAACATTATTGTAAAAACAGTCTTGTTTCAGACTTTAAACGAGAAACACATATTACGCAATTAAAGCATTTTCACAGCATTTTATTCACGTTTTTGATTTTCACTTGATAATTAAACTCGCGGATCCATATTTTATTTTCCGTAACGTCAAAGAACGTTACATTGGTGTCAGAAGCGGGATCTTGAGTTTCTTTTCAATCGAGTCAATTCAGTGCGCGAACTTTAACTATGAGCAATAGTCGTAAGACACGCTCTCGTCGAATGGAAAGTGGCGGAGAAAAACCTTTCATTATGGAAAATCCGCGGGTCCCCGAGACAATCTCATCACCTTCAGTGGACCCTCTTCCAATTCCTCCGGCGGTCTCTCAGATTGATCTGCTGAAGATCATGTCCCAACAACAAGAAGCCGCTGAACGTCAACAACAGCAACTTCTCCAGCTGCTTCTTGATCAACAAGAGCAGCGAAAAAGAGAACAAGAACAACGAGAAAGGGAACTTGCCTCTCAGTTGGAGCAGCGGAGAAAAGAACAAGAACAACAAGAAAGGGAACTTGCCTCTCAGTTGGAGCAGCGAAAAAGAGAACAAGAACAACGAGAAAGGGAAATTGCCTCTCAGTTGGAGCAGCGGAGGCTTGATGGAGAAGCTCAAGAACGATCCGAGACCAGTCTTCATGAACTGTTCCGGACGACTGTGGCAGCTCTTCAGGCTGTCCATCAGGTGAACGGCTCAGGAGAACCGGCCGTCACCCCTCGAGGTTCCAGAGTCGTTACTCCGCTTCCCTCTCCTGTTCCCTCTCCTGTTCCCGTTCCCGCTGTTCGGCAGGTCCAACATCCAGGACGGTTCCAGGATGTTCGAGACTCAAGGTCTGTGCCTTTTATTAGGGGAATAGATGAATCCCCAATTTTTAGAATAA
Organism: Neodiprion lecontei; assembly: GCF_021901455.1. Classification (NCBI taxonomy): domain Eukaryota; kingdom Metazoa; phylum Arthropoda; class Insecta; order Hymenoptera; family Diprionidae; genus Neodiprion; species Neodiprion lecontei. The sequence continues at coordinate 15,072,624 of NC_060266.1, read as the reverse complement.
TAGTAAATAATGAGTTTGGCTTTTCCGAGCCTCTGCCTCAGGTTCAACCTCGTTATTCTCATTTAAGTCAATTAAATAATTCAAGATTTCCTGGGGCTGCTTCTCAAATTAACGAGAAACCCTTTTATCCTATGAAACCGGCAATTTTTGATGGAAAGATTCCATGGGCAGATTATGAACGTCAATTTAACACAATTGCAAAGCATAATCAGTGGGACTCCGCCATGAGGGCCCACAGCCTTGCCTCGTCTTCGGACAATGGCTTTGAATGTTTTAACGGCATTGTCTAAGGAAGAAATTTCCGATTACGAAAAACTTAGCTCCTCGCTTGAATTGAGATGCAGAAATGACCATCTAACAAAATTGTACACAGCTCAATTATAGACTAGAAGACAAGGACGAGACGAAGACCTCGCGTCATTTAGCCAAGATATTGAACGGCTTTCTCGTGTAGCTTTGCCAGACAACGAGCCGTCTCGTAATTTATTAGCGACACAAGCTTTCTTAAACGCAATTAGTGATCCAGAAATTAAAATAGCCGTTGGGACATCGGGTCTCACTTCTCTGCGAGAGGCGACGGCCAAAGCCCTTGAGGTGGAGGCAATGCGAAAACAATATTTTGGGTTGAGCAAGCTTCGTCGGATGAAGGTGTCCAAAAACACCTCAGAAAGACGAAGTTTTGAGCACTCGGAGGAGTCAAAGCCTAAAAATTATAGAGATAAAAATAACAATAATAATTTTAAACAGAGAAATCGTGGTTCTTTTCAAGACCAGAAAAACAAGCGTGGAATTAAGAACGCCGTCATGACAAATAGAACCAGCTTGACTTGTATATTTTCTAAAAAAACAGGACATGACGCCAACCATTGTTTTCTAATTAGAAAAGTCAGTGGAAAACCGATGCAGAGTTCGAATCCAAACTCTTATAACTGGCGTAAGAAAGATACAGAAATAGGGGAAGCAAATCCTCAGTCGAGTTCTTCAACAGGAACTCGTCCAAAAAACTAATTTCAGATGATTTGTCGGGGCGAAAATCATCACAGATTGTTAAGAGTGCAAGCCCTCTTAGAGAACAGTTTTTAATTGGGAGTCTACGACAGTCTGGTCTTTATGCGCGCGGTACTGTAAATGGCGTCGATTGTCTATGGGTAATAGACACCGGCGTGGAAGTAACCGTAGTTTGATAGGATCTCTTTAAATCCGATGACCAGATTGTTCCCTCTTTATCTCTGCGAACAGCCACTGGAGAGACGACACCGGTTTTAAGACAGGTTAGTGTCCAAATTAACCTTTTTGGGTGTATCGACTCTCCACGTAAGGTTTTTATAGCAGATATAGAGGATGAAGGTATTTTGGGAATAGACTCTCTGACAGCTCATAATTGTGTTATCTCGACTAAGAGAAATTCACTAGCTTCAAACAATCGCGAAGTCACTCTTTGTACAAATAGAAATGTAATTTATTGGACTCCTCCTAGAATTCGGTAAATAGAACTTTCAGAGGATGATTTGCAACAACATTTCCCTTCACATTTACAGAGCCTTGTGGAGAAATCTTCGATTTCGTTAAATCCAGCTCAGGTAGAATCGTTTGAATCTCTTTTGCTAGAATTTATAGATTCTTTCGCCAAAGATAGTGGTGATAAGGGCCGACGTACTTCTGTCAAGCACAAGATCGACGTCGGAGAGAGTTCACCAATCAAACCAGCTCCTCGAAGACTCGCTCTCAACGCCCGAGAAGAGGTGAAGAAGCTTGTGGAAGACATGCTAATGAACGATGTGATTGAACCATCGTCTAGTCCCTGGGCCTCACCAATCGTCCTTGTTAACAAAAAGGACGGATCCAAACGATTTTGTATCGATTACAGGAAGCTGAACGATATAACGAAGAAAGATTCCTACCCTCTACCCAGAATCGACGAGACACTCGACCTGATTGTGGCTGTTCGCAGCTGGTGCAACTTGGTTCAGCACCATAGATCTTCAGAGCGGATACTGGCAGGTCAAAATGAATCCTCTAGATAAAGAAAAAACAGCTTTTGTTACTGGTTTAGGAGGATTATGGCAGTTCAAGGCTATGCCGTTTGGTTTGAATAATGCCCCAGCTACCTTTGAACGAATGATGGAAGCTGTTCTCCATGGGCTCACTGGCAAAATATGCCTCGTTTATTTAGACGATATAATCGTTTTTGGCAAGAACTTTGAAGAAGAAGTTCAAAAACTCAGACAAGTTTTCGCTAGGCTAAAGCAAGCAGGCCTGAAAATGAGCCCGAAAAAATGCCATCTGTTCCAGAAAGAAGTAGGCTTCCTCGGACATATCGTCTCAGCACAAGGTGTGAAGACCGACCCATCCAAAATAGAGAAGGTTTCTTCTTGGCCGACACCTAAGAATAAAGAATAAATTCAAAGCTTTTCAGGCCTTTATACGTATTACAGAAGATTTGTAAAAGGTTTCGCTAGCTAAACCTCTCCATCACTTGACCGGAATCAAGATTCCTTTTGACTGGACCCCGGAATGCGAAGAGGCTTTCAAGAAATGGAAAGAAAATCTTATTTCTTCGCCGATTTTAGCTTATCCAGAGGTCGAACTTCCTTTTATTTCAGATACGGATACCTCTCTTTCAGGAATAGGCGGGGTTCTGTCACAAATTCAGGGAGGTCAGGAGAGAGTGATAAGCTATTTCAGCAGAGTTTTGAGTGCAACTGAGAGGAATTATTGTGTCACTCGCAGAGAACTCTTAGCTGTTGTTAAGACCGTAGTACATTTTCACCATTATCTGTACGGTAGGAGATTTTTGATACGTACAGATCATGCTTCTCTCAGGTGGCTACTTTCGTTCAAATCTCCCGAAGGACAGGTAGCTAGATGGATAGAAAGGCTCGGTCAGTACGATTTTGACATTCGTCATCGAGCAGGAATTCATCATGGAAACGCCGACGCTCTCTCTCGGAGACCCTGCGAGGAAATGCCAGAGTGTAAACAGTATGCACGATTAGAGAAAAACCGTGACCCCTCTCTTAAAATACGGAAGATTTCTCTCGAAAATAAACAGGAGGAATGGAGAAAATCGCAACAAGAGGACGACACTTTGACTCAAGTGAAGTCTTGGAAAGAAGCGGAAACTTGCCCAGACTGGCAGGATATATCTTTAGCCGCGCCAGATTTGAAAATTTATTGGGCTCAATGGTACTCTATCCTTTTGATTGATGGAATTTTATACCGAAAATGGGAATTTGCAGACTTGAAAGAAATCAGGTGGCAACTTTTGGTTCCCAGAACACGAGTTCCGGAGATTCTTGCTCTTTATTATGATTCTCCTGCAGGCGGACACTTCGCTTCAAATCAAACTCTGGGCAGAATTCGCAACTTCCACTTTTGGCCACGTTGCCGGATGGACGCTGAAGATTGGTGTCGAAAATGTCGAATCTGCACAGCAATGAAAGGACCTCGAGCGAAAGGACAAAGCTCTCTTCAAATTTACAACGTGGGAGCTCCATTTGAAAGGATAGCGATGGACATTCTCGGACCTCTCCCGATAACCCATTCTGGAAATAAATATGCTTTGTTTGTTGCTGATTATTTTACTAAGTGGCCTGAAGTGGTTCCTCTCGCTAATCAAGAAGCCTCCACTGTAGCACAGGCATTCGTTAAAGAGTTTATTTGTAGACACGGAGTTCCTCTAGAACTTCATAATGATCAAGGTCGAAATTTTGAGTCAACCTTCATGAAAGAGGTTACTCAGATTTTAGGGGTTAGAAAAATTCGTACGACTCCTTTGCATCCGTAATCTGACGGCATGATAGAGCGTCTGAATCGAACCTTGCTACAGTATTTGTCGTCCTTCGTAGAGCAGAATCAGAGGGACTAGGACTCCTGGATCCCTTTCTTCCTCCTATCTTACAGATCTGCGATCCATGAGACGACGAAGCAGACGCCAGCCCTCATGCTTACTGGAAGAAATCTTCGACTTCCGTCAGATTGAGAGAAAGGCCCTGTTCCTGTGCAGAGACAGCATCAAACAGATTATGCCTTTTTATTACAACAACGTTTAGAAGAAATTCATCACTTTGCTAGGAGTAGAATTTCTATGGCTTCAGATAAATTAAAAACTCGTTCTGATATTCGAGCCAGAGATTTAAAATACAATCCTGGAGATTCTGTCTGGCTCTTTCAACCCCGAAGACAGAAAGGACGATGTCCAAAACTACAAAGAAATTGGGAAGGCCCTTACTTAGTGGTTAACCGGATAAATGATGTTGTTTATAGAATCCGAAGATCTTCTCATTCGCGTCAAAAAGTGGTTCACTTGGATCGTCTTGCTCCATTTGAAGAAGATCAACCTGGAACAGTCTCTCCAAGACCAGGAACATCCTTCGAGGTTAGTTCTTCAAACAAACACCCTTGACGACTGTGATCGACTTGACCTTCTTTACAGTTGGTCATCGATTGGGAGAAGAATTTGCCTTTTGGAATTCATTTGAGTAAAACTCGACCGCTTACGATTATTATTGAAGGAAATATCGGATGCGGAAAAACAACTTTCACCAAGAGGTTTTTAGCAGATCGCCAGGTCTGTACACTTTTAGAACCTCTTGAGGAATATCGAGATGTAGCTGGAATTAATCTTCTAGATTTGATGTATCAGGACCCAGATCGTTATTGCTATTATTTTCAGCATTTCGCTCAAATGGTTATGTTAGATAGACATCTTCAGACAACTTCATTGCCTGTTAAGGTGATGGAAAGATCGATATTCAGTAGCAATTGTTTTGTAGAAGCTCGTCGAAGGTTAGGTAATTTTCGCGACTTCGAATCTCATTTATTCATGAAAAATTTGGATCTCCTCATTCGCTCGTCTGAGCTCAGAGTAGATTTGATTGTTTATTCGCGAGTTTTCCCAGAAACTTCTTTTGCTCGAGTTAGTTCCCGTTCTTGTGAGGAGGAATCGAGCATTTCTTTAGAGCTACGCAGAACTATTCATGAGGTTCATGAAGATTGGCTAGTAAAACAAACCTTTTCTTATTCATCGGCTCCTGTCTTGGTTATAAATGCAGAAGCTACGGCCGATTAAGTTTTTAAAGATTTTTGTACTTCCTTGACATGCGGATAGCATATAGTCAACCTATACTTGCTTCATTAAGGGATACACTTGATTAAGTAAAAGACATAAAAAAAATAATAAAATAGATTTTATTTATTGAAAAAACATAAAGATTGTGAAAGGTTATGTTTTAAAAATTCATTTTCTTGCAATCGATATTTTGCGTAGCTGTTCTCCATTTTGTAGGTGCGAGGCGAGATGACGCTTAGACGAAGTCGGGTTTTGGTCGGCTCGATTTTACTGCGTCGAACCTGATGTAGCTTCAAGCGTTGCTCTATAAATAAGAGAGAGTGATTTTAAGATGGGTTTGCTCTTTTTCGGATCTTTCAAATTGGAATTGAATTATTTCTTTTGATTAATAAACTTTTCAAAGGGCTTACATTTATTATCATTGAGAAGGAGCCGGATTTCGGCGCGGCTCCAAGGACCGTTGAGATCCCATTGTGCGAATCAGTGTCGAGTCCTGGTCAAATACTTTCTTCGGGCTCGCGGTTGGCTGCCTCTCTTCGCACGGAGCGGCCGTGCTGGTCGTAAGAGTTGGCTGGCACTTTGTCGACGAAGTGCCAGGCAACAGTGAAGCTTTTCACGGGAGTCTTGGGGGAATTTATTTTGGGGGGAATAATTTTTCTTTAAGAGGGAATATGGAAAAAAGCCCCGGCCGGCGTCCGTGCCGGCCGGAGAACAACAACGAACTGATGTTTTCAATATAAGAAGTTGTTTGTTTTGAAGTGGTCTTTTGTTTTCCTAAGAGTTTTGTTTCCTTCTAGAAACTTCTTCTCTGGAATCGAGTTTTGTGTCGGATAGGCTTTGGTTTCTTTTGAAATGTGAATAGAGCCACGATTATTTTTCGATATCGATGAGCGATTGCTTGATTTTCACATTTTATCAACCTTAAGTGTCAGTTTTTGTGAGTACTTTTCAAGTTACTTGACACAGCCTTTTCCCATCCAATCTTTCCCCGATTCCTGAGGATGACTGGTGGTCTTATTTTGAAGAAGGACGTAGAAATGATTCAGATAAGATCGTTTCTTTTCTTTTGAATACATATTTAATTTATTTTATTCGTGTATTCTCCCAAATTCACTTAGTGAATTTGAATTGTTATACCATCACTCACATTTGTCCTTCCAAAACTCTAGGGTGAGCTGTTTCTTAAGAAGATTAGGATCAGTCACCCATCTATTTCCTTATTTCCTATGAAAAGGAGTCTGGTTTTATCCCGTTTGGTCCTGGAATTTTCGGTTCCCGTCTCGATGTTTTCACCCGAATCTGTTTCGTTTGGGCAATCCTTCAAGAAGAGGATTGGATTTCTTTCGCCATCGATCTGGACCAATGCTGATAACTTCTAATTAATGAAGTCACACAACACTCAATAACACTAACCTTTATAAAAACAAGGCACATAAATTTTTGAAATTATTTAACGCTCAACTATCTGCTCAAGGTTTTTTGTGGTTTACCTTGAGACTGTGGGCAAATGCCAGATAGTAAAAAGGGGAGTCTTTAAATTTTTAGAGCCACAGCTCCAACTCACCTTTGAGCACTGACTGCTAGATCACTTTTATAATTGTTTTATCTTTCCCAAGTCTGGACGACTCTTTTCCTCGGAGGGGAGTAGTGTTACAAAGGGTGAAATCACCCGTTTTGCCCCCTCTTCAATGATCTAGTAGTCATCATAGATAAAAGACGTTTATAAACCTCTTACGTCTTTCAAAAGAATAAGGTTGCTGCATCAACCAACATTATTGTAAAAACAGTCTTGTTTCAGACTTTAAACGAGAAACACATATTACGCAATTAAAGCATTTTCACAGCATTTTATTCACGCTTTTGATTTTGACTTGATAATTAAACTCGTGGATCCATATTTTACTTTCCGTAACCTCAAAGAACGTTACAGTATATTACAAGAGCTCAAAGATAGGAATAGGAGGGCAAGTAATATTATAATGTTTGACATTCCTGAAGAGCCTGACCTACCTCTTCGAGATGCCACTCTTATCGTTGAACCACTAGGTGTTTCCACGGCATCGCTCCGAGCAACCCGTCTTCGACCCAAGGCTCCCGGAGGCGGAATTCGTAAAACTCGCCCGCTGTTGGTTGCTCTCAACTCTCGAGCTGATATACTTCACGTGCTTAAAAATAGATCTAAGTTCCGTTTGCGAGGTCGAGTCATCCACGTCAAGAGTGACCAAACAGCAACACAACGCGAACAGCTCACAGAGGCCAGGACCAAACTAGATTAATTAAAGAAGAATGGCGAAAGAGGCAAATGGACGATTAAAGGGGGAAATCCCTTCAGAATTTTCAAAAAATCGATTTTTTTGTTTACATATTTCGAAAGTATAATACCCAAAGAATATACTGACCAAAGGAAAACCCAAAATAATCAATATTTGCGGACTTATCGCATATAGTGTAGAGCGAAGCGACAGCGTGCGGTCAGGTAGCGAGTCGGGCGCTCGGACCGTTAGAGGTGGAGCAACCTTCACATCACAATGCTCCCTTATCTACCTTTTTTTTTTTGACCAGGCAGATGTTTCGAGAAATTTTATAAAGGGGACATTATAGATATATCCATATAGCGTGAAACGGTAGGTATACGGAACGATACGTTGCCCGAAAAACAAATTCCGTTTCGTTTGAAATTTTGTCACGAACGGCCAAGTTTACCAAAGTAAAATGCCAAACTATCCGAAAAGAACGCGAGGCAATATAGCCCGAAAATGTGCTTTTCGAGGAAGAAGAAGGTCTGCTGTACGCGCCTGGCATCACTGATTAATCGGTAAGTCACTACAATCACTAGTTTTCACATGTTGAAACTTGAAACGCGATTATCTCGAAACAACATTTTCAAAAACTGCTCGTGTTGTAGCTCCAAAAGTTATCGACCGATTTCAATGAAGTTTTGGGAGATCACACTCAGTAATATTATCGGAAGGATGTACCTAAAGTTCGAAAGGTAGCGCGTAAATAAATACCTTTTTAGGGGTCAAGTATGTCGAAAAAAAGGTCGAAAATTTGACCCGTAGAATAAAAGGGCTCCCAAATTTTCAATTTTGCACTTTGTCATCATTTTTTCGGTACATCCTTCCCCTTAATATGTCAATAAACGAATAACACTTGTTAAATCTTTTTCAGATCAACAGCAAAAGAGTGACAACTGCAGCACTTTTCGATGTCACGGAAAACAGGCGTCCCAAGACCCTTAATAACGCCGCCATTTTGTGTATGATCGCAACAAAAAAAATTATTTCTCACCTTGAATGCTTCAATAAAATTATGTTGAAATTTGAAAATTATTAGATAATTTTTTCCCCTCTGAAAAAATGATCGAAAAATACCTATTTTTCACGCTTCCAAAGGGATTTCTCCCCTTAACTTTCAAGGGGGCATACCCACTGTGATTCCAAAATCGGCCTTGACTTCAAAAAACTGACACCCGAGAGTATTATCCGGCTATATTATCAAAACGTTCGCGGTTTAAGAACTAAGCTGTTTAATGTGAGCTCATCTCTCGGATCATGGTCGGATACTCATGATGTTTTTGTTTTGATGGAAACATGGTTGGATAATAGCATACATGACGCTGAACTTGGCTTCATTGGATTTAACGTATTCAGGTGTGACAGGAGTGAAAATACGAGCTCTTGTACCAGGGGTGGAGGGGTGCTCATTGCAGTTACCGATACATTAAGTAGTCGTATTATTCCCTCTCCCAACGAAGCCATCGAACAAATCTTTGTTTGTGTAACCGTTGCGGGCCGTGCCACTGTAGTTGGAGGAATATATTTACCACCTTTATCGGCCCGGTTAAAATCAAAGCTGAACAATTTACATATTGCTGGCTGGGTCGAGTGCACACACTTCCTCTGCTCGAAACGGTGACGCCTGTTTGCCCTCTCTCTATGATACAAATGCTATCTTTAGTTCCTAGTCCTCGATCTTGTAATTTTAGCCTAATTGTCGTTAGGCCGCGCGAGCTAAGGCGTTGCTGACTAAGCTGTTGGTTTTTGTGAGGCAGGTTGTATTTACCCGCCCGTAATTGGGGTCACTCCCCGTTTGTATCAAATAAATAATATAAAATAAAATAAAATTAAACTAAATCTCCACGAGCATGATGATAATTATACAGCGCTGACTAGACACGCAAGAGATTTTGATCGTACTTTTAATTATGCTCAAGCCACCATTTAAGATGTTGAACCCTTTTATTACAAAAGGTTGTTGTTAGAAATGTGCAACATTGTTGCATATCCCAACGCGGTCAATCGAAGACAAGATATTGAACATCTCAGCGCTATTTACACCTCTGTGATACATCAACCATAACTATTGATTACCGACTGAGCTTGCTCTAGATTTTACCTTTCTAACACATTCTCACATCTATTTAACCCTTTGGCTCATCGTCTGTGCTCCTTCTAATGATTGAATTCGTTCTTCTTCCACTGCACTCTGGACGACTTGTATGTTCAAAATACAGCTAGGTTCAAAAATGTCGTTTTTGTGATTTTATTCAATTTTACTAACCAAGATGAATCCTTGGGAGTTTCGCATCGCAGTTCATGTTTTTTAAAAAACAGTACAATTTGAGTTTTGTTGCGTATTCTACCGTTTATTTATTACTTCTAGGTGACTTTTTCTTCGAAATTGAGAGTTCCATGTCATCATCAGGTAATTCTCTTTTAATTATATCAGCTCAATTAGCCTTGCTTATCACAGAAGCCTCTCACATATTAATTTTCAATAACTAACTTGTGTTACATAATTTTCTGTTCGTGACAGATGTTCCTAGATGTAATTGTTCTGAGGAGGGCCCCCATCCGGGCTGAAACGTTGACAAAAAAACTGTTTTGTACTGACCTTCATATTCAAGAATAATATTTAGTCAACAGCTACCGAGGTCAAGAAACCATTATTCAAAACAACTTTGTGTTTGTTTCTCTACTTCGTGGTATCCGACCCCCTTAATGGCGAACAATGACCGTGCAAGCTAACATTGCCCGTTACTGAAAGTGTCCGCTTTAGAGAGGTTTTGAGATTTCAGCTATATATATATATGTCGGGGAAAGTGGCCCAGGGGTGTCCATAGTTACTCTTGCTGGAACCTTGTTTATACTTAATCTAATCAATCTAATCACTAATAATAATAACATAAATAATAGTCTTGCGTCACAAACAATGTCTCTATCTCCAATATAGTCTATTTCTATTCCACTTACGATTAAGTATCGCGTACTAGAAAATGCGTCAACGAATCCACCCTGCCTCTAGAATTCTCTTAATATGCCTTTGCATTGCTTTACCGAACTCTAGCTCTGTTACAAACCAACTGCCACCCAGGCAGCACATTCATATCCCAGTAACGTAACAAATACTTGAATCTTGTTCCTTCCAACATTACGGCTACATCACATGTGCCCTACATGTACCATACATTTGCTCTATTATGTCTGCCACAAAACATTATGGTAGCTATATAACAGGCACAGAACAGAGGTGCGTATCAATGATATCACAGATATGGATGAGATTCATATTCTTGCAACTCTGTTATGTATCATTTATGTTCTTATTTTTTACATCCAGCGCATGGCAGTTATATTTTGCAGTGACAGATAAAATTTCTATCTGTCACGTAATACTTCTAAATCAGAGCGATTGAATAAACGTACTTAATACATATCTGTCACTCCGTGTAACAGCAGACGATTCACTTTATGTGCACGTACACATGTGCACGCTGCTAAAAAAAGCACACAAATACCAGGATATATAAGAGAAATATTGTTTATTACCACCCAGAATTTTGAAATAGAATGCGTCATAAAAGTAACCAGCTTGAAATGACAAAGCATAACAAAGATACTAGAATATCGAAATTCAACATGTAGTGTCATACTAGTAACAATAGGTAAACGGGTATACATTGCCGTTACACGCATTTTGCTTAATATACAGGTGATAGCATATCAAAATTCAACGTGTTACAGTAAGAAATAAATACACGCTACTTAATATGGTTCTTTGAGTGTTAAACAACTTACCAAGAGTTCTCTTCTAACGCTAATCGGGATGGAATGAGTGAGTGCGACGGTGAAAGAATAAAACATCAATTTTGCGGGACAAGAAAAGGATGCTTGCTTCGGAATAATTTCCCTCATGAGACAGATGGAAAAGCCGGAGCAAGTCAAATATTCATTCAACACAAATCAAATTGACAAGATACATAGCAATGATTTTCTGGCGCGTTTTTTCTTAACTAAATTGAATGATCATTCAATAATATTAAACTAGCTTACCAAGTACGGATTTAAATAAATAAAACGCCGCAACTTCCGACGGTCACGTGGAAGCGGGGTAACGGGGAGCGTCCAAGATGGCCCACAGCCGTGCAAACAGCGTTGACGTCTCGGGGATCTAACGCTGAGATGCTCGGGCAACAGATCTGTCGCCGCGTCGACGCTCGCCCCGGGAACGGGCACCTCCGATTACCGGAGGATGAACCGCGTCGCTACAAACCAAACCTAGACACGTGCGAACCTTGAAACTACGCGGAACGAAAAAGATCATGCAATCACAACGCACAAACAGAAAGAAAGGCTTCACAACACGTCCTACCCATTCAAGCGCTCGATCCTAACTAACTCACGCTATACCCCCACTAAGCACAGCAACCGCCGCCACGCGGTCGGGAACCCTCAACGTCGCGGGGCCTGAGCGGGTGATGCGAATAAAATTGATAATTCTTTGTTTGATTGGCTTTTGATGGCTGTAAGTACTTGTCAAAAAAGTGACTCTCCGAAAATTTGAGCTTGAAAAAAAATTTTTTAGAGTGCCTTCGAATGACGAATATCTTTTTTCTTGTCTATATATGTATAAATTAGGTGGCAGATTTTTCTCACGTAAACATAATTATGTAATAAGACTATCGATTCCTTGAAACACACAAAAAAAGAACCGTTCGAATATATGAAGTACGTTAACAATGGTCTATAATTGTTACATAAAAATAATTATGTAACGAAGATACAAATACTTTAAAACACAGTATAATGAATCCCTTGTCATATATCTGTGACGTTAACGACAATATATTTTATTTTTGTATACGTTATTATGTAACAGATATATCAATTCCTTGGACCACACAAAGACGAATGCTTTGAGACACAAATGTTACGTCACATCTGTTCTGTGAATTTAACATAGCATTTTCACGTAGCGGTTACATTACACTAACGTCAACGTACCTTAAAGGGTACATACAACATATCAGTTATGTACCTAACCAGATATATCATTGACGTTTTCATTGAGATCTAGCACTACATAAACAAAGCAAGTGAGCTGCCTGGGCACTTAAGAAACAGCATCTTCTAGGGCTGTGGCTACGTTCGAAAAATGGCTCTGCCTCTCAGAGTCTTCGCCTCGCACCCTCCTTCACGTCACTCATCAGGCTAAAGGTCTATGACTAATCTAAATACTAACAAATACACTTAGACTGAATATGAACCAAATATTCTTCAATATTAACAAGCATCACAGCATGAGAAAGCGCGTCCAGAATATCGTGCACCGACGTATACATATTATACATCAAATAAAACATAAATATATTACTTTCAGACAAAAAGGTCCTTCCTTCAATTTTTATTACGAACGGTATTAACTGCGGGCATTTATACTTACATATAAACGTGATTTTATATCCTTACTCTTGTTACGAAATTCAAAATTGGTGTTTGAGTTTTCGACTTCTTCGCTACGTTGATTCCAATACGCATTTGAATGTTGTTTGACCTGACTCTAACTATCAGTAACCACCATACTACAATCATAGCCAATATTATGTAATAGTTATTATTCGCACGAGTGTGATGAAAAATTGATGGGATGAGTGTTTATCTAACCTGATATTCGTTTATTTCATACAATAGTACCACCCATCGTGCTTCCTGCGCTGCAAAACCTCTGCGATGCACTTGGTCATCACGTGACAACCACGGCATGGGATCAACTGTTTAGAAGTGCATATACATCTGCATTTAACTGTCAATCTTCATCATTATCAACTGAGGTAAGTGAATACCAATATAAAATATTTGAAGATAAGACTGTGACACGTTTTCAGTCATAAATATTTGAATTATTAATTTAAAGAATACTTGCTTTCTCAATATATGGTACTATGCATTACTTTGTTGTTGAAAAATGATATTTGCTTCACGTTATTCTTCCACTACTGAGATTATCTTATTCACATGCGCTGTGTTGCCAGCTGCCTTCTAACGATTCAATAATCACAACCTGTCCACCAATTTGTTCAGATCATACAAATATGGAGTGGAATTCCTCAAGTGTACCAACCCCAAAAGAAAGGTCCTCTGATCGGGCTAAAAATTGGTCTAATTGTTGTACTATTGAGTGGTACTACTCACATCAAAAATGATTCATTTCGACACATATAGACTGAGATGAAGGGGGTACAATTTTCGGACTTGTATTTCAAAGGTTTATCTTCAAACGCTTGTCAACTTTTTCCCGATGCAAAAAACAAAATTTCACCTTAAGCGTTTTAATCAATGTTCTTCTTTTGATATTCAGTAAATCATAAATATTTTGTGAAAAAAGTTTCTTTGACGTCCAATTTGGAAATTCAAAAATTAATTTCAATTTTTATTCAAATGTTCATGGACGTCGTTTATTCCCGAGCGGTAAAGGCAGGAGCACAAACTTTTCGGTATCCAATGTTCGGCTGTTGGAACACGTACGGGCTTCGCGACACTCACGCATGGCGCCGACCAATGCCACGCCAGACTCTGCTTCGCGGATGAACGCGTCCCCCGACTCCGACTGATCTGATGTCGGATTGCGCGCGTAACAGTTCCGTCCGATTTCACCCCGTCGCGTCGCATTGCCACATGTACGTACACGCGAGCGACATTCGTAAGACTGGCTGAACAACAAATTGTAAACAAATACAAAAAGACAAGATCAGGGAAAAGTGCACGAGCTGATACAAAGAGGTGTCGGACGTGACTGCAGAAAACAAAAGTAAGTAACAAAATAAAAATGAAATATTGTATATTGCAAAAATACAAAAGTACGCAAACACAACCTCAAATTAATTTCGTGCGTCCAAGTTGATCCGGATGTAAATAATTTTTCTGAGTAGCGTATTCTGCTGAAAGAATATTTGTGAGTATTTTAAAATACATTACCAAACCACTTGGAGAGTAAGTGTAAAGAGTTTGTTAACCTCTGAGTAATTTTGATTGTGTTGACAAGTTTGATTCTCTTGAAGAATCACCTCACACGAAGTGATATATGAAAAGGATATAGGAACCACAATGAATTCTCCTTTCGATGTCTGCAAAGACTCCATCCGGATCGTAATATAATGTGGACAGCAACATGAGACATATTGCGTCGACATACTAAAAAGAAACACACAAGAACAGTTGAACGTTCCTGGTTCAACCATTATATTTTCAATAATTTTTGTTTTTTTACATTGCATAATACACTACTATTACATGAATTAATCTAGAATGCAAAAATCAATTAGGCAAGCTTTATGGAGTGACCATTGTAATTTTATCTTATTCTATTTATTATACCTTCCAGAGAACTACATATCAATAATTTCTGATACTTGCCATCATGGATGATGACCTGCTACTAGTAATGATGTGAATGATAATGTATGTTATCGTGCGTCGAAGGAGACGAAATGTTAGATAAAGAAACCGACGTTGGTGGGTCAGGCCGGTGAACCAGAAAAGACAAACCAAGGCGATTTCACCAATCTATCCAAGAACTGAAGAATGACAACATCCTGTTTCACCGTTGCACAAGGATGGACATACAAACATTTGAAGATCTGTTGAATCTAGTTAGACCATCTCTAGAGCGGCATCATTCAAGAGCGCTGTCAGCCGAACTACGTCTGTCGCTAATCTGAAGGTACGTTTAATACGAGCAGTAAATAAAATTTAAATTTTTGAAGAATCTAAAACCCAAGCTACATCTAACCAAATGTGATAGAGCTGGAACATTTGTCATAAAATGTAACAGTTTTATATCCTCTTGTAGGAACATGCCGGGGATCATTTAAATAAGTACGAAATTCATCGTGCAGCATAGCCCGCCTTGCGCGCTTGGCTCGCTTATCGGCAGCAGTGCTCAAATTACGCGATTATATGCACTTCATATGCACTGTCGCTGAGCCCGGTGAGAGGCCGAGTGGTCGGAGAACGCAAAACTAAGATTTATGAAAGGGTTATTAGACGAATTAGAAATAAGAGTAGCTCATGAGAATCCACAAACCCTACAAATGGCTATAGACACGGCCACCAAGACTGAAAAACTATTATCAGATATACTTAAATTAGCCCCATACCGTGATACTAACTACGAAACACAAAACCATATAAAATGTAGTATATGTAAATTAACCGATCACATCGATAAATATTGTCCTGAACAACCTTCCGTATTAGTAGTGTGTTGATACTGCAAGAAGGCTGGTCATAGTATAGAAGAGTGCAGAACGAGGCAGCGCAAAAACACAACTTGCACGCAATTTGGTCGCAAAAGCCACTCAAACGATAAGTGCCGCTCAAATCGGTCCCAATATCCCCAGAATCCGAAAAGTCACCAAGACTCAAGAGTTTTCCAAAATAACACTAATTGTCAACAACAGAACAATCCCAACACCCAATATCGAGCAAGAGACCCGACAAACCAACCTTTAGACCAGACGCGAAGACATGATCAAAGAGTACCACGAGTCACTGATCGGAGAACACCAAGGCGTTACAAAAATTTTCAATAAAATAAGAGAAAAATATTTTTGGCCAAATATGAAAAAGTAAATTCAAAATATCATCAGATCTTGCGGCAGTTGCCAGAGAAAAAAACTAGTCAGGATCAAAACAAAATTACCCATGGCAATCACTGACACGCCCGCAGAGGCCTTTGACAAAGTAGCCCTAGATTTAGTTGGTCCACTCCCTGTTACGAAATCGAATAACCGCTACCTTTTGACGATCCAGTGCAATCTGACCAAGCTCTTAGACGCCATTCCAATTTCCGATGCTACGGCAAAGACGATAGGCACAGTATTCGCTGAAGAATACATCACGCTCTATGGATCTCCGCGAACTATACTCACTGACCAGGGACGAAACTTCATGAGTACCGCTCTCAAAAAAATATGCAGGCTCTTCAAAATTAAACAACTACGAACAACCGCCTATAGACCGCAATCAAACGGCTCATTAAAAAGAAGTCACCTTGCAATTACCGAATACATCAAACATTACACCAACGCAGGTAAAGATTGGAATGAATTCATACGTTTCGCCATTTTCTGCTATAATACAGCGAAACACGACAGTACACATTATTCACCTCACCAGCTGATCTTCGGCTCGGAAGCTAAACTACCGACAGATGCGATACTAAGCAACACATTCACGCATACAAACGAAACATTCCTCCTCGGTCTAATAGCGAATCTCACAGCATCCGTAAACGCGCCGCGTTGAACCTGAAACAAGCTAAACAGAAAAGTGAAGAACACTACAACAGAACGATTAACCCACAATGATTTGAAGTAGGAAAAACTGTCTACCTATTGAACGAAACAAGGTCAAAATTCCAAGATCATTATAAAGGCCCGTATGTAATCAAAAGAATAATAGATGACGTTAATGCCGAAATATACCTCACGCTAAACAAAACTAAAATAGTTCATCTTAAACTAAATTTTAAACTAAACATCGCACATACATAGTAAAATCCCACAGTAACCCCTTCAATAGGAAACAGTACAACCGCCAATAACAAGACGCGATTTGCTCAGTAATCAAGCTTTTGCAAACTCAGTAGAATATGTATATCATTACAGGGCCAGTGCGTAAATCACCGACCACGATGAAATACCGTACACAATACAACAACTTGACGTTAATCCCGGCATCCCATTTGAACAAATAAATAATTTACGGACATTCAACGAAGAATGGACGCTGATCAACTATGTGGATCTTGGTAACATGTTATCCCAGTTATCAAAAATTACAGACTATTTGAACAAAATACGCGAACAATGTACTACCTTAGCAAGTAGATGCGATACGAGTGACCACATAGAATTGTTAGCCAACAGAATAAGTACAATTAAAGAATACCAGAAGCAAATAAAATCATTGATTGGTCATCGCACAGTTAACAAAGCGCATTGGGAGCTGTCCAAGCTAGCAACGCCCCGCGACAAAAGAGGAGCCTTAAACCTTGTGGAAAGCCTCTCCAAATCCCTTTTTGGAACACTAGATGTAGAAGACGGTGAATACTTGAACCAACAGATAGATAATCTATACAACGATACAAACCATCCAGCAATCCCGTTAAACAAACAAACAAATATAATGCAATCGACACTGGGCGCATATCGTAACGAACTAGATAACGTTGCATCCCACAACGAATCACAAGACCGCATGTTAGCAACCCTAAACAACCAAGTGACCATCTCGGGAAGATTCATGTCCACAAGCACGACTGCAATCTCACTTATTAGACACCTCATTGACCTAGACAGATACATAAATAATTACGAACTTGATTTTAACAACCTAATAGACGCGATCCTCTTTGCACAACAAGGAATAATACATTCAAAAATTTTATCTCCAGAACAAATGATTTCGAGCATCGAACACATTCAATTGCTGAAACATCTTCATGAAGTTTCCGTTCCCATAGACGCCGCATACGCTGAAGAGTTAGTCCGAATATCGAAAGTAGAAATCGCATATTTTGAGCCGCGATTGATTTACGTCATCTCAATACCCATATTAAATAGAGATACTTTCAATTTATACCACTTGCTACCCATACCAGTTAGACAATCCTACGACAAGATTTCCAACAAGTTCGCATACATTCAACCCAGTGCTGACTATATAGCAATAACACTAAATAGAGCGTCATACTTCCAGCTATCCGAACCGAAAATCAACAAATGTATCCTAACGTAAAACAGATACATTTGCAGACAAAGTCAACCACTATTCCACAGCGGAATCCACAAGCTATGCGAAGTCGACTTGTTTCTCCACTCCTCACAATCAGTAACAAAAAATTGCGACGTTAGACTAACATCTTTCGAAGGCACATATTGGACGGAACTTTCCGTCACCAACGCTTGGATATTTTCCTCAGCAAAACCAGAAACCGTACACATATTATGTCCGAACGGCCACACCTCGCGAATCGCCATTTCAGGAGCCGGAATATTACGACTAAATAACAAGTGCACCGATCACAAAGGTGAAGTAACACTCTCCACAACTAGGTATTCGACCTCATCTGAAACCCACTCATACATCCCGAACTTCACCCTCGATCTGGACCGGATATACAAAAACCTTAATTTCAATGAAACCACAAATTTATCCCTAATTGCAATCCCCCCACTCCACAAAACCTCGCACATAAATGTACATGCCTTGGCCAATACCGGACTATCGCTGCATGATATCGTAAAACAAGCTACTGATATCAGCACACACCACCGCACACAGCGCTATATGTTTCACATCAAGGACGCTCCTACTTACAGCGGTGTAGGTTCACTACCTCTCGCAACCCTATACTTATTCTACCGTCACTCATGCCTCGGCAAAGTCATTACTCTGTGCACACACTGTAAAGCTAAAAAAACGAACCAGACATTTAGCGCCAGACAAACAGGGTATGACAATCCAATCGAGCTGAATATTATCCACCCACCTACTTCTTCTGTCCTACCCATTCCCAACAAAGTAGAAACCCATGATGCAGTTCCTTACACACCACCTCCGCTTCCTTTAAACCCACCAGTACTAAAAACCTTACAAAAACCTTATTACAAATAGGCAACTACTATATTGCTACCAAGATCTGCTGTTGCGCTACCAAACAGACATAAGTAAAATATATGCTTGTGTACACTACTGCATTAAAATGATTATAATGACGATCTTATACCCTTAGTTTACAATTAGCCCAAAATATATCTACACTTATAACCGATATCATTGTACGAATAGGTCAAACTCTGTATCTCAAAAAAAAAAAAAAAAAAAATAGTTATACTTAGGACCCAGTGAATCAAAGAAATCATTGTTGATTAATCTTGAGTGTACTAACCCGCTTCCATGCGCATTAACCCTAGGCTAGCTTTAAACAACATCATGTAACCCTAGTATTGTAACTTTATGCCTTTCGCTCATACGCAATCCAGAATATGAACCATACTAGCTCAAACATAAACTTACTATTACAAACACTTATCCTCAAATATCTAACTAATGTTGCTAAACGCATCAATCAATATTCAAACTACATTCATACTGCGACTACATACTTGTAAACACACACCAATTATCATTTTCATATATACCGACAACATATTATATTCAGTTTATGAATACCATACACTACCTATAATAAGAAAAATGGAAAACTAATTTTAAGCACATACTAATTTTAAGCAAATCATGTTTCACTACTGTATATGACATTTCCACCTTCTTGCTTTCCATATTCGGGACCATATCTACCGCTATGCTCCCTCTGACGGGGGGGGGGGGGGTGTGACGTCCAACATACCACTTCTCTCTATTTTTCCCACTCGCCAACTCTCCCACAGTTCTTACATGAATCTCATGGTTTCTGTCCTGTCCTCTTATCTCTACGTAGTCTCACGCTATTCACTATCGCGCTTACTCATCAAATTCCATTCCCCACTTCTAGCATTGTCACACCTTTTCTGCATATGTACGTTTTGAGTCTCGAGCGACACTCCTATTCTGACTCTCGACTACCCCACATCTAGACTTCTTATATATCTTTCGCACCACACAATTCATTCCTACCGGCATCTCAAGTTCTACGCAATAAACATTAGTAGTGTATGTATATATGAGAGCTCTGGATCACCCCCCCACTCCCCCCTAGCTCCCCCCCCCCAATCCGCGGCGGGACTCCCCCCCCAGCCCCTCAAACCGAGACGGTACCCCCCCCACCCCCCCAATCCGCGGCGCGACTCCCCCCAGCCAGCCCCTTCCAATCCACGGCGGTACCCCCCCCCAGCCCCCCCCCCCCCCCAAATCCGCGGCGGTACCGCCACCGTTGATCATTTTCGGGTTTTGCCGCAAGATGGCTATTCTCAAAGGATTTGAAACACATACACACACACACACAAAATAATTCCTGTCGAGACTTGTCCAATGGAAAATTGTAGTGGGGGGTGCAATGGAAAATTGTAGTGGGGGGTGGGTGGTATATAAAGCGTACGTCTATCGTGATCGTCACTCTGTTC
Source organism: Neodiprion lecontei (assembly GCF_021901455.1). Lineage (NCBI taxonomy): Eukaryota > Metazoa > Arthropoda > Insecta > Hymenoptera > Diprionidae > Neodiprion > Neodiprion lecontei. The sequence continues at coordinate 15,052,144 of NC_060266.1, read as the reverse complement.
TCATCGTATTGTCATTGTGAACTGTTCTCATTTGTGAAATAACCTCGAAACGAGATGGATCTAGCAAAAGTTAACCACGTCAGCCGCCTGGAGAATCTGCCAACCAAGAAGATGTCGAAACTCGAAATTGGGGGAGTGTATGACGTCATCGGCTTACGACTGGTCAAAACAAAATTCGGGATACGTGTTCTGGCGACGATCAATGGAGAATACAACGTCTTCTTACCACCGAGAATCATAAGAGTTCTACAAGAAGATTCCAGTCAGCTGACTGAAATGTGTAGCATGGCCAGGGAAAATGGTCTGCAAATGAAATACCTTGGTGAATAATTCAACAAGTTCGAATTTTCATGCAGTTATGTATGTGCCTTAAATGAACTATGCGATCCCCCTCTACTTCCACAAAATTTATCCACGAGGGGATAAAAGCGGGTGTGCTGGAGATGGAATAGTCAGTCTTCCACATACCATCCGTCAGTATATAATCGAGCGCAACATTCTCACTCCTCAACATGGCGATGATCTTAGACGTGCAATGTTTTATCGGTTATAACATAAAGTTTGTACCCAAGGAAGTCGCAGTCATGAATGTAAACGGGTCGGGTCTGGATTACATGATTTTCAAGCCGCCCTATGATTTAGCAAGCTTACCACTTGAATGTAGAGCTACCAATGTATGGTTGACACACAATTACCACGGAATATCATGGAATGCGGGCAACAAATCTCACGAGGATGTGACAAAGATTGTGAGAAAAATGGTTGGAAATGCGTGTTAGGTATACGTCAAAGGGGCGGAGAAGAAAGCATGGCTGACGGAGATCGTCGATGGTAGAACGAGGGTTATTAATATGGAAGATTTGCATATCATACCCCCCGCAATGGAAAAATTGAGGTATGTGGAAGCGGCACCGTGGCATGACGTAAACCATGGATACTCTCCAGCGAATAACCTCCAGCAAGCAACAGCGCCAGGCTCAATTTGGTATGATGACAACTTTGATGAAAATGGACTCCGTCATCGCAAGTTTCCGCAGATGTAGCATACTTTACACACCAGAACCCGATGACGATATCGTAAATGGACCGAATCCTCTAATTAAAGACTGTCTAGGTTGCAATCGTGTGTATAGATAATATGGACAATATTTACCAAAATAGCAATAGAATCAATCCCAATTATATCATAGCTTATACATAGAATTAAAAAAATTTACTATTCGATGAAATTATAGTCTAGAAATAGGATACATTACAAATATATATCTTTATAACTTTCACCCATTCTCGTCATACAAGATGTAAATGTTATGAATTTTTACTTGTGAAAAATATATAATCAATAATTATGAATTTAGCGTGGTTTATTCCTCGAAATAATCCATAAAATCATTATCGCTATCCTGTTCATTAACATTATCATCATCATCATCATCGCTATTTTCGACATCTATAATTATTACGATAGTTTCATTTGCCCATTTTTCTACAATTATTTCTATACATATATCACCGTAATTTATATAATATTGGCTGTTTGGTCTCACTCGAGCAGCTCGCGCATCCTCAACGAGATCCCGAAGCTCCTCCAACGAGAACTCGCGTGTTGCTTCGGAGAAGCCTATAATTATCTCTTCCTCAGCCTCCTCATCCTCGCCCCAATCAACGATATACCACTCATCGTCATCATCACTTGAATGAGATGGCATTTTTTTTTCTTTCTAAAATTGATTCGCCATGAAAAATCTGTAAAAAGAGCAAGCCGAAATAGAAAAGTTGATACTGCTGCACTCATCATTTATTTGCATGATAAATCTCCAATTCAAAAAAGTTTCCACCTATTCAAAATGAGTGATACGGAGAAGGTGTGGAAGATACTAGAATTTTATTTTCATGTAGTGCTACACACCAATCCTCGTCCGAATAATAACCATCATGGTCAGCTCTATCGATGTCTCCCAGCATTTGACCGATTTGATCAGTCTCATCCAGAAGTAAACCGAATCTGATGCGTACGTCTTCGCAACCGTCAATATCATTATCAAACTCAATGCCCACTTCCCGTACATTCACCTCCACCCACTCGTCATCACCATCACCACCATTCAAAACACCCTCCGCCTCCCCCTCATCCTCTTCCTCATCCTCCTCATCCTCCGCATCAGTCGGTGATGGTGATGATTCTAGATGATGATGATGCTCGCCAGCCAAATTTTGCTCAAACTCGCGATCATCATCACCAGCACTATTATCATTACATCGCTCGGTGTCGATAATCAACGTATCGGCATCACTATTAATCATTTCATCATCATCCTCCTCCTCATCGTAAGCCACCTCTCTGCACACCCGCTTATAAGTTGGCGATCGTCGTGGTGAATTGGGTTGGGAGTCTGATGGTCCTCTTTTCCATTCGTTCATATTTTTTTAACACGATTCTAAAATTTTTCCAGAATTTTTATGGATACGATGATAGGGAATACAGAAAAGTTAAAAAATAATCGAAAAAACTTTGTTATCATACTAATCAAATGCGATAATCATCACGGAATTCAAATCAACAGTCACAGTATCGTAAGAGGATTGGCGTAGCACCATATACATATATATGTGTATTCTATAAAGTACTCACAAAAAATATAAACTCATTGAAGTGTTGACATTTTTCAAATAAACACCAATTTTTTTTTCTTTCTCACAGCTCACTTTATCTAAAACGCCTGTTTTCACACGAAGGATTTTCAAAATTACTAGAGAAGTTTCAAACCGCTGTTCGAATTTATACTAAAGGAGTCGCACCCACCCTCCACCGAGCAAAAACCAGCCGGCCAATCATTCGTAGAGCATGCACCACGTGACATACAGACAAAAAAGCGACGCGGGGGAGGCGGTATAAGCTAGGAGAAAATTTTCTTAAGAGCTCGCCAGCTTTTCGTTTGCCGATTTTTTTCTCGTTGCATACCCCACGCTAATATGGTTGGGGATGTGCAGGCTCGGACTTGTTCGCTATGAAGAGTCGTAAAACCCAAAACTGTGTGTACACATACCAGCCGGTCAGGAGCGGGCAAGACAAGATTTTTCTTACACCAAACACTGTTCGCTACCTGCTTTTCGTTGACCGACTTTTTCCACCACATGTCCCACGCTGCTTAACGACTCATAAAACCCAAAAACTACATGTGCACATACCATCCGGTGAAGGGTCGGCAAGACGAGATTTTTCTCACGCCAAACACTGCGTACTACCAGCTTTTCCACAAAGACTTCGAATAAAAAGAGCGAAAACCATGTGCCGCAGAACACTATCATGAACAATGAACAATAAATCAAAACGAAGAATTCCCAAAACTTGAATACTTTTTCTTTGCACATATAAACACAAATAATTAAACGATTCAAAAACTCTTAAACGTGTTACGATAAAAACATTCATAATGAACAAGATGATGAAACTTGGTACTTACAGAAATCTTCTCTAATTCGAGAACCATTTTTTTTCTTTTCTAACTATGTACTTTTATAACTCGTCAACTCAGTGAAGTTTGAAAAATGGATACAATTTTTCACGCAGCGACGCGATCTCAATTTCTTTGCCTCGGCTTTACCGACACTTTCTGTACGCGGAGATAGTCCTCCCTGCCTATATCATCCATAGCTCTAACCCGACCTAACCCCAGCGGAGTAAAAGCTAACCTGACCTAAGACGGTAGGACTTGACCTAACGTAACCTAACTTGATCCAAGACACGACAACCCAACCTAATATAATCTATCCTCATCCAAGACTGCCCAACCTAACCTAAATAGATAAAATACTTTCTGAAATGATTTATTCGATCAAGCTTGATCGCTAGCTTAAATAGTTCAATGATTCTTGAGCAATTCGCGGTTGGCGCGACGGCCTCGAGGTTTCTACAACCTGACCTACGTCAAGGCTACTCTAACTTAACATAACCTAACTTGACCCAAGACACTATAACCCAACCTAATATAACCTATCCCAACTCGAGATTGTACAACCTAGCCAACCTAATATAACTTCATCTTTTGCAGGTTTCCCGGTAACATGAAAAGACTTCCGTTTCCTCTATAGACGGGGAAGCTCTTGATAACATTCGCTCATTTTACTTATTCTGTCGTCTACTGGTTCTGATTTTGTTACACGTACTACTTTTCATGCAATATAGGTAATGTAACCGGACTTATTCATGTTTGAAAATACAAATTCAGTAGATTCTAGCGGAGCTGTCGAGAGTTCGGTATGCATCACAAAATTTTCCAGTCCGCATTGTTGTAGTACGATGACATTATGTAAAGCAATAATTTGATTTCTGACATGTCTTTCAAGACAGATTAATTTAGAATTAACGTATGTAAAAATATTAATATTCCTGGCCGTTATAAACATTAACACGATTCACAATTCCATCAGGTTTACACAATTCATCAACTCTATTGGAGACGCAATTTTTATTAAAATCCCTAGCATCAACTTTTCCCCATAAAATTACGCTGCTGCCAATAAATAAGGAAAAATATATCTCATTCACGAATGCGTTGATTGAACAATAATGTGCTTGAGATTCATTGATTCGTTTTGATTTTTTTGGCTAGCAGCATCCTTTCCATAAACTTTCCACATATTTGAATGATGCAGATAAACATACAACGCGTAAATTCTGCAATAACCAGACTCATTTCAGTTTGATGACTGGCAACGACGTTTTTCCCATGAATACGTTGATTGCTGGGAGAAGCTCAATGAAACTCAGCAACCTGCAAAGAAGCATTTCTACTCACACCTATGTAATGCAAATATTTCAAACGACGATTACAAGCATGCTAAAAATGTTTGGGAAGAATTCCATTTAGAGCCAATGGAGAACTATAGAGATTGATGAATGCAAAACGGTGATCTGACCAGATGTCTCAGAACATATGATTTACATCAGTTGCACTACTACACAGTGCCGGGACTTGCTTTCGATGCTATGCTCAAATACACAGGAGTAAATTTACAATATTCTGATCGACACGCTCGGGCCAATAACAGGTTTATGTGGAAAGATTTTGATCCTAGTAACGTGGAATCGTATCTCATGTATTTTGACGTAAACAATCTATACGGTTCGTTCGAGTAGTGGCATAATCTTATCGATATATCAACTCACTCGGACGATCCACTGATCGGTTACATCCTGAACCGATGGATATCCGGATATCCTATAGAGCTTCACAAGAATCATAAAGATTTTAATTCTTCTGTCTCGAGCATTTCACACCTCGGGTTCTGATGAAGGATGGGAACAATGGAAAAATCATGACCGAATTCATCGGGGATGCACGTAAAACTGAGCACATTTACCATTAAAGTGAGCAAACGTGTCAAGGATGCCGAAAGTGCAACGTTGAAAACCGTCATGTTTAACGATTATAAGCTTCGCATGGGGAGGCTTACAAAGAGTTGGTCCATACCACAATGCCTAATACGTAGTAAAAAACATGAAGTTAGTCCCATTGTACTGAAAAATTGACGTTGAGTTGGCAAGACTGTAATATGCAACTGGTACCTGGACGAACGGACGCAATACTTTGAAGGGTTTACCACCACCCCCGCAATAAACTGACCATAGGATAGAACTGAGGGCATAGAACTACTGTAAGGACAACCCCATCATCAAACAGAGATAGTTCTTCAACAATACGATAGATCCATGCGAAACTATACACATTTACCACCACGGTTGAAGACGAAACGATACATATCAACATTATCAAAGTGAGCAAACGTGTCAAGGGATGCGAAAACTGCAACGATAAATAACATCACGTTTAATGATTATAAGAACCGTCTGAGGGGCTTACCAAGAGTTGATCAACCCCACAGTGTTTAATACGTAGTAAAAAACGCGAGGTTAGCCCCAATGTACTGAAAAATTGATCATGAGTTGACAAGACGGTAATATGCAACCGATACCTGGGCAAACAGGCACCAGAACTTGGAGGGTGTGTTGCAAACCCGCAATAAACTAGCCGTAGGCTGGAACTGAGGGCATAGAACCGTTGTAAATATATGCGTTTGACACCCGGGGCAATACTTCATGAAGCAGAGACGTTTCGCCAGCAATACGATATTGAGCAGACCGAAGTTTTAAAATTCGAATACCATGTAAATTCATTTATTCATCAATTATTTATTTATTTATTATTGATATATTGAACAATTATTCATATTTATTCGTTTACCACAAGAAAAGTTTTCAGAAAATGGAAAAAAGTTTCCAGAAAACAAAAAAAAGTTTTCGGAAAGCTTCGGGGCGGCACCAAGAGTTGACTCTTCCACAGTGTGTAATACGCAGCAAAAAACACGAAGTAAGCACGATCGTCCTAAAAAAATTGGCTCTCAGTTGGCAGGATGACAAGCGGCAATTGATACCTGGACAGACCGACACCGTACCTTGGGGGTCTGTCCCAGCCCGCCAATAGCTACAGGAAAAACTGTAGACATAGAATTGATGTAAATATTTGATGTTTGACGCCTCGAACGATCCACCATCGGGCGGAAACGTTTCACGATCAATACGATATTTAATGGATTTGAAGTTTCAAAATGCTAATTCATATACTCAACAATTATTCATTTATTTATTATTGATATATCAAGGAATTATTCATATTTATTCGTTCACCACGAGAAAAGTTTTCAGAAAATGAAAGAAAATTTTCAGAAAACGAAAAAAAGTTTTTTTTTTTTTTTTGGAAACTTTTTTTCATTTTCCGAAAACTTTTTTTCGTTTTCTGGAAACTTTTTTCCATTTTCTGAAAACTTTTCTTGTGGTAAACGAATAAATATGAATAATTTCTCAATATATTAATAATAAATAAATAAATAATTGTTAAGTACATGGATATACATTTTCAAATCCAGTCATAATCGTTTCCGCCTGATGGCGGGTCGTCCGAGGCGTTAAACGCAAATATTTACAATGATTTTACGTCTACAGTTTTATCCTATAGCTATTGGGGAGCTGGGACAAACCCCCTAAGTGGGGTGTCGGTCTGTCCAGGTATCAATTGCTGCTTGTCATCTTGCCAACTCGAAGCCAATTTCTTTTGTACGATCGTGCTTACTTCATGTTTTTTACTTCGTATCAAACACTGGGGGAGGGTCAACTATTGGTAAGCCATCAGACAGCGCTCATAATCATCAAACGTGATGCTATTTATCAAAGAATTTTATACACCCTAGGCACGCTTACTCACTTTTTCCCCATCCTCGCCCATCGTAGTAAATGTGTACAGCTTTGCTCGCTGCCCCACAAACTCTGTCATAATTTCACTATCATTTTCATCCCTCATTAGCCCTAGTCGTTTCTTGTTTTTGAGAAGAATGCCACACAAATTGTCGAGCGGATAGTCAGAGGTATCAAACATTGTATCCACATCACGTTTGATGATATCGTAGATGTTCGATACGTTAAATTGATGAATAAGGCTGTCTGTGTCGGTATACAACAATTTGGCCTCGTTGTTTGAAAAAATGGATTTTACATAATTATAGTGGAAATTGTGAAGATTGATTTTTGACAGATCTAGAATCGATGCACCGACGTAAATAGGTTTAGCGAAGTGAACTTTGACACCACTCATTTCAATGATTACCATATCGGCGCCAAATACGGTGCAGCTGTGAAAGTTTGCCCGGGCAATGAGCGCTCTCGTACCACCTCTTCCCTCCCATTTTGTGACCAATTTGACATCTTTATGATTTCGCACATTCTCCATAGTCTTGCCGAACACCGCGTTATTCATGAGTTTGTGAAAGTTTTTCTCAAATTCATTCCTAGACCGCTTGCGCATGTCTGTGTTGAGCGTAATGTAACGCTCGAGCCATGGAGATTGTGCACACTTTAAAACTCTGTGCACTTTCGTTACTCACAATGTTAAACTCGAACACTGTTTCAAATTTCTATAGTGCAATGTATACTTTGTTTTGGGGTGAAGGGTGGTCGCGAGTTTGGCGTTTTTACTACCTGGAGGAGTAAAATGCTCGGTACAAAGAGGCAAGTCTTTGTGATCCTCGTGGAGTTCCACAGGATATTCCAAATCTACCTCCAGAAAGTAGTCGATCGGCGAATCGTCCGAATGTTCCGTTATATCGATGTGCTAATACTCCCACTCGAACAAGCCGATTGGTAAATGCACGCTCATAGCTGCACCGTACAGGTCATTTACGTCAAAATACGTGGGATACGATTCCGCTTTTGTTTCGATCAAAATCTTTTCCCGTGAATCTATTATTGGCCCGAGCGTGTCGATTAGAACATTGTGATGCGTCGCCTCGAATGGTTCGTTAAATAAATAACACCATTTCAGGGTTGTCTAAAAGTTGCGAAGTTACATTGGTATGCTTTAGCATCACGTCAAAAGCAAGTCCCGGTGCAGTGTAGTAGTGCAACGGATCTGAATCGTATGTTTTGAAGCAGCTAGCGCGGAAATCTCCGAAACTATAGGCAAGCAAAAGAACATCGGTCTTCAAATATTAATCTGAATAGCTCCTCAATGACTCTCAATGAAATTCCCCACAAACATTTTTAGCGTGCTCGTAATCGGTGTCTGAAATATTTGCATCGTAGAGGTGCGAGTAGAAATGCTTCCTAGCAGGTAATCGCGTTCCATCGAGTTTCCCCCAACAATCGACGTATTCATAGGGAAAAACGCCTTTGCGGGTCATCAAACTGAAATGAGTCGGATTATTATAAAAACGTGTTATGTGCTTGTCGGCATCATTCAAATATTACGAGGGTTTATCGATGCTGCTAGCCATAAATCGAAACGAATCGATGAATCTCAAGTGCATCATCGTCCCATCAACGCGTTTCGTAAAGGATATATATTTTTCCTTATTTATGGGTAGTAGGGTAATTTCAGCGGGGAAAGTTGACGCGAGGGATTCCATTAAAAAGTGAGAAACGTAACCGGACAAATTGTGGAAAACTATTGGGATTGTGTACGTCTCTCTGAAATTCAAATTACACCGACTATGAGCAGGACCACGATATTTACCCGTGAAGTGACAGTGGTCATGACACTTTTTTCTCCTCAGAGGTGAACGTCTTTTCGTAAATATAGCAATTCTTTGCGCGCATGTGACGATCGCGTTGCACTTGGGTAAGAGACTTCATCGGAATTAAGTTTTTGACGCGTGACTCTACTTTAATCGATAAATCTTCAAGCTGCTACATGATCCCATCTATGCAATCAACGCCGCGTTTACTGTCGAACTCCGATAAAGTCTCATCGTACGGGCAATGTACATAGTACGCTACACTGTGCGGGATATGCTTTTGAAATTTACGTGTTTTACGGGTTGAAACGTGATTTCGGAATTGATTAACCGATATCGACTCTAATATACATTCGAGATCGGCGTAAACGACAAACGGGACGGTACCCTCGTTCCGAAAATTTGACAATGCTAAATCTTTAGACTCGGGAAATTCCACGCATAATTTATTTAGCATTATACAATCTTGCCGATGATTGTCGTCGGCATGTTTCACACTGAAGTGACACAAACATCTGTCGCATAAAAACAGTTGACCATTATGTTCAGACAACTGTTTGCTCACCAATCGTGAAAGATCTTTAATCCAAGTAAAGTGTAACCTTGGTGTTAACTCGCGAGCCATATCATTTTCTGGGTTATTCTCAACCATCAGAAGATGAATCGTGTCAAAGTTCGCGGTACTCAAATGATTGCTCAAATAAATTGGCACGATGACGCTGTTATTTGATTTTGCATGATCTGAAAAAGTTTGAGATTCTATCCCATGTACATTGATTAGCAAATTATTCAATCTCTCAAGCTTTTTCACATCATGTAGAGTAGCAGGGAATTTGATACCTGTACAGTCCAACTCGGAAATAAAGCGGCGATAATGGAGAGTCCTATCGGTGTTGGTGTTGACTTGGTGGCAGGCAGCAGTGATGGACCAGAGAAGACATCTTTCATCTTTGTTTTTCACCTTCACCACCCCCTCTTCCGCTGATTATCCTTGGGCAGCTTAACGAATGTCGAAAACCCCGCAGCGAGAGGCTGGTACCGGTTGATATTTACGGCAGTATTGAGGATCTCGATCATGCTCCACCCAGAATCGCGTTGTTCAAAATCCTCAACCTGCACAAGTAGATCGTTCCTCGCGTGCGTAAGCCAACCGTTCATATCGCTCGAGGGGAGGATCGCGATGTTGGAGGTGTCGAAGCTTTCAACTTCTTCCGCAATCCCCTCGTGCTTTATATTTTTAAATTTGCACGATAATGTGAGGTTAACCTTCACATTACCCTTCGCGCGCAGTACCAGCCTCAATCGCTCAACGATGATCCGCTGCGCGTCGTTGAAAAAGGCTTGAAAATTCTTATACCCGAGATTTGTGACAACTTTCGTTCGGATCCGGTTGGCGAAAGCACTATCGACTTCGTCCCACTGCATGCTGCCAGGACTGCCGATATCAGCACCGATCACCATTGCGTGCTGCTGCTGCCGCCGCTGCTGCTGTCGCTACCGCAGCTGTTGCCGAATCTTTGCTATCCAGGATTGTACGAGCGTGATTGTATGCTGAATTTGCAGTTTCGCACCTATGGTCATTCTTGGGCGCTTGGAAACATCACGCAGTAACTGGAGATTTTCCATTCCAACGCCAATCCAGTGCTGGAAGATATCGTCATTTTCATGCTTAGGATGCAGCTCGCCTAACAAATCGTGAGCATTCTCCATCTTTTTGACGATATTTGAGTATTTTTCAGCGGCTATGACTTTAACATTGATATAAGCAGAAGTTTGTATAACTTTTGACTTGCACGTATCGTGTGAGACTGATGAGTCTGCATCGGGTGCGTTGAGTTAATATATGCAGATAGATCGCAAGAATTTTGGGGAGTGGTAGTGAGAGGTCCAAGCTTTATACCCTCCCCCCTCATCATCTGGCCAATTAACACAAAAGAATGTATTGGAAGTATGTTGAAATTATACAGTCGGTAAACGTTTTCCAGCGCACAATCATACGTCAGGACTTATCTTATTCTCCGTTGATCTGACGAGACTGGATCCAATCGGCTTTGCGTTCATCGTCATCTGGTTCTATGTCCGAAAATATTGCAATCACCTCGTTTTGCCATTTTCGAAAAGTCAGGATTAGCGTTTTGTTCTGAAAATGTATCCTGTGTAGTCTGTGCGGTAGCTTACGAGCTCTCCGGACACACTCAACGAGCCACCGAAGATCTTGTAGCGAAAACTCTGACGTCGCGTTGCTAAATCCGATAATTATTTCTTCGCCGGTAAATTCGTTATTACGTATCATTATGATTTTAATGCTTTCGTCTCACAAGAATAGTAGCCTGACTGATGTACAAGTTTCATGTGCTAATCAAGTTTATACAGACGGCGGAAGTTTACGGGTGACGGTGAAAAAATCAAAATGGTATGCTGAAAATATCATTTTTCGCCCTAGGGGCAAACTCTTAGCGTGAAAGTTTACTGACCGTCAAAAACATCCTCAGCCTATCTAATTGCGGTGTCGCCATCCGATCGATTATCATAAAAGAATGTATTCGAAGTATCTCTCTATCTAATAAAAAAGTTTCAAACAAATGAACGGGTAGAAAAAGATTATGATAACAATAGTAAAAAAGACTATAATAACAATAGTATAGAAAAGATTATAATAACAATAGTATACGCATGAAGTTGGCGGTGGGGTGAGATCCCGAAAACAAAACAAAAAGCATCTAGCAAACCCTTTGACAGCTGTCATCGGCTGCTTATGACAGTCTTTAACAAATATCTTTATAGGTATGTGTTTCTGACGCGCAAAAAATGAACATGCAAACGAAAATTATCAAGATGATTCCCGACGGGAATTGTCATTTTCGCGCGTTGGCGTATCGTGTATACGGCACTCAAGATCGACACGCAGAGGTGAGACTGAGTATCGTTTCAAATATAGTGGATAATTGGTCTACATTTGCGGGTTTTATTACAGGTAATGAGTCAAACGGTGCTGTGATTAGGTCACCTGGTGATTACAAATCACATATGAATAAAAATGGAATATACGGGGGAGAAGCAGAATTAGCTGCAGCTGCGGACATTTTTAAGATACGTTTAATCGTGTATCGCGAAGAACAAATTCATCCACACCGGATCGGATCACAAAATGAAACACAATTCTCGCTACTCTTCACCGGTGACGGAGACAGTGGACACTTTGATGTCTTGCAGAACCAAAATAAAATTCAGATAGTGAGTAATAAGTATGAAAAGTAACAATCAAATAATAGTAAATCTAAATATATCAGTAAACAGTCAAAAGGACAGCCAGGATTTACGATGACAATGGAGAAAGGAGGAGTTTCAAGCAGCAGACAAGGCGATGAAGATGGTGGATGGTCGAAACTATCACAAAAGAAAGAGGAAAATAAAATTGTAAGTGCGAAGAACCAAATAAGCCATAAAATAATATCCATCAAATATTTGTATAACCAGGTAAGAGGACGACCAGAATCGATGTTGACCACAAGAGAAAGAGGTGTTTTGCGGAGTGAACAGCAACGCAAATATAGAGAAAAAAATAATATAAAGAAGGTGATTTTGGAGAATAACCGGCAGAGCGGTAGTAAAAATAATTCAACGAAGGGTGTCGAAGAATTAGAAGAATCGATTGTGATTATTGATTTGGAAAATAAATCGAGAGGACGACCAACCAATATGATGAACATGGAAGAGCGAAAAATTAGACGACGAGAACAGCAGCGAAAATATAGGGAAGCGAACAAAAAATATCATACTGGCTTTTCAACCAACGAACAGAAAGGAGGAGTTTCAACCAGCAGACAAGGCGATGGAGACGGTGGATGGTCGGACGTATCACAAAAGACAAAGGAAAATAAAATTGTAAGTGCGAATAACCAAATAACCCAGAGAATAATAATAAACAAATATTCCTATAACCAGGCAAGAGGACGACCAGGATCTATGTTAACCACAAGAGAAAGAGGTGTTTTGCGGAGTGAACAGCAACACAAATATAGAGAAAAAAATAATATAAAGAAGGTGATTTTGGAGAATAACGGGCAGAGCGGTAGCAAAAATAATTCAGCAAGTCAAGGAGATAGATCGATATCAATAGAGAAGGAACAGCAATTTTCAACCAACGAATGGAAGCTTAGATTGATGAAAAAAAGAAAAGTAAGCACAGAAGGAATTGAAGTGGACAGGAAGTGCAGGACCTGTCATTAAATCAACATGAAGGAATTCGCCTGTCTACTAGACAATGCGTAAGGAAATAGTGAGGCGCGCAGCGCCGAGTGCCCGAGGCGCGTAGCGTCGAGATGGGGTTGGCGCGCGAAGCGCGCAGGGGCGAAGCCCCTAGTATGGAAAATAATATTTTTGCCCTGGGGGTAAACTATTAGCGTGGAAGTTTACGGATGACGATGAAAAAATCAAAATGGCTGCTCATCCGACTAAGCAAAAAATCTCATGATCAAACTGTCTGACGATAAAAAATCAAAATGGCTGCTCATCCGACTAAGCAAAAACCAAATGGCTGCTATCAAAATGGCCGCTCATCACACGGCAAAATCGAGCGATTATACTCGTGACGTCATGTATGTTAACCGCCGGTTGCAATATCATGGGTATTTTTTGATTCAGAACTCTCATATCTTATCTACTGGCCTCACTTTTAATTATCTTCGGAAACTAAATCAGCCGAAAATAGCTCATTGCCCGGTGTAATCAGAGATACAAATAAAAAACAATTTCTCAACGGCACAGAAAATGAAAGCCAAAACAAGTTTTCTTATCTTATCAACTACCGGCGTTTATTATAATAATAACAATAATAAGCAAAATGTTGTAAACAACATGTTGGAACATTTCAATTATTGTATGTCGCGTCACCATACTTATCTAACTGTGTTACAACTTGATCACCAGTTGTCTAACGCTATGACAATTTGTTTTGTTTTCGTCATTTATTTTGTTTAGCTCAGTTACATGTTGGTAGAATTAATGGAGTAAAGAACGAGTAAAGAAGTGCGTTTCATTTAATCTGGAAATTCTTCAAAGAACGAATAAAGAGGTGTGTTAGCCGTGTCACTGTGGCAGTCAGTAAATCGAACTTGTGAATTCTTCGCGATTCCAACAGTTGCTGACATGTATACTGTTCCCAATACTTCAACAAATTCAGGCCGTTGACATTATTAGTTTAACAAAATATTAGTATTGTCAATAATCGAATAGTGTGTTCCCCCCCCCCCCCCCCCCCCCCCCCTACTGGCGCGATATGCGTGAACAAGAGAGAGACACAGAGAGAGAGACAGGGAGAGAGGGAGAGAGAGAAAGAGAGCGAGAGAGAGAGTTCAGCTCGCGTCGCTCGGTGAAAGAACCGCATGGGATACGCTATACTATTTTTGAACATCTTTTGCGAATTGAGATTACACTTACTAATCATATGATCTTCGACCACTGGGAATCCGGTGGCATTAACTCATTTACTGTTTTTTCCAATAACATACATCAAGCCTTGCCAAATTAGCATTAAACATATGTAAGTTGATGCAATAATCGCCAGAAATTGAGGGCTCCGCAACATAAACGGGACGACAAGCGTCGAATAAGTATTTTCCAGTACGATATTTTTCAGACTTGCTTAAAAATCAATATAAAGATTTACGTTCGATGTAAAATTTCAGTACGCGTCTTTATCCCAAATATACCATACTGATAATTTTTATAGTTTCTGAAATACAAGAGGTCATTTTTATGGAAGCAAAATATTTTTTTTTTCACTTCAAATCGTTGTAACTTTATTCAGTATTGATATTTATTTTTGAAACTTTAACACGACAAACTTGAATGTATTCCGCGTCTTTGAAGCCCAATGACAATCCTAAATATTGGATATAAACAAAATTGCGATTTTTTCCAAAGATTTCATGCAAAATTCCTTATTATACTATACATTGAAAAAGTTGTACGACGAAATTTGAAGTTTTAATTTTTCAATCACACCAACATTGTAACAATGCTTCGAAGAAGTTTTGTGAAAGTTTTCAGCTTCCTACCTCTTATTGTTCTGGAGCATTGTTAATTTATCTACGAGCGCGTGTCGCGGTCATCATTATGCTGTGACGTAAGAATAATTCATTAAATTCCAATTATGCTTCGACTTAATTTTAATTCACTACAGAGACAAAATAATTACTGAGTAAGAAGTTTCTTCTCTGCATGCACGATGTATAAGGAGACTCTAATGTGTAGATGTTGTGTTTACCCTTTTTGAATCCTTGCTTCCGATGAGAAGCCCGTAAGACAAGCAATGCTGTCTATTGAATGATATGCGGATGTGCAAATCATTCATCTACGAGAGAATATTTGTTGAAAGAATGTAAATTCGCAAAATTGGTGATTCCGAAAAATTAACGACGGAGCCAAGAATCGAACCTGGCGTCTAGAGATGCTTGACCGGAGTCTTACTCCACTGGACCACCTAGCCGCCCTGACTCTGTTGTCGTTAATTACTCTCATCACCAGTGAGTTCGAATTTGTTTTCCTGTGCCCACTTTATGTGTGAGTAAGAAGTTTCTTCTCTGCATGCACGATGTATAAGGAGACTCTAATGTGTAGATGTTGTGTTTACTCTTTTTGAATCCTTGCAGGGCGGCTAGGTGGTCTAGTGGAGTAAGGCTCCGGTCGAGCATCTCTAGACGCCAGGTTCGATTCTTGGCTCCGTCGTTAATTTTTCGAAATCACCAATTTTTCGAATTTACATTCATTCAACAAATATTCTCTCGTAGATTAATGATTTGCACATCCGCATATCATTCAATAGACGGCATTGCTTGTCTTACGGGTTTCTCATCGGAAGCAAGGATTCAAAAAGGGTAAACACAACATCAACACATTAGAGTCTCCTTATACATCGTGCATGCAGAGAAGAAACTTCTTACTCACACATAAACCGGGTACAGGAAAACAAATTCGAACTCACTGGTGATGAAATAAATTAACGACAACAGAGTCAGGGCGGCTAGGTGGTCTAGTGGAGTAAGGCTCCGGTCAAACATCTCTAGACGCCAGGTTCGATTCCTGGCTCCGTCGTTAATTTTTCGAAATCACCAATTTTTCGAATTTACATTCTTTCCACAAAATAATTACTGTACGGTACGTTTTGTATTGAAAAAAGGTTAATTTGTGGAATCGTTATTATCTTGGCACGTTATCTGTATTCAATAATGAGGATCTGATTTGTTCGTAAACGAATTGATTTCCCACTTTTTTTTTATTATGCCACATATTGTTTATGTATTTGAAAATTAAAACGGCACGCCAGTGGGAAATTATACAAAGTCTACTCCGTAAACGTTGCCTGATGCAAAGTGGTATAACTATATGTTATTCTCTTGTACGATACGTCGTTCGGAGTGAAACGTACTTGCATTGTTGATACCGAAATGGTGAAGATATTCACAAATTTTACTTTATCCAACTAGTCCTGTGTCAAAATATCGTCAGTCGTCATGAAGATAATTATAATAATAATTTCGCTGCTTACGTCTGGAAATAAACAACATAACGGGATTACAAGTTGATTCCGGATTCTGGACAAATATTTTATAGGGTTGTAGTTAGTTTGTTGTATTATTCTTGTCGAGATTTTACAATATACAGGGTGTCCCTAAATTGCCTCCCACGGACTAGCCAGCATGATACCTCGTTAAAATCCAACCGAGAATTTCTTTTCCGGAAGCTCGTCCGACGCATGGTTTTTGAATTATAAGCTGTATACAGGGTGAGTAGTACAGCAAGGCGGGTTCTGCGTAGAAACACCTTCTTTACCGACCGAGCCGACCAGTCCGCCTATACATTCTCCCCAGACTCAAACCCTTTTCCGCTCCGCGCAGCCCAGACGCAAACCCTTGAAAGTTACTCCCACTCTCGCAAGATCAAATGTGCTCTGCCGACCGTTCGTCGGTAAGAAAATCTCCCAAATGACCATGATCGTCGGTAAAAAATCCTCCAAATGACCATGATTGTCGGTAAAAGTGGTAAAAAATCCTCCAAATGACCATGATTGTCGGTAAAAAATCCTCAAAATGACCGTGATCGTCGGTAAAAAATGCCTGAAATTGTCGTGGTGTTACCCCTTGTGGAATAAGTTGTATTCTTTGCGGGGAAGAAAATCATACTCATCGAGCGGGATCGATAACTGCATTACCGAGCGCACTCCGTGAATCCTCAGGCGTTCGAGCGGTCCCCGTGGATCCTCGAACGTACGACCGGGAATCCTGGCGTGTGTCAGATTTTGAGAGCTTCCAGAAGGTTCGAGAAGATTCTCGCGGCCTTGAACGAATTTTAGACAAAACAATGCGATCGACAAGTTTCAGCTTGACGGTCAGCGGCATGCGGTCAAAGGATTTCGGTGCGACGTTGAATTTGGGACAAACAATTCTCGGAACTATTAATTTTGGAATGTCACGTGGTTGATAAGGTGGTTAGACAAAACAATGCGTTCGACAAGTTTCGACTTGACGGCAAGCGGCATGCGGTCAAAGGATTTCGGTGCGACGTTGAATTCCGAAAGATCCGCTCTGACCTTGAACGAATTTTAGACAAAACAATGCGTTCGACAAGTTTCGACTTGACGGCGAGCGGCCTGCGGACAACGGATTGCAGTGCGACATTGAGTTCGTGAGCCCTGTGAAGAAGCCGCCTGTGTGTGTGTGTGTGTGAGTCACGTCAGTGTTTACCCATAAAAGGGACCATGTCAGCGTAGAGCGATCATTCTAGAGCAAGCTTCGCAACTCTATCTTTGTCAAGTGTGTGATCGAAAGAAGAAGAAGAAACATGGATTCCGAAAAGTGTTTGAAATTAATACAAATTATGGAAACGGCGTTCAAGATTTTATCTGAAAAATCGTCACCGGCAGAGATTGCAAAATGGATTCGACTCGGAACCCAAAATATCAGGCTTTTGAATAAAATCTTACGCAACAACGCCTCAACGATCGGGGAGAAGACAAGAATTTTGACAACAATTGGAATTCTGAAATCGTTGGCAGTCAAATTTCAACAATTTCAAAAAGTGGGTGACGGATTACGAAGCCGAAGAAGAAGCGATCGAGTACGGTGGGAAGATTTGGAGACAGCTTTCGAGAGTCGAATTCGAACGGGAGCCATTATCAATCTGCGGCATAAAGATTTGAACAGGTTTTTGGAAGATGCGAAACACCTCGTCGTTGCAAGACTGAAGAAAATGCTACGAAAAGTGGGAAGTTTAAAAGCAAACTGTGTCTTGTGTTGTAAATTCAATATAACGAAAAACGCTGAACTTGTTGAGGAAATCAAATATTTTAACACCAGAAACCAGATCATCCTCCAGCCAGCTGACATACACGGGTGGTTCGAAGAGAACGTAAAGCAAAAAGTGTTGGCCAAGGTGGAAGATTTTCAAGAGAGAGACTTTGGTTGGTCGCTGACCGAAATAATCAATTTGACTGTAAATATCAACAAGTACGTGCCACTGCGAGGCGGTGTGTTCACATACACACCACTACCCAAAGATATTCAAGATAAGAAGGCTGTCGTCAACATCCGCAACAGAGACGCGTATTGCTTCCTCTGGTCGGTCACTGCAGCCCTCTTTCCAGCCAACAACAAAAATCCCAATGAAATTACTTTGTATCCACATTTCAGCTCAGTGCTACAATACGACGGTTTGCATTTTCCAATGTCTTTAGACCAGATTCCAAAATTTGAGAAACTTAACAAACTCTCAATTAACGTTTATGGTATAGATAGTGCGGAAAAACAAAAGCGCAGTGAAATTGTACCCATTTATTTAAGCCGAAACAAGTCTGATAAACCTACAATCCATCTTTTAGTAATAGAGTCTGAAAACGACGATGATGATAATAGTATAGAAAATATTGAAAAGAATGTAACACATCATTTTGCATGGATTCGAAATTTATCGCGGTTGACAAGTTCCTAAATTTCTAAACATAAACGTCGTACTTGGTTATGTGATAGGTGTCTATCACACTTTCAATCTGAAGAGTGTTTAACAAAGCACAATGTAGATTGCATGAATTTAAACAAAACCAAAGTTATTCTACCTACAGATGAGGAAAAAATACTGAAATTCAAAAATTTCAAGCACAAAGAAACCGTTCCATTCTGCATTTACGCGGATCTCGAAAGTTTACTGGAACCTACGTTCAAAAAGATGGGTACAAGAACAATTTATCAGAAGCATCTTCCGTATAGTATAGCTTACTATCTACATTGTGCGTTTGACAACTCGCTTTCAAAATTCAGAATTAATCGCGGAGAGACTTGCGTTCAATGGTTTGTGAACGAGTTAGCGGAATTGGCACATTCGTTAGAGGGATACTACAAGACTGTTGTACCGATGGAACCGCTCAATTTCAATCAAATCAACGAATTTCACTCAACAACAGTGTGTCACATTTGTGAAAAACCGTTTACACTCACAGACGTGAAACATCGTGATCACTGCCATTTCACGGGAAAGTACCGTGGTGCTGCTCACCGAGGTTGCAATCTAAATTACCAAAATTCGCACATTATCCCAGTGATATTCCACAATCTGTCGGGTTACGACTCACATTTTCTGATCAAAGCACTGGCTGCATCGTTCGAGGGCAGAATTGAGCTTCTACCCGTAAACAAAGAAAAGTACATTTCTTTTATAAAATATGTCGAGGGGACAGATATAAAGTTTAGATTCGTAGATTCGTACCGTTTCATGCCCAGTAGTCTTGAGAAATTAGCAACGTATCTCGGTGATGATCAGAAATCAATCACACGAAAATTTTATCATAGCTCAGATAAATTTCAATTATTGACCAGAAAAGGAGTGTTCCCGTACGAATACATAGACAGTTGGAAGAAGCTCGAGGACAGACGGTTACCATCCAAACAACAATTTTACTCAAAATTAAATGATCGGGATATATCAGACGACGAATATGCACATGCATGTAAAGTTTGGCAAACTTTTAACGTTCAAACTTTGGGAGAGTGTTCGGACTTGTATTTACAAACGGACGTGTTTTTACTGGCTAACGTTTTTCAAAACTTTCGACAGAGCTGTTGGACGACGTACAAACTGGACCCGTTACATTACTACACAGCGCCCGGTCTGTCGTTTGATGCAATGTTAAAATGTACAGGCATCGAACTCGAGCTTCTCACCGACATAGACATGGTTATGTTTATCGAAAAGGGTATTCGTGGTGGTGTGTCACAGTGTTCGAACAGATACGCAAAGGCCAACAATAGATATATGGGAGAGGAATTCGATCCTGAGGTCGAAGAATCTTATCTCATGTACTTTGACGTTAATAATTTGTACGGTGCTGCTATGAGCTTTGCTCTGCCATACAGTTCCTTCGAATGGTTATCAGACTTCGGACAATGCGACGTTCTTACCATCTCGGACGATGCGGAGTTTGGTTACATACTGGAGGTGGATTTGGAATATCCTGAGGAACTGCATGAAATTCATAAGGATTTACCACTGTGTCCGGAGCACTACATACCTCCGATCTCGAATAGTAAGCAACCGAAATTGACGCCCACGCTACTTTCCAAGAAAAACTACGTTGTTCACTACAGGGTTTTGAAACAATGCTTACAATTAGGCTTAAAATTACTCAAAATACACAGAGTTCTCAAATTCAGACAAACCCCGTGGCTCAAAAAATACATAGATTTGAATACCGATTTGCGCGACAAATCTCACAACGAATTCGAGAAAAATTTTTACAAACTGACGAACAACGCAGTTTTTGTCAAAACAATGGAAAATGTTAGGAAGTATAGAGATGTCAGGCTGATCACGAAATGGGATTGAAGATACGGTGCTAGAGCTACTATAGCCAAACCCAATTTTCACAGCTGCACCGTTTTCGACAAAGATATAATTATCGTTGAAATGAGTAAGACGAAAGTCAAGTTGAATAAACCATTGTATGCAGGTTTCTCCATCATGGATCTGGCTAAAACATATATCTACGATTTTCATTACAATTACATTAAGCAGAAATTCGGCAACCGAGCAAAATTAATGTATACGGATACCGACAGTTTGATTTACAATTTTACCGTCCCCGACATATACGAACATATAAAGGAGGACTTGCACAAATTCGACACGTCGGATTATCCGCTTGACAACGTTTACGGAATGCCTCTAGCGAACAAAAAAGTTCTCGGCTTGATGAAAGATGAGAATAATGGAAAAATAATGCTGGAATTTGTAGGGTTAAGAGCTAAACTGTACGCATTCCGAGTCTTCGGAGATGAGAAAGACAATAAACGTGCCAAAGGTGTCAAAGGATCAGCGTTGAGAAAAATAACTTTCAACGATTATTTGGAATGTGTTTTGAACCGTGAAAATCTATCCTCAAATCAGCATTTGATATTGAGTCGAAAGCACGACGTATACACCGTAGAACAGCAGAAAGTAGCACTGAGCTGGAATGACGACAAGCGGATCGTGTTTCAAAATACAACCGACACGCTTCCGTGGGGCTACAAGCCTACACCTTAGCTTTGTGATTTATAACTGTACCGTGATGTATAAAATATTATTGTTATGTAGGATAGTGAATAAGAACGCTCCGAAATATAAGAAATTGTACAACGATGCATATGTCTGTCGATTGTCTAAAAAATGAAGACGCATACTTGTTGTGTGTCGGATATAAAATAAAGAGGGACATACGTTTTTACAAAAAAAAATTCATTTATTCAAATGTTACGCATCCGATTCGTTTATCCAACTGTTGTGTGTATTGTCAAAACCTAACCATTTAACGTATATTTTTCTTCCGCGCTTCTTGAGCACCTTCTCCACCAGATAGATATCCGGATGTTTAACCTTGAGGAGCTCTTGTTCGTAGAAACCACCAGCGATGGGTTGATCTCGGTAGTCTTTGAGCTTGTACGTCACAGGATGAGTATTTTCCACTCGACTTATCGTGAATATTTCAGTCGTCCAATTGGGAGTGCAACCTTTCTCGGAGACATTTTTGAATTTGCTAATTCGAACTTTGTCGCCGGATTTGAACTTTGCCGATACGGTAGGTATCGCTCGAAGCCCTCCGTACGCCTGACGTAATAACAGCCTCTCGTTTGCAACGGTAACATCCGACGGTTTCATTTTTATGGTTCGGTGTTTGACGTTGTTGTAAGCCGAAAACAAATCAGATAAGATATCGAGCCACTTGTAGCTTCCTTGCATGCTGAACCGTATCCACATTTTACCTTTCAGCGTGCGATTGAAACGTTCACAGATCGAAGCCTTCAAATTACTTTACGTGGAGTAAAGTTTGATTCCGTAACGTGTCATAAGCGATTCAAATTTCGAGTTGTGAAATTCCGTTCCTCTGTCAACGTGTAAATTTTTCGGTACCCGTCCTTGAACAAGCACAGATTCCATTGCCTTCGTAACATCATCTCCAGACTTGCTCTTTATCGGTACAGCCCACGCATACTTTGAAAAGATATCAATGACTGTGAGCATGTACTTGTAACCTTTGTTTTGTCCAGCGTATGACGTCATATCAACAAGATCCGCCTGCCAGGTCTCGTCAATGCCGCGCACGTCTACACGACGACGCGGGTAATTTCGGCGTGCAGGCTTATGCAGTTCCGTCACCAGTGCTTGCTTTTCCTCGTTCATATTCCAACGCTCTTAGTCGGGTGTCCAATTTGGAAATGTTATCAGCGTTTCGAATCGACAGGTCTCTGCCTGTTTCAAAGTCTGTGTGAAAGGTATCCAAGGCTTCCTCCGTGGTGAGCTCTAAAGGTTTGATCATTTGATCGAGGTTGTCGATTTGTTTTTGCAACACACTGAATTTTCGTCTCAAGATTTTTAAAGTTACAGCATTGTTCTGCTCTGCGGGATCTGCGACATTGCACAGTCTCTTGTTCCGTATATTACGCTTCGACTGCCATGACTTTGACGTTGATATAAGCTGAACTTTGTATAACTTTTTTGACTTGCACGTATCGTGTAAGACTGACGAGTCTGCATCGGATGCGTTGAGCTTATATATATATAGGCCGATAGATCGCAAGAATTTGGAAACGGTGCGCACTGCGTTCTGCGCATCTCGGAGGGAAAAATGACGTCAGAGACGGCGGGAGAGCAATAAAACTCAAAAATTGAGGGATGGCGGGTCCGATAAAGGGTGGACCCCGTCGTACGACGTATATGACGTCATACGCTGGACAAAACAAAGGTTACAAGTACATGCTCACAGTCATTGATATCTTTTCAAAGTATGCGTGGGCTGTACCGATAAAGAGCAAGTCTGGAGATGATGTTACGAAGGCAATGGAATCTGTGCTTGTTCAAGGACGGGTACCGAAAAATTTACACGTTGACAGAGGAACGGAATTTCACAACTCGAAATTTGAATCGCTTATGACACGTTACGGAATCAAACTTTACTCCACGTAAAGTAATTTGAAGGCTTCGATCTGTGAACGTTTCAATCGCACGCTGAAAGGTAAAATGTGGATACGGTTCAGCATGCAAGGAAGCTACAAGTGGCTCGATATCTTATCTGATTTGTTTTCGGCTTACAACAACGTCAAACACCGAACCATAAAAATGAAACCGTCGGATGTTACCGTTGCAAACGAGAGGCTGTTATTACGTCAGGCGTACGGAGGGCTTCGAGCGATACCTACCGTATCGGCAAAGTTCAAATCCGGCGACAAAGTTCGAATTAGCAAATTCAAAAATGTCTCCGAGAAAGGTTGCACTCCCAATTGGACGACTGAAATATTCACGATAAGTCGAGTGGAAAATACTCATCCTGTGACGTACAAGCTCAAAGACTACCGAGATCAACCCATCGCTGGTGGTTTCTACGAACAAGAGCTCCTCAAGGTTAAACATCCGGATATCTATCTGGTGGAGAAGGTGCTCAAGAAGCGCGGAAGAAAAATATACGTTAAATGGTTAGGTTTTGACAATACACACAACAGTTGGATAAACGAATCGGATGCGTAACATTTGAATAAATGAATTTTTTTTTGTAAAAACGTATGTCCCTCTTTATTTTATATCCGACACACAACAAGTATGCGTCTTCATTTTTTAGACAATCGACAGACATATGCATCGTTGTACAATTTCTTATATTTCGGAGCGTTCTTATTCACTATCCTACATAACAATAATATTTTATACATCACGGTACAGTTATAAATCACAAAGCTAAGGTGTAGGCTTGTAGCCCCACGGAAGCGTGTCGGTTGTATTTTGAAACACGATCCGCTTGTCGTCATTCCAGCTCAGTGCTACTTTCTGCTGTTCTACGGTGTATACGTCGTGCTTTCGACTCAATATCAAATGCTGATTTGAGGATAGATTTTCACGGTTCAAAACACATTCCAAATAATCGTTGAAAGTTATTTTTCTCAACGCTGATCCTTTGACACCTTTGGCACGTTTATTGTCTTTCTCATCTCCGAAGACTCGGAATGCGTACAGTTTAGCTCTTAACCCTACAAATTCCAGCATTATTTTTCCATTATTCTCATCTTTCATCAAGCCGAGAACTTTTTTGTTCGCTAGAGGCATTCCGTAAACGTTGTCAAGCGGATAATCCGACGTGTCGAATTTGTGCAAGTCCTCCTTTATATGTTCGTATATGTCGGGGACGGTAAAATTGTAAATCAAACTGTCGGTATCCGTATACATTAATTTTGCTCGGTTGCCGAATTTCTGCTTAATGTAATTGTAATGAAAATCGTAGATATATGTTTTAGCCAGATCCATGATGGAGAAACCTGCATACAATGGTTTATTCAACTTGACTTTCGTCTTACTCATTTCAACGATAATTATATCTTTGTCGAAAACGGTGCAGCTGTGAAAATTGGGTTTGGCTATAGTAGCTCTAGCACCGTATCTTCAATCCCATTTCGTGATCAGCCTGACATCTCTATACTTCCTAACATTTTCCATTGTTTTGACAAAAACTGCGTTGTTCGTCAGTTTGTAAAAATTTTTCTCGAATTCGTTGTGAGATTTGTCGCGCAAATCGGTATTCAAATCTATGTATTTTTTGAGCCACGGGGTTTGTCTGAATTTGAGAACTCTGTGTATTTTGAGTAATTTTAAGCCTAATTGTAAGCATTGTTTCAAAACCCTGTAGTGAACAACGTAGTTTTTCTTGGAAAGTAGCGTGGGCGTCAATTTCGGTTGCTTACTATTCGAGATCGGAGGTATGTAGTGCTCCGGACACAGTGGTAAATCCTTATGAATTTCATGCAGTTCCTCAGGATATTCCAAATCCACCTCCAGTATGTAACCAAACTCCGCATCGTCCGAGATGGTAAGAACGTCGCATTGTCCGAAGTCTGATAACCATTCGAAGGAACTGTATGGCAGAGCAAAGCTCATAGCAGCACCGTACAAATTATTAACGTCAAAGTACATGAGATAAGATTCTTCGACCTCAGGATCGAATTCCTCTCCCATATATCTATTGTTGGCCTTTGCGTATCTGTTCGAACACTGTGACACACCACCACGAATACCCTTTTCGATAAACATAACCATGTCTATGTCGGTGAGAAGCTCGAGTTCGATGCCTGTACATTTTAACATTGCATCAAACGACAGACCGGGCGCTGTGTAGTAATGTAACGGGTCCAGTTTGTACGTCGTCCAACAGCTCTGTCGAAAGTTTTGAAAAACGTTAGCCAGTAAAAACACGTCCGTTTGTAAATACAAGTCCGAACACTCTCCCAAAGTTTGAACGTTAAAAGTTTGCCAAACTTTACATGCATGTGCATATTCGTCGTCTGATATATCCCGATCATTTAATTTTGAGTAAAATTGTTGTTTGGATGGTAACCGTCTGTCCTCGAGCTTCTTCCAACTGTCTATGTATTCGTACGGGAACACTCCTTTTCTGGTCAATAATTGAAATTTATCTGAGCTATGATAAAATTTTCGTGTGATTGATTTCTGATCATCACCGAGATACGTTGCTAATTTCTCAAGACTACTGGGCATGAAACGGTACGAATCTACGAATCTAAACTTTATATCTGTCCCCTCGACATATTTTATAAAAGAAATGTACTTTTCTTTGTTTACGGGTAGAAGCTCAATTCTGCCCTCGAACGATGCAGCCAGTGCTTTGATCAGAAAATGTGAGTCGTAACCCGACAGATTGTGGAATATCACTGGGATAATGTGCGAATTTTGGTAATTTAGATTGCAACCTCGGTGAGCAGCACCACGGTACTTTCCCGTGAAATGGCAGTGATCACGATGTTTCACGTCTGTGAGTGTAAACGGTTTTTCACAAATGTGACACACTGTTGTTGAGTGAAATTCGTTGATTTGATTGAAATTGAGCGGTTCCATCGGTACAACAGTCTTGTAGTATCCCTCTAACGAATGTGCCAATTCCGCTAACTCGTTCACAAACCATTGAACGCAAGTCTCTCCGCGATTAATTCTGAATTTTGAAAGCGAGTTGTCAAACGCACAATGTAGATAGTAAGCTATACTATACGGAAGATGCTTCTGATAAATTGTTCTTGTACCCATCTTTTTGAACGTAGGTTCCAGTAAACTTTCGAGATCCGCGTAAATGCAGAATGGAACGGTTTCTTTGTGCTTGAAATTTTTGAATTTCAGTATTTTTTCCTCATCTGTAGGTAGAATAACTTTGGTTTTGTTTAAATTCATGCAATCTACATTGTGCTTTGTTAAACACTCTTCAGATTGAAAGTGTGATAGACACCTATCACATAACCAAGTACGACGTTTATGTTTAGAAATTTAGGAACTTGTCAACCGCGATAAATTTCGAATCCATGCAAAATGATGTGTTACATTCTTTTCAATATTTTCTATACTATTATCATCATCGTCGTTTTCAGACTCTATTACTAAAAGATGGATTGTAGGTTTATCAGACTTGTTTCGGCTTAAATAAATGGGTACAATTTCACTGCGCTTTTGTTTTTCCGCACTATCTATACCATAAACGTTAATTGAGAGTTTGTTAAGTTTCTCAAATTTTGGAATCTGGTCTAAAGACATTGGAAAATGCAAACCGTCGTATTGTAGCACTGAGCTGAAATGTGGATACAAAGTAATTTCATTGGGATTTTTGTTGTTGGCTGGAAAGAGGGCTGCAGTGACCGACCAGAGGAAGCAATACGCGTCTCTGTTGCGGATGTTGACGACAGCCTTCTTATCTTGAATATCTTTGGGTAGTGGTGTGTATGTGAACACACCGCCTCGCAGTGGCACGTACTTGTTGATATTTACAGTCAAATTGATTATTTCGGTCAGCGACCAACCAAAGTCTCTCTCTTGAAAATCTTCCACCTTGGCCAACACTTTTTGCTTTACGTTCTCTTCGAACCACCCGTGTATGTCAGCTGGCTGGAGGATGATCTGGTTTCTGGTGTTAAAATATTTGATTTCCTCAACAAGTTCAGCGTTTTTCGTTATATTGAATTTACAACACAAGACACAGTTTGCTTTTAAACTTCCCACTTTTCGTAGCATTTTCTTCAGTCTTGCAACGACGAGGTGTTTCGCATCTTCCAAAAACCTGTTCAAATCTTTATGCCGCAGATTGATAATGGCTCCCGTTCGAATTCGACTCTCGAAAGCTGTCTCCAAATCTTCCCACCGTACTCGATCGCTTCTTCTTCGGCTTCGTAATCCGTCACCCACTTTTTGAAATTGTTGAAATTTGACTGCCAACGATTTCAGAATTCCAATTGTTGTCAAAATTCTTGTCTTCTCCCCGATCGTTGAGGCGTTGTTGCGTAAGATTTTATTCAAAAGCCTGATATTTTGGGTTCCGAGTCGAATCCATTTTGCAATCTCTGCCGGTGACGATTTTTCAGATAAAATCTTGAACGCCGTTTCCATAATTTGTATTAATTTCAAACACTTTTCGGAATCCATGTTTCTTCTTCTTCTTTCGATCACACACTTGACAAAGATAGAGTTGCGAAGCTTGCTCTAGAATGATCGCTCTACGCTGACATGGTCCCTTTTATGGGTAAACACTGACGTGACTCACACACACACACACACAGGCGGCTTCTTCACAGGGCTCACGAACTCAATGTCGCACTGCAATCCGTTGTCCGCAGGCCGCTCGCCGTCAAGTCGAAACTTGTCGAACGCATTGTTTTGTCTAAAATTCGTTCAAGGTCAGAGCGGATCTTTCGGAATTCAACGTCGCACCGAAATCCTTTGACCGCATGCCGCTTGCCGTCAAGTCGAAACTTGTCGAACGCATTGTTTTGTCTAACCACCTTATCAACCACGTGACATTCCAAAATTAATAGTTCCGAGAATTGTTTGTCCCAAATTCAACGTCGCACCGAAATCCTTTGACCGCATGCCGCTGACCGTCAAGCCGAAACTTGTCGATCGCATTGTTTTGTCTAAAATTCGTTCAAGGCCGCGAGAATCTTCTCGAACCTTCTGGAAGCTCTCAAAATCTGACACACGCCAGGATTCCCGGTCGTACGTTCGAGGATCCACGGGGACCGCTCGAACGCCTGAGGATTCACGGAGTGCGCTCGGTAATGCAGTTATCGATCCCGCTCGATGAGTATGATTTTCTTCCCCGCAAAGAATACAACTTATTCCACAAGGGGTAACACCACGACAATTTCAGGCATTTTTTACCGACGATCACGGTCATTTTGAGGATTTTTTACCGACAATCATGGTCATTTGGAGGATTTTTTACCACTTTTACCGACAATCATGGTCATTTGGAGGATTTTTTACCGACGAACGGTCGGCAGAGCACATTTGATCTTGCGAGAGTGGGAGTAACTTTCAAGGGTTTGCGTCTGGGCTGCGCGGAGCGGAAAAGGGTTTGAGTCTGGGGAGAATGTATAGGCGGACTGGTCGGCTCGGTCGGTAAAGAAGGTGTTTCTACGCAGAACCCGCCTTGCTATACTACCAGGGTGTCCCCAAATTGCCTCCCACGGACTAGCCAGCATAATACCTCGTTAAAATCCAACCAAGAATTTCTTTTCCGGAAGCTCTTTCGATGCATAGTTTTTGAATTATAAGCGATAGCGCTAGGCCAATCAAAGTGCACCATTTCATCTTGATTTGCCGCTACGCAAATTGCTGTTTTGTTCGACCGGGTGAATTATTATTATTCGTTTACAAATTGAATATTGGCACCTCCCCTCTCTTCCTGTTGTACCCCTTCTCGGGCGCTGACCTCGGTATTGTTGCCGCGGCACACGCTGCCGGCCGCACATCCATGGGCGCACACTTGTGTGTGTAAACAGAAGCGCATCCTCAAGCATAAGGAGTGCAGCAGCGAGAGAGGGGAGGTGCCGATATTTAATTCATAAACGAAAAATAATAATTCACCCAGACGAACAAAACAGCAATTTCCGTCGCGGCAAATCTAGATGAAATGGTGCACTCAGATTGGCCCAGCGCTATCGCTTATAATTCAAAAACTATGCGTCGGACGAGCTTCCGGAAAAGAAATTTTTGGTTGGATTTTAACGAGGTATCATGCTGGCTAGTCCGTGGGAGGCAATTTAGGGACACCCTGTATATTACTAACCTTAATCGTGTATACTTGTCGAATAATCATAAATATTGGATATCAAGCACTATTTTATTCACTCTGAGCATATCCGCTTATATTTAGTTAACCAATATTTTTGGTTCATGATATTTAATTATTGCGGAATTAATCATAACTCATCATTAATTTTATGTAATTCTTAGACGGTTCGTCAAGTTTCCATGTAAAAAAATGTCGTAATATGATTTATCATGTTTATTCTTTCGTTGGATTTTTAGTAAATTGAATTACTTGAACTTCACGTCGGCACTCGCTTTTTTATTTTCGAGCTATATTCACGAAAAAATCACAAAGGAAGACGGTGTGACTACGGTGGCGGCTACGAAATTGATCAATATGGCTGTTTGTCATTTGTTTGAGGAAATTCGCCATGAGTCGAACTGTGTGGAGATTGATCGGAATAAAAATGTTGATATCGCTAACTTTATGAGGGGGCACGTATCCTTAAGTCCGGATCAGCAATATAGTTTGGAGAATACCAGTTGGTTGATTGCCGATACCGAACTGGCTAATGCTTTCGAATAGTAGTTTGAAACTTCTCTCACATTTGAAAAATCCCTCGTGCAGAAACAGGTTGTAAGGTGTGATATGGAATTGAAATGTTCGCGGTCTTATTAGGCCACAAAATGTAACACGAGATGGAACGGGTGAGGCGGCGCCCAGGGGCGCTAATTGCCGATACGGTTGGGGTAACCGCTCGGCCAGCGAAAGGGGGGAGATCTTCTGTGTCACCGGGATCTCGTCCTCTTCCTCTCTGGGGACGTCAAGGCGCACGGTCGTTCGGTAGCCCATTATAACTCGGAAAGAAGGAAAGAGGTAGGAAGGAAGAAGGAAGGGAGAAGGAAGGAGCGGGTACAGAATTTGGAGATCAGGACAGATTTGGCCATTAGTGGAGTTTGATAATCGATTCTCCGCCATTCCCTCGACCCTATAGTTCCCGGAGGTTAAGGAAAGAGCCAACGATAAAAAGCCCGTGAATAAGATAAGTCCCCAAGGCAACTTTAATTTCATACTTTCGACATTGTAAGGCTGGGGAGCTGAATGTATGGCGAAAAACGTTCGAATGCAAATATATTTAAACCTCTATGTGAAGTAATAATTTAGCCGTTCCCGTTTCATTAATGATTTGTACAGCAAGACGATACTACAGCTTCTTTTTATCATGTGTGAGAGTCGGGACCCGCATTTCAGTGGTTAATATTGATAAAATAGTACATTGAATATGAGATTAAACATGTGTTGAATCGATCGGCCTAGGCGTAGAAGTGATTTCACCTTTCATCGCAACTCGTTCTGTAATTTTGTTATTTATTTTCTCTTTCGGGGACCGATAACATTTTGTTCATTTGTTCTATTAAAGGGAAAAATTAGGCATCGGTTTATTGTATCCATATCCTTGAAATTTAATATCTTTCTAATCTCAATTATCTCACAAGGTATTTGACAAAGTGAGTTGTGAAAAAAGTTGCTCATTCGAAAACTCGAAGACTTCAACAAGTTTCTACTTTTGCGGGTACTTCATAGAATATACATATATATATAGTGCTACGCCAATCCTCTTACGCTACTGTGAATGCTAATTGGAACCAGCGATGATCAACATATTTGATTAGTATACTAACAAATTTTTTCGTGAATGTGGAGAGAGCTTTTCTGTGTTTCCTATCACCATATTAATAAAAAAATTGTAAGACGGGTCACGCCGTTCAGGCGCTGAATTGGTGGGTTGAGGTTTGAACTCGGTCCGGCTACACCTTGGCAAGGTTTTCCGCAGTTTCCCCCCTTGCCCCCCTTGTGCGAATACGGGTGTTTCTATTGAACATCTTAAGACAGCTGCAGCCGCATAATGATGGTCATCAATCCATCTCTCTCCTTGCCCCGCACAGGTCTACGTAGACCTCCGAGGACATACTGTAATTGGTATGGCGGGAACTGACTGTACAAAATAAGATAAAATAAATAAATATCAAAGCATCCAACCGTTATTATTCGAAACTTTCACCCAACCACATGATAAATGAAAAAGTTACCATCTTGCAGCGAGCATTGGAATTATCACGCAGAGTCGATCGATGGAATCATCGATTGATCGATAATGCGACAAACCTGCGACAACACCCGGTGACACCAACTGTCGGTAAGATCAGAGATAACAATTTCGTGCGTTAAATGTCTGCCATCTACCAATAAAACTTTGAAACGTCTGCTCATCCGACAAAGAAATAATCAAAATAGCTGCTCATCTGACTGAGCAATAATCAAAATGGCCGCTTATCTGACTAAGCAAAAATCAAAATGCCTGCTCATCTGACTAAGCAAAAAATGTCATTGTCGAACTGTTTGTTGGTAAGATCGGGCAAAAATACTGGTGACGCCACCTATGTTAACGCTTCAGCCGGTAACAATATTAAGGGTAAGGTGAATTATCGTAGCGGTAACATACCGACTGTCGGTAAGGTAGGAATCGGGGCAACTCTGCCGGTACGCCGCCATTTTGTGTCCCAGAACTCTTATATCCATACTACTGGTTTATCAGCGATACTATCGCACAGATTTGACGATGGCACAGAACGGTCGACGGCCTCCGCAATATTAGAAGCTATCATCATCAGACAGGAACTTTCGATATTTTTGGATACGACTACTTTTCAATAAAATGTACAAAACATAAATCGTGAATGAAACGTATTTTTAATTTGATGTGAATAATGAATCTGTTTACAATAAGCGTTGGTTTTACTCACCTAATTCTATTCAGACTCCCACTTGCTGATGACATTTTACATTGAATTTCAGATTTTGTCTCTCAGTAAATAACACCCAATTCCTGTATCATTTAATATTTGCTTTTCCGTTGAACTCTTTATTGCGTCGGTTGAATGTCTTCCGATATCGACCACGGTATTGCTGAACGATACTATGCTTCTTAGACTACTCACGCAACGTAAAAATAAACAGCAACATAACCTCAATCCGTGGTTTTACGCGTGAGAGATCCACAGCTCTGGTCTTATTTTGTGTACGTTGGCCGTCTGCCAGCAGACGAAAAGATCGCCGCGGGGCGATTTCACTAACCAATGAGATTGAATTATTTGGCGCATGCTCATTTACTGTATAGTTTCTAGAGATTGTCCCGGTATGTAAAATGGATAAATAACAAAAAAATATAAGTCATCAAACGCAAAAGACTGTGACCTGTCACATAGGGTGACTAAAAAGGGTCGCCCGCCATATAGGGTGGCGGCAAAGACTAACCTGTTACATAGGTTGATCCACAAGGGTCATCTGCCATATAGAGTGGTGGCAAAGTATGGCCTGTCATATAGGGTGACCGAAAGGGGTTGTCAGCCATATAGGGAGGCGGCAAGTTCATCTGTAACATAGGGTCGTAAAAAAGGGTTAAAGACCATACAGATGACGGTACAATGAGTCCGCAGCCTGAGGCGGCTGTGTGAAGAGGTTCAACATGCCGAGAGATCGGCTCGTAGCAAAAGCAGAAAGTTGAGCGTCTGATCCGACGATAGTCGAACGGTTCTATAACCAAAGGAGAGGGGAGAAGATTCTGAGGCCAGCAGCGGCAGACTTTCGCGCAGTGAGTTGGTCGCAACTCGAATGTATTACGAAGCAGACCTGAAAATAAAATCTCTCTGGCCGAGAAGTATTCGCCTCACTACTTTCTCCTTCCTCCGCTTTTACCCTTGATTCCGCCTGGACGGGTTGGGAAAATAACAATTATGTAACTTAACAGGCTCACCGACTGACCTCGCAGGCGGTGAGTAGTTTGACTCTTACGGGTTGTACTCTAGCAATTTTTTTGTCTCTCAATCAATGAGCAAACGACAAACCTTGTGCCTATGTAGTCGGTCCCTAAGCCTGGTAAGTTTTACCGTTTTCTCGCGGTGTATTAATAGACATAAAACTAAGAAATAATGGTGCACTCACTTTATAAACTGTCCCTGGGTACATCTGATGGTCCACAATCCGAAGAAATAGAAATTTGTCGTTCAATTCCACAAAGAGACTACATATTATTGAAAAACCTGTATCGATTAAAAGTAGCTTACGTGAGATCTTATGGCCGTCACACTTTGAAAATTTGAGTTCTCTACTGAAGAAATCTCAGGTTTCACACGAAGAACTCAAAAGTAAGATACATTTTGAACATGAAAAACCGGTTTTTTGTTTTGACAAGAAATGTATTTTTGAGATCGACTTTGAAAAGTTATCTAAAAAAAAAATAATATTTTCAGAAAGGTGAGAATTTTTTACATAAGATGCCTATTTTTTCATAATTTTTTTGTTTTTTGTCGATAACGACATGAAAAGAATTCGCGCTTAAGGGGAGACTTCGATGAAATTTTCCTCAAAAATGAACAAAAAATCCAATTCCGATTTTTCACGGAAAAACGATCTTTGAACCGTTCCCCATCTGGGAAAAATTTGACATCTGTGGAATATTTTTTTAATGTGTTTTTTTGCTCGAAAAAGAAAAATTTTTGAACTTTTGACTGTCATAATGGGTCCACTTATTAAATTTTTAGAAATCTGACTTTGGATTCGTGAGCAGCGATCCAATCAACGTTGGAGTACCAATTTTTGCGGAAGTCCGTCGATCCGTACCAATATTTTTTGAAAATAAAGGAGCGTGAAGTTAACAGACTGCCTCTGAGCCACATCATCGGTCGGTAACATTGCGGATAACTCTGGTACTAGTTATTGTGACATATACCCTAAACATTTAGGTATGAAAATTTTTATACGTTAGCAGTTATTCCCAGCGAATGCGTTTGCCAAGCTATTTTTCGGAAAATACATTTGACAAACTGTGACAAATTTTTTTTGTGGTTTGAACTACTGCGACGTAAATTTTGAAGAGATCTGTCTCTCAAAATAACTCCAATTAGCACTCGCTCGCCGTCAAATGTTACAGCTGCGGTTATGAAATGGATGAAAATTACAGGAATCCACGTATCAATGACACTTCGACAAGGCCACCCTTTAAAATAAACAGGCGAGTATTTGAAGGAATAGTCGACGTTGGACTAGGGCATTCAAGGATGAAAAAATTTGTAGGAGTAGAATTTATTAGAGGGGTCGGGTGACTGTATTAAGTAAATACACTTGTTTGCTTATTCTCTTGATTCCTTTATTCCACTATCTCGAACTCTGAATAGACACATACGATGTGCTCGTTGCGAGCGTTGAGCCTCGAATTGCGGGAGCCTCGCCCGCGCACAGCGGACGGTGCGCAGGGGAAACGCACGGCCGCCAACAGCGCCACTTAGATATGTGCGATATCGACAAAGCTATTTCTCACAAAATTATATACTGAAATGGGCATGCAAGGCATGAGTGTCAGTAGCTTCAAAAGTCATGTGGACCAGGTGAGTGCAGAGACTGACAAGTTGGAAGCGAGAGTTTTCGAGAAGGATAGAAAAATTGTTATAATAGCGCATGAAGTCACAGATCCTTCAATAGAGAATGGGATAGTACTTGATGTCGCAGTATCTTACAACCGTACGTGGCACAAACGAGGCCTTACATCGTTATATGGAGTAGGAATGGTCATCACCATCCTTACTGGACTGGCCATCGATTACCAGGTGCCCTCAAAATACTGTCAGGTATGTGTCGTTGTTGCAGTCCAACTAGATGATACTTCGCCTGATTTTGCAGTGTGGCAAGATGGTCATGAATCAGAGTGCAGAAAAAACTACATCGGAGCGCTCCATACTCAAAATCCAAAGATATCAGTGAGATCTGAGAAAGTGGCAGATAATGCATAAAGGATGAGCCAGCAACGAGATGCCAGATGAAAGTGTAAGGCTGAATGGAACGCAACGACGGAGTGCAAGAAAGCCAAACGAATAGTGAAAATTAAGAAAATCGCTGCGGAAAAGTCTGAAACAAAAGCCGAAGGGACAGCGTATGGTGCTAGGGAATTCGAACGGTCTCTTCACAGAAATAATTTGCAAGCAGTCAGCTCCAAACTTAAATTCAGGTATATTATTGTATATTAGACTCGAGTGTGAGCTAGATAAATATTAGTTGATAGTTTTCATTTCCTCAATATATTATTGAAATATTTGTCTATCCCTAATAATCATTCTACAATAAAAAAATTGGATTTTTCTTTGCTTTTATGTTCCGGAGTGAGTTCATTGAAAATTGAACGATTCTGGAGGAAGAATCGGAGTAAGAAGAGGGTTGACCTCAGAACAGACACGCAGAAACCGATTGGATGCAAACTGGCACGAAGGAATGGAATTGAAGCGATCAATCAAAATAGTGATAGACACTGACGAGCGATACATGATTTATCAATATATTACCCACTCACAATTTGAAATAAATTTTGAACTCAATTCAAATAATTGGATTAAAAAAAAAAAAAAAAAATTAATGAATAATGAATTTTTTTCCGTTTGACCTAATTTTATATGGTCCAAATCAATGTTAAAGTCAACTAAGTCAAAGTGTCTCATCTGTACATTAAATATCTCATTCTGTGCATACTTCGTATTTGCTTCTTAGAAGGTCATGAAACTGAATTCATTCAATCGCGTTTATTTCAGAACTATGTTTTCAGATATTTGAAAAATTTTTTACGCATTAGGTTTTATTCAATCATTTTGCCCTTTGGCACATATATTCTCAGGCATGTTATCTTGAAATCATTGCAGGGAATTTTAGCTCCGGTGAATATAACTCATTTCCCAGCCTTTAATATACTAAAAATTGTAACATAAACAAATTCAAATAGTTCAAGTAATAGTTTTAATGATTTAGAAATCTCCAATCAAAAATTCCCTGCTGCAAATTTTAGTCAAGTGTATTCACAAAAAATTTCAACCTTCTACGATTAAATCTAATGCGCAAGGGATATTCCGAAGAAATCTTCTAAAAAAATACATAACTTTGGAATTACTAGACCTACTGAGCTGAATTTTGGATCAGATTCTAGTTTTAGGATTGTTAGTAATTGCTCTAAATTTTAGAGAGATTGAGCCAAAAATACGGTAATTTTTTTTTCATCGAAGTCTTCCCTTAAACCTTAATTGGACCGGAATGATAAACTTTGATGTGACATTTCTTGCGGACGTTGAGTAAGAAAAGGTTTCAACTTGGTGAAGTTTTCAACGTACACGCTTCAGAACGTTAAAATTTTAGATAAAGCGATTTTTTCACGTTCCGTTACATGCCAATTGCCAATTGCGCGTGTACACTTGGGGAC
Organism: Neodiprion lecontei; assembly: GCF_021901455.1. Lineage (NCBI taxonomy): Eukaryota > Metazoa > Arthropoda > Insecta > Hymenoptera > Diprionidae > Neodiprion > Neodiprion lecontei. Next base: position 15,015,188 of record NC_060266.1, on the reverse strand, counting down.
GAAGAATCTAAGACGGCTAATTTCTTACATTAGCCAATTATATTGACAACACAGAGAAACCTACGGCGCTATAGTGGGCCGAGCGCGAAACGAACTCTATCTCAATAAACATAATATAACCCATGACCGTCGAATCTAACAAGTCATTATCCCCGTGGTATTCTAAGGTGAGATTCGACGGTCATGGGTTATGTCATGTTTTGTGAGATTGAGTTTATTTTACTCTCGGCCGACTACAGAGCTGTAGGTTTCTCTATGTTGCCAACGTAACTGTCTAGTGTAAAATATTAGCCGTCTGAGATTCATTGTTCCCAAGTGTACAGTTGTGTCTTCGTTAGCTCCACCTCTGATGGTAGAGTGCAACACCTCCGTAATTTCCTATTTCTCAGATCTCTTAGCCTCAAGGTGCGGAAATTACGGAAAGAGCACTGTATTTCCATGTATTCCTAGGTGCGCCGTTATTTGTGGCAACTTGGCAGTGTTCGGTTGCCTCGCTCAGCTTGGATGAAAAATGTGCATCTCTTAGCACAGGCTTACTGCGTGACTCTAAAGAATCCCATTCATCCGATAACTACGGCTTGTAATTACACGTGTTGTGAGTAATACATCTTAATTCTTGAAATATGATTTTTTCCGAAGGGATCCGACACAGGACGGATGTTTGCTGAGTTATTTTCCTTGCTGGTGTCACTAAATAATGAGTGTGAGGTGGGTGGAGAATGGGTGGTAGGAGCCCCACTGCTCGAACTTCCAGTTTCTGAACAAATAACGGTCCTTCATAAAACGGATCATTCGATTCATACGATGCGGCTTTGGGCTATGCAGGCGGCTAGTCATATCGCTCATACTTGGGATTTGAATGCATTTTTCCTTCTAGTGCGAGGAGATTTGAAAAATTGCATTGAAGAGCTTTCGTATCTCAAGGTGAGTAATTCCTGTATTAAAACATACTGTTAGTTGTTTGATCCATTTTAATTGTATTTATCAGAGCGCAAACTAGGGATATAGTTACGAATGGCAACACAAAAGCCTTCCTTGACCTTAATTTAACACATTAATCTGGACAGAAAACATCAACACAATCACAAACCACGATAAGAATAATAAACCAATCGTCCAGTACTTTAGCTTGATGAAAAGTGGGGTACACAGCTGATTTTTTAAAATGTTTCTAACATGATGTTTGTTTTAAAATTCGCAATGTGCTACAGAATGAATCTATCGCGGGGTTAAGAAATGAAATTTAGCAGTGCAAACTGACAGTTTCTTTCGAAGTTTATTAGAATAACTCCACAATGAAGGCTTTGAGCATAAAACCGTATACACCATTTGTTCGTCATTCAATTTGGAAGAAAAATATTGCATTTCAAATATCCAATCGCAAAGTTTATGTTTCAATATGCAAAAAACAGTCTTAGAAGGGATCTTTTTCCAACGTCTTTGAAAGAATATTAAATTTCGACATGGGGTTATACAAATCATAACTTGAGTGGATTATTCTACCTGTGATCCATATCCAAAATCTGGTTTTCGTGCGATAATCAGTTTCTGCATAATCATTGTTTGAAAAAACTAAAATAAAAATAAAAACGGATGTAACCATCGCGGTACACGCGGCAAAAGGAACTTCTGAAACTTTTCTATATTTTCACTTAGAACTCATTTCGAATGAGATGTATGCTTGAGTGGAATACATTTATAGAGAGAAATTGTCGAATGAAATCATAATGAAATTCTCTATTACTCTAATTACATTGCACTCATGTGATCGTATCGTGCGACGGTTTGCCGTTACGGCTCATCGATTAATGCTTCACACACGGTTGCAACCTAAAAAGTTGCTTCTAAAATGCGAAGTTTTTAAATCTAACTTGATGAATAATATTAGTCATGATTTTTCAACGTATAGAAAAATGTACGAACTTTCGAAAAACCACGTGACGGCTTTTTTTGTAAAAATAATGGTAAAGGGAAAAACGGCCGAGATACAAGATTCTCAGGAGAATAAAATCGAGTTAAGAGGTAAAACTTCAAAAGTGTAAGTAGCCGTATGATAATGCTTTTACTTCATTACTTTATATTGCTGCGTACGTATAAGCCGAGCGGTCGATAGCAAGACTGCCCACTACGGTAAATCGGTGCATGATGATGAGTAGAATAAATATGGCATCGATTCCGGTCAAGTACATCCCCGTGTGCACTAGTCTCTAATTTACCTCACCGTTACGCATGTCGCAACTCCTTGCGCAAATCGAATAATAATTTTTGGCCGCACACAATGTTATCCCTTCGTCCGCTGCGCCTATCGCATAATGTGCTAATTACTTACCCAGCACATACAATGTCGCCTCTATATAGATTCCGGCTAAGTAGATCTCCGTGTGCATCCAACCCCAATTTCCACCACCGTCGCGCATGTCGCTACTCCTCGCGTTTATCGCATGATAAGTTGTTCGCCGCATACAATGTCACCCTTTTATCCGCTCCCTCTGACATACTTGCCCGTTCTATGACCCTTTTAATACAGCTCGTCACAGTATACTTCCAACAAAATGCATACGCAGTAGATCTTATGCAGTTTGCTATCTCTGCATTCACCACCCTCACAAGACATCTCAGCCGCTATCAGTTTCATTGTACGATAGAAGCAGGGCATTATTCCCAACATACCCACAGACATATTTCAACGTGAAACCATCTATAATGTTTAAACGAGTGCTAATCTTCTCCTACATCATCGCAATATATGTAAGAGATTTGCCCATCTACGAATTTATCGCCTCCCGTCCCATCTCACTAACTGCACCCATTAATTCAAGACATATAATATCCGGATTCAATACATCATCGAACCTATGTCCAACGCCACTATAACTGAACTTCAAATAACCGAGAAGTGACACCCTAAATTTCATAAAATTTTTCACACACACGAATCATCATAATATAATAAGAAATAATCGAATTTCTTATCACAATTTATATGTGTGTGACATATCCTTTTTGTATTCATAGTAAATCAATTGCTAATAGCAGTTACTCCGCAAAACATAGGCCAAATTTCCGCTTGGCATGAACGAGACGGGCGCACACACAAACAGTCTCCCCCTCTCTTTCTCGTGCACACTCACACGCCAGCCGGTGCATGGCCAAGAAGCGGTACGGCACTCAACGGTTCTGGTCTTTAAATCTTACAAAATAAAAGCGGCAGAAGGCCACGGAACGACGATTCAGAGCTCTTTATTATTCATTAACGAGTCAAGTAGGGAAAAATCTAATGTGAAATCGGCTTAACCGCCACGAGGCTCGCTGGCGTATACCAAAATGGTCGATAGAGTCGGCCGGCTACCTGTTGCTTGAAAAGATGGCCTGTGGCTGGGAAAATCCCAACACCCAGCGAGCATCGTGCTGACGTCCACCTACTTCAAGCGCGGCGTAGTCTGGTTACGTCTCCGGCTTCCTCGTTACAATCAGTGACATTGACAGGAGACGCAAGGCAGTCGGCAAACAGCACGGCAAAATCTAATAGTGATTCAAGATTTACTCGACAACGCAATAACATAACTATCTTGTATCACGACGCAAAGGAGAGTCAGGCAGCCGAGCGCTCCGTTTGGCGCGCTCCCGCGGTGGCGCGATGGCGGTGGCAAGGGCTGTTCCGTCGTGTCGGCGAGACCGGCGGGACCCTAGGCAGCGGTGCTGTTCGCCGTGCTGTGCTGGTATCGGCGAGGACGGTACACTCAAAATCGGTCTCTCGGCTACGGAGTACCCAGGGGGAGATTTCAGTTGGTCGTAACGTGTGCCGAGTGGCAAGGCCGGACTTTGGAAGCGATTTAGGTGGAGGCAGCTCGACCCTTGGGCAACGATGGCGATGCTGGCATGTGCGGCAGCGTAGAATGAGTGAGCAATAGCGTGACTACTGGGTCCAGGGCTTCGGAATCCACGCCAGTCATAGGCGTTTCCTTCCGGTTCCCTCGTCGGCAGCGCAAATTATATAGAATGGTCGAGTTCGGTAGTGATCACGGCAGCATCGGCAACTTCAGAGAATTTTGCGGGGAAGACAACAGGCATTAGAAATTATACAAGAAACCCAAATTGAACTTCGATCGTCGTTCCATGCGGCACGGCAGGACTCTTCCCTCGTTTGCTGGATCTATTGGGTTCCGCCTGGGAGTGAACGTGCGTGTCGATGACGGGGTGAAAAACCCGCCACGGCACAGTAGGATTATTGAGGTATTATTGAATGTTTCTTTTGTACGTCATCAAACTGACCCAAGATCAGTCATACAATCATTATACCACCGGGTGTACTGCTATTATAGAAAATTCAAAGTCTTATATGTATCAAGTTATTGCAATTCCTGAATTACAATTTGGATCACCAAGAAGTCGATGGATGGTGCAAGAATATCGCCGCCGAAATCGCAATGGCAACCGAAACCGCAACCACAACCGAAACCCCAACCGTAACCAAAACACCATGGGTAATATCAATCTCGACTCTATCAACTCTACAAATCTTATCTGAGCCATAAACGAAGCAGATATCGATCAACTACGAAAATTAATTTTCAAAACCAAAAATGAATGTACTACCTGCTGTTCACAGAAACAAATGCAACGCCTAAACCTGGAAATAACTAGTAGCATACGTTGCATTTCATTATTGAATCAGGAGTCATTAGCATACTTTCTTCAGGGGTTCCATCAGCGTTTCAACCGTTACGTACGTTCTATCCGATTTCCTTCGGTTCTTCCTTCATCGGGCTCATTATTGCTTGTCTTACACCCTGGCATTATTCAATTTTTATTATAGTTTTCTCTTTTCGATTTACCTTACCTCGCTTAACCCATTAACGCCCGAAATGACACTTTTCATATAGTTATGTTTGACCGATTGCCAACAACGCTAGGACAATGGGATTTTAATAAAAATTGGTACCCGACTATTTTCAAGGATGCTCTTTCAGTTATATTTTCTATAGAAAATTTGCAATTAAAAAACAAAACAGCGAAATTTTGGTGGTTTTTTTGAAAAACTATTCATATCGAACCTTTATAATACTCAAATCCGACTCTTTTCTGAACAAATCGTGGAATTTTTATGTGTACTTTGAAACCCTATTGATTAGGAATTTTTTTTGATCAATTATTTTCAAACTAGCGGCTTGAAAAGGGTGAAATTTCACGTAAGAATCAAATAATGGTTTCTTGCTTGATTTCTTAAGCTAATTGTTATATCCTGGGTTCAACTTTGGATATAACCTTGATTCGTTGATTGAACTTCGAAAATTATGGAAATTTTGAAAATTAAAAATGGCGGATTCAAGATGGCGGATGAAATCATTGAAAAAACGTTAGTTGGTGCAAAAACTTCGTGCCTAGGGTTTTCGGGGTCGCTGATTACGAATCTGAGGTCAGTTTTGAAAAAATACAAAATGGCGGATCCAATATTGCGGACAAAAATCAAAATTACATGATTCTGCCCTAAAATTTGCTCTTAGGGGTTTTAGGGGTCTCTCATTACAAATATGAACTTACGTATAGGAAACTCATAAGAGTTGATCAAATATGGTGGAAAAAAAATACACATTAGATAATTCTGCACAAAAACTTGATCTTCAGGGTTTGGAGATCTCTGATTCTAATTACGATATATCCACAATTTAAAATTTCTGAAAACTGACTTCAGATTCGTGATTAGAATCAGAGATCCCCAAACCATAAAGAGCAAGTTTTTGCGCAGAATTATCTAATGTTCATTTTTTGTCCACCGTATTTAATCAATTCTTATGATTTTCCTATACCTAAACTCATATTTGTAATTAGAGACCCCTAAAACCCCTGGGAACAAATTTTTCGGCAGAATCATATAATTTTGATTTTTGTCCGCCATATTGGATCCGACATTTTGTATTTTGTGAAAACTGACCTCAGATTTGTAATCAGGGAATCCCAAAAACCCCTGTGTTCACGACAAATTCGTGAATCCCCTACAACTCCGGCCCTGGCTTGCGCACGGGCCCGCAAACTTATATGTCCGCTCCTGAGCTCGATCTCTAGCAGCTCGCCGCCGCGAGCGCCACCAATTAAGTCACGCGCGCCACCACCGCAGCCACGCGCGCCTCCCACGGAGAACCACGAACTACCAACTCGCCGAGTTTCTCGCAAACAAGTTCGGGCCACGACTGGTGTATAAGGCCGACGAAATCACTCATCAGGGGGATTCCGTCTCACCGGCTCTCACGCTACACACTACATCCCGGTCCTATAGCTACGCAGTAAACGTCGGTACGCTCTTTATCTTCGGAGACTAGATTCTTGGATTATCGCATCACTGGCACCTCCACTCTGGCTTCAGCCAGCATCAACAAAGGGACTTGTTCCCGCAACCCACCAGCTCCCTGGATCCTGCATCCAGAAGAATTCTCGCCGAGGCCTCTCACAAGGCCACCCAGCGTCACACTATCACTCTGGGACATTCGACGAGCTCGATTCACCTCACCACAATTGGTAAATGGTAAGTACTGGTATTGCCATCTGGTGGCTCAAATTGAAACTACTCAAACCGGGTCAGCTGGCACAAGGGTATTTTCTCACTGTTCAAGCTGTTGTAAAAAATAAATATTGTCTTTGCTATTATACCTATTTTTTAAATAATTTTTTTAATCAAAAAAATATTATTTAATGATGGAAAGCGTCGAGGATTTGTTGGGCGTTCGATTTTCTCCGAAACCAAACAAAAGTAAAACCTTTTGCAGTGTATATGGGTGTAGCAGTAAAGCTTGCAGGAATTTAGATGTAAGATTTCATTATTTTCCAAAACAAAATGAAAATTTTGTGAAAATTACTAATGCTTTCGGAGTGGATGAGAAAATTGACTGTCGAAAAATGTGGCAAAAAGTGTTAAAAATAGGAAAAACTATTACAGAAAATATGCAAGTTTGTTCCTTGCACTTTAAAAAATCGGATTATTTCTCACCAAGTAATTATATTTATTTTTCAGCTCATTTTTTTTTTTTATTCTCAATTTAACTAAGAAAATTTGTTTTCTACGCAGATTCTGGGTCAAAAGGCAAAAGACGCTTGAAAAAAACCGCAGTGCCTTCTTGTAATCTGCCTTGTACTGATATAAAACCAGGATCCAGTAACAAAATAAATAATGACAGAGAGAGAAGAAGAATTAACAGAGATAAAAACAAAAATACCATCATTTCAGGCAATGAAGCTACTAATAATAAAAAACTGGGTTCATCAACAAGTTCAACTACTACTCAGTCGACTTGTGATTTTGATGGTCAAAAAAATTCAGATCCTTTGGATCACACTGCAACGAGTCTTATCACTTCAGAAGAAAATGATAATAGATCTGTTGTGGCAATGTTGTCAGTGGAAAATGTTGAAACGACTGAAAAAAAATTTATTGATACTGGTGTTCAAATTAGAAGTGGTGATTTGCTGATTGATCTTTGTGATGTTATAAAAACTGAGAAGGAACTCAATACATTAACCGGCATTGTGAACTTTGATATCTTAAATACCATCCTTGATATTTTTAAAATCGGCTTTCCTAAGTACGAGTCCGAAAGAATGCATCTTCGCAACAAAGTTATTATGACATTTATCAAATTGAAGCATAATTTATCGTATGCAATCTTAACTGTTTTATTTAAGTACTCTTCAGCGTCACATTGCCGTAAAATTATTCTGCAAATGATCGACATGCTTTACGTTTGCTTGAAAGATGGAATACCTTTTCCAGACAAAGATGAGATTTCTCAAAATCTTCCCATATGTTTCAATGGCTTTAGAAATGTTAGAATTGTGCTGGACTGTACGGAAATTTCTATACAGAAACCAAAATCGTTATGTTGTCAACAAGCAACATATTCGCGATATAAAAGTACGTACACCATCAAGTTTATGACTGGTGTAACTCCCGGAGGATTGTTATCCTACATTAGTTCGATGTATGGAGGGAGATCTTCGGATGATGCTATATTTGAGCAATCTAAAATATTGGATTCACTAGAAAAAGGTGAAGCACTGATGGTCGACAAAGGGTTTAGGGTAGATAAGCTGTGTAAAGATAGAGATATAACTTTAATACGACCTCCATTCAAGAAAGAAAAACTGCAATTTTCCAAAGAAGAGTCGCGCTTAAGTGCGAAAATCGCCAGAGCACGAGTTCATATAGAGCGTTCCAATCAAAGACTTAAAGTATTTAAGTCGGATGCCAAGTGGTCTTGTTAACAAGGGCAAAGAAATATTAACAATTATTGGTGCAGTTGTAAATTTAAGTTCTCCAATTTTAAGTAATGATAAATTTATGTCAAACAACGCAGATTAATGATTAAAATACAAAAATAACTGTTAATAATGTAATATTTATTTAAACTTTATAATAAAAAATCTTAATTTTTACATTTAAACTTACTTTAACATTTTTGGAGTGTTTACTTAACAAGGTTACTTTTCACAGAAGTATTTCGTTTCGTACAAATTTTTAATTACGTTGCTCATCTTTGCAAGCATGATGTAACATTTGGTTGGAAAATATTAATTTTAAAGATTCAAATAAGTCTTTCACAAATTTTTCGTCAAAATCAACAGTAATAACTTTCAAACTTTTATCGTGAGAGGAAAATAGAATAAAATCGGTTTTTTTAACATTTAAAATACCAATTCCAAATTGAACCTGGCCATAATATTTATGATTTTTTTTCAAAATCAAATTGTTATTATTCTTCGGATCCAATTCGAGGTATTTTGTATTAGAAATAATATCATCCATACTTAGAGATTTACCTTCGTATGGGCATTTAATTTCCAGCAATTTAACAGGCGTATCATTTTCAAATATAATTCCGTCAGGAGAATAACCAAGCCAAGGATTATTTTCTGAAATTACGAGACCGCATTGAAATACATTAGTTGATGTACTTTTGTCATATGCTATTCGAGCGTCTGATTCACATTTCAAATCGTGATTTATTGCTGTATTAGAAAAAGTGCTAGGATAAATATATTTTAGCGATTTATTCTTCCAATTAGATTTTGGATTTTTTCGGTAGGTGTACAGTTTATAACATTGCGAGCCCGTGATTCTAAACTTTCGTTCTTTTTGCCAGATACTATAAAATTTTTTACTTTCTTTACAAATATCAACAGGATCTCCTGTTAACTGTTCAAACATTTTTTGACAATATTCTCGTAGAGGTCGGAAAGGTTGTTCAGATAAATTACAGAGGATAGATGAGGAGGATAAGTGTAAAATCATGGATCCAATCTGCCGAAGGTATTCAGGTGGTAGAGTTTCAACAGTGTGATGTAGTGGAGCATGTCGTCCAGCTCTATTATAAATAAATTCAAAAAAAAATTATAAAATACAGTGTAAAAAGATAAATATATCAAAAAAATCAAAAAGCTTGATGAAGTAAATAGTCCATAAAAATTAAAATATACAACAAACAAAATTGATTGAAATGCAAAATTGCACATGTGTATAAGAAATTCCATTACAGTATTTGATTATAAAAAATAGAGCTTTCATTAATTAGCGAGTATATACATAATTGATTGAATTAATAATATTTTGTAATTAGTTGATAGCTAATCAAACGAATCACAAATATAATTTAAGTAAATTTACTTTATCATAATTTTTATAAAAAAAAAAAAATATCAGTTATTAAAATTAATCATTCACGCCCATACGCATGCTCTGATAACGTTGACTTCAAATGTTTTGAATACAATTTCTCCTTGATCAGCTTTTTAACTTCATCATCTAACTCCAGGTGATCCTTTTTAATTTTAAAACAACTACGGTCACTTGAAGGCTTGGCATTATATTGCTCTAAACAAGAATCTCGTGGCGCGCTCCAAAGGCATTTCCTGTCTGTTGATGATACGATTTTGAAACCAGTTACATCATTTCTAAAATTATAAAAAAATTCATAATTAAACTTTATCGAAATATTAAATAAATTTTATCGAAAATTTTAATGATATAATTTAAACTTACCGTGCACAAAATAATAATACTGCAGCACTATGTTTACACCTTTCACTCAATCCAGCTGTACAACTACAAACCGATGAAATAACTTTACCACTTTTTGCAATTATTGAATTTATCTCGTGAGGATCTTCTCGATTTTTAGACGATTGTATACTCGTACAGTATGACAATAACTTGTATTGTTCATCATTTTCACTTAATATTCCTATGTAGATTAAGTGGTTAGAATTTACAACTTGTTCGCCTTCGATGAAGTTCCGGCTCTTGGGCGTAGAACCCAAATGATCCAAAATTTCACTCACTGATAAAAACATTGTTCTTATAATTTGTAAAAGTTTTTTAACTAATTTTTATAAATATACAGTATAAAATACAAACAAACAAATACATTTGTTTACACGCAACGTATATAGTGATCTGACAGCCGACCCGGTTTCACTAGTATCAATTTTTAGCACCAGTTGGCGTGATTGCAACTCCCACTTACCAATACAGAGGCAACTTTCCATTACTGCTGTCTCCTCTGAAGGCATCACCAGCTACATACGCCAGCGTTACAACACAGAGGACGACGCTGCAAGCAACGATCGGCACGCAAACCACGCAATTAGACAGCGAATGGGAGTCATCGCAGCCCACTGCTCACCGAGAGCATCGTCGTCCTCCGACACCGTTGTTGGGTTTACTGTTAGTGAGGTGGTGATTTTAATAAGTGTCAATAAATCCTTTGTTTAGGTGGACGTGCTTGAATGCCTTTTTATTTAACTTTTAGGTCTTTACTCTATCAAGAGCGTTGAATGATTGAGAGGACGCCTTCGTCCTCAGTAGAAAAACAAGTTGTTTTTCTACACTGTCGATGTGTGAAGGACCAGGTCCCTCTCACACATTTTAACTGTTTGAAAATGGCCTTGTGATGGTACGGCTATGTATACGTGGACTGTATGGCTGGTGTTATGAATGATATCGTGGACAACGTATGGAGGGAGAAGATGTCGTTGAACGAACGTGTCAAATTTCACGGTCTTTATTTCACTCACAGTCACGGGTGCTCGATGCGAGTTGGGTGACCCAATTGTCTATGAGTTGCACGAATGATGAGAAGCCCAGTACAATTGTATAAATGGGTACTGCGGCTGAGTGCGAGTTGCCCTGTTGAAAACCGATATGCTCGTGGCGTGGCTGCGTGCACGAGATAAGAATGAGTGGTGGTGGTGATGCACTGATCTTATGCAACTTATTGCCTGTGCAATAATTGCTACGATTGATATGAGTGGTTCCTACACTGAATTTATGATTGTCGCATAAATAATGAATGCACAAATGAGAACATTTGATAGCTCACTTGAGAGATGTTACACGTAGTCAGTTGACCGAACAAAAGATGGCCGGGCTTATGTCGCAATTCTCACGAGGCCCGTGGTGCATGCGCCGTGAAAACACTCAAGCATTTACAGCGAGTTCCAGGAGGTGCTGCTCTCACACGAGTCCTTGAAAAGTAAAGTCGTCGGTGCGGCAATCAACGACGATTCGATCACTCTAGAACATTAACCCATACAAACATATGAAAAGAAATGACTCATAGGAAGCGAAGAAATAATTTAAAAAAAACATTACATAATATAATAGGAATCGACTCAGGATCAATTTGCATATTTCAACACTCCCACTCAAATTGAGCAATCAACTATTTAAATTCAAACATTGAGATTTATATTATTTTATCTCTTGGTTCACCTTTTGTTTACTTGGGCAATGAAATAATTGTCCAACATTCGTTGCATGGGTGTTGAAGAAAAACCCAAGAAAAAAACCCCACTAGACTATATCAATCAGTGTTTACAAGCACTTACATTTGGTATTAGTGTTCAATCATTTTCAACATTCTTTCCATTCTCATTCCACATACTTATGCGATATATATTCATAAAGGTTGTTTCGGCAAATCGACCAGCCTTCATCATTCAAACGTATTTAATTTGTATCGAGTAGCGCAATTGCTACGCCAAGGCGTTACACGAAAATATTTCTCTCTTTCTCGCCAGTGTTTCGTCAACCGTTGTGCTGATCGGTTGTCGAGTATCAGGGTCTTCGGACTTATCCAAAAAAATAATTCTACCAAGCGAAATCGCTTAAATCACAATAAAGCACTGTTATTGACAGATTTAACTATTGTGACCGAATTTTAAAGTTTATTTCCCTTCCACCCTCCAGATTCTCTTATCACCGGGGATCTTGGAGCATATCTAGGGTTTCTATCGAACATTTTTTGGTCTTTCGAGTCGGATCCCAGTTATAGAGGATCAACAGGTAAAAAACTCGAAGCTATAATTTCTTTTTCGTATGTAACACGTTAGTGCATAATTTTGCGCTCTCTTTTCACTTAGAATTTGCAAATCGCAAATCATCGAGCAAAATTCCACGTATCTTTCTCGACAAACTCTCGTGTTACTAGTTAGTGTACCAGTTCGTGCTGGCCAAGGTCTTTCGCTCGAAACATAAACACGATGTCGGACAAAATCGACGTGCTTATTGCCATTCAAGAATCTCTGTGCGGGTTTATTCAGAGAGCTCGATTTAACCTCGAAAAGCTTGAACTTCGAAAGCGAACGCCTTTTCACGGCTCAACAAGAGTTGAAGCCCTGGAAACCATTTGGAAAATATTCCAAGCCGTTCACGAGCGTCTCTGCACGCTACCACGCGAGGATAGAAGTAAGGTGCCTTATTTCACCGAAGACGTATATCAACAAACTGCAGACGCTTATTGCGATAGTAAGGCAGAGATGTTAGCATTGATTGACACTTGGAAACCGCAAGAAGCAAATATCTCAAGAGCAAATGAGTCGATTCGAAACGCACCACAATCACGGCAATTACCGCGCATCAATCTGCCCAAATTCACAGGATCGCCGAAGGAACGGTCAGAATTCTGTGATTTGTTCCCAACAATGATCGGCTCCAACGAAGAGCTCTCAGCGGTAGAAAAACTGCAGTACCTCAAAATGAGTCTACAAGGGGAAGCCGCACTTTGACTGAAAAATATCACAGTAACAGAGAATAATTTCGAAGGAGCGTGGCAGACACTCGTTGCGCGATATCAAAACAAACGTGTACTGATCGACTTCCATCTCGCTTCATTGTTTTCGGCGCCTCAAGCAAAAACCCAATCGACCGCTGATACCAAAGCGCTCCTCAACGTGACCAAAGATTCTCTCGAAACGCTGAAAACTCTCGGAAGTCACATCGAGTCGTAGGATCATATGATCGTGTACTTCACAATGCGAAAACTCAATTCAGAATCTTCAAAACGTGGAAACTCACCATTGGGGCAGAGACAGAGCCACCATCGTTCGAAAAACTCGAGCATTTCTTACTTAGCCGCGTACGCGCGCTTGAAGCAGTCGAACGTCACATGCAGGGGAAAAATTCAAAACAAACCACCACCACCTCAAAGGCGAAGGTTCATCAAGTGGATGTCGGGAGTCCAAACACGAATATATCAGGAAAAGAAAAACATAATCCTACATGTGCAATCTGCCAAGCATCGCATTATATGTATATCAGCGTGCTCGGAATATCGAAACCAACCTATCCAAAAACGCCGCGAAGTCCTCCAGAAAAAGGGACTATGCTATAATTGTTTGGGTCCTCATCATTTTCGTAATTGCAAGTCCCAGAAACGATGTCAAGTTTGCACCGGTCCGCATCATACAACGATTCATCAACAAAGTACGAGCTCCAGTAGCAAAGGCAGCATCGGTACGAACGTGCCTTCGACATCAAATCTTCAACCAATGAGTGCATCGCAAAATAATGAAGAAAGTGTTCGCGACGAGTCGGCATCGAGCGATATCGCGCCTTCGCGTCCGTTCAAGAGAACAGCTGTTTTGCTTGCTACCGCGCTGGTTCGCTCAACAGCTGAAAACGGTTTCGAATACGAAGCACGCGCACTTTTAGACCAAGGTTCGGAAGTGTCCTTCGTATCCGAAAATCTTGCAAACAAACTCAGACTCCCTCGTCAACGTATTTTTCTTCCGATTCACGGAATCGGTGGAACACAAACAAGTGTGTGTCATGATTTCATTACAGTCAGGTTAAATTCTCGCGTGAACTCCTCGTACTCGCTTTCCGTAAACACTTTCGTTCTCAGGAAATTAACATCTTACATTCCGCCGGCTCGTATGATTACTACGGCTTGGCTTCATATCAAAGGCCTCGAGCTCGCCGATCCTCAATTTTTTAATTCGCTACCAATCGATTTGGTACTTGGCGTGGAGGTGTACGGTGCGATCCTCGAAAACGGACTGATCAAAGGGGACTCCGAAAGTCCAATGGTACAAAAAACGGCCCTCGGATGGGTTCTCCTCGGGTTTATTTCGTCGCAAATCAAACTCTCGGAATCACGTTCACGGATTATAGTGTCCCGTAGATCACGAACTCAAAGAGCTGCTTCAACAATTCTGGCTTCAGGAAGAAACAGGAACGCGTCGAAAGATTACGCTCTCCGAAGATGACGCTCAGTGTGAACGACACTTTGTCGAAACTCACTCGCGCTTATCTGATGGTCCTTACGTCGTGCGGCTTCCGTTCAAGCGTAATCCGGACGATCTCGGCAACTCACGAAAACCCGCTCTGTTTGCACTCTTGCGGCAAGAGCGCCGATTCGCGAGTGATTCACAGCTCAAAAAAGCTTACACGGAATTTCTATCGGAATATGAATCTCTCTATAACATGAAACGAGTCGCAGAAACGGAACCAGAACCGCGTCGCGTGTTCTATCTGCCGCATCATGCGGTTATTCGCGAAAGCAGTGCAACCACGAAAGTGCGCGTTTTCTTCAACGGCTCTCATCGAACCGATAAAGGTATATCGATCAACGATCTGCAGTATGCAGGCCGGAAATTCCAATTGGAACTCTCGGATGTGATCTCGTGTTGGCGGCCATACGCGGTGGTGTTCGCTTCGGACATTCAAAAAATGCACCGGCGAATTCGCGTTCATCTCGAGGACTGGGATTTTCAGCGCATTTTGTGGAGACCGGCTCCAAGCGAACCCCCCTTTTCGTTCCAGTTATGCACTGTCACCTACGGTCTTACAAGCGCGCCGTATCTCGCGCTTCGTGTTCTCCGGCAACTTGCGTCTGACGAGCGCTTTCGGTATCCTCTCGCGTCAGAAATAATCGAAAGCGAGATTTACGTGGATGACGTGCTCTCTGGCGGTGATGACATTTCGAGTGCAGTGGAGAAAATCAAACAAATTCGAGACTGCCTCATGGCGGGCGGGTTTGCAATGCACAAATGGGCTTCAAACGATGAGGATATCTTGGGGAATCTTCCCTCAGCGGAAAAGGACACGGGACGTACTGTGTCATTCGAAGACGATTCGCCTCTCCGAACTCTCGGACTACTCTGGCACCCTCGAGCTGATTCTTTTCGATTTTCTTCGCCACAATTTCCGACGCTGTCACGGATAACAAAACGCAGTGTTCTCGGTCGTGTCGCGCAATTATTCCACCCTCTCGGATGGATCGCACCGATGATAATCCGCGGAAAAGTGTTCATCCAAGAACGTTGGAAAGCCTGACTTGACTGGGACGACCCAGTCCCAAAAAAACTCGCGCATCAATGGCTTAGTTTCGAGAAAACCCTCGATGATCTTTCGCGTATTTCGCTATCACGACGGCTCGGTCCGCGCACGAGTGACTGGATAGTGGAGTTGCACGGATTTTCCGATGCATCACAAATCGCTCTTGGTGCAGTAGTGTATTTCCGTATAATAACAAATTTCGAAGTCACCCACGTGTCTCTTTTATCGGCTAAAACAAAGGTTGCACCACTGCAAACAGTAACAATTCCAAGACTTGAGCTTTCGGCCGCGTTACTACTCTCCCGTCAAATTGCGCACGTCAGAGAGGTGCTCAATTTTTCGGATGTTTGTGCGTACTTGTGGACAGACTCTACAGTGACTCTCGCGTATCTTCGCGGAGATACTCATCGGTGGGCAAAAGTCGTGCAAAATCAAGTGACAGAAATGAACGAACTTTCAAATTCACGCTGGCATCATGTGCCCGAAAAGGAAAACCCCGCGGATTTGGCTTCACGAGGAGTATCTCCTCTGCAGCTCGCAACTGATACGTTGTGGTGGAAGGGCCCACCCTGGCTTTCGAAGCACTCGACCTTTTGGCCATCATTAAATCCACCAGTTGATCATAACACAGTCTTCGAGATTCGCAAAAAACATGCGAATGTGACTGACCCGGAAACTACTTCAAAAATGTAGACTCTCGTGGAACGATTTTCAAATTTTACGTCTTTATTGTGGATTACGGCTTGGTGTTTTCGCGCTTCACTCAAATTCCGAAAAGTACAAAGAGTGGAGGCGTTTAGTTCACACCTGATGCCGTCCGAATTAGAAACAGCTCGCCTCTTCTGGGTGAAAGAAACGCAGCAGGCGTGTTTCGACCTCGAATTACGCACTCTTCGAAAGAACGAGCAAATTTCGTGCTCGAGCCCCCTCGTGCGACTCACTCCCTTCATCTGTCATCGGTCTGATCCGCGTCGGTGGGCGGCTCCAAAATTCCTTCTACATGCATGATGAAAAACATCCCATCATTTTGCCAAAGGACTCAGCGTTAACTACGCTCGTCATCGATCACGCACATCGATCGACACTTCACGGCGGTACACAGTTAACGCGCTCAACGATTCGCCGACGGTATTCTATCGTCGGAGGTAGTGTACATATTCGATCGTTTATTCATCGATGCATCGTGTGCGTTCGACAACGCACAACCCTTGGGCAACAGCTTATGGGAAAACTTCCGAAATGTCGGTTCGCGAACGCGCGTCCATTTTTTTTTTACCGGGGTTGATCTTGCCGGACCAATCACTTTTCGCACGTTTTGTGGTAGAGGCGCGAAAACCTACAAAGGTTATATTATTGTGTTCGTTTGTTTTTCGTCATCGGCCGTGCATCTCGAAGTCGTGTCGGATTATACGTCGGAAGCTTTTCTCGCCGCTCTTAAACGTTTTATCAGTAGACGCGGAATCTGCGCAACGATTACAAGTGATTGCCGTACAAATTTGGTTGGTGCCGCTTCGGAACTTTAGAAACTATTTCGTGCGTCTTCAAAGGAATTCGCGCATATCGCCAACGTCCTCGCGAACGACGGCATACAGTGAAAATTTGATCCTCCGTCCGCGCCTCATTTCGGAGGAAATTGGAAGGCCGCGGTTGAATCGGTAAAATTTCATCTAAAACGCGTCCTTGGAGAAACCGGATTAACATTTGAAGAATACTCGACATTTCTTGCCCAAGTTGAAGGAGTGCTAAATTCACGACCACTCTGCGCGTTGTCTGGTGATCCATCAGACATATCGGCTTTAACTCCGGGACATTTTTTGGTTGGCTCCGCACTTGGTACAATCCCGGAACCTTCTCTCGCGGAATTACCCGCCTCACGACTATCGCACTGGCAATTATTGCGCCAAATGCTAGAGGATTTTTCGGCGCGGTGGAGAATCGAATATCTGTAACAACTGCAAATGACGTCTAAGTGGCAGTTGAAAAAGGACAACATCGAAATCGGAACCTTAGTTCTCTTTAAAGACGAGCGTTATCCCCCCTCCAAGTGGGCGCTTGGAAGCGTCATTCAAACTCATCCGGACGGGGATGGACTTGTGCGTGTTGTGACAGTGCGAACGCGAACTTCGGTTCTGAAGCGCCCGATTGTAAAATTATGTATACTCCCCCTTGCATCCTCCGCTTAATGCATGTATGAACACGCCGAATTATTTATATATTTATTTTATTTATTTATTTCTTATACGGCCGCAGCCTTTTTGAAGAAGGAAAAAAAAAAGATACATATGCATTACACTTATAAGTAATCAAATACGATCAATATCCGCCGTTACAACCAATTTTAACCTTGATAAAAGAATGAACCAAAACTTGAGAAAAAAAATTCCAAAACTTAGATTTCAATAACGACGACACACGACGAATGCTTAACGAAAAATCATACAAGTCGGGTAGAATGAAAGAACAATTATTGTACAGAGTACACATACGAAAGACGGGCTCACAGTCGAAAAAGCGAGCACGTCCCACTCTAGGGTAGAAAAGGTCAGGATTCCGAGTCGCATAAGTTTGAGACCGAGTAAGTATGAGCCCTCGCAACTCAACAGATAGAATATTCCCGGACATAACCTTAAAAAGGAACAGCAACTCAACAATCTCCATTGATGAGAGGATGGAAGGAACACTAAATTTAACAGCAACTTGATGGTAGTCGTGATCAAACTTATGCATAGGGGACAAGGCCTTAGCTGACATATAACCCAGAGCTCTGTGCTGAAGACGTTACATCACATAAATGCCATTTTTGTAGTAAGGGCGCCAAACTGTGGAGCCGTACATTAGGACAGATTTAACGAGAGTGATATACAGATAACGGATGGTTTCCCAGTCCTTAGAACATAGTGTGTTCCGAAGAATAAAAAACCACAACTTTTTGGCCCTACGTATGATCTTAGCAATATGAGGTGCAAAAGACAGACTAGAATCAAATAGCATCCCAAGATTCTTAATTGAATCAACCCGTGAACAAAGATGAGAGCCACCTAGTGTGTACTCATGAACAATATAAGAGCCTCGAGCGAAGGACATTGATTTACATTTACTAAGGTTTAGCCCTAATTTATTCATATTGATGATGGAGTCAGATAGGTTACAAGTTTTCATGAAAAGTTTAATGTCATTGGCGAATAAAAGGATATTGCTAGACAAAGAGGTAAAAACTATATCGTTGATGAATAACAAAAACAGAAGTGGCCCCAAATGGGAGCCCTGTGGAACCCCAGCAGAGGCAGAGAATTCTCTGGAAAGAGCCCCAGAGATCTTTAACTTGAGTTTTCTATTCAACAAAAACTCGCGGACCCAGTTGCATAAAATTTCCGGAAAACCATAGCAACTCATCTTGAAGATGAGGATGTCATGGTTAACAGACTCGAAGGCGTTTTAAAATCTAAATAAATGGAATCAACCTGTGATTTGGAGTCAAAATAATTAAAAATTTAGTTAGTATAGACGGTAAGATTGGTAATTGTCGAATGGCCCGCGAGAAAGCCATGCTGCATGGGGGAAATACAGGGTACCAAAAGGGGAGTCAGTTTGTTACAAATAATATCATCAAGACATCCAGGAATAGGGCTAATGAGAGCAACAGGTCGGTAATTTAGTACATCATCACGAGCACCATCTTTATAAATAGGATTTACATACGAAAGCTTCCGTATTGGGGGAACATAGGAGGATTCAAACGACAGATTAAATAAGGTCGTCGACAACATTAAGGACACAATTCTTAATAAAAATGGCAGGGATCCCATCGGGACTGATCAAGCACGAAGGCTTGAGTTTGGAAATACTATTCCAGTCATCTTTTCTAGTAATAGAGAAAATCTGATGTTTTGGTAATTGCACGCGATCCCCGGGGGCACAGTACTTGGATATAGCATCGAAGTCAATGGACGATGGGTCGCAAAGACTCTCAATAAATATACTCTCGTAATTTTGGGCAAAAAGATCCGAGATTTCCTTGCCTCCTGTGCCGAAAGCTGCTCCCAATCTCATGGAATGAGGAAACCTGTTCGTCCCCCTCTTGATGTCAATATAATTCCAGAACCGCTTGATGTCTACTCTAATATCAGATTCCACCTCATTAATGTATTTCCCAAAAACGGATTTTGACAGTTCGTGACAGCGAGACCTAAGATTACAAAAAATTAGATAGTCGTCGAGATTACGAGACTTATTATAGACAAGATGGGCTACTTTTTTGGAGTTAACAAGACTGCGGAGATCTTTGGTATACCAGATAGGGAAGTTCGATTTAAATCTATTATTGGAACGTACATTGACACTGATAATATCATTAATAATCCTGTAAAAGCAATCGGTAGCATCATACATAGATAAACCGCGCAACTCAATCACCCAATCCACATTTAATAACAAACAATTGATAGCATTATAATCACAGTTGCGAAAATCCATAAGAGAGTGCGTACAATTTAACATTTGATGACTCAAAAATTCAATTATAGGATGAAAAATGTCTAATTTAGATAATAAATCGGATGATAAAACAACTTCGTAACAGTCCACACTAGAAAAGCACAGATCCAATGTGTTACCCACATAATTACTATAAAAGTTACACTGAGATAACCCTAACGCACGAAATGAGTCCGTAACACACTTAGCAGTCTGTGAGCGCGATGATTCGGCGGTCGGCAAAACAGCAGACGAAAACAATGGAAATCACGTTGCAGAAGAAGATGCGGACGCTGTGGATGATGGCACGAAATAGCGATCAGAGGGGCTCCAAAAAATGCCAGGCAGGTTGTAATCGCCCACAATGATCATTTCCGATGCCGGGAAGGCATCCCTTATATCCTCAACTACGATGACATGCTCCTGACATGAGAAGGAATCGGAAACAGGCGGAATGTATATTGCTCCAATGATAATATCACAGGCAGACGACCAAACCCGAACGAACAGCTGATCATAATGTACAAGAACATCAGCTGATGCGATTTCACATATACGACTCTTGAGGGCTTTATTTACAGCAACTAATACACCACCACCCCTGCTCACTCCAGCAATACATCTATCTTTCCTGTAAGTTATGTAGTCGTCGAAAGGTAGTTCAGAGTTCAAAACATTATCCGTTAGCCAAGTCTCAGAAAAAATAATAATGTCATACTTCTGAACGCTGTTACACATATTTAAAGAGAGGTCCAGCAGTTTACCCTTAATGCTGCGGACGTTTTGATAGTAAATGTTTAAGCTGAGTCGTTTTTTGAACCATCGCGGTTAGAAGCATCCAGAGAAGAGTCTTTATTATTGCCGTGACGTTGCTGCTTGACTCCTATGGTAGGGCAGCCATCCTTGTAAATGAGCATCAAGTCCTTCTTCCCCTTCTCTGTTCTCTCTGCTAGCTCGGCGAGTGCTGCCTTCAGTTTTTTTCTCTCCACGATGGTTCTATCAAAGCCCACAGGGCATTCGACGGGAAAGGGAGATCTCTTCCTTACCAGTCTAGCGGAGTCACTGTTGTTGAGACGCACCAGTAGAGGGCGTGGAGCCGAGTTTAGTTCAAATTTGCCAAGACGTATAATATTACCAGCAACTACGGAGAGAGACAACTTACTTAGTCCGCTGTTGACAAAATTCAAGTCATCCGACGCATTGTTATTGTCCGCACACTTATGGATAATGATGTTGTTTTCTCTTTTGATACGTTCCCTGACTTCACCAATACTGATATTAATGGAAGGTTGTGTGCTTGTAAATGAGCCAGCTACTTTAACCCCCAAAATGTCGTTCTTCATGGAAGATATTTCATTTATAATTCCACTGAGATGCTTATCGACAACTTCATCGATGCGTTTCTTATTAGCTTTAATTGTTGAGCATGCAACTTCTAAAGAACCGAATGATGAGCAAATAACTCCCAGGTCTGCCGAAATGCTCTTCAAAAGATCCAAATGAATGGCCTTAATGCCACCATCTTTCCGACAGGCTTCGCATCTGAACGTCAAAGTGGGGTTGGCGAGTTTTAATGCACTGATTTCAGTTGCAGCTAACGAAGTGCAAGACACTGAGCAATAAAACACTTTAAGACAGCACTCGCAAGGAGTTATAGTTAGGCCTTTACCCTCGAACGGCAACCCACAAGACGCGCACTTGGACGACACATTTTGTTTTGACGTGAAACAGCGACAAATGTAGTAAAAATCACCGATTAAAAACACACAACTGGCAAATAAGACTTTCACAATGATAGAGACGAAAAAGAATTTTTATATTCAATGGAAAACAGAAAAAAAAAAATTCGCTGAAGACGGAGTGCGAAAATTTTACGTGTTGATTAACTTGGCGCATGCGCCTCTCTCCTAATTATCGAATTTTTGTTGTAATACTTTGTTTTTTTTTTGATACACTTTCATAAGTCTATCAAGGCGGGCGGTATGTTTCGGCAAATTAACCAGCCTCCATCATTCAAACGTATTTAATTTGTATCGAGTAGCGCAATTGCTACGCCAAGGCGTTATACGAAAATATTTCTCTCTCTCTCGCCAGTGTTTCGTCAACCGTTGTGCTGATCGGTTATCGAGTATCGGGTTCTTCGGACTTATCCAAACAATAATTCTATCAAGCAAAATCGCTTAAATCAAAATAAAGCACTGTTATTGACAAAATTAACTATTGTGACCGAGTTTTAGAGTTTATTTCCCTACCACCCTCCGGATTCTCTTGTCACCGGGGATCTTGGTGCATATCTAGGGTTTCTATCGAACAGAGGTCAATTTTGATTTGCGTGCTTACACTAATATTGCATACAATAAAGCAAATTTAACGAATATAAGAAATATAGCAAAAAAAAAAAAAATCAATATATGAGGGATTCTCCGTCAATTCGGCCACGTTTTTTCGACCATCTCAGATCTGCCCCATAATTGGTTATATCAAAGTACTACTAAAATTTACTTTATGTAAATTTTTTCAGATATTTTTATTGATTATTTGAGAAATTGCCGTTTTTTTTTTCAAATGAATATATCTCGGAAACTTGAAGTAACTGGAAAAAAATGACTCCACATAAAAGTTGTTGTTTTTTGTTAGCTTTCGAAAGGAATTTTTGAAAAAAATTTTACGTTCCGGTAACGCCGAATTTTTACCAAAAAAGGTAGAAATTATTTTTTTTATTCAAAAAGGACCCTTTTTTTTGCTGAAAAAATTACAGCGTCTTCCAAAATGTGTAACAATATCGCCAAAATAACACGTTTCGCTTTGTTATCGTTCCTGGGCACTTAATCGGTTTGACTGTAAACCCGTATTCGTCGCGTAGAGAGTCTCAAACGACACCGAGTGTTTTCATGACGGGGTTCGGCTCGATTGCCCGGTCGAGATCGTGAAATCCTTCCTCCAAATTATCGAGTGCGTGTCGATGATTTGAGGCCTATTCCCGGATATTGAACCCTCCACACCTCAACAGTTCGATGGCCTCATCGCGTATTCGCAAAATTTCCTCGAGCGAATCTGTGCTCGTTGAAACATCATCGACATACATGTCGCGCCTTAAACCCTCCGACGCGCGGCGGAAGTTGCCGTTCTCGTCGTCCGCGAGTCGGTGGGGGGGGGGGGGTCGCGCCGCGGATACGGGGGGGGGGGGGGGGTAGAGGGTAGGGGGGGAGCTAGGGTGGCTGGGGGGAGGGGGGAGCTGGGAGGGGAGCGTCGCCATCTTTGATTTAGAACTCTCATAAATACACTACTCCCAAGCCTGAGGTAGCAGAACACCTTTGCCCGTACGCTTCGACATCTGTGACGATGGTGATACACCTTTGCGTGGCGTAGAAATATTGAGCAGCTCAGCAATCGAATGCTTGAATTTAACGCTCTGAGCGTTTCGGATAGGCTCGGTGGCGCTATAGTACTTTCTGTGAGCATTTGTTGCGAAAAGGATATTTCTGTAATTCTCCTTGTCGTTGCGGGTAACGTGAGCGCTGTTGGGCATCTTTTTAAATAGCAGCTCCAGCAGTCCCTGAGTTTTCGGATAGAGCGTGCCGCCTATGCGAACGAAATCGCGCTCGAAGCTTATCGGTGAGTCACCAACCATCAGCCCGGCAGTAGAAAGACTCCGTACCCCGTACACGGTATACAACTCGTGCTGTCTTTTTTTATCGTTGAGCATCTCAAGATATTCATCCTCTAATCTCACCGACAATTCCGCGACAGTTTGATCCTCTTCCTCTGCAGTTGCAGAAGAGGCTTCTGCTTCCATTTCGTTCTTCGGCTCATCCTTCGTTTCAGTTTTGAGTTCTTCCTTCACCTCTTCCCTGACAAATTTCGTGCCTCGAGAAACATTGACTAATTCTTGCAGCGGGGTTACCACAGGTTTGAAGACATTCTTCATTGTTTCCTGCAGCGACTCTTTTCCCGTCTTGAGAATTCTGTGCTTACGACGAATCGCATTACTCGCTTGAGCGATACGATGCAAGACTTCTTTTTCCTTACGAATTTCCTGCATGTTGACACAACTAGTTCTGGAAAGCTACTGTTTCGTCGTCTTCGAAGATCGCGTATTTTGTTCTTTTATCATGTTCATAAAATTGTCAAATCCCCTCCTATACCGACCATTACCGAGCTCTCTATCCTTGGCGATCACTACGGACCCATATTTGTCACCGTTCCAGCATGCCGCACACAAGTCTTTGAACTCTACGTACGACATATCGGTGTTTACATGATCGTTGTACACATGTCTCAGATTCATCTCGTCTTGTTTGAATAGGACCAGCAAGTTGGTGTTGTCGCGCACGAGATGCTTAGGGATTCGAGCGTACGTCTGACAAAGATAGAAACAGTCTACATCGTGATGTCTACCCATACAAAAGTACGCGCGTATGTTATCCTGCTTCTCGCACGCTACGTCATCCAATATCATGATCGAGTTAGGTTGCGTCTCGTTCGGTGCAATGACGTGCTCATGCTCGTTGAAGGGGTAATACTCAACACCGTCGTCATTTTCGAGCACTTGACTCAGAAACTTTATTTCGGTTGATTGAGAGATTTTGAGTAAACGTACAGGTTTTCGAACCTCAAACCGTTCGGATGCGTTATAAGCGCAAATAATGCGTTGGTTTTGCCACAGTTAGATGGTCCGCAGAATACCGCACGTACACTACTCGGCAACATATCGCCATAACGTTTATTCCGTTTCGTACTCTACTGCGTAAATTTGTCAAAATTCATCTTGGGCAACTTGGTCGATTGTGTCTCGAACCTCATCTCGGAAGTGACTGGCTGGATTTTCTATAAATGCATCGTTCATAACAACTTTCTCTCAGTCGCAGAGCGGACATGATTGTGCATACACGTGATCGTAAGCGATCGTCAAAAAAGCGATGAAGTGGAAAAGGTTTGGTAAATAGCATTATCAACAAACTTCCGATTGAGGTGCATGTTCCCGGTTACCAATACTGCGGTCCTAGTACCAAGTTGACGAAAAGACTCGCGAGAGGAGATTCCTGTATCAATGCTCTCGACGCAGCGTGTGAGGAACACGATATAGCGTATTCGAGAAATTGTGAGAATCTTGAAGCTAGAAGCGTTGCGGATAAAATATTAGCCGAAAAAGCCTGGAAACGGGTTCTCGCAAAGGACGTAAATTTGGGTGAGAAGGCAGCCGCTTGGGCTGTAGCTAACACGATGAAGGTGAAAACAAAGTTAGGCATGGGGTGTCGAAAACCTAAGAACGTTTCCTTGAACAAAATCATACGAACGGGGAAACAGTCTATGTGTCGAAGCTACGACGCGAAAACGAGTATCAAATCTGCACTCAGAGGTGCTCGAGAAGCTGTGAAAAAAGGAGGTGGTAAACATAATGTCCGATCACCGCGCGTTCTACCGGTACCCTTAAAAGTTAGCAGATTTCTACCTGTTCTTATACCTATCTTTGCCGGTCTCAGCGCTACGGGTGCGTTAGCAAGAGGTGCTGCGGGTATAGCAAAGGCTGTAAACGATGCGAGCGCGGCTAAACGAGAATTGGAGGA
The DNA here is from genome assembly GCF_021901455.1 of Neodiprion lecontei. Classification (NCBI taxonomy): domain Eukaryota; kingdom Metazoa; phylum Arthropoda; class Insecta; order Hymenoptera; family Diprionidae; genus Neodiprion; species Neodiprion lecontei. The sequence continues at coordinate 14,989,541 of NC_060266.1, read as the reverse complement.
AAGCAAACGGCATAACAAGACGATGGAAGCGATCGCCTTAGGTAAAGGTCTCCATCTCAAACCTTATAAAAAGGGTTTTGGTCTACATCTTTCAAAAAACTAAATGTCAAGCTACCACGCCGAGCGTAGACCAACTGGGATTTGCTGAAGTATGCAAAAATCATGAAAATTCAATACTACCGAGGTGTCTTTATGCGCAACGAAATGCCCAAAACCGGGCCGTGTGAAAACGAAACAGCTGTCATTATCGACGATAAAGATGGCCCTGCGACACACTGGGTTGCATATAAGAAACGCGACAGCGATGTAGTTTACTTCGACAGTTTCGGTCATCTCCAACCGCTGTTAGACCTCCTGAAATATCTCGGTGTTGGTAGCGTTGAGTACAACGACGAAAGGTATCAGGATTACGGTACATTCGATTGCGGACACTTGTGTAAAATTTCTAAGCGATGAGCAATATAAACGTGACACGTAATTTAATAACGTCAGTCGAGCACTTGCAGTCATGGATGATTCGTTTACATCAACGATATCGGGAACGTCGTTGATTCTCGAAGCGCAATATTTCCCTCTGATCGAACTTGTTCTGAACAAAAATTATGTTCTCGGTCTCGTTGAACTGTTGACCTTCAATTCCATTCCCAACGTTGATGTCGGTCACAATAAAATATACGTAGCCGATAAGGTAGTGACTATATCCACTGGCAGCTACGAAATTGAGGATATTGAAAAGTATGTTCAAGACGCGTTAAAAATATCAACATTAAAATCAGCATAAAGCCTAACAATAATACGTCGTTCAGCGAAATCAAATGTAACCATATCGCAAATTTGGCACCTAACGATTCTATCGGTCAGCTTCTCGGATTTACACCGCGCGTATTGGTAGCTAACCAAACTCACCATTCGGATATGCCTGTAACTATTCTCGAAGTCAACGCGTTGCGAGTCGAATGCAGCATTACAACGGGTGCCTACGTCAATGGACATAAAGTGCATACTATTCACGAATTTTTCCCTATCGTTCCACCGGGATATAAGATCGTGGAAGTGCCGTCGCATGTCATTTACCTTCCGATCACCGTCAAGACCATAGATCACGTACAGCTTCGGTTAGTCGATCAAGACGGAGATCTAGTTAATTTTCGCGGAGAAGTTATAACTATGAGACTGCACATCAAATCGCAATAAAAGATGCGTATTGTATATAACAGATCGTCCAAAAAGAGTTATATTAGTCAGTCAGCATGTCCCGATCAAGTCAGTCATCGATCTATTCCCGAACCGCTAACACGTCGAGACGCGGAGTTCCTGATAGCTCTGGGTCTAAAGCTGACACCTTTTGGAAAAGGAATTTCCGACAAATAAAACTGCGATTCTGCTGTTTCGTTGTATGCTACGTACTACGGAGGAGAAAATCTTGAGCATTCAAATACCTGTCGTCTTTGCCGCATCAATCGCCCACCAAGAAATACACGCACACAAACCGTACGCATCGTCAACTTTCAACAACAGCGATGAGATTCGAATCACCGTTCAGCATTAGGATTTATGCGTATTACCGAGCAAGAGTTCGCTGCATATCTCTGGAAAATTGCTCAAATCGGATGGCACTGTAGCAGCGATCACAACTTTAGTCAATAACGCCATCTGCCATTTGTTCGAAGATAACGAACTAAACGCTGTAGAGATTTATAAATGTAAAAACGTTGGTCTGACCAGCCTGCTGAAAGGTTTCGCTTCGCTCAACCCTGGTCAAAGTTGGCTTATGGAAAATGCTGGATGGCTCGATATCCAGGAAACTAAAAAATTAACTGATGCCGATGGCAACTTTGACGTAGTTATTCCCTTGAGCATGATATTAGGCTACGCTGGTGACTATCGCAAGATCGTCGTTAACGCGAAACACGAGCTGATTCTTACAAGATCAAAATGAGATTTAAATGCCATAGTTCAAAATCAAGACGAAGACTTCAGAATCGTGATCGATCAGGTGGAATGATTAGTACCCTATGTGAAGCTCTCGGATCAACGAAAAATCGCACCGTTGAATTTCACTGAAAAAGAGACACCACTCTCCATGAGCTTATGCAGTCGGGAGTTGTACGAATATCCTTTGTTACCGGCAAGCAGGAAACACGTTTGGACTGTGAAAACGTCCACCCATTTGGAAAAACCGCGATCTGTCATGCCCGATTTTCAAACGAATCGAAAAAACAAAGCCGGCAAAAATGCCAGTCATCTTGATCACTGTAACATTACTGACGTCAAGCTCTTCTTGAATTTCGAGTATTATCCGTACGGTAACCTGAACTTGGACACAAGTCACAATCGCTTTGTATTACTGTACGAGATGTACGCAAACTTTTAAGCCACCTCTTACGGCAAAGAACCCGAGCTTCTGTTGACGGAAAGCGAATTTCTACAGTACGAACCTCTGATTTTCATCGCGACTGTTCGAAACAAACGAGGCTCTGAAATCTGGACCGGTGGATATTCGTATCGAATTTGAGGCTGAAAATAATTTTCCTACTGGTACGTCTGCCTACTGCTTGATTTAACATGATCGTATAATTAAATATAACCCGCTGAGTGGTGGGGTGAGGAAATTGGTATAAAAACCTTGAACGTTGTGACAATCGATTCAGCATTTTTCACGATGGAGTTTATAGTCGACGTACAAGGATTCAGAAGACCGGGTCCCGGTTTTACACCAAAGGAGCTGGCGGTTGTGTCACTCAACGAAGATATCAACCCGTCAATTTTTCTCTTCGAACCTCCGTACGATAGAAATTATTCACTCGCTCCATTCAAAAGCAAAAATTTATGGCTGTCACGGAATTATCATGGACTATCCTGGGAAGGTGGTGATTTACCTTTCGAGAAGCTCGACTTCACCATCGAATGTATGTCGCTGCGTGATGCTTCAACAGTTCACGTGAAAGGATTGGAGAAGAAAAGTTGGCTGCAGAAAATTCTGGGTGAAAGAGTTGGAGTCGTTGATTTGATGGATTTGGGTTGTCTGTCGTTGCAGAAATTGAATAAAATGTCAGACACGAATTCAAACTGTACGCATCACGCTATATTACATCCAAACTGTGCAGCTCAAAACGTATTGTTACTGCGAAATTTTTTACTCAAACACAAAATACAATCGGTATCTACTCGAACAGTTATTCATTCTCATTGCCTAAAGCATGGGTACGATACCGTCGAGTAAGAACACCCATAGATCAGCATTATGAATTTCATGTAAAACTGTAATCTTGAATTGCTTTTTTTCAATAAAATATTTCGCATCGTCAATAGCAACCGTTATTTCAGAACCTCTGTCCTGCTAATCAAGATTTTATTTCATAACCTTCCAGAATTTCACGTCGCACCGCAATCCGTTGTCCGCAGGCCGCTCGTCGTCAAGTCGAAACTCGTCGGACGATTCCGAGTATTGTTTTCGTCGGACGATTCCGAGAATCTTTCAAGGTCAAAGAAGCTCTTCCTCACGGTCCCGGACCGCTCGCCGTCAAGTCGAAACTTGTCGAACGCATTGTTTGTCAGCTTACATTTGTTCAGGGTCGAAGCAGCCGCATACAAATTTCAGAACCTTTCAGAATTCGACATCGCACCGCAATCCGTTGTCGGCAGGCCGCTTGCCGTCGAGTCGAAACTCGTCGGACGATTCCGAGAATTGTTTTCGTCGGACGATTCCGAGAATTGTTTGTCTAAAATTCGTTCGAGGCCAGAGCGGGTCTTTCAGAATTCAAGGTCGCACCGAAATCCTTTGACCGCATGCCGCTCACCGTCGAGTCGAAACACATCGGATGATTCCAAGTATTGTTTTCGTCGGACGATTCCGAGAATTGTTTGTCTAAAATTCAACGTCGCACCGAAATCCTTTGACCGCATGCCGCTCACCGTCGAGTCGAAACACGTCGGACGAATTGTTTGTCAGTCTAGATTCGTTCAAGGTCGTGAGAATCTCCTCGAACCTTCCGGAAGCTTTCAAAACCTGACACACGCCAGGATTCTCGGTCGAACGTTCGAGGATCCACGGAGTCCGCTCGAACGCTTGAGGATTCACGGAGTGCGCTCGGTAATGCAGTTATCGATCCCGCTTGATGAGCATGATTTTCTTTACCGGCAAAGAGCACAACTTGTCCCATAAGGGGTAACATCACGGAAATTTCAGACGTTTTTCACCGATGATCATGGTCATTTGGAGGATTTTTTACCGACAACCATGGTCATTTGGAGGATTTTTTACTGACAATCATGGTCATTTGGGAGATTCTCTCACCGACGAACGGTCGGCAGAGCACGTTTTATCTTACGAGAGTGGGGGTAACTTTCAAGGGTTAGCGTCTGGGCTGCATGTATAGGCGGATTGGTCGGCTTGGTCGGTAAAGAAGGTGTTTCTACGCAGAACTCTCCTTGTTATACTACTTCGGTCGATTTTGGATCGATTACGATTCCTTTTTACAGAGCAAAACCTCCGCACCTCCTTCCTCCTGGAGAGACGTAGACCAAGCCACCTAATTTTCTCCTTAATCTTGCAACCAGGTGTCCCACTCCCTGGGTCTAACCTAATCCGATCGTGCCGTCTACAATGAGCGGTTATATTTGAATCATTACATTTGCCTCCCTTTTGTGATGATTAGGTTTATCATAATCATCACAAACATCAGTTATTGTCATTGTTCATTATCAATACTCAAATTTATTATATAATTATCGAAAAGTGCTTCATGTCCACAGTTCTCTGCACATACCTCAAATTTCATCACCTTTTTGCATTATTAGCACTGGAAAGTTTGTCACACGCATTCTTCCACACACATTTATCCACTCGTACAAACTAATTAACAATCTTCTGGTTTTCCGTCCTTCCGATTATTACAATCTCGTCTACTTAATAAAAAATTGAATCTAACTCACAAAATCTGCTTGTCATTGTTCTATGTCAAGTCCAAATCAGAGGATCAAATCAATTTCATTGAGATTCGTACGAGTTAAATACATCATTATTATTATTATTATTATTATTTTTTTAATATCAATAAACTTAAATGTATATAAATTGCTTTCAAAATTGATTTAGGAAACTATGAAGTTTGATACTTGCGTAAATTTAATCTATTATATGTACCTTCGACATTGAATTTTCTAGATTACATAACACGAACGCATTTTTTCCAATCACTTTTGTAATCTTATATGGTCCCTGATATATGTGAAAAAACTTATGAGTTACTCTATCAGCTGCATTAGAGAGTAGTGGTACTTTTAATACAATTAGATCATTCACATCAAGAATAATCTTTGTTTTCACTTTTTGTTGCTTTCGTCGATTACGAAAGTTCTTTAACAATCTTTCCATAGCTATCATAATTTTAGTTTCTGTGTCTACTATTTCTCGCAAAGCTAAAGGAATTGGATAAGTTTTTCGTACAATTGGATTTGGTTTAGTTACTTTGATTTCGTGTTGATATACTTGAGTACATCCGGGTTTATTGGAAAACAAGACTTGATACTTTTTAAGAAGTGCACAAACAGTTTCAATCTGTAAATTACTGAGTTTCGTTAGACTATGCCCGAAGTTTGAAGACTCTTTAGAAAAATTATGATTCTCTCCATGTATTAAAAATCTTTCATCTTTCTTTAAATTTTTCTTTAGATCTTTCTTCCTCATTTGTTTCTTCCAGTTGTTTATGACTACTATTTATTTCAATGGCTTTAACTAATTTGACAAAATCATTTTCACGAGGTAAATTATTTTTATGCATTCACAATTATGATGCTGTGTATCAACATCTTTATCATTAACAATATTATTTTTATCAACTATCAATTCAATTTTATTTTCTAAATGGCAGTGTGGTTGTTCATTATGAATAAACAGATCAACTCCACAATTTTCTTCACCAGTAACAAGTTTATCATTTTCATCACTTAAATCTAAATTAACATTTTGCATATTTAATAGTTTAATTAAAGTTACTTCATTATTTGTCGAGGATACCAATTTATTTGAAGGTTCCAAATCAAATAACACCGTTGGTATACCGATATGAACACCGCTGACTTCCAACATACGATCTTTGTAATTTATTATCACTTCGTTTTTCAATAACCAATCATTACCAAGTATTATACGATTAGATAAATGTGGAATTACAAGACATGAATATTCTATAACTTGATTTGCCAAATGCAATTGTAAGAAAACTTGTTTTTTAACAGTATAGTTTTTCGTCCAATAGCTGGGATTACCATTACTCTACTAACCGGGAGAATATCTGAATTTATTATTGTCATTAACCGATTGAAAAATTCTTCGGATATACATGTGACTTGATTGCCAGTATCAAGAAGTGCATGTATTTTAATCCCCAAAACAGTAACTAACAACTAGACGTTTTCAGGTGTCCCCCTCCGATTTCGATAAAACTCTGGTATGTTATAGAGGGTCAAAATCGATGACATGCGTATTTTTTTTATCGACCCAAACTCATTTTAAAGGGGTGAAACACCCCTCCAAAGTTGACCACCTCTCAATATGATTTTTCTGTTTTGCATACAAAGAGGGGATTTTGATAACTAATAATGATAGTAATAAATACCTTGTCAAAAGTGATGAAAAACACACTTCGAATATTTTCAAAAACTCTTTATTTAAGGGGTTAACTTGTGCATACAAAGTTCATTTTTTACATTAGAAACAAGATGTTTATCAGAGCTCAATGAATCCAACAGCACTGTAAAGAGTACAGCATGCAAGAATACAGAATACGTGCTTTCAATTTTTTCCCAAAAACTGAATTCTTATCGACTTTTTTCCCAATATTGCGGATTATGTATCTAGTATTTAGCCATGAATCATTGAATAACATTGTTTGAGGCTCGCATTCATTCTGGCATCGCTCTCTTATCATTTTACTGTTTCATCATTTTTTTCAAGAAACGTAAATATTTTTCATTTCAAGCAGACTATCAACTACTCGAAAATTCTATGTTTGTCATATGTAAACAAGTCATGTCTCTACTTGAATTAATTCTATGGCACAGATATTTGAGGGGTGAGGGCTGGGAAGAAGATAAACAAAAAACAAGTAGTGATTATTAGCCATTTTGCATTGAAAAAATAAATGAAGAAATTTTTTTTTTATTACTTTGATTCATACACTAAATACACCTGTGAATAGTTTTGTGAATAAATTACGTTTTTATATAATACAAAATTGTTGAATATGCACATGATTCTACTTCCTCTACCGCGGCCACACCCTTTGAACAAAAGCAAGTTCCAAGTTTACCTAAAAATCGCTTTATGGATGATAGTCGGTACAATAATGATATTCACCAAAAAAATGCTGTAGGCAAAGTGATTTTTTACACCAAGAACATCTGATTACTGCGACATTTGTGCAACCTTCGATTTCACAATTCGGATGAGATGACTGTCCAAATGTAAAATCGACGGGGTTATCAAATTCATCAGGTTTCTTTGCAATGAACCCGCTTTTATGCCACGCATAACGAAACAAATTATGATATCGCGGAGATGACAGTTGGTTGTGAACCGAAGACTGTAATTTTATTATATTATTCCTTAAATGTAAATTTAAATCATAATCAAGAAGAACCAGGGTGTCTGAAAAATGACGAATATGATTTTTCCATATACGGAAGCCGAAAAAATCGAGAGGTTGAATTTTTCCAGTGGTTCCTTTCGGTATCAATAAAGTCGTCAACTTTTTGTCTGGGGGTGTTGTCTCTTGCACAACTCTAGAACAATGCCCACTCCAAGAATAAATTAGAAGTAGACTCTTCGGTCCCATTTTTGGGATAAACACTTCTTCTAACCACATCTTGAAATGCTCTGTAATGAATCATTGTGATTAATACTATTGGAATATATGCAGCGCGAAACAAGAATTATTATACCTGAAGTAATTTTTCCTGATTTGGAAGCTGTGATGAAAACATTTGGCGGTCTGAATGAATGTTGTTCAACTATAGGTCCGAACGTTCCGGATGGTTCTTTCAAAACAATAAATAAAGGAGATAATAATTTTCCGTCCGCTAAAATTGTAGGCTGTATAGTATAATTGTGCGTTGTTGAAGTTACTGATTGTACTATGCACGACACTTGTTTAGTTCCTTCTTCCGTTAACGTTCGTCCAGAATGAATCTCTATTTGGAAACCACTCTGATCAGAATTACACATATTTTGTAATCCATATTCGGAAATATAAGGTTCAACTCTTTTCAAAAATTCTTCAGCACTCTTGTGTAAATATTCACTATTTTCCACTGATTTTCGCGTGACGAATTTATTGATTTTTCTGCTAGTAATGCGATGGATCTTCTTAAAGTGAAGTAACCACGTTGGCGATGCTTTAAATCGAAAATCCTTATGACTGATAAGTCCTTGGGCCTGTAAAGCCCATCTTCGCAGATCCGTATCATGAACAATCAAGCCTGCGTCAATGGCATTTTTCATATTCTGCAATGTATACTCTGATATGCGAGCCAATTTTTCCATGTATGTCCCTCCCTGGTTGATTTGGTGTGCCCAACGACGCAATTGTCGTACTGATTTGACTTTTTTATATCTATGACGAACCGTATCAATTGAGCGATTTTTTTTCGTCTTTGTACTTCTCCAATATTCAACAGCTCTTCTTTTATAATTGAAACTTAAAGATTCGTCATCTTCGAAACAGCGATCTTCAGGTCCTTCGGAAGGCACCTGAAAATCTGTCTCTTCCACTGAACGTGAACGTTTCAAGATTTTTGTAGGGTCTTCAAAGTCAAGAGAATTTTCCTCAATCGTTTCCACACTATTATATTCTGTCATGCTTTGTAATAAAATGTTTTCGAAGTTCGATACTATTTCACGTTCATCATTTGTTAACGGGGACTCGGGTATATTACTTCAAATGCTGCTTACAGAAGTTTAATAACGTTTATTGCATTCACTTTCACTGTAAACGTGAGAAGAAATTCAATAACTGCTCGAAGTTCTGTTATTAACGTATTAACAAGCACTGAATGGTCTCACGACTTTCCATATTGAAAATATCCGAAAGATACGCGTAATCGTTAAAAAAAATATCTGTGCCATAGAATTAATTCAAGTAGAGATTTGACTTGTTTACATATGACACACATCGAATTTTCGAGTAGTTGATAGTCTGCCTGAAATGAAAAATATTTACGTTTCTTGAAAAAAAATGATGAAACAGTAAAATGATAAGAGAGCGATGCCAGAATGAATGCGAGCCTCAAACAATGTTATTCGATGATTCATGGCTAAATACTAGACATAATCCGCAATATTGGGAAAAAAGTTGATAAGAATTCAGTTTTTGGGAAAAAATCGAACGCACGTATTCTGTATTCTTACATGCTGTACTCTTCACAGTGCTGTTGGATTCATTGAGATCTGATGAACATCTTGTTTCTAATGTAAAAAATGAACTTTGTATGTACAAGTTAGCCCCTGAAATACAGAGTTCTTGAGAATATTCGAAGTGTGTTTTTCATCACTTTCGACAAGGTATTTATTTCCATCATTATTAATTATCAAAATCCTCTCCTTGTATGCAAAACAGAAAAATCATCTTGGTAGGTGGTCAACTTTGGAAGGGTGTTTCACCCCTTTAAAATGAGTTTGGGCCGATAAAAAAAATACGCATGTCATCGATTTGGACCCTCTATAACATAACAGAGTTTCATCGAAATCTGAGGGGGACACCTGAAAACGTTTCCTTGTAAGACATGTGGACATCTTGGTACAGTTAATCTTGAATTTTTTTGGACATTTTTTTCAGTACCATTGACACCATAAGATAGGTCCGTAATATAATCAAAAGGGTCACGACACGTTATTGGACTTTCACTCAACGCGCCGATAGTCAGTTTCAATTTTGTCGTTGGTTATTACTATTGTTATTATTATGATTCGCTGTTGGTAAATGATATCCATTCGACCTTTGATTTTGTCCAAAGTGAGTAGGTGGCGGATAACTTGTGTTGGGTAAACAAACACTAACAGCTGTTGGTACAGTATTTTGAAAATTTGGATTTGTAGATACCCCGTTATGTTGACTAATCTGTTGATGTTTTGGTTGTGCGTTAATGTGACCTGATTTATTGATTTCGCTGGTATTATACGAATTGTTGCTATAAGACTGTGAATTTCGAGGTTTTTCACGTTTTCTTTCTTCATAGGTTAAATCTAGCTGAGCTAACGCGGCTTCAACTCTATCATCATCGGAAAAATCAATTGCAACTCACGATTCCCTCACTTTAATCGGCAGTTGTTGAATAATACTGTAATTTATTTCGTAATCAGACAACTTGGGTTCAAAATACTGAGCTTCTTTAGTTTGTTTCAAAAAATAGGTTTGCAAATTATTTTTACTCCCTTTGAATTTACGCATCGACCAACGAATTTTTCCCTGATTCTTATAGCTACGGAATAAAATTCTTTTAAAAATGCAGTTTTAAAACATTCGTAATCGTTAAACCTACTTTTTTTTTCATCAAACCAAATTTTAGCTCTACCATTTCATGCACCATGAATAATTAATATTTTTGTTCAGCCGGTACGTGTTTCACATCGAAATATCTTTCTAAATCGTTTGAAAATTTTCGAGGTTATCTTCCCCAGAAAATTTAGGTACTTTTATCTCTATTTAAAATGATTGCAATTGGTTTATCAAACCTCCTACTAACCTTCCTTCAATATTTTAATTTTGTTGAATTGGTTCTACTGCCGACAATCTTTCTACCAATCGACGTTGTCTATCATTTTCCTCCGTCAAACGTCGAATTTCTGCCATCATCGCGTCCTGCGGCTGTTTGTCACGCAAAGACTTGTCCAATTCTTTTTGTTGGTCAGCCAATTTTTGTCGTTCTAGTCTCAATTTGTTTAAATCATCACCTCCCTCACCTCCAGTCGCATTGTCTTCACGGTCTGAATTTGAATTTGTCGAACCAGGGGCCATGTTCTTGTATTGAATATTTCGGCCGCTACGTGTAGTTTTCGGTCTAGAAACTGGAGTTTGTTTTCCTCTACCCATGCAATTAATTGAAAATTCTCAATTTTATCTCAACCTCTTAATCATTCACACTTTTTTCCTAGCTTTCGAGCCTTCGCGTTGGGCGCCAATTATAAGATTATTTGAAAATTAAAAATTATGCGAAATCAATATTAAAAATCTTTTATAAACTATGAATAGTAGAGTGAAAATTTTAATTTATTTATAAATATGTCCACACATGAGCCGTCATTAGGTTTAAAATTCATTCATTCATCCATTCCACAATTCATTCATTCCAGGTGTATATTGTTTAAAACAGTGTGTATGGTTAAAACTGGTGAATATTATTGAGATTATAAATAATTGTCAATAACCGTCTTTCGTCAAGGCATTATATTTTTTGATTGCACTTTTATTATTTCTTCGTTCTATATCGTCTCTTTTTAAATTTGGGCTTGGCTTTTGGAGTGTTTAATTTTTAATTTGAAAGGTATGTCCTCGTACTTTAGATTTACTTTATTATTTTTAATTGGTCGATTTTGGATCGATCACGATTTCTTTTCAGAGAGCAAAACCTCCGCACCTCCTTCCTCCTGGAGACACGTAGACCAAACCACCTAATTTTCTCCTTAAATTTGCGACCAGGTGCCCCACTCCCTGGGTCTAACCTAATCCGATCGTGCCGTGTATAATGAGTGGTTATATTTCAATCATTACAGGATGTTCTGAATTAAATCGTTCTGAGGAGGGCCCCCATCCGGGCTGAAACGCCAACACAAAAATAGTATTTTTGTTTATGACCTTCATATCCAAGAATAATATTCATACAACAATTCACCAGAATTAGAATATATGAAACATATATATGTGTACGCCTTATAATCCACTCATATACATATTTATATGTTACATAGTATTACATAGATTTGTGTGATGAGCGTTGGTGAGCGTGTGCCCCTGTATATATTTCGATCTCTCCTTTGTCAAGCAGTCTAGAGAAAGAGCTGGAATCACACTCCGTTTCTCACTCAAATATACTGTCTTTACAATAATTAAACATAATTATATACTTGCGTATATGATGTTTTTTGTCTCCTAAAAACCAATACTATGAAATCATGAAATTTGTGCAAGATGTGAATCTCGGCCGGAAGAGGTATTGGAAAGAAATAATTATGATCCATTACTAATAATTTTTTATATGGTACATGAAATACATTAATCAGTTATTTTTTCCCAGAAGCGTTTCTAACATAAGTACAGATTGAGGCATAGACGGTTGTGAAAAAGAATATAATCACGTTGCTGACGCGGAACCTAGCAAATGCATATATTGGAACAGACATGCTGTGATTGCATAATGTTATGCATGAATAAATGTACCTTGTGACGTTGCACCTAGAGTGCAAGTCACAACAAACCCCAAACCCGCGGGGAAGAGCCGAACGGGTGAGTCCCGTCCCGTCGGAAAACACCCGAAGGTAACCGAAGCCCACCGACGCTCGGCGGAGCCGAGCGCCAGCGAGCAGTACGACCACGGCCTGCGAAGCAGCAAGAAGTAAAAAGGAAAGAAATCCACGAGAAGCGAAGAGGGAGAAAGAGAGAAAGAGAGAGAGCAAGAGCGAGAGAAAACGAGAGAGACACCGACACTCACACAGTCACACGTACACCATAACCCGCACACGCCGACGACACCAGGTTAGCCTGCATTCTACAGCCGATCTGCTCCTCCCCTCGCAATACCAAATACCGACCCTTCCTACCTCACACTCCCCGTCGCCCTACACACTCCCCCCCCCCCTCCGCGCGCGTATCTATAAGTTAGGATTTAGTGACGCTAAGGGCTGAGGCGTGATCAGCCCCCGTTAAAGTCTACAACCCTTTTGTACCTTTCGTAGTTTGAGTCGACTCACCCCCCCGATCGCAACACATGTACCCCCCCCTTCACAAATATACACACCAAGTTTTACCTATTCTATCGGCCCCGACTTTCTCGCCCCGTCTCTAATTGTCCCCCCCCCCCCCCCCCTCTTCCGCAGTATTAGTGCGGACTCAAAACCCGTCACCAATTGGCGCCCAACGTAAATTGCCCACATTTTTACCCCAAATCCGAACAATTAGGAGACAAAACATAACAATAAACGCTAACAAAGTACACATAGGCTCACGAAACAAAGCTACACAGTCACGAAAATTCGAATGAAGACAGTTGAACACACACACTACCAAACACGATACACACAATTGCAGACCAAGGACACAGAGAACCGCAAGGCCTAGCGCGCGAACACATGGACATACACACACCCGAACGCAACCAAAACAACTCGACACAGAGCGAGCCGCGCGCGACACGAGACCAACAAACGCCGACCCAAACACAGGAAATAAATAGACGACGCACGATAAATTCACCAAACGCAATAAATATAATCGATGCAGCTATCATAGAGAATACACACAACTTACATAGTACAGAAATCCAACACCAAGAAAGCCCAGAACCAACAAATCCCACAGAAACATACAATACAATCCCAACACCTACACACACGCAAACTAACACGGTAACAACCAGTCAAACGAACCGACACTTCACGGGAACAGACACATTTTTAGCCACCAACACACGTAACACACGACTTATACAAAACCTGATAGACCTCGGAGCACTACCAAGCGACAGAAACGAATACGAAGACCCACACATATACAGCACACAGTCAATACACCCCACAAACAACCAAAACACGACACACCTAAACCACACACCAAACCCGAACAGTACATACTGGAATCAGCCAGCAATGGCAATGAAAACAATACAAACATGGAACATAAAATACTCAGGAAACACAAACGAAGACATAGACGAATTTTTACAAAGTCTCCACGACTACCAAACGGGTTATGAAATACACGGTACACAATTAATCAACAACCTCAGCCCGATACTCGAAGGTGACGCAAAAAACTGGTACAGATTAAATAGAGGCAAATGGCGAACACTGGAAGAATTCGAAAGAGACATCACACACGCATTTCAAGACATACAACATAGGGACAGACTGGAACAAAAAATCAAAAACTACGTACAAGGACCAACGCAAAAAATTTCCACAATTCCTAATACAATTTAGAACACTACTATCACAACTAAAACCACCATACCACCCACGAACACAATTAGACTTGGCATACAGAAACATGAAAATAGAATACAAGGCATACATAAAACCATACGACTTCGCGAACTTCGACCAACTGGAAATAGCCGCGAAAGAATGGGAAGCAAACATCGAATGGGAAAACACAAGACAAACAATATTAAATAACTACACACACCCACGAGAAACCTACACACCCCAAACACACCACACACAATACATCCCATACAAGTGCGCACAAACACAACCCCGCCCAGCATTACTCGCAACGCCAAATATACCACCAGCACTCACAGACAACATACGACGAAACCAAACAAACCAAAACACGCAACAGACTCGATACCCCGCAATCACGTATAACTCGACACACTACACTCCGCAACAAACACAAACGAACTCAAACACAGGCACAACACCACGCAGATGCTTTAACTGCAACCAACCCGGACACTTCAGATGGCAATGCACACAGGTACAGAACCAGGGAAACGAGTAAGGGTTGACCCAGCAAGGGTGGAGAGCAACCCCACAAACAACACAAACACAACCGAGACAGTAGCACCTACAACAGATAACAACAGAACGGAAAGTAGATTTCACATCAGAATCGAAATACACGGTCACGAATTAAACGCATTAATAGACACAGGCGCGACACACTCATACCTAGGCGCAGAAGTAATACAAATACTACACAACACAGACACACCAATAGACGACACACCCGACAGAACAGCTACAATGGGAAACGGCACACAGGTGACGATAGAAGGAGCAGTAACACTCCTAATACGCCTCGGCAACACAACAAAAGAAATTAATTTCGGATTAATACCAAACTTAGGCTCGCAATGTATCATTGGGAACAGCGGCTTAGTGAGATTTGGAATACAAATAAATTATGGAAAAAACACATGGTCACTTATAGACGACCCACAGACACACTACCACATGCAAGCCAGACCACAAGAACTACCAACACCACTCAAAGAATACATACAAATACATCAAACACGAAAAATACGACACCAATCAACACAAACACACACAAAACAAGCAAAAGCAGCAGACCAATTAGAAGCAACGAAACAACAAACGAACCCGAATACAACAGAAAGACACGAAAACACACAAAAAGCAACCATAATACAAAAACCACTAACACCAACACTACCCAGCACAAAGACACCACCGGAAAACACCCCCCTAAAAGACAACCCACAGAACACACAAATCACTAATCAAAAAATCATACCCACAAACGCACAAACAACAGACGACACACAAACCGACAAAGAAACCGAACCACAGATATGCGCAGGAATACAAGAACTCACACAATCACAACACACACAACTACAGACGACAATACAGCAGAAAATCTCAACACTACCAGGCCAACTCGGCCTAACACACCTAATCAAACACAAAATAGACACACAAGGACACGCACCCATAAAACAAAGATATTATATGGTATCACCAAAAATTAGAGAAGCCATCCACACAGAAATACACAAAATGCTGAGAGAAGACGTGATAGAACCATCAGAAAGTGAATGGTCGAGCCCAATTGTCATGATAAAAAAGCCAAATAACACATATCGCTTCTGTTTAGACTTCAGAAAAGTAAACTCAGTATCAAAAAAAGACGCATACCCACTACCATACATGACAGCAATATTAGACAAACTACGGACAGCACAGTACATATCAAAAATCGACGTAAGCCAAGCATACTTCCAAATACCACTCGACGAAGACAGCAAACGCATAACAGCCTTTACAGTCCCGGGAATGGGCTTATTTCAATTTAAAAGAATGCCATACGGACTGACAGGCGCACCGGCGACATTCCAAAGACTACTAGACAGACTCATAGGCCCAGAATGCGAACCATATGCATTCGCATACTTAGACGACATAATAATAGTAACACAAGCATTTGACGAACACTTACAAAGACTAGAACAAATACTCAAAAGAATTACAGACGCGGGACTAACAATAAACCCAGAGAAGTGCTAATTCGGATGCGCACAAGCAAAATATCTCGGATACATAGTAGACAGACACGGACTACACATAGACCCCGACAAAACACAACCCATAGAAAGCTACTCAAGCCCAAAAACAATAAAGCAATTACGGAGACTAATTGGCATGGCATCATGGTACAGACGCTTTATACCTAACTTCGCACACATTACAGAACAACTAACACGACTACTGAAAAAAGACCAGAAATGGCACTGGGGAGAAGAACAAGAAAACGCAATGAACACAATCAAACACGCACTCACATCACCACCCACACTCGCATGCCCAGACTACACACAAACATTCACACTACAAACAGACGCTAGCGGAACAGGGATAGGTGCCGTACTAACACAATCTCTCGATGACGAAGAGCATGTCATAGCATACGCTAGCCGTGCGCTAAGCGAGGCTGAACGTAAATACTCCACCACTGAGAGAGAATGTTTGGCGGTACTCTGGTCCATAAAAAAATTCAGACCATACGTGGAAGGATACCATTTTAAAGTCATTACAGATCACCACGCACTGAAGTGGCTTAGAGAATTGAAAAACCCCACAGGCCGACTTGCACGATGGGCACTAGAACTATTAGAATACAACTTTGACATTACTCACCGAAAAGATACAATGCACGACGTACCAGACGCACTTTCAAGACGACACGAAGACGAAGAACACAAAGAAACAATAGAAGAAACGACAGACAAATGGTACACATACAAGAAAACACAAGTACAAACACGCCCAGACAAAAACGAATCATGGCGAATCAGAAACAATCACCTATACTTCCACCGCCCTAACCCCCTACACTCAAACCTCCTACCAGACACAAACCCATGGAAACTAGTAATACCCAAAGACAAAATAACACACATACTACACGACAATCACGACGTAACAGAAGCAGGCCACTTAGGGATCGAAAAGACATACCAAAGAGTAGCCAAAGAATATTATTGGCCAGGGATGTACAGAGACACAGTAAACTACATAAAAAAATGTGACATATGCCAAAGAATAAAAACAATACAAGCGCGACCGGCAGGGCTAATGGGTACTAGAATAATTGAAGAACCGTGGACAGTAGTAGCCTCAGACATCATGGGCCCACTCCCACTATCAAAGCAAAAAAACCAATACATCATAGTGTTCGAAGACCTATACACCAAATGGGTGGAAATTATACCGATACGCAAAGCAAACGCAAAAACAGTAGAACAGACATTCCACTCACACGTAATATCACGATGGGGTACACCACGCATACTACTAGCAGATAACGGCACACCATACATAAACAAACTCATACGCGAACTGACACAAAAATTCAATATAAGACACGCAACAATCCCCCCATACCACGCACAAGCCAACCCCGTAGAACGAGTCAACAGAACCGCTAAAACAATGATCCAAGCCTACGTAAACAACGACCACACAGAATGGGACATACACTTACAAGGCTTACAATTCGCAATCAATACATGTACACACACATCAACTAAACACACACCAGCCTTTTTGAACCTAGGAAGGGAATCAAATCCTACACAATGTCTAAGAAATCAATTAGAGAACGACGACGAAATAGAATTACAAGACACAAACAGATGGACAGATCACCTGAGACGACTACAAACACTTAGAGACGAAGTACAGAGGCACTTATTAGCAGCAAACGAAAAACAAGCACACTACTAGAACCTACGAAGACGAGACATTCAATTCAAGGAAGGAGACAGAGTACTGAAAAAGAACCACACACTCTCATCCGGGCCAGAAAGAACGGCAGCAAAGCTAAGTAAAAAATTCATAGGCCCATACATAATCACTAAGAAAATCTCACCCACAATATACGAGTTGACAACAGAAAGCGGTAAAAATATAGGAAAATGTCACATAGAAGACCTAAAATTATATACATAATCAAACAAGCAATAAAAGAACCACGCCCAATAACACATCTTGAAAATAAACTAACATGTGTATTCATCCCACAGAACACAAACATGGAAAACAAACAACCGAGAATACCAGCCCTGATGACACTGCGACTGACGAGACCGACGACAACAAATACAAACCAAGAGAGAACACCACTACTACAAACACCAGGACAGGCCCCACACCCACACAGATACGGACGCGACGGCACACACCAAACAGAGACCCGACGAACTTTACTACCGACGCCCACCACACACATACAGGTAACAAAGACCGCCACGACAACAACACACATAACAACCACTGCGCCCACAGCCACCCAGAAACACTCACAAACACACACACACATGACCACACACACAGTTACACTCTCCGGACCAAGGCAATGCCCAAAATGCCACGGGCTGGTCCGGGACACTAAATACCCACAACACGTACAAACCTGCACACAAACTAACACAGACACACAACACCCAGCACAAATTGTCACACACCCACCAACAGTTACCCACCCACACGAACCACAGTCACGCACACGACTACACACCCACCCACCAAGAAACAAACACCCCACACAACCACACACCCCACATCGACACCAACACCACGACACACGCCACCCCCCGCATCACCCGCTCTATGGACACGTACCAGACTCACAAGACCACAGACAACAGAAGACAGGATCCTACAAACATTGGCCAACATGGACACACGCACAGAACCGACGCAGACAAGACAGACAGACAAAAAACACATAGGACCACCCCCAGAAATAATATCAATAATTGCTAACCTACAAGCGGCAAGCACCCTGGACGACGAACTACGGGCACAAAGAGACAGATACATGACCAGACGGGCACACCAACATAGAAACACAGACGAGACAGAAGCCAGCACCTCCACACACCAACCACACACCACACATCAAATATCACCACACAAAACACAACCCTCAAACACACCAGACACCGACACCGACACAGACTCCACCACCTCCACCTCAGAAACAGTTATACACATCGAAACAACACACACAACCACGCCACAGACACAAACGACGGACAACGACACAGACAGTAACACCGACACCACCTCACTAACCGACACAGTCGAACATACACAAACACCCCAACCAACCACACACACCACACGGGACTCAAGACGATACAAAAAACGAAAAACAATACGTAAACAGAAAAAAGAACAAAACAGAAAACACTAGACAAACTGACAACACCAAACGGACGGACGAACAACGACGCACACACAACACGGGACGCAAGACGATACAAAAAAAAAAAGAAAAAAACAGAAAACACTAAATAAACTGACAACACCAAACCGACGGACGAACAACGACAGATGGAGGCCAAAGAAACAAAACACAACCCAAAAACTCCAACGCAGAACCACGGAGAAGCAACCACGAGGAACAAGGAACAACGCAAAAACTCACCAAGACCCACACCGACGAGAGCCACCGAACCAAAACGAAAAATTTAAGTACAAATAGATTAAGAAAAACACCCAAGTTAGTACAAAATAATATAAGAATAGAATAAGTTAGTATAAGAGAAAAAGCATAATTCCGATTAAGACACAAGAGACCAAGTAGAATAAGTAGGTATAAGACAACCAACAACCCCACACCCAACGCACACCCCGCAAATACAACCCGACCCACATCCCTTAACCCCGACAGATCGGAGCAGACGACCACAAAAAACACAGACGAAATGACCACAAAACCCGCCACCGAAGCCGGCTCACCCTATAGGCCTCGCCCCGCTCGGGGAGGGGGGAGTTGTGACGTTGCACCTAGAGTGCAAGTCACAACAAACCCCAAACCCGCGGGGAAGAGCCGAACGGGTGAGTCCCGTCCCGTCGGGAAACACCCGAAGGTAACCGAAGCCCACCGACGCTCGGCGGAGCCGAGCGCCAGCGAGCAGTACGACCACGGCCTGCGAAGCAGCAAGAAGTAAAAAGGAAAGAAATCCACGAGAAGCGAAGAGGGAGAGAGAGAGAGAGAGAGAGAGCGAGAGAGAGAGAAAACGAGAGAGACACCGACACTCACACAGTCACACGTACACCATTACCCGCACACGCCGACGACACCAGGTTAGCCTGCATTCTACAGCCGATCTGCTCCTCCCCTCGCAATACCAACCCTTTCTACCTCACACTCCCCGTCACCCTACACACTCCCCCCCCCTCCTCCGCGCGCGTATCTATAAGTTAGGATTAAGTGACGCTAAGGGCTGAGGCGTGATCAGCCCCCGTTAAAGTCTACAACCCTTTTGTACCTTTCGTAGTTTAAGTCGACTCACCCCCCCCGATCGCAACACATGTACCCCCCCCTTCACAAATATACACACCAAGTTTTACCTATTCTATCGGCCCCGACTTTCTCGCCCCGTCTCTAATTGTCCCCCCCCCCCCCCCCCCCCCCCCTTCCACAGTATTAGTGCGGACTCAAAACCCGTCACAACCTTTCTTCTAGTAGCAAAAATTTCAAAACGATCGCACGAAGCGATTGACAAATGAGTGAACGCCTTAAATGCCTCATTGCCGGAAATTGTCGTTCCTCCACCTCCACCTCGCCCACGTGCTCCAGCACCTCCAGATCGTGTGGATGCTTTTCTAATGATGATTGGCCACGGCATTCGCACTCTTGATGAGTGGACACAGAACAAGGCTATGTTTGAAATTCATGAATATCTTCACAACTTGCAGAAAAAGTAGCTATACGGTACTCCTGTATACTGTGACGTGAATTTTTCCCGCTCCTCGGTCACTCGGAGAAAATGACCGAGAACTTACCGCGTGCACAATAAATCGGCGTCCACAATGTACCCTGGACCTGAAACAATATCGCGAAATTTGTTGGGCGCCTGGCGTGATCAACACGCCACGAAATCGGTAATACAATATACCGCGACCATATACTCGGTAGCTCAGTACCGCCGCGAGGGGAGGGGTAATTTTTGGGTAGAGAGAGATACGTCACATGTACGCCAACACGTTATTTCACAAAGCAATAATGAAATTAGACAATATATTTCCAGATAGCGATAATACAAAAAAACAAAAAAAAAATAATAACAATACTGCGAAAGTTGTTCTTCGCGACTCCAAATACAAACGCTTAGATTTAACCAAAAAAAAAAAAGAACAAACAAAATAATAATAAAAAAAAATGAATAGATCTAGGAGACCTCTACGGCCTACGTGCGCTAGTCGCGGTCCTAATCATAACCGCTAATTCACAAAAAAAACCAAAAACAAAATAGGACCCGACGCGCTGCCCGCGATCGTCCTCTACAGAATGGCGCTAATCGCCAACTTAATAATAAACTCCTCGACGGAAACGGAACCGACTTCTCGGCCGACGGTGTTCGCGATCGGTTATAAATCAAACGAAAGAAATAAAATTGCTTCTGACTACGGACGCTGATCGCCACCTTAACATTAACTGATAATACCAAAGCCCAAACGGAAGGGAGGCTCGTCGCGTCACCCGCGACTATCCTCTACAAAAGAATACTCTCACTAACACGCACCCGAGCTCAACTTTCTCCGCTACGTCGGAACGCGGTTCACGAGGTCGAACGCTCCCGTTTCGACGGCTCGCGACCTACACGAGAAAGGAGAATGTATCGTACTGATTTGACATGACCTCGTGCAACGGAATTTGGCTGCACTCAAATTACAGTAGTCTTGTCGCGACTCAAACCCGGGACTCTATTTGATCTTCTCGGTCGCTCAACTGTGGCTCTACGTTAGTATGCGCAACTCAGGCTACGGTCACTGTATAGTCGAAGCTTCTTCATAGGCGAAGTTGGCTCGTAGTTTTGAATTGAACCTTTTTTTATTAGTGTGAAGGATAGAGGTTGAGGTTTTCTTGAATAAAAAACTCTCGCGTTTGAGCCATCGAATTATGAATGTTTATTGGCTCTTGTGGGAAAAGCCTTGCGGCATAAGAACCCACGAAGTCTGAACGTGTATTTGTGAACGTATAAAAGCATGTGTCGCACACGTGAATGTGTCGATTGTGTATATGAATGTGTATATGCCGGTTACAGCCCGTTTGGCTCATGCCACCGCGATCTCGAGTGCGTTTCGTATTGCGATTTTTGTTTTATTCGATTCGATCGAATTTCGTATGATTTGCGTTTGCCTTGCTCCGAGGAGCGAACGTGTATGAGAGTATGATTGGTGTTGGTAGTACACCAAGAGCGCTCGGGCTCGTTGTATGATGAAAGGGTGCAAGACCCTTGGTATGCGTGTATGGGCACTCGGTCCCGTGTAGAATGAGAGACACTCGGGCCGTACTCATCTACCTTACTCCGTAGAGCGAACGTATACGAGAGTATATTTGAGCCTCTCGTCTTTTGGTCGTGATACGAGAGAACGCACGGCGTCACTCACGATCGTCACTAGACGGACGACTCAACTGGACTGTTTTAAAAAATGCGTGATGCGCGCTCGCCTCCTCATCTACGCGAGATTTGGCATCCCTGCGGAGACGAATCGTTCGAGCGCGGCTCGCACGGAGATCGCAATGACACGGGCACAAAACGACGCTCAGGCACGGAACAGTCACCAAGCAGATTTATCGGCTAAAGAATTTCGAGTAATTTCGTGAACGAAAATCCTCAATGGCTATCCGTTCCTCGGCAAGCCTTTATTTATTATTCCTCGAAATTCTCTCGCAAGAATATTAGCAGCGCTTACCGCTCCACATCCACGCCACAAAGCTTCCCACTCCCTCATGCCCGTGTCCGTCCATCGTGCCTCGCAACAACACTTCACCCTTGTCTACTCAAAAAGAAACGGAACTCAAACGCCAAGTCAAAGGGATAACCGTTGCAGTTAATCGCCAGAACTAGACTGATCTCAGATGGCCGATCGGCCGCAACGCCGATCTCGTCACGCTAATCCTTCGTGACGTCATCACCCTAAGAATGCGCAACAATCGATCTGTCATCGATTTTGGGGATTGCGGCAACTTGATGCGCACCTGTCGTCGCTACGCGGCGCAGAACTTGAGGCTAGATCGCGATGTCGTCTTCCGCGCAGCTCTACGGGGTCCTGGGGTTAGGCGAGGTGGTGCTCCCTCATCGCTCGCTGGTCTCTCGCGGTTGCCTCGGTTGGGCGTAGACGGGGTGAGCGGGGAGGCTGCGGCGCGCCGGCCGCCAGCGGGAATCGCGTCCGCCTTGGATTCCCGCGCTGCAGGGATCTGCGTTGTCTCCCCCTCCGCAGCCTCGGTGTCCTTCCCGCGAGATCTCCGCGGTTTCGCGTTGCCTCGAAATATCTTCGGCGTCGGAGTTGGTCGCTGGCTGGTAGCCGGTGTACTCAAAAAAAAAAAATAAAAACAAAAACCTGCAATATCTTGTTCGTAATTCGCTATTTCGTCCCTGTCGAAGCCCGGGTGCGTGACTCCAGTTCTGGCGCTCTCTCTGATTATTTCGCGACTCAATTTCCGAACCCTTATCCCGGGATTCCGCCCAGGGTTCAGGGAGTACCTTGTAACGGGCAGGCCTAATCCATAATTTTATATTGTTCTATTTTATCGATTATTATTTACTAATTCTTTATTTACGCACACACATATATCCTACATATACCCCCACTTTAAAGAGGCCAATTCGTTGCCGGTTAGCACACACGATCTTATCAATTGTAAACAACAAAACGCATGACACTTTAGGGCAAATAAAATTTTCGGACACAAAAGGACGCGAATCACATAACTTATGATACGAGGATGTTGCAATGGACCTGGACGCTATTTCTTGACGCCCGATTACGTTTCCATGAGCAACCGTTGATATGTTTTCGCTGGTTTTGGACGCCACTTTCGTTTTCAAGAGCGAACGTGGAACTACCAAATAACCAGGGTCACATGACCGTCCTTTGCTCAATTTTCAGCGAATAATTCGCTCGTGAAAAGGCACCTTAACGCAAATCAGTGAAGCCCTTAAACAGGTGCGTGTGCGTAACAGAAAGCTTTATGCTAGAGTGTCTAGGTGAGTGAAAGGAATCAGCCTCGTTTGAAGAGCAGAAGCGCCTGGAAGAAAGTTTGAAAAATTTGGCAACACAGAGCGAGAAATACAATGAAGACGACAATAGCGAATGAACTTCACAGACTCGCTCGGCACAATTATCAACGTCGGTTTGTAGATGTACGTGGACTGGATGAGACCTGGCAAGCTGATGTCGTTGATATGATGGCATACAGCACGCACAACAAGGAATACAAATACCTGCTAACAATCATCGATATATTTGCCAAGTACGCGTGGGCTGTACCGATTAAGTCCAAGAGTGGGAAAGATGTGACTGCTGCCATGAAATCTGTACTGGCCCAGAGCCGTATACCTACACATCTACACGTTGATAAAGGCAAAGAATTTTACAACAGCGAATTCAAAGCCCACGTGAAGCAGTACAATATCAACATGTATTCGACATTTAGCAACTTAAAGGCGTCGATGTGCGAACGTTTCAATCGAACATCGAAAAATAAAATGTGGAAGCGGTTTACTCTCCAAGGATCTGACAAGTGGATTGATATTTTGGGTAATTTAATAAGGTCCTACAACAATACCAAGCATCGCATGATTCGAATGAAATCGGTGGATGTCAGCACGGAGAATGAAAAACAACTGTATCGTAGCGTATACAAGCCTCGGCTAATCAGACAAAGTGATCAGACGAGAAAATTCAATGTGGGCGATCGAGTTTGAATCAGCATGTACAAGAATATATTCGAAGAAGGCTACACACCTAATTTGACGACGGAAATATTTACCGTGAGTGAGGTGATAAATACAAATCCGCTGACGTACAAACTTACCGATTGTCAAGATCATCCCATCAAAGGAGGCTTCTACGAGGAGGAGCTCAGTAAAGTAAGATACCACAACGGCTACCTTGTGGAGGAAGTATTACGCAAACGGGGGAAACAGTTCCATGTGAAGTGGTTGGGTTTTGATAGTTCACACAATAGTTGGATAAATAAAACAAACATGTACTATAATTTGTATGTATTTTCAGAAGTACAATGAAAGATTTGATTATAGAATTATTTCCACATTTATCCCCTTTGTACACACATGTGCCATACTCGTTACTATACAAAGTTCAACAACAACAATAACAACAACAACAACAACAACAACAACAACAATAATAATCTGCAATTATTTCATACGGTTGATACACATTTCATTTTCTGGAAAACTTTTTTTCGTTTCCGGAAAACTTTTTTTCATTTTCTGACAACTTTTTTTACGTGTTAATCAAATAGGAAAAGTTTTCAGAAAACTTTGTTCCGTTTTCTGTAAACTTGTTTCGTGTTAAACGAATAAATATGAATAATTAGTCAATATATTAATAATATCGTATTGATGAAGAAACGTCTCTGCCTGATGAAAGATCGTCCGAGGTGTCAAACGCAAATATTTACAACGATTCTATGTCTATAGTTCTATCCTATAGGTATTGGAGGGCGGCGACAAATCCCCAAGTTACGGTGTCAGTCTGCCCAGGTATCAATTGCCGCTTGTCATCTTGCCAACTCAGAGCCAATTTTTTCTGAACGATAATGCGAACTTGATGTTTCTTGCTATGTATTAAGCATTAAGGACGGGCCAATTCTTTGTAGGCCAACAGACAGCGCTTATAATCGTCAAACGTGAATGTGTTCAACGTTGAACTTTTGACACCCTTGACACGTTTGCATACTTTGATGTCGTTGATGTGTTTCGTTTCGTCCTCTCCCATGGTGGTAAATTTTTCACAATTTTTCCGTTGTTCTCATCCTTCATCAGACCCAGGCGTTTCTTGGTTTTTAGCGGAATACCGTACACGTTGTCTGAAGGACAGTCAGAAGTGTCAAACATTGCGTCGACATCACGTTCGACGATATGATAGATATTAGGACATTGAATTGGTAAACAATGCTGTCGGTGTCTGTGTACATCAATTTGGGTTGTTTTTTCGAAAAGTTGGTTTTGATATAAATATAATGAAAATCGTGGAGAATAATTCTGGACAGATCTAGGATTGCGGCGCCAATGTATATAGGCTGAGCGAAGTGAACTTTGACACGATTCATTTCTATGATAACCATATCCGCGTCAAATACTGTGCAGCTGAGAAAGTTTGCTCGGGCAATAAGCGTTCTCGCACCACCTCTTCCCTCCCATTTTGTAACCAATTTAACATCTTTATGATTTCGCACATTCTCCATAGTCTTGCCGAACACAGCGTTATTCATGAGTTTGTAAAAGTTTTTCTCAAATTCATTCCTAGACCGCTTACGCATGTCTGTATTGAGCGTGATGTAAGGCTCGAGCCATGGAGATTGTGCAAACTTTGAAACTCAATGCACTTTCGTTAATTTCAATCCTAAACTCAAACACTGCTTCAAATTTCCATAGTGCAATATATACTTTGTTTTGGGTAAAGGGTGGTGACGAGCTTAGCGTTTCCACCACTTGGAGGAGTGAAATGCTCAGCACAAAGAGGTGAATCGTTATGATCCTCGTGAAGATCTATAGGATATTCTAATTCCATCTCAATGATGTAACCGATCGGTAAATCGTCCGGGTGAGTTGACATATCGATGGGATTATGCTCCCACTTGAACGAACCGATCGGTAAATGTGCACTCATAGCCGCACCGTGTAAATTGTTTACGTCGAAATACATAAGATATGATTCCACGTTACTATAATCAAAATCTTATTCCATAATCCTATTATTGGTCCGAGCGTGTCGATTAGAACATCGCCTACACCGCCTCGAATGCTTCTTTCCATAAATAACACCACTTCAGGGTCGTCTGAAAGTTGTAAATTTACTATAGTATATTTGAGAATCGCGTCAAAAGCAAGCCCCGGCGCTGTGTAGTGATGCAACGGATCAAAATCATATGTTTTAAAGCAGCTGGCTCGGAAATTTTGAAAAATATCAGCAAGCAACAAAATATCAGTCTTTAAATATAAATCGGAATAGTCCCCCAATGACTCGAAATGGAATTCCCCCCAAACATTTTTAGCGTGATCGTAATGGGCGTCTGAAATATTTACATCGCAGAGGTGTGAGTAGAAATGTTTCTTTGCAGGTAATCGTGTTTCATTGAGTTTCCTCCAACAATCGACGTATTCATAGGGAAAAACGCCTTTGCGGTTCATCAAACTAAACTGTGTGGGATTATTATAAAATTTACGCACTATCTGTTTATCTGCATCATCCAAATATGACCAAAGTTCATTGATACTGCTAGCCATAAATCGAAACGAATCGATGAATCTCAGGTGTATCATTGTCTCATCAACACGTTTCGTGAAGGATATATATATTTTTCCTTATTTATGGGTAGCAGTGTAATTTCACCGGGAAAAGTTGACGCTAGGGATTTTATTGAAAAGTTGGAATCGCAACCGGACAAATTGTAAAAAACTATTGAAATTGTATGCGTCTCTCTAAAATTCAAATTACACCGAGTATGAGCAGGACCACGATAACTACCCGTGAAGTGACAGCGATCGTGACACTTTTTCTCCTCAGGGGTAAACGGCTTTTCGCAAACATAAAAATTCTTTGCGCGCATGTGACGGTTGCGTTGCACTTGCGTGAGAGACTTCATCGAAATTAAGATTTTGATGCGAGATTCTACTTAAATCAATAAATCTTCAAACTGCTGCATGAACCAATCTATGCAATTAGCACCGCGTTTACTGTGGAACTCTGATGAAGTCTTATCGTACGCGCAATCAACATAGTATGCTACACTGTGCGGGACATGCTTTTAAAATTCATGTGTTTTACGGTTGGAGACGTGATTCTGGAATTCATCAACCGGTACAGGCTCTAATATACATTCGACATCGGCGTAAACAACAAACGGGACGGTACCTTTGTTTTGAAAGTTTGAAAATGTTAAATCTTTAGACTTGGAAAATTCCATGCGCACTTCATTTAACATAATGCAACCTTGTCGATGGTGTCGTAGGCATGCTTCACGGCGAAGTGACAGAAACATTTGTCACATAAAAATAGCTGACCATTATAATCGGACAATTGTTTGCTCACCAATCGTAAAAGATCTTTAATATAAGCAAAGTGGAATCTTGTTGTCAACTCGCGAGCCATATCATTTTCGTTACGATCATTACATTCAAACATTAGAAGATAAATCGTGTTATTGTTTACGCAATTCAAATTTCTACTCAAATAAATTGGCACGATGACGCATTTCTTCGATTTTGCATGATGTGAAAGAGTTTGAGGTTTCATCCCGTATACATTAATCCACAAATTCTTCAATCTCTCAAACTTTTTCACATCGTGCAGAGTGGTGAGGAATGATACCTGTACAGTCCAACTCGGAAATATACCGACGACAGTGGAGAGTCCTCTCAGCGTGGGTGTTGACTGGGTGGAGGGCTGCAGTGATGGACCAGAAAAGGCATCTTTCTTCTTTATTTTTCACACTGACTACAGCCTTCTTCCACCGAATATCCTTGGGCAGATCAACGAATGTCGAAAGCCCAGCAGCGAGAGCCTGGTACCGGTTGATGTTTATAACAGTATGGAGGATCTCGACCATGCTCCACTCAGAATCACGTTGTTCGAAATCTTCAACCTTTACAAGCAGATCGTTTCTTGCGTCTGTAAACCAACCGTCTATATCGCTCGAGGGGAGGATCGCGGGTTTGAAGGCGTTGAAGCTTTTAACTTCTTCCGCAATCCCATCGTGCTTTGTGTTTTCAAATTTGCATTATAATGTGAGGGTAACCTTCACATTTTTCTCCTCGCGCAGTACCAGCCTCAATCGTTCAACGACAACCCGCTGTGCGTCGTCCAGAAAGGCCTCCAAATTCTTATGCTGGAGATTTGTGACAACTCCCGTTCGGATCTGGCTGGCAAAAGCACTATCGATATCGTCCCACTGTACGGCCGCAGGACTCTCGATATCAGCGCCCATCACCACAGCGTGCTGCTGCTGCCGCTGCTGCTTTCGCTACCGCAGCTGTTGCTGAATCTTCGCCACCCAGGATTGTACGAGTGTTATTGAATGTTGAATTTGCAGTTTCGCACCCATGCTTGTTCTCGGACGCTTGGAAACATCAAGCAGCAATTGGAGATTTTCCATTCCAACATCAATCCAATGTTTGAAGATATCGTCATTCTCCCGCTCAGGATGCAGCTCGCCTAACAAATTGTGCGTATTCTCCATTATCTAGGCGAGATTCGGGTATGTTTCAGCGGCCATGACTTTAATGTTGATATAATTATAACTTTGTAGAACTTTTAACTCACACGTATCGTGTAAGACTGACGACTCTGTATCGGATGCGTTGAACCAATATATGCTGAAAGATCACACGAATTTAGGTGTAGTGGTTGGCGGTCCAAGATCTGTACCAACCTGCCATCAAAGAATAAAAAAATTCCATGGCGAACAGGTCTGAGCCTGTACATTCCAACCCTAATCAGCGTGGAGCATGTGATGGGTAGTATCGGTCAACAAAAAGCAGGTAGTGAGCGACGATTGACAGGGGAAAAATCTGGTCTTGTCGACTTTTGACCGAATGGTTTGTGTACATTCCGTTTTTGGGGTGTACGACTTTTTATGGCGAACAGGTCTGAGTCTGCAGGCCCCCAACCCTATTCGCGTGGAATATGCGATGAGAAAACATCGGTTAGCAAAAAAGTAGGTAGCAAGCTTTTGAGAAAATTTTCTTTGCTTAGACTGTTCCCGCGTCACATTTTTGCCTGCATGTCACGTGATGTGCAGCCCATAGGCTAATTGGTTGTTGCTCGGTCGAGGGTAGGCATGTCTCTTTTCATACAAATTTGAATGGCGGTTTGAAACTTCTCTTGCATTTGAAAAATCCCTCGTGCAGAAACAGGTGTTTGACAAAGTGAGTGGTAAAAAAAGGTGCTCATTGGAAAATCCGAAGACTTCAAAGAGTTTCTACTTTTGTGAGTACTTTCATAGAATATAAATATTTATATTGTAACGTGGAATTTTTAATGCTCATTACAAGGGGCTTCTTGACCCCTGGGCGGAACCACAATTTAGGGATTTTCCAGATTGAGTCGCGAAGTCTTAGCAAAAGAGCGTCATAACTGAAATCACGCATTCGAAACTACGAGAGGGGACACTTCAGCGAATAGCGAAAGATATTTCAGGTTTTTTTATTTTATTTATTTTTTTTATTTTTTCAGCTACAACGGCATCAGGCAGGAGTCAGCACCTAATTCGAGGAGATAGTGGAGTGGTGGACTAGCGATGATTGCGAAGGAAGAATGTCGCGGCTGCGGAGGGGGAGCCAACGAAGATCCCCGCGTCGCGGGAATCCAAGGCGGACGCAATTCCCGCTGGCGGTCGGCGCGCCGCAGCCTCTCCCCCTTCACCTCGCCAACAATTGACCATGCGATTTAGCGTTAAGTTCTGCGCCGCGATATTATTAAAAGTGCGCGTCGAGTTGCGCAATCGACGAAATCGACGACGGGTCGATTATTGCGTATTCTTGTGGGTATGACGTCACGCATGGGATACCGTATCGAGATTCGTGTTGCGGCAGGTCGTAGGTTTTTGAAACCGCTCTAGTTCTGGCGGTCGTGCTAAATAGTCACGTTTTGGGAGTTCGCGAAGTAATGGAGCCGCCTAAGAATCGTGAAGGGGATGGAGAGTGTGTATAACGGATAGCCATTTTGGATTTGCGTTATAGAAAATTACTTAAAATTTTTCCGCCGTATTTTTTGCTTGGTGACCATAGCTTGAGTTGCGAGTCATAAAATAAAGCCAATTTTGAGTAGTCGAGAATGTTGAGTAGAATCACGGGTTCTAGTTGCGTCCTTCTCGTTTTTAAAATTACTTACAGCTAAATTCCGTTGTACTGGGTTCAGCCGCGTTATCAGGGTTTTTCAGTGTAGTCTCTCGAGTAAGTCGCGAAGTGCCGAATTGGAGTGCTCGAATTAGCGAATAACGTTTTTGCGAATTTCGAAAAGGTTTGATTTCGGATCCGTTGCGATAGCGTTCAGTTAAGGTTATGTTGAGTTGCGCTTGCGCTTAGTTCAGTTGCCGTTTAGTTAAGATGGTGTTCAGTTGATTTGCGTTAACTTGAGATTGCGTTCAGTTAAGGGTACGTTCAGTTGCGCTCGCGCTCAGTTAAGTTTCCGTTTATTTAAGATAGTATTTAGTTGAGTTCAGGTTGCGTATAGTTGAGATTGCGGTTTCGTTACGTAGCGGTTGAGACGAGAAGTTCGTGTCATTGCGTTTCAGTTGCGTCTGACGTAGGTTGGCGTTTAAGAATCTGTATAGTTGAAATAAGTACGAACTAAAATTTATTTCAATTCAAGTTGTCAAGTTTAGATTCAAGACAGCTCGCGGTAGGGTCGAAGCTCTGAGTCGGGTGAGATCTCGGGTGAGATTGCAGACGCCGTCTGTTCGGTAGCCCGATGGCGCACCACCGAGAAAGTAGGTCTAGTTTCGGTTTCGAGCAATTATTGCTTTAGAGGAAAAATTTCGAAGTTGCGAATTGAGAGTGGCGTATTGAGATTTTGTAAATGTTGAGTTAGATTTTAGTTAGCGAGCTGCAAGCTCAGTAGAGTGAGTAATAGCGTAGGTTACGTATAATTTTCTATTTTTTTTTTTTCTTAGATCGCGACGAACGAATTTCGAATTATTCTTTTTTTTTGTGTTTTTGTATCACCGCTATTGTGAAATATAGTATTTTATTTAACTTTTTTTTTTTGTTGAGTAGCGTGTGTTTTGAGTGCATCTCTTTCTCTCTCTCTCTCCAAAATCACCCCTTCTCTCTCTGCGGTATTGAGCTAACGAGCATATTCTCGAGGTATAGCACATTGATGATTTCGAGGCGTTTTAATCACACTAGGCGCCCAACAGCATTTCGCGATTTTTTTTTTAAATCCACCTTACATCGCGGGCCGCCGAAGTATTGTGTACATATGTATAATGTATATACATGCAGCGACTCCAAAAACTCTCGAGTACCAAATTTCATGAAAATCTGAATACTTTTTTTTCCCGCATTTCGGGCATTGTGGGTGAAATTGGTATTGCCGCGTAAAGGGTTAATTACGGTAACGTAGGTATTTGTTGGAGCTGAAATAACTTCATTATAATTACTGGATCTTCTGAATCCACACTTTCTCCAAATATTTCTGGCACAATATTCCCTTCCGAAAAAATATGGGACGGAATGATAACAATCTCATTATTACGTACAAATGAATTGGTAAATATTCCATCGCAAACTTTCAAAAGCCATTGTTTGAGATCCGTTTGTCCGTCACGCACACGAATGTTAACTTTTAGTAACATGTATGTAAAAATAATCCATAAACTACTTTTTTGACGCACGCTTCCGAAATTTGTATTCTACTGCCATGTCGTGCGACAGGTAAAGTCGGCCAGAAATCCCCTGAAAGTATAACCACTTTACCCGCAAATGGTTCTTTGCAGTGGCATATGTCTCTTAACACAGGATCAACGGCTTTTAGTACGTATTTTGTCATAATTTGAGATAAAATAACAATGGTAACTTTCGCATCACTCATACGTACTCCAAGTTTTAAATTGAGTTTTACATTGCATGTTGATTGCTCATTCAAGATCAAAGGCAGTTTGAACGTCGAATGAACCGTCCTACCCCCCTGTAATAGGTTTGTTGCAATTCCAGTCCGTAACACAAGCAATACTATAATATTTTCACTATTTAACGTGGAAATAATAGTGTTATGTAAATAACTTTTCCCACTCCACCGGGACCATCCAAATCAATGAGCTTATCAGAAGACTTACCACGAACGGCGGCCATAATTGCACTGAATACAACTCGTTGATTTTGGGTCAAACTATCAACCAATACTTTGACTACCTGTTTGGACGCATCCTCAGGATCTTTGTTATCATTACCTATATGACACGCTAATGTAAAACCTTATTTAATATCCTGAAGATTAAGATTTGCAATGTAAAACTGTAGAATATAAGTATTTCATTTATCACTCGCAAAGATTTTTGTTCGTTTCGTTCGTAGTATTCATTATGATCCACAAACTCAGATTTGTATTTTTCAAATAATTGTCGAGCGTTAATCGTGTCATGCAAATATTGCGCAACGATTATATAGGTATTTATATGTTTATTCAAACAGAGAATTGAATGATGATTGATAACAAAAATGGTAAAAGGAAGTGTTAACGTTATATTATATCAAATTAGACGTGCGTTACGCCTGGAAGCAGTATTGAGACTGCTCACACGGCCTCTCGCCGGGCTCGGCGACAGTGCATATGAAGTGCATAATCGCGTAATTTGAGCACTGCTGCCGATAAGAAAGCCAAGCGCATAAGGCGGGCTACGCTGCACGATAAATTTTGTACTCATCTAAATGATCCCCGGCATGTTCCTACGAGAGGATATAAACTGTTACATTTCATTAGAAATGTTCCAGCTCCATCACATCCCCCGACGAAGACAAAGGCGCGTCTCTGCGGCTTCTAATTAATTTCTCGTAGGATTCTTTCGTTACGTTTAGCCTGTGTCTCAATCCTGCGTTTTAATTTCCTTCGTTCTACTACTTCCAAAGCAGAGGGATTCCTTTGGCAACAATATCCGGCGAACGCCGAAATATAGGTTGGTATATTAAATTTCCACAGCAAGAGTAGAATAGACAAGACGGATATCGTTCCAGAAACGACAGCTATTGATGGGATCCCTATACCTTTGAAGTTAGCCCATGTATTGTTGACCCGAAGGGTCGCTTCGTTATTCGCGAGGACACTCTCAAGGTCTAAAATGGCTTGTCCTTGATCCTTGAGGGTATCCAAGTTAATCACGTGATGCAATACAATTTCCCGGCCTGTTACAAATTTGTTTAGCGGGGAAATGGTATCTGCATGTATTTCTGTTAATTGAGAAGTCATATGTTCTACGATTAATTTGACTCGCGTTTTGAAAGTTTGAAGTTCGCAGCTCTGATTCGTGGTTATCAGGGATGGCTTGGTGATTTGAATAATAAAAGTCTGCATTGAAGCGCATGTTATGGTTACCTCAATTGGCTTCGAAGGTAAGATTATTTGCGATCCCTGCGTTCTTATGTAAGCAATATCTGTGACGAGAAAACGACTCAGAGTGCATCCTCGTGGTATGGGATCAGTTATTTTCTCACAAAGTTCAATAGTATCGTTGCGATGTCCCACATCGCGTTAATCACCAATGAAATAATCGGTTATCTGTTTCAGTTGAGAAAATGTGACTTCTCTTATAAAATTCTTACGTACTAATTTCAAAGCATATGTTGGGTTAAGCGTTACATAAGTGTGATTTATTCTTACGGGTACCGGGGTATTCTGAATTATTACCCAAGGTTCCTTTTCTAAGTAAGGCACTGTGAGTATATAGATAAGTTTGCCTTTATCTGTGGTTATAGTTAAATCACTTATTTTAATAAACTTCTCGTAATTTTCCTCTTTAATAGGTATTAGTGTCTTTTTGTCATTGGCGTCGAAAGCTTGAAGAGCTGTCATAAGCTCCTTTGGAGTAAAAAGGGTGTTATCGATGATACCATGCCTTCCTAATTGCACGGCAGTCATTACCAGGTCGATTAGTCGTTGCAGTTCCTTAATTTCAAATAAACTTAGAGTTATAGCTTCCATGTATTCCTGATAAGCAAGCGTTTCGTTACCTTTTATTTTTAATGATTCTAATTGTCCCCATACAGTTTCCAAAGAGTGTTTAAGTTTGAGCTGATTTGTATTCAAGATATTAATTTGGACTTGATTGATGTGCAAGGACTTGGTTACAACAAGATTTAGAGTGTCCGTTACATTTTTTAGTGAGGCTAGATTCCCATTAATTATTTCCAAATCATCCGCGTCAGCAGTTCCATAGATTGATTTTTGGATTGTTCCTAAAAAGTTAAACATTCCTCTTTTCGGTCTGATATTTGGCGTGAGATAAGATTTCCTTAGGGGATACATTTCATTTGCCAGGCCCGTCAGGAGGACATGTTTTCCAAATACCGCCTCAGCTTCGCGCGAGGCTTCGTAAGTAACATCGCCCGACGCGAGCGCTTTCGGAGTACTTGTTTTGGTTCCGTGGGATTGAGATTCCCTTAATTTAGAGGGGCGGCGCGTCATTTGAAGAATAGGCGCACCCAAGTCTAAAATGACTTCCAAAATATTCTTGTGTGACGAGGCGCGGGCAAATTCTAAATCTAAAGCGTCCAGGGCGGACTGGGCGAGGGATCGCTGACCAGGGTTCCAATGGTCCAGATAGGTATCCCGTATCGTCTGGAGGCCTCCGAGTTTGTCGTGAATGTCGAGTAATGGTTTGGTGAACCCACTTGCGTCAATGGATTGGAATATCTTCCATCTTTCCTGGTACATGTATACTTTGCCCACTTCCTCCTGGAGTAAAGTCCCATTGATAACTGAGACATCGAAGTAGGCTAGGGACAGACTGCTACACCTATAACAAAAGAAACTAAGACTCCATTCCGTGGAGATCCAATCGTTACCCTGAACCCGTTTTAGTTTAATTCTAGGGACTGGATCGTTTTCCCTTGGTGAAGTGTCGTATTCGTAGTACGGTTTGGTATTATTCAGATGGGTCTTCCAATAAGACGCTGTGGAATCATCCGCGGTTTTCTTGTAAGTGATATTTCCTTTTTGTTCGTTGATCTCGACGACGACGAATGGTCCATTCCAAATCCTTTCCAAGGCGTTCTGTCGCGTATGGTTCTTGATCATTACTTTATCTCCCACTTGATATAAAGGAGTTTGTCGTCGTGTTCCTTGGTCCACTTGTTTTTGGTTTTTCTCTCTGGATTTGGTAAGCCAGACCAGAGCTTTCTCGAACCGTTCCTCCCATTTTCGTATCCACAACATTTTCTTACTAATCACGGTTTCCAATCGGTTTTCGCGGAAACCGTCAGGATTGTTGGCTTCGTGACAGAACATGAGGTTGTGAGGCGTTTCACCTGTTGATTGGTGAACGGAAGTGTTATAGGCACGTGCCATTTCTATTAAAACCTTGTCCCAAGTGTGTATTCTCTCTTTGCAGGCAGTTCGAATATAGTCTTTCAAGACACTATGCATTCGTTCTATAGAGCCGTTCGACTGCGGGTGATATGCAGTTGTGGTGATATGTTTGATATTACAGTGTTCGAGAAAGGAATCGGTCAGCTCGTTACAAAACTCCTTTCCCATGTCCGTCAGGATTACTTTGGGGCACCCGAAGTTACCTATCCAGTACTCTGATAGAGCCTTGATAACTTCTGTCGCGGTTTTGTTCGTAAGTGGGGCACATTTAATGAATTTGCTTATTGAATCCTGCATCGTGAGGATATATCGGTGTTTATTCCAAGATTCGACCAGAGGTCCGACGATATCTATTGAAATTTGATCGTTAGGTTTTTCAGCAAAGGTTTCGAAAAGAATAGCGGGTGATTTCATTTGTATCCTTTCCTTTTTATACATCTGACACGTGGGGCATGCCTGGATAAAGGAATTGATATCATTCTCCATACGTGACCATACGGCCGTTTCTTTTACTCGGTCAATTGTTTTTGCTAGGCCGAAGTGTCCATTGATGTCGTTGTGAGCGCTGGCCATGATTTCTTTCTGTTGCTGTTTGTTAGGCACATCCTTTCCTGTCAAGCAAAATGATATGTCTGCACCTGAGTCCTGTCGTATCCTCTTGAGATCTTCGATGATCGAATTGGTTTCTTCTTTGGTGGTTTTCTTAGGGTCAATCCAGAAGTATATCTTTTCGTACCTTTTCGGATGAATGTAGTTTCTGAGTTTCTCACGTCTATCCGTCTGATTCTTTGGTATAATCAGGGTGTTGTCAGAGGCATCCTTTTCTTCTAGGGTAATCTTCACCCATTTGCCGTCCTCCCCTTTTCGATTTCGGTTGGGAACGAGTTTGATGTGAGATTTTGTTCTGCCTGTTGTGAGTGACAATCTCTCGATGTCAATGTGGCGTGCGGCAATATGGTGGACCCACTTGGGATTCCTATCAATGGGTGTGATTTCGTATAGTCCCTTTTCCAATTCGGTGAGTTTTCCGAAGATCTCTTCCTTTGTGCGAAAGACTCTAGATAACTCATCCGCTACTACGTTACTTTTTCCCGAAACATGTTCTATCAGGAATGAGTATTCCTCCAATCTTAGTCTCCAACGCAGCAGGCGTTGACTGGGGTCTACGCAACTTTTCAGCCATACGAGTGCACGATGATCGGTGCGGATGATGAAGGGTTTATCCGGTGTATTGAGCAAATATACTCTTAGTCTCTTGACGGCCCATACAACAGCAAGCATCTCCTTCTCTGTCTTGCTGTAATTCCTTTCCGCATCATTCAGGGTTCGAGATAAGAAATATATGGGGTGGCCGTCTTGAGATAGTACCGCTCCAATTCCATCGTTTGACGCGTCGGTGGTTACGACGTATTGTTTAGCTGGGTCTGATCTCACAAGTATCGGTGGTGTGACCAACTTTTCTTTCAGGGTTTCGAAGGCTTCTTGGCAGGCTGCTGACCAATCCCATGGGGTGTCCTTTCTTGTTAACCTTGTTAATGGTTTCGCTAACATTGAATAGTTTTGTATGAACTTTCGGTAATACCCCGTCAAACCAAGGAAGGATCGAATCGTCTTAACGTTGACTGGAACGGGTAATTGTTGTATCGCTCTGGTCTTTTCCGGATCTGGTTTGCTCCCTTCGTCAGTGATGACATATCCGAGGTATCTCACTTCAGTTTTCATGAAGGCGCACTTCTCTGGCTGGAGTTTCAGGTTACATTGTCTTAAACGCTGAAATACGGTTCTTACATTTCGATGGTGTTCTTCCTCCGTTTCACCAAAAATTATTACGTCATCAATGTAGACGCAACAGATCTTCTGATTCAATCCTCTCAGCGCATCGTTCATCATGCGTTGGAAGGTCGCAGGAGCGTTCTGTAATCCGAAAGGCATTCGTTGGTATTCGAAATGCCCGTCGGGGGTTGAGAAGGCAGTATATTTCTTGGAGTCAGCAGCCATGTTGATCTGGTGGAAACCTGCGGCCATGTCGACAGTAGTAAAGAACTTGGCCCTTCCCATGTGATCGAGTAAATCCTCGATTATTGGTATCGGATAAGAATCCTGAACGGTAAGTTCATTAATCTTCCTGAAATCGATCACAATTCTATACTTGGGCTTTCCGTCGGGGCCCGGTTTTTTGGGTACAACCCAAACTGGCGAGTTGTATGGCGACTCGGATTCCGTTATTATTCCTTGTTTCAACATTTTCTCAACTCCCTCTTTTACAACCTGCTGGTGCAGCTGTGGAGCACGGAAACTTTTCACATTTACAATGCGTTGAGGATCTGACAACTCGATGCGATGTTCAGTCATTGAAGTTCCATTGACCATGTCTTCCTCCTGTAAGGCAAAGATATCGCTGAAATCCTGAAGAATACTCCAAATTTCTTTCTGGTACTCATCTGGTAGGTGTTTCAAGTCGACAGTATGTTGGAGCGCCTGCTCTCTTTCATCACGTGGTTGTTGCCATACACCCGGGGTTGACATACTCTTTACTCAGTGGACTTGGACGTTCTCCAGTCCGAGCTCGATATCTTCGTCTTCAGCGGTGGTGATGATTCCATAAGCCGTACCATGATTGTTCGTGTGTACAATCTGCACCGGGATATTTTCCATAGGCATTCCGTCTTTATAGACCATGCGTAACATGAGATCGAGATTCTTTTCGTCGGTATCGATGGCAATTTTGTTCACCGAATTTGGTTTAAATCGAATTTTTCGGTCGCTACTAAGGTGGTGTATCTTATTCTTCAGGGTGAGCGTCGAGGCATTCAACTGGAAATCTCGCCTCCTCATAAACGGGTTTCCCATGATTCCATCTTCTTCGTCAGGCAGATAATCGTCTGGTATAATGACGAATTCGTCCTTTAGCCCCATGTGAGTTAGTACAGCAATTTCATTCGCGGAATTTAGCGCTTTGCCAGTCTTAAAGGAAATTTTGCGTTTGATAATTGGACAAATTTGTTTATCCGATGGATAAATAACCTTCCGTTTTATGAGGTTTATTGATGCACCTGTATCGACCATAAGGGCTACTCCTTGCTTTGTTTCTCCAAATTTTATTACAGCACACCGTAGTCACCCCTGTGAAACTGAACATACACGGGCTCCTGTTGGCACTCGTCCTCTAGTTCGTCCTCCTGTCCCTTTATTTCCTCTTCCTCTGACTGGAGTTCCTCTGACGTGCAATTGACTTGGTCGTTGGGCGGTTTGTCTTTGAGGCTGGCGTTTTGAAAATTTGCGTCTCGCTTATTGCCGTTAGTATTACGGCGTTGGTCGTTCTGTGGTCGGCGCGGAGCGTAGCAGTTCCGGCTGTAGTGTCCTCTGGTTCCGCAATTATGACATACTGCTTGTTGTTCATGGGCGGTCCGATGTGTGTTACAGGTGTGGCATTCACATCTCTGGAGTTCTTTATCATCTTGTTCCGCTTCATCGTGGTGGTGGACAGACGCTGGTGGTCGAGGAGTTGACCTTGGCGAGTTCGTCGAGGTTCTTTGTTGTACCTGGAATCTTCGCGTATCTGATGCGTTGCCTGGCCCGTAAATTTGGGACTTGTTCCAAAACGTGGGTTTCGATGCTGTGTCGTTACTGTTCATCAGCTGTTGTTGATGCATTCGGAAATTCAATTCCTCGCCTTCGGCTTCTTTCGCGGCCTTCTGGGCTTCTAGTAACTTGAAGTACTGACGGTTTTTGACTTGATGGAATATCCTCGGATTAAGTCCATATAGATAGTACTGGCACACTCTATTTTCGAGGTCTTGAAGATTAGGATCGATGTTCGCTCGTAGTTGTTGATTCGAGAAGGCAGCTACGAGGTCTTGGTAGATCTGATTGAATTTGAGATTGTAGGCGTCCACAGTGTCGCCCTTTTGGCCTGTTCTGCCAAGCTCCATTTCCAATGTGGTGGCACTTTTCTCGACAATAACGGCTGATCTTATGACTTCGAGTAAAGTTGGGATTGTACGAGGTCTCCTCTGGTTGATGGTCTTCTGAAGAGCTCCTCCTGTCTTCAAGCTGATTACCATGCTCAAAAACGGGAAACGTTGGGTTGGCATAACTACCATATCGGCGGCTTTTACTTGCATGATCCAAGCGTGTACGTCTTCGCCTGCTTTTCCTTCCAGTCTGCAATCAATCATCTCGATGGCTTGAAACGCGGGTAGGAAATCTTGGATCGCATAGGGCTCGTCCGCTGGGCGATTTGGTTCTCCGGGGTATCTTCCGGCAGCATCGGGGCGTAGGCTGACATCATTCAAGTAAGCTTCCGTTCGTGCATACGGGCCTGGGTCTCTTGGATTCCGAGGGGGAAACACGTCTCGGGGCGGCGCAGTTGCCGGTAGTTGAATTCTTGTTTGGTTTCTTCGCGCAAGTTCCTCAATGTTTCTCATTATCTCTTGCTGTTGGCGTAAAGCTTCGGGATCACTCAGCAACTGGGACATACTGAACGTCACAGTGTCCGGACGACGATGTGGTAAAGTAGCAGACATTTCCAAGGCTCTTCGAAGTTCATCCTCTTCTTGCTGTTCTAGACGACGACGCGGGACGTTGTTACGGGTATTGCTACCAGTACCTCGTGGGATTTCGTAATCCGTCGGACCATTAGGCCACTGTGGACTAGGCCTTGGTGTAAGGCGTACGTTCGGCATCCGTGATAAACGTCGGCTTTCCTCGAGAACGCGTTGCAGTGTCGAATCCGTATCCGACAAGATATCATGGTTTACATTGGCTCGCGCGGTGGAGAATCGGTCGTTTTCTAATGAGCGATTTTGGTGAAGGGTCGGTATTGGCATCGCATTTATACCTTGATGGTCTGAATTGGCTGGGGAGCCCACCTCATTGATGCGCGGTGTCGGTGGCAGCAATCGGTTTTGAGCGAGCCCGTATAATGCCGAGTAACGTGGTGGGTTTGTTACGATTGAGGGAGCTATCTGAGTAGGACCTTCCACCTCTGATTCAACGAGACGCGCGGTATCTAGTTGAATTCGCGGTATCGCTCCGGTATGGTTTCCGGGCGGTCTCAAAATATTAGAAACATTCGGATCATCGCTAGTTGTTAAGCGATAATAGTTATTGATTGCTTCTCGATTGGTATGACTATTTGTAAGAGCTTCCTCTTGACGGTTTTCTTCGGTTAATTGGTTATTCGGTTGTTGCATTTCCTGAAACATTTGGTTGGTGACGCTTTCAAGCGTGTCTTCGGGACGCGGAACTGTTTCAGAGTTTCGATTTATTTCTACATTATTGCGACGAATGAAGTCGTGTTCACGGCGTTCTTGATTTCTCAATTGAATAAAACGGGTAACCTCTTCTATAGGCAAATCTTCGCGGCGAGCAAGTTGACGCGCAGTTAACCTCTCTCCGTTTAATTGCTCTAGACCAAGACGGTATCTGCCCATTGCAGTTAAATCATTACGTTCGGTGGCTTCTTGTAGCCTATTCACAAGCTGAGTCATTTGGTTCGTCAAATCCCAAAATCTCTCTTCAAACCGGGATTCAGAAGTGACGGATTGTCCATCTTCTGCAGTCTCAACAATAGTGGGAGGTACTGCCGATCTCCGGTCATTGTTTTCGTTCACGTCCATTGTGAATTTATTTTTTTTTTAAATTTACCTTGAGTCAAGCTTTGACTTTATTTATTTGAATGATTCAAGTTTGACCATCAAATTCTTAGTTTCGATCACGATTTGTCCTTCGATAAGTTTATGGTGACTCGAGTAAGTAACAAAATGCTTGTACTTACGCTAGGAGTAGCCAAATTGAGGTGTGAAGCATCACACTCGAAGATCGTGGTAGCCGTCGGTACGAGGCTTCGATGTCCTGGAGTCTCTGACAGGCACCGGGGGCAAGAATATAAGAGCGGTTCGAGTCTGAGTGTCCTTATTCTCACTTCACTTCGATTAGACGGTTTAAACGCGAAGTTTATTGTATCTAAGGAGTGCAGAATTTCATACTTGCTTCCTTTCCAATAAATACACAAGTTCACTATGGGAATTGTCCAGTGTAGAATCAGGCGGTCTACACTCAGTCCCTGGTTATCAAGCGGTCTACCCGCAGTCCTTGATTGTCTACGCAAGGCGGCCTTTCACTCTATCCCTTGCTAGGTACAATTCGTAATAATTACTTATAAACGCGTAGCCGAAGGTTCGCGCGTGAATTTATTGGGCTTACGCACTCACTTCCAAAATTCGTCACTATGATCCGGCCGTTTGATACGCGCGCCGCGTTCGTTGGTTTAAACCGGATCCTGGCAGGATCGCCAAATTTGTCATGCAAATATTGCGCAACGATTATATAGGTATTTATATGTTTATTCAAACAGAGAATTGAATGATGATTGATAACAAAAATGGTAAAAGGAAGTGTTAACGTTATATTATATCAAATTAGACGTGCGTTACGCCTGGAAGCAGTATTGAGACTGCTCACACGGCCTCTCGCCGGGCTCGGCGACAGTGCATATGAAGTGCATAATCGCGTAATTTGAGCACTGCTGCCGATAAGAAAGCCAAGCGCATAAGGCGGGCTACGCTGCACGATAAATTTTGTACTCATCTAAATGATCCCCGGCATGTTCCTACGAGAGGATATAAACTGTTACATTTCATTAGAAATGTTCCAGCTCCATCACAATCGGCATACCGAACACACATATATAAGTGAAGTGTATTTAGTATAGGATGTAACTGGGTGGTACACGTGTCACGAGCGCCGCACATTTACCCGAAATTGTAACATATTACCGATCATAACAATTATCATTTTTCATTATTATTATCTTTAGAGACAAGGAAGCATAGGTTTAGTTAGTACATATAAACCATTTTATTATAATCAGTTCGTGGTATAGCCAAGCGCAACGGCGTAGTTGGACAGCCAGCAACGTCAGCGTCTTCGCGCCCGCCAGATCCCGGGTGTAATCAACACCGGGATGAGGCGAGCGCGAAATCACGCGCTTCGAGGATGACCGTTGCGAGGCGAGCCTTTGTTCGAAATTGCAAACGTCAGCGAAAAACTCGCTCGCCGCCCGACGTTCCAAGGGGTGTCGGACGAGCGAGCGAAGACAGTCCCCGTTAGAGACAGCTAAGAACGACATCTACGGAACCCGGGCTCCTTCAGAGCTGCTGTGTGAAGAGTATCAGACTTAGATTCACCGACGATTAGAGTGGGAACCCCTCTAATTCTATAAGTGGTGTTCCAAAGCATCTCGCGTCGCGGCGTTAGTCCTTGAAGTAGTAATAAGTGTTGAACCTCGAGCCACGAACTCTATAGAGTAG
This sequence comes from Neodiprion lecontei, assembly GCF_021901455.1. Lineage (NCBI taxonomy): Eukaryota > Metazoa > Arthropoda > Insecta > Hymenoptera > Diprionidae > Neodiprion > Neodiprion lecontei. The sequence continues at coordinate 14,945,915 of NC_060266.1, read as the reverse complement.
TGTAGTACGTAAGCGAGCGAGTGAAGTGAACTTCGGCACCTTCGAGGCCGAAGCAGCAACCGAGAGAGAGAGAGAGAGAGAAAGAGAGAGAAAACGTGAGTAGTATAGGAAAATACTGTAAGCTTCCTTGTCGATAACCCTGCTGCCTTTTAGTTTTTCATTAAATATTTCTACTCGTTTCCATTCAAAATTGGTACCACATAATTAAAATCCTCCAAACCATTTCCCACGGAACGCCCTGTAGAGGACGTTCGCCTCCGAATCCACCAAAATTAAATATAAACCTCGGTAATAACAAAGAGGGTGAAGTCGTCGCGTGCGAGACCGCTCCGCACGTGACAGACTAAACTGGTGTCAGAAGTGGGATACAGAGGTGACTTTCCTTGGGAATTGGAATCGAGGATTCGATTTTGTGAAATTTTAAAACGAAAAATTTTTCGAATTTTTCTTATTTTTAACAAACTAGGGAGTCGAACTATACGTAATAGAATCGCTTATCCTTTCGATATCCTTCCCTACCCCCGGACTTATCAACATGCCAAATCACGCTCAGGCCAGAGACGCCGCCGATATGACGGCCGACCTGGTCGCCAGTGTTTCCACTATGGTGGAAAATTTGACAATTCAAAATAATTTCGCGAACATTCCCGAATTCGACGGGAAGAACATGCCGTTACGACATTTTTTGCAAGACATCCAAAACGCGTCCATGTTCGTGCCAGCCGCGGCGGAACCGCAGTACCTCGGCGCAGTAATATCGCGATGACGCGGGGACGCGCGAAACTGTATCTATGGAGAGAAGATCGAGAGCATGGCCGGGTTAGTGAAACTGTTGAAGAATCGACTCGCCCGCGGACACACCTACGATTATTACACAGAGGCGCTGATGACGGTCCGGATGAAACGCGATCAAACCATCGGGCAATTTTACGACAAAGTCCGAATTTTGCTAAGCGGCGGAAGAAGCGCGTACAAGTCATATTTTGGCGTCGATCCGCCAGAATTGAACCGGGACCCGCTACATCGAATCGCGCTAGGTTCATTCATAAAAGGGTTGCCTACCCATATCGGAGCCGCGGTGGATTTGCGAGAGCCGGAAAGTCTCGAAGTAGCCTTCCATATCGCCGAAAGGCTAGCGCTTCGAAGCAATCAATGGAAAGGAATTGAGTCGAACCAGGAGGAAATGGCGCGTGTTCTTTACGCTCGCTATAACTCCCGAACTCCGTCGCCGACGGCTCGGGAAGGTAGACCGATGTCTACTTATCGAAGCCAGTCACCACAACCGGCTACCGGATTCTTTTCTAAACCCGCGCAAACGTCTGATAACCGCGAGACTGCTACGGGAAAGTCATATACCAGTCCGTTAACACCTTGCGGATATACACATTGCTGCAAACAAACCAGGTGTTGCCCGTGCTGCCCGTTAATGCAACAGTCATCTCGGGGACGTTCCCCGCAAAGGGAGCCTTTAAACTGCCCTGGGGCTCGCCGGGCAAATTCCCCTGCGGGCCCGAGCGGAGTGAGCGAATCGAGTCGACCCCGAGAACACCAACAGTCAGTGAGGTTCCTGGAGAACGATGTCTCGTTCTCTGGACCCCCACCGACCAGGAGAGCCCAGTAGTCGAACTAAGTGCTCCCGAACTTCGTAACAAGAAGGGAAAATTCTTTCTTGACACGGGTTCATCAGCCAGCTTAATTAAACTAAATGCCCTCGACCCAGACTGAATTGTAAACACTGACGATAAAATATGGGTAACAGGATTAGAGGAATCGGATATTCCGACACTCGGCTCAGTTGTCCTCCATATCTCTGAAAAACCAGCTAAGTTTTATGTGTTACGAGACCTGCCGCTGAGAAGTGATGCGCTAATCGGTAAACCTTATTTTTTCGCGGAAAAAGCCGAAATTTCGTTTCACCACAATACTTTAGTTACCTGAAGCGATCCCATCCGACCTAAGCCTTTCATAGGTCTACCTCCTTCCGATGCAGAACCCACAAAACGCGTGTTAGCGGCGAAAATCGCTTCGGAGAAACGAAGTTATAAACTGCGCGCGCGTACGAGTGAGCAAATAAGCATCCCTTTAAAGAACGCGAATCTAAAGGAGGGATACTTACCGCGAATCGAAACTCAACCGGGCGTGTTTATCGGAGAAGGTATCGTTGCTCCTACGGGAGGATCGTGCTACGTCTTAGCAATAAACACGCTATTCGACGACATCGAACTAGAAATCGAGCCTCAGGAACTCGAAGATTTCGAGCACTATCGGGAGAACGGCTATTGGAGCGGCGAAAGCTCCGACGGTAGCGGTGTAGAAACTACTCCGCCGACGGATCGAGTAGAAGCCATAGTTAAATCATTGCGGTTAGATAGGCTCAACGAGGTAGAGCGCGCACATGTTATAAGTCTCATCGAGGAATACCCTCACATGTATAAGTTACCAGGTGATAGATTGCAATGCACGGATCAAGTTCGCCATCGGATTCCGACGGTGGACGAGCTCCCGGTAAACGCAAAACAATACAGATTTCCTGTAGTATATCGGCCGGAACTGGAGCGGCAAGTTGAGAAAAAGCTAAGCGAGGGAATAATTGTTCATTCACGCTCCCCGTATAACTCGCCGGTCTGGATAGTTCCCAAGAAACCTGACTCTCAAGGGAATCCGCGGATGCGCATGGTCATTGATTTCCGTAAATTGAACGAGAAGACGATTTCCGACGCGTACCCCCTCCCGAATATGATAGAAATACTCGAACAGCTGGGAAAAGCTACGTACTTTTCGACATTCGATCTAGCGAGCGGCTTCCAGCAGATCCCGATGGATCGGAGAGACGGTCCAAAGACGGCGTTTTCCACAATAAACGAGCACTACGAGTACGCTCGCATGCCCGAAGGTCTCAAAAACGCGCCTGCGACCTTTCAGCGCCTGATGAATCGGGTGCTGATTGGGTTGCAAGGGACAGAACTGTTCGTGTATCTCGACGATATCGTCGTATTTGCGGAAACTCTCGAAGAGCACAAGACTAAAATCCGGCGCCTCATGCAACGTCTCGAGGAAGCTAATCTCGTCCTCGAACCGGATAAATGTGAGTTCTTGCGTAGCGAAGTCGCGTATCTCGGGCATATCGTTAGCCGCGACGGGTTGCGAATGGACCCAAAGAAGTTAGAGGCAGTGCGTAAATTCCCGCACCCAAGGACGCAGAAAAACGTGCGGCAATTTCTGGGACTTGCCGGTTATTACCGTCGGTTTATTCCGGATTTCGCTGCCATATCCAAGCCCTTATCAGACTTACTCAAAAAGGGAAAATCGTTCGCATGGGCGCGAGAGCAGAAACACAGCTTTCGCAGGCTTCGCAAGGCCCTCTGTCAAGAACCGATCTTACAATACCCCGATCTATCTAAACAATTTATTTTGACGACCGACGCCTCGGAATTTGCACTCGGTGCAGTATTGTCGCAAATTCACGATGGCCACGATCTACCGGTCGCGTATCACTCTAGAATCTTCACTAACGCTGAAAAGAACTACGGAACTACGGAACAAGAGTGCCTGGCCATAATCGATTCAATTGAACATTTTTCCACGTATCTCTATGGAAGGAAATTTAAGCTCGTAAGCGACACGAGCCTCTCAAATGGATGCGTTCTACGCTCGATCCAGGCAAGAGGCTCAACAGATGGAAAATTAGGTTATGTAAATACGATTACGAATTTCAACATAAGCCAGGGCGTGAAAATCTAAATGCCGATGCACTCTCCCGTAATCCCGTAGATCTAGAGAAATTCTCGTCTACAAGTGATTCGGAAGTAGAAACGAATGTCCCTCAGAAGGCTCAGAAGGCTCAGATCTTGCCTTTATCTTCGAAACCTTCCGGTAACAGAAAAGACAAGACACCTGAGACATCAGCTGGCCCGTCCAAGGCCGACGCATCAGTCATAGCGGCGCGCACACGTTCGCGCCTACGCAGCGTGCCCACGGTCCCCACAGTACCCGAAATAAGAGAGGGGAGCTCGGAGAGCTCAGGCCCGGTGGCGACACGAACGCGCGGGAAGGTCGTTACAAGACCCGCGAGGCGCCCACCTCCCGCCGATGCGAAACCTTCTGGATCTGAACCCGAGAGCTCAGGGCCGCCCATACAGCGCTTACACCGCAGTATGTTGCCCTCACAGTTACTTCCTCCGAAAAGAGCGAAGTCTCCACCCCCCGTAGAGGTCAAGCCCCTCGGAGGTCCCCAAGAGACGGTGTTTTCATCGGAATCTGCAAGCGCGACGGCTGATCAGAGACCTGCCACTATCACGGTCCCGCTCACCGCACCCAGCAACGATTCAGATGGAAGCACGGAGGAATCGGAAGCAGATAATACAAAGACGGTTACGGCAACTCTTGAAGATTCAATTAACAAATTCAACGAATCATTAAGGCGTTTGGAAGAGCGGCATCACACCAATTCCTCCCGTGACCCCAAAAAAGGGCCTGATAAAGCAGATTTTGACTGGCCTGATCATCTGTCGGAGGGGGATGAGGTAGAAGAGGAGGCCCAGATGATTCTCCAACAACAAGACCCTTTCGATGACATCGCCGGAGATGCCGAGCTTGCCAGCCGCTTGAAAGCACTAGAAGATAGGTTCAAGTCACCATCGGACCAGGAATTAGTACGGCGGCTGAGTGCGAGGGAGAAGATATCATCACGCACGGAAGAAGAAGGAACGGAGGCGGACGACGAAAACGATGAGCAACCAGCTGAGAGAGAGAGCATGCCGCGAGAAAACGCGAGAGTGAGACCCGAGACAAGTATGGCCGCGGGACTCGAGCGCGAACCCAACACCTCGCAGCCCGCTCGGACCTCTCTACTGCCCGCTCCCCGCCTCACGGTGAGATGGTCATTGCCCAGCAACGACGCGGCCCCGGCTGCAAAGTCTACACCATACCGAGCACGTGCGCTACCACGTGCTACACCTTCCGAAAAGTCCACCGGTAATAAAAGCAAATTCATAACTTTCTCTGATAAACCCATCATAATAGGATCGAAAGACACGAATTCGTCCCCGATCACGTCGTCCTCACTGGACTCGTCCAGTGAAGAGGAACCTGACCAAGAAAAACCTATACCAAAAACAAGTACGATAATTAGCTCGCGAGAATGTTTAACGTACAAACCAGATAATTCAGTCCATTTCATCTCTGCCGATGGAGAACTATCAACCTCAGTGGGAAAACTACTCGTTGACCTAGGTAGGCTAGATGGACAAACAATTAAAGACCGGAATTTATCGATCGGACAAATAGCGGTGACTCCGTATGGGTCCAAAAAAATTTATAGTATTGTTACTAAAAAACGGTACTACGACGAAACAAACACCGAGCACATATACAAGGGACTCGAGAATCTTAAATTCGCCCTTCAACAAGCGGCCGCGAAGTCGGTTCGTATTTCACGCTCGGGCGACTATACGGACGAACTACCGCGCACGAAACTGCTCGATTGGTTAAACAAGATACTAGGTAAAACAAACATAGTCACCACGATATGCTACGGTACCATTCGACGACCACCGGATGAACAACACCCGCAAATAATTGAGGAATTTCATGCGAGTCTTGTCGGAGGCCATCGAGGGGTAACCAAGACCTATCGTAAAATCCGTGAACGTTTTTATTGGCCTTCGCTGAGAAACGAAGTGCAAAATTATATTCGTCGTTGCAAAGGCTGTCAGGAACGTAAATTGGTTCGAGCGAAGACGCGCGAGCCGATGCTCATTACTGATACGCCGGCTGACGTTTTTGATAAGGTGTCACTCGATACGGTGGGTCCGTTGCCGACAACACCACATGGCAATAAACACATACTAACCATGCAAGACCACCTGTCGAAATATTGTTTAGCGGAACCGATACCCGATTTAAAAGCGACTACGATCGCCGAAGCTATGGCGAGGCGATTAATTGCGCAATTTGGAGCTCCCCGTGCGATCCTTACTGATCGCGGAGCAGCCTTTACCGGAAATTTACTACGCGAAATATCCAAAATCTTTCACATAAAGCAAATAACGACTTCCGGCTATCGACCACAGACGAACGGAGCGCTCGAACGAAGTCACATACTGTTAGCGGAATACATAAAGCAGTATGCAGGTACGTACGACGATTGGGACCGTTTGTTGCCTTACGCGGAATTATCGTATAACACTAGCGTGCACGAGGCGACAAATTTCACCCCTTACGAAATCGTGTACGGGAGGCTGCCTCGGCTACCGAGTCAGTTCCCCGTGGACGAAAAACTATCCACGTATAATTCATATATTATCGAGCTAATAAAACGCCTCTCCGAAATACGCGAAATGGCCGGTGAAAATCAAAATCGCGCGAAGGAAACAACCAAAAAATAATACGACAAGAAAGTCCGTCCTTTCCCAGGTAAACATGTGTATGAAGGTGCGCAAGTATGAGTGTGAGAGGTACCAGTAAAGCGTGTGTAAACATGTTACCTGCATGTGTTCGCAGAAGAGTGCGGGAGTGAGAAAGCGAGACGCGTAAACAACCAGTGTAGGAGTACGAGCCACCGTCCACCAATTCGATGATGTTGTGCGTGTGGGTGCTTCTAGCTTCGACGGCCCTGGCCGCCGCCGAGCTTCGCAGCAACAACGCGTATCACATAACACCCATGGAAGACCAGCCGGGAATTTACTACGAGAAGGTGGCCCCCCTCCGCCTGCAACACGTGGACTGGAGAGTAACCGTGTTTATGGATATAGACGCTTTCACTACGGATGCACCCCCCGCCGAAAGGCAGTTAAATGAAGCGTTCAAGGCATGCTGCCGGGTCACGACCAGGGAGGCTTGCCGTGAAGTGACAAATTTGGACTACCTTCTAGAACTCATGCGGCGCGCTCAAGAAATGGCAGATAACCTTCGAGCCATTTCTCACAACTCCAGACTCAGCGCGCCAATTAAGCCGTTACAAATCAGAACTATGAAGAAACGATCGGTACCACTAGGTTTCATTGGGTCGCTTAGCAAATCGCTATTCGGCACAATGAACGAAGAGGATGCTACGTATATCAACGCGCAGATCGATAGATTGTTTAGTGACCAATCCAATCTAACTCAAATAATCAGCAAGGAATTACATGTAACCCACTCAAAATTCCAGGAGTTGCATCGAGAACATCAGATGGAATTAGACATGGTTGATAAACTGCAAGCACGAATTAATCAGCTATCCAACTTGACGAGTTTGATGATGCGCCGGAACGTCCTAGCGAACTTCGCGAACCGAGTGGAGGCTAAGGTTAAGCAATATATCCAGACAAGCGAGAAGTACTTGCACGCGATAACGATGGCTAGAGAAGGACGCTACGATCCCAGTATGTTAACTGCAACGCAGCTGACAGCCATCACAAAGGAAATACAGACTCGGGCACCCGATTTTGAATTTCCCCTCGCGACCGAGTACCTGCGAGGTGAATCGTTGTCCCGCGTAGTCAATACGGATATAGTGTTTCACTCGGGCAGGATCCTGATTGTGGTCCACATTCCCCTGCTCGAGCGAGCGGCTTATCATCTTTACCGAATGCACGCGTGGCCAGCCTCCCAACGCGGAACGCTGCTAAACGGATCGGCTCATATTCAGCCGTCGGCACCGTATATAGTTGTGTCGGCAGACCACCGTACATACTTTATGGCGGACTCCGTATACATAAACCAATGCACCAGTGTAGAGCGCCGTTACATCTGCTCGATGGAGACCCCTCTGAAGGAGGTATCGACGTCACAGCAATGCGAGGTAGCGATGCTAATAAATCCATCAATCGACGCATATAGGCACTGCGATGTGAGGATACAAACGACGGATGACCAGTTCTGGAAGCATCTACCCTCCCAGGGTGGATGGCTCTACTCGTTACACACACCAGAACATATCCACATACTCTGTCCAGCAAGGATGGAAGTCTCAACCACGTTGAAAGGTGCCGGGATACTCCACCTCAGCGCTGACTGTGTTGGACGCACCCGAAGTACCTCCCTCACTGGAATGCGGGTTTACGAGAGTCGAGAACAATACTTTTATGCGCCGGGAATTTCACTGAATATTTCTCTAATTGCCCCCAGCTTCGGAAAACCGTTGGAGGAAAAATTAGAAAACTCGGAACAACGCAATATACTGTCGCAATATACTGAGAAGGACTCAGCATGGCGAATGTCACGTGCTGACGAATCCCTGGACGACGTACAACGGCGACTCTCAGAAATCGGCGGACACCGCCGTGACAGGGAAGAACAGCACGTCCTGATTACGACCGGGTTTGCCCTGGACCTCCTTCTTGGAATAATTTTGGCTACCTACATATGGCGAGCCAACATCTACAAAGTGGCTAAACGGATCGGGTTGCCATGCGGACGCCCGAAGCGTACGGCACATGCAACACATTACGAAGATATCGAGCTCGCCCAGACAAAACAGGACCCATGTCGAGACCACGGCGGCGCCGGAAACCCGAGTGCGGCCCCAGAAATTGCCCTACGTACACGGTACGAAGTGGAAAAGGAAAGAACAACGGGTCAACCCAAGGGAAGAGGAGGAGAGTCTTCTTGCCCCCTTCCCCGCCAAGAGGCTGAGGTGGCATACTAGGAAAATAACACCCCCAGAAACATCGAGACTTCTCCCACTACCACGCCAAAGGGAAGGAGAGCCAGAGGGCCTAACCATACGCCATTCGATTCCCGGAGTTAGACCCGAGCAGTCGCAATTTAGAAGAAAATTCTGCACTTTGAAAACAAGAAGAAAATGTCCGACGCGGCTTACGTAAATACATTCGCCAGGGCGAAGGCAGCCAAGGAGTGCGCGGTCTGCCGCGAAAGCGTAACGCGTTGCCCAAACTGGGTAACTTGTTACCTAAAGTGGGCGGATCAGGGGAGCGGATCGGACCTCAGCCCCTGTCCACTGTGTGAAACGGAGCGACCGGGAGAGGAACGGCTGGCTCACGCACTCTCGTGCTTATCTAAGTGCGAGATAGCGATCCGGCCACCGGTACGAGTACCAGCGCCGGCACGAGAGCTACCACCAGCAAGAGCCACAGTGCCCGAACCAGCACCGGCTGAGGCGGCGGTTTCGACCGTTTCGCCGAAGCTGGTGGTGACAGCACCACCTCCGACGGCAAAGGTGACCACGGCAGCGATGGCCAAGGCGGTGGAAAGGCTGAGGAGTGGTACCTGTCCAACGTGCGGGAAGAGCGGAGACAATGAGCATTGGGAGGAATGCTACCTAAAGCGTTTCCTCTTCCACCGAAGATCGGCAAGCTCGACCTGCACACTCTGCGGCGAGAGCGTTGGGAACAGGCCGGGTCTACACGCGGGCCACTGCGTGCAGGCTTTCGGTCGCCTCCTCGTCAAGAAGAAAGACTCCGCCGCCCAAGCAGCGCCGAAGGCCGCCCAAGAGGCCAAAGCAACGCCAAGGATCAACGCGCCAGTGCAGGCGACGACGTCGCGGCGCCATACCCCCGCAACCAAAGACAAGTCAATACAAACCGGGCGGGACACCAAGGACAAGGGAGTCCAAACCGACCACCTGGTCATCTTGGGGGGGGAAGAGGCTCCCTTCCTGATAGACTACAGGAGGTTGACCCGGGCGATGGTTCCCGCCGCCCGTGCGCGGATCCTGGGTCGCTGGATCGCCCTGGAAAGGGAGATAGAGCAGCTCCTGGGTCCAGCAGACGAAGAAGAACCGGCAGAGGGGAATCTCATCCAGTGGGAGGAACCACAAGGCGAGATTCCACCCGCAACGCCAGGATCTCCAGCCCCCCTCGCGGACGTCCTGGAGGACGAACCGGAGGTCGTCGAGGACCTAATCCAGTGGGAGACTCCACCCGCAACCCACCAGGCCGAGCCAGCACAGACGGAAGGAGATGATAACACCAAGGCCGTCTGAGGAGACCTGAGGACCAAGCTCACGAGGGCGACGCAGCTGGCGAGACGCAAGGACGACCGAGCGACGAGCCAGCAGTGTAGTGACGAGTGAGTGACAAATCCAAAAAGTGTTGTGTGTGTGTGTGCGCGGGTCATGAACGAGCGTATGTGCAACACACAATCAATGTAAATACCGAATGTATGAAATGTGCGGTCAGCGGTGAGCCAACCCTCCAGTGTCCGTGTCACCGTCGGCCCGGCGCACCGAGTCGATGAGGGCATCGACACCTAAGGGGGGAGGGATGTCACGAGCGCCGCACATTTACCCGAAATTGTAACATATTACCGATCATAACAATTATCATTTTTCATTATTATTATCTTTAGAGACAAGGAAGCATAGGTTTAGTTAGTACATATAAACCATTTTATTATAATCAGTTCGTGGTATAGCCAAGCGCAACGGCGTAGTTGGACAGCCAGCAACGTCAGCGTCTTCGCGCCCGCCAGATCCCGGGTGTAATCAACACCGGGATGAGGCGAGCGCGAAATCACGCGCTTCGAGGATGACCGTTGCGAGGCGAGCCTTTGTTCGAAATTGCAAACGTCAGCGAAAAACTCGCTCGCCGCCCGACGTTCCAAGGGGTGTCGGACGAGCGAGCGAAGACAGTCCCCGTTAGAGACAGCTAAGAACGACATCTACGGAACCCGGGCTCCTTCAGAGCTGCTGTGTGAAGAGTATCAGACTTAGATTCACCGACGATTAGAGTGGGAACCCCTCTAATTCTATAAGTGGTGTTCCAAAGCATCTCGCGTCGCGGCGTTAGTCCTTGAAGTAGTAATAAGTGTTGAACCTCGAGCCACGAACTCTATAGAGTAGTGTAGTACGTAAGCGAGCGAGTGAAGTGAACTTCGGCACCTTCGAGGCCGAAGCAGCAACCGAGAGAGAGAGAGAGAGAAAGAGAGAGAAAACGTGAGTAGTATAGGAAAATACTGTAAGCTTCCTTGTCGATAACCCTGCTGCCTTTTAGTTTTTCATTAAATATTTCTACTCGTTTCCATTCAAAATTGGTACCACATAATTAAAATCCTCCAAACCATTTCCCACGGAACGCCCTGTAGAGGACGTTCGCCTCCGAATCCACCAAAATTAAATATAAACCTCGGTAATAACAAAGAGGGTGAAGTCGTCGCGTGCGAGACCGCTCCGCACGTGACACACGGAACAAATAAATGGAATCTCTTAGTGTGTAATTAATAATCAGATAATATATTGCTTGTATCAATCAGTACTGTTATTAAAAGAGATACGCGTACACCATCGTGCGCACTAATCCAGGCGAGGCCTGAGTACAAACTGGCTTATAATATCTAATACAAAAACCTCGAAGAGGCAATGCTCACACTCATACATGCTTGTGTTTGTTTACACGTGTACGAATCGTGTCCCGATATACCACAGTAAGCAAATATGCGACACATCTCGATCGAAAATTTAAGACTCGAACCTTCGGCAAGGCATTTAACCCATTCTTTATTATCAAAAACTAACTTACGCGCAACTGCCGCTTCGAGAAAGGTTGGATATTTTGTATCAGCATATCTGCACATATCTTGAAATGATTGAGCTTCTCCAACGTTTAATAATAACACTCGTAATTAATAACGTTCAGTTTCTTTCACACTCACATAGTACATTCTACTCAAAACAGGTTTTAAAAATTTCTCCCGTTTCGACCACTGTGTATTTTTTCTATTAAATACGTCATAATCCTGAATTTTGCAATAAAATCTTAAACAATTTAAAGTAAAGGAAAAAAAAAGAAGTCTTGACCGGAAAGATACTTTCCTTTTTGGGTTTTTAATGTCTTTGGTTGGTTTGAAATTTTGTATTAGGTCAGTATGTTCCTTTACACCGTTATGCCATAATTGCGATGGTATGTAACGAGTAAGGAAGTTTATTCAATTTTTGTTCACTTGTACTAGATGCAATAAACAGTCCTGAGGATGACTTACAAGGGTTGAGGCGATGTTTTATAATTTCGATGTTTTCAATAAGAAGACATACATACCCTAGCAAAAATTTTCTGCGTTTTATCATCTTGTAGATGTGGTTCTGATGATTTTGGTAACGCCTGTGCTTTTCCAATTCCATTACAGTAGTGGGAATCTTGTAGTTCGAACGAAGGTGTAGCTTAGACAACACTGACTGATCGTGAGTGGTGTGCTGCACAACCACTCCATAGCATCTCATTTCGTATGAGTTTTTCATGCAGTGATTGATTCTCTTACCTGAATTGAATTTGTTCACCACGGAATTGCAACCCTCTGCTCTATTGTTTTCAACTTTCCTCAATAAGATTTTGGCGTGACAGCTCAGATAGCATATTGCCTCTTGAACGTGGTGATAAATCCCCGTACTACGGAGTTCCACCAGCCCACTTACACCATTTGGCTCGGGTGTACATTTGAACGGTAGTGTCGGGCAATTAGTGTGCTCACCAAACTCGTGATCTAATATATTCAGAATATCTTCACAGAGTCAAGTTGGTTTCTCAGCGTCTGAAGTATTCTCGGTATTACGGAGATCACTAGCCCTCTCAACACTTTTACGGATTTTCAATCCACGCGTAGACACATACAGAACCTGTAAATAATCGATTTTGATGAAACTCAGCTATGTTGTAGAGGTATTTTCCCTTAGTGCCAGATTAACCGGAATTAGGGTAACAACTCTTAGTTTCCGAGAAAATTGCCGGTACACTTTCACGTGCGGTATATATGCCAGTAACTCTGCTCTGTCGACAAGCAAGCGATGGCGGCGCAGTGGGTAAGGTTTCTGGCTGGCACACTGCTGGCCCGTGTTCAATTTCAGTCGGCGACCAAGTTTTTTTTTTATATAATTCTCTACTTGCTATACTTTTTTTCTTATTTTCGTTTACGTATCCTATCTTATTGAATATTAATCACAAACATTGTATTAGAAAGTTGCGAATAGAAAAATTGTTTTGCAACATACAGTAGTAACGTCATTTAATTTGCGTTATACATACAATATTAGTGTATAATAAATGACAATATTATAATATAATAAATGCATGCCCTTAAATTACTTGCTACCACTATGTACACTTGGGGACAATGATTATGAGACGGCTAATTTTTTACAGTAGACAGTTACGTTGGCAACACAGAGAAACCTACAGCGCCATAGTCAGCCTAGCGCAAAACAAACTCAATTTCAATAAGCATAACATAACCGATGAACGTCGAATCTAACGTTAGAATACATGTCAATCAAATAAGTCATTATCCCCGCGGTATTCTAAGGTTAGAGTCAACGTTCATGGGTTATGTTATGTTGTTGTGGTGGATCTTGGAAATGTAGGTCTTTTATAAACAACAAATTTTGCCGTCAACGTTTTGACTCTGATTAGAGTCATCCTCGTGACATATTTAATGTATCTATTGGAAACAATTATTCACAATACATTGATAGTGTCACATCGGAACAACTTTAATAATATATAATAAAAGTAGAAATGATAATAAAAAGATAAAACATAAACTATGTATTGTAACGCTAAATTCTGTTACCTGCAGATGAGGACTTACCATTGACACTTTGGCGCGATTCTCCACTTATTCGGAACATTGAACTATAACAAAATCACTCACGTTGGGCGCCAGACGCGTTAGCGTCAATTTTCAAACAATAATACAAACCAAGAAAAATAATACGAAATCATACGGAAAATAACTAGAGAACCCGTTGTATGGCTGGCTAGGCTCGGGTACTCACACAAACTGGTAGAGCGGCAGTATTCAAGGCACAGCTCAGGATGATTGAAGAATTGAAGAAAATGATGAAATAAAGAATGAACTGAAGTCAGAAAAATGAACAGGTTAATCAGTCATATATTGTCGAGTAGGTTACACGGTTAAGACAGGCAAATGAAATGGTATCGATAGCGGTACTTAATAAAACAGGCAATGGTTGTTCATAAAAATTTCGCTAAAATAGAATTAAACGGTAGCTTTGAAACGAGAGACGATAGGTAACAGTGAAAAATGAGCGTAGGTCGGGAGAAGCGATGTAATGCAAGAATTTACTTGAAACTACACGCCACTGGGCGACGTGATCTTACTCAAGTTGCAAATGACGCTACGCAAATTATTATTTTGTTAATTAAAAACGAGAGTGAGAACTTTATTGCAATCGGTGGAAAAAAAGTAACGATAGCTCGGGAAATAATAACGTCTAGCCAAATGAACTTTTTTCGTGAAATTTTCGCCTGCCCGAAATGTAGCTGTGGATTCCGGCAGAAACAGGTGTTCATATTATCCCCTAAAGCTTGCGCCAAATTCTGTCTATGCGTTTATCAACAATTAGCGGTTTATTGCCGAAAATCATGTTTGTTTTTTTTTTTGTTTTCTGCTTATATAATGAAAACTATTGGTCGGATCGAAAAAACAGTTGAATTAAAAGTTGTGGAAAATTGAGAAATCTATCGATTAGAGTTGATCCGATGTCGATATTCTAATTTGTTGCTTAACTATCGCGCTCGGAAAATGAAAAAAGGCGTTTTGTGCATTATTTTATGAAAAAATGTTACAATGCATTTAAGATGTTGAAATTGTGGATTTGGGAAGCTTTCAAGTAATAAAAAGCATAGTTGAAATTTGGTTGAAATAAAGTTGATAGTTTAGCAACAATCTAATTTGCAACTAAGAAAGGTGTTCCACTGGATTGTTATTTCTTGCCCTATGGATAACCATAAAGCAATGAACGAAACGGTTTTGGATATTCAAAGAGTTGATCTACAACTTGCAATTTTTGGAAAATCGATTTTTGTAATTAGAAACCTACAAAAATGGCGTCAAAGAAACGTAGTTTTTGAAACTAAAAAACAATGAGGAAAATATGATCATATCGAAATGCGACAAAATGCATTGGAAAGCTGTTATTTTTCTACGAATTTTGGTATCCCGAATTTTGTTCCACGATAATTAGGAGCCAAGATAACACTTTTTTTTTGAAAATTCCCCTTCCTTTGTTTATTTATATGAAGCGACGAGACCTCGACGACTACACAGAGGAAGAGTCATATTATCCATAGGAACCAGTAGAATTTGTTTTCCACCATTATTAGTCGTATTTATTGATGTGAGAAGTGGAGGTTCTTCCGGGACCGATCGACGCGCCGCGTGGAAGGGGAAGCCGGGGAGAGCGACCAGCGCTACGCGGCCGTCGCAGCGTGTTGATCAAGTAATTGTTTTATGTTCAACATAAGATTTTTGGGAAAAAAATCAGCAGTTAAGTAGTGTAAAGTCAACGAAATATAAGAATCATTTGCTTTAGATTTCCAACAATCTGTTGTAAATGAAAGACTCATTAAGCCTGACTCTAATTCTCTACGTAATTGCGCGATTAATGTTTGTTTAGTTTTATGATAAAGAATAGGAGCGAGACTGCGGGAAAATGTTATCCGACATGGTGGCTCATAGTCAGGAGACAATTTTTTTTAAAAATTTGTAAAATCTCGATCCTCAACACAAGAGAATGGTTTTAAATCAATAGCAATCATTTCTATGATGAGCTGATCAATTTCTTGTTTTTCGTGAACAGGAAGAAGACTTTGTTTACGATTTTTGTTTTTTCTTCTGGATCGCCATCAGCACTCTTGGGTTTCTGATTTCTTTCTTCGAGATATTTTTTATAATCATCTTTATGCTTCGCTCGGAGATGGTTCAACATTGGTGAAGTGGTTCCTATACAGATGTATATTTATAATTATAATTTAATAACAGATAAGAAACAATGATAAATTTATAAGTAAAATGCATGTAGGTAAACTTAAAATTTGGGCACAAAGATTGCAGATTGCTTTTTTACTGTTTCTTTTATCCAGCTTAAAATAAATCCAAGCAGCACTACGTACATAACTATTCGCATTTTCAGTAACAATATCATCAGTATTGTTAACCTCATCGTCGTCATCAACATCAGTATCAGAATCCATTATAGAATCTTGGTGATCGGTCAATTAAGTAAACGTATTTTTAGTTAACGTTTCGACCCGGATATGGGCCCTCCTCAGAACGAATTATTTATTTAACTGTCAAGAACAACAAAAAATTTTTTTATAAATAATAATACCAGAAGTAATCAGACATTAAATATTGTAGATGTAATACTCTTAGGGCTATTATATATTATTGGTTAGTAAGAACATTTTGATTAATTGAAAAAAGAATGGCTTTAAGTGTTATTTACCTTTTTTTATAAGTAAGTGGACTAAGATGTAGTCGAATTCACAATTTACAATTAGTGGAGACAATGTTCTTTGAGTGACGGTAGTCAATGTTAATCTTCTAGTTATTTTACATGTAGGAGTTAATAGTTGGAAGTCATTAATTAAAAAGATTAAAGAACTATGTTTCTTCACAGTCAGTATGTCATTGTGTTAAAAGGTTTTTAAAGAAGGTCTTTTTAGCAGTAAAATTAATTTGCTAGTGTCCAAGAAGTGGAGGTAGGCTCTTTATGACTATGTTCCACATGTCTAACCAAAAATTATTGTTGGTTGAACCGATTGGGTCAACAGGTGAATAACGACTGATGGGAGAAACAAATATGATCCAGAGTGAAGGTGAACCTAATATAAACAATTATACAGAAAAACAATAAAGATTTTGCGAAAAAAAAATTATGTAGAAAGAACTGTGTTATGGGGACAAAAAAATTTTTTTGTATCTAGTTAAGGTTAAACAATATTTGTTGTGTGGGCGGAGATTAGAGGTTTGTAAATATTACTTAAATGTTCAACATCTTGTCTAAGATTAACAGAATTGGTGTGACCTACAATG
This sequence comes from Neodiprion lecontei, assembly GCF_021901455.1. Taxonomy (NCBI): domain Eukaryota; kingdom Metazoa; phylum Arthropoda; class Insecta; order Hymenoptera; family Diprionidae; genus Neodiprion; species Neodiprion lecontei. The sequence goes on along the minus strand of NC_060266.1, from coordinate 14,929,145 downwards.
TTGCACATTTCTAGTAATAGTCTTTTATAATAATTGTGTTCTTCACAAAGGATGTTTGTATTGTCGTAATTAAAAGTATGTTGTTTATCGATACTATGTTTTGTTAGAGCCGTGTAACGTTCTTCAATCTCATGTACATTGCGTTGGTGTTCCCTGATTCTGGTGTTAAGGTGGCGGCCAGTTTGACCTATGTAAACTTGGTTGCAATCATTGCAAGGTATTTTATACACAACATTGGATCGTTTGCCAATGGGGATCTTATCTTTTCCCGTATCAAAAACTAGTTGTAAATCTTTTGAATTTTTTCCAACAAACTTGACATTATGTTTGGCGAATAGGCGGTTCAGAGACTCAAAGAGACCAGATACATATGGGATGGGGATATATGTAGTAGCAGGTCTATTGTTATCGTCTGCGGGAGCAGAGTCAATATTATTGTCAGGTAAGTTGTTGATGTAGGTACGTCTCTTATTAATATGTTGGTGTAATAGGCCATGAGGGTAATCATTCCATCTTAGTATATTGTATATGAGCGACAGGTTTTTTTCCTGGAACTCTGTACTAGAAAGTTTGATGGCTCGGTCAACTAGGTTAATGATGGTGCCTATTTTGTAGGACATTGGATGGTGAGAATTGAAATTCAGATATCTTTGTGACCAGGTTTTTTTGTGGAACAATCCGTTTTGATATTATTGTTGTTGTGTATCAACAATACATCTAAGAAATTGATGGCGTTATTTTCTTCTGTTTCGATAGTAAATTGTAAACGTGGATGATATCGGTTAAAAGTATTAAGAGTGTGATCTATTTTTTCTTTTGGAACAGCAATAAGAATATCATCAACATATCGAAAATAAAACGGTAGATCAAAATCGAGATTGTTAATGCAAGACGTTTCCAAGTCTTCCATGACAAGGTCTGACAAGATTGGGGAGAGAGGAGATCCCATGGGCAACCCGAATTGTTGTGCATACGTATCGTTGTTAATTTTGAATATTGCAGAATCAAAACATATTTTTAAAGCTTTATCTAGTTCAATAAGGGGAATTGGGATCTTATTTTCAAGAGAAGCCCAACGGTTGTTTACTGCGCGCAATGCGAGATCTGTCGGAACGTTAGTAAAGAGTGATATTACATCTAGCGATATTAAGGTATAGTTGTCTGGGATAATCAATGTTTTTATTGTGTCAACTAAGGAAAAGCTATCTTTAACTCTAGAGGTGGGAGGTGTGATATTAGTGGTGAGCCATGAATTAATTGTCTTGACTAAGGCATAGGTCGGGCTATTGACAAATGAGACGATAATTCTTAATGGGACTTCCTCTTTGTGAATTTTAGGTAGCCCATATGCGCGTGGAGGGACACTGTTGTAAGTAGAAATGCTTCTATGTAGGTTTTTGTTTATTAGTTCGGAGGTAAACCAATTGAACGTGAGTTTATTCACCCTAGTTTGTAGGGAGTTACACAGATCATATTTAGCAATTCTATAAGTGTTGGTGTCAGAAAGCTGCGGCCTCATTTTGTTGTTATAAGAGTCTCTATGCATAGCAACCGACGTATTGCCTTTGTCAGCTTTTAAAAACATAATGTTAGGGTTGTTCTTTTTAAAAGTCATGGTGTCACGAATTTTTTTGTCAGTGACTGAATTATTGATGTTGTTTCTGGGGTACTTTGGGAAAACAAGAACTCGGTTAGTGAAATCGGATCTAACTTGATTTCTTGACTCAGTAGGAAAAATCGTAATTTTTTCTTCAAAATTGGAAATGAGGTTGAAGACCGGAAGATCACGATTGTTGTATGGACGTCCGAATTTGTGACCAAGTTGTACTATTTCAGTAACATTTTCAGGAATAGGAGTGTCAGTTAGATTTATTAACCAATTAATTTTTCCAATTGAATACGAATCTTTGTGTTTGTTCAAAGATTTTTTTTGTGCAAGTAAATTGGTAAATTTGTTGATATTACGATTTTTGATAGCAATGAATTTATTGTTTAGCATCCGATGTTGGGATTCAAAGAATTTATTACCTGAAGTACTCCCTAGTTTAATTCATCAGTATCAGAATCATCAACAATTATTTGATTTGAAATAACATCAACTTCTACTTGGATTTCTTCAGACATTATGAATTAGTTGAGTTTACTGAATTAACCTTTAAAAAAAAATTATTCTATTGAAATAATGACGATATAAAAATTATAATAAGATTTATTAATAGAAGATTTCCAATAAATATTAATCATCAGTTAACAAATCATTTATTAGAGATCATTTGTTTGTGGTCATGAAATTTTATTACTCTCTTATAAATAATTTATTAATATTCAATAAATCATTTGGTGAAGAACATTGTTGAATGTATTCCAATGTATAACCTCACTTTGTCACGTTCTATCAATATTTATCGAAGTGTCAACATAAGTAGAAAATCATTTATTATTCAATAATAATTGCTAAAATAATGATCAAAAAAAGTTTCATTAATTATAATTCGAATAAATCGTAATAAAAAAAAAATCTTCATGTTGTAATGAATTAAAAGAAATAGGTTAGACCGAGTTGATGATTTAGAAATTTATAGATAGAATCGGGCAAATGAATATTTCTTAACTATTAATAAATATTATTTGTTTCGATATAATTGACATACCTGATTAACAATTAAACACTTACACGACACAAAACAAACACTTGAAATTTTTCACAGAAAGGTTGGTTGCATTAGCAGTATTCTTCTACTCAGCTGATCGTTTTTTACTCGGGCAATGATGTGAAGTTAGCTTCATTAGTGTGAAGCTACCTTAGTACAGTGTTAGCAGGCACGGAGAGTGGGATTAAAGTATCAGGGCCGTGAAATTATAGTAACTGCGAAAAAATAATAGTAGAATGGAAGAAAAATCGTGAAATTTGATTTTATCGTTTGAAATTATGATTAAAAGTTAATAAGTTCGATAATATTAAAATTACTGAGTTTATTTAGAACTAATCTCTCTATCTAATAAAAAAGTTTCAAACAAATGAACGTAGAAAAAGATTATAATAACAATAGTAAAAAAAGATTATAATAACAATAGTATACGCATGAAGTTTGCGGTGGGGTGAGATCCCGAAAACAAAACAAAAAGCATCTAGCAAACCCTTTGACAGCTGTCATCGGCTGTTTATGACAGTCTTTGACAAATATCTTTACAGGTATCTGTTTCTGACGCGCAAAAAATGAACATGCAAACGAAAATTATCAAGATGATTCCCGACGGGAATTGTCTTTTTCGCGCGTTGGCGTATTGTGTATACAGCACTCAAGATCGACACGCAGAGGTAAGACTGAGTATCGTTTCAAATATAGTGGATAATTGGTCTACATTTGCGGGTTTTATTACAGGTAATGAGTCAAACGGTGCTGTGATTAGGTCACCTGGTGATTACAAATCACATATGAATAAAAATACAATATATGCAGCTGCGGACATTTTTAAGATATGTTTAATCGTGTATCGCGAAGAACAAATTCATCCACACCGGATCGGATCACAAAATGGAACACAATTCTCGCTACTCTTCACCGGCGACGGAGACAGTGGACACTTTGATGTCTTGCAGAACCAAAATAAAATTCAGATAGTGAGTAATAAGTATGAAAAGTAACAATCAAATAATAGTAAATCTAAATATATCACCAAACAGTCAAAAGGACAGCCAGGATTTACGATGACAATGGAGAAAGGAGGAGTTTCAAGCAGCAGACAAGGCAATGAAGATGGTGGATGGTCGGAAGTATCACAAAAGAAAGAGGAAAGTAAAATTGTAAGTGCGAAGAACCAAATAAGCCATAGAATAATATCCATCAAATATTCGTATAACCAGGTAAGAGGACAACCAGGATCGATGTTGACCACAAGAGAAAGAGGTGTTTTGCGGAATGAACATCAACGCAAATATAGAGAAAAAAATAATATAACGAAGGTGATTTTGGAGAATAACCGGCAGAGCGGCAGTAAAAATAATTCAACGGAGGGTGTCGAAGAATTAGAAGAATCGATTGCGATGATTGATTTGGAAAATAAATCAAGAGGACGACCAACCAATGTGATGGACATAGAAGAGCGAAAAATTAGACGACGAGAACAGCAGCGAAAATATAGGGAAGCGAGCAAAAAATATCATACTGGCTTTTCAACCAACGAACAGAAAGGAGGAGTTTCAATCAGCAGACAAGGCGATGAAGATGGTGGATGGTCGGAAGTATCACAAAGGAAAAAGGAAAATGAAATTTTAAGTGCGAAGAACCAAATAAGCCAGAGAATAATATCCAACAAATATTCGTATAACCAGGCAAGAGGACGACCATGATCGATGTTGACCACAAGAGAAAGAGGTGTTTTACGGACTGAACAGCAACATAAATATAGAGAAAAAAATAATATAAAGAAGGTGATTTTGGAGAATAACGGGCAGAGCGGTAGCAAAAATAATTCAGCAAGTCAAGGAGATAGATCGATATCAATAGAGAAGGAACACCAATTTTCAACCAACGAATGGAAGCTTAGATTGATGAAAAAAAGAAAAGTAAGCACAGAAGGAATTGAAGTGGACAGCAAGTGCAGGACCTGTCATTAAATCAACATGAAGGAATTCGCCTGTCCACTAGACAATGCGTAAGGAAATAGTGAGGCGCGAAGCGCCGAACAACGAGGCGCGTAGCGCCGAGATGGGGTTGGCGCGCGAAGCGCGCAGGGGCGAAGCCCTTAGTAGAATCAAAAATGTCTTTAACTTGTGATTTGTCCAATGTAGGTATGGCGCGCATTTGATGGGTGTTTCAAATTTTAGTGCTGACTTGATTTATTATTATTTATACAGGGATTAATATTGACTCATAACGTATCAATATAAATTTTTGTATTCAAATAATTCACATGAACCCAGAATATTGAGGATATAGTGTACATACAATCAAGGTTATATTTTACTTTAGTGTTGTCACCGATTACGACGTAATTGATACATTGTACACTACGAGCGCTGAATTAAAATGTGTCCTGCTGTATCAACAGTGGATAATTTTTGCGCCAAAGTACAAATTGAAAAAAAAATTTTTGAAAAAACTTATTAGCTATTAGTATTATACACGTGACTTAAAAAATTATAGTAGATTTTAACATTATAGTAGAGGCATTATAGTATATAGTGAAAGAGACTGTAATTGTAGTATATCTACTAGAATTATAGTATGGTTGCTCACACTGCCTTAGTATGAATCTCTAGTAACCGATAAATGCCAATCAGTCAACGCTCGACCGTTTTTGTCGTCAAGGTTGATTATAGTTGACTCGATTTTCGTGGACCGTTTTTGGGCATTTCGTTTCGCATGAAAATACCGCGGAGGTGCGGAACCTGAAAGATTTCATCATATTTGAACAAGTCCCAATCAGTAAACGCTCGACGTGGTTGAATCGCATCTAGTGTTTTGAGAGATGGAAACCAAGACCTGTTTTGCACGGTTTCATATGAAGCCTTTGCCCAACGCAATAGCTTCCATAGTTTTGTTTTGTCGTTTGTTCTCTTTCAGTTCTCGTTTAGCAGCACTTGCATCGTTCACAGCTTTTGCTATACCTGCCGCACCACCGGCTGAGGCGCCTGTAGCACTAAGTCCAGCAAAAATAGGAATCAGAAACGGTAGAAAACCACCGACTTTTAAAAGTGCTGGTAGGAAGCGGGGTGTTCGCACGTTACATTTACCACCTGTTTTTTAACGGCGTTTTCAGCTCTCTTCAGCGCAGATTCGATAGTTACTTTTGCATCGTTGCTTAGAACCATAGAACGTTTCGCAGTATTTATAATTTTTCTCAAGGTCACATTTTCTGATTATAGAATTCCTATTCCACATTTTGATTTTACTTTTATTGTATCAGCTATTGCCCAAGCCGCTGCTTTTTCACCCAAATATGCGTCCAACGCAAAAACCCGTTTCCAAGCTTTCTCAACCAACACCCTATCAGCCTCGTTTCGAACTTCAAGATTTTCACGATTCTGCGAGTAAGCGATGTCGTGGTCCTTGCAAGCTGCGTCGAGAAGATTGATTCCCAGATCACCCCGCGCGAGTCTCTTTGTTAATTTTGTACCAGGCCCACAGTACTGATAACCAGGTACATGCAATTCGACTGGAAGGCTGTTGATGATTTTATTCACAAGACCCTTGCCACGATGTTGCCGCCTGCTGATTTGTTTATCTCTTTACACGATCATGTCCGTGCCTTGACTGAAGAAAAGTGCTTTTAAATGGGTTATTCATCGAATGTCCGATCAGTCATGTCCGAGACGCGGTTTGAGAAACAACCTCCTGAGCTTGTCATAATGAATTTTGAAAAACCTTCAGAGCAAAATGTGAGAAGGCACAAACGGCACGGTGAATTACTCCCGAATAGTGTACGTGCAATATTTTGCAGACCGTCGAATTGTGGTAAAACTAATGCGTTGCTCACACTTTTAACCCAATCCAACGGACTTAGATTTGAAAATATCGATATTTATTCAAAATCTCTCAACCAACCGAAATACCAATTGTTGAAGCAATTGTTGGACAATGTTGAGAATATGGAGTATTTCGCGTTTACCGAGCGTGAGCAAGTGATTGCACCGGAAGAAGCACGGCCCAACTCAATAATCGTATTTGACGATGTAGCATGTGAGAAGCAGGACAATATTAGAGCCTACTTTTGCATGGGTAGACATCACGACGCCACGACGTTGATTGTTTTTATCTCTGTCAGACGTACGCGCGTATTCCCTACCATCTCGTGCGCGACAACGTAAACTTACTCGTGTTATTCAAACAAGACGATATGAACCTGGGCCACATATACAACGACCATGTAAACATCGATATGCCTTGAACAGAGTTCGAAAGTGTGTGCTCTGCATGCTGCAACGGTAAGAAGTACGGGTTTCTGGTGATCGACAAAGACAGTGAGCTCAACGATGGACGATACAGGAAGGGATTCTATTCTTTTGTTGGCCTGGAAAAGAAATGAAATCTAACGTTTTCGAGCGAGAGACGCAGTAGCGTTGCAGACTCAGTTGCTTCAACATGCAGAGCTCTGAAATTTCCAAGCAAAAAGATGTCCTACATCACATTGCTTATGCAAGTGCTGCGATCCGTCGGAAAAACAGATCGCTCAAGTTGGGCAAGGAATCTACGGCTCAGAAATTCAGTAACGTTTTCAAACCAGTAGTCACTCCGTTGCAAGAACTGGTGAATGTCACGAAAGATACTAAACCTATAAAACAAGAGGTGGAAGAAATCAAAGAAGAAATAAAGCCGATCAAGAATCTCTCTATCTAATAAAAAAGTTTCAAACAAATGAACGTAGAAAAAGATTATAATAACAATAGTAAAAAAAGACTATAATAACAGTAGTATACGCATAAAGTTGGCGGTGGGGTGAGATCCCGAAAACAGAACAAAAAGCATCTAGCAAACCCTTTGACAGCTGTCAACGGCTGTTTATAACAGTCTTTGACAAATATCTTTATAGGTATGTGTTTCTGACGCGCAAAAAATGAACATGCAAACGAAAATTATCAAGATGATTCCCGACGGGAATTGTCTTTTTCGCGCGTTGGCGTATTGTGTATACGGCACTCAAAATCGACAAGCAGAGGTGAAACTGAGTATCGTTTCAAATATAGTGGATAATTGGTCTACAGTTGCGGGTTTTATTACAGGTAATGAGTCAAACGGTGCTGTGATTAGGTCACCTGGTGATTACAAATCACATATGAATAAAAATGGAATATACGGGGGAGAAGCAGAATTAGTTGCAGCTGCGGACATTTTTAAGATATGTTTAATCGTGTATCGCGAAGAACAAATTCATCCACACCGGATCGGATCACAAAATGAAACACAGTTCTCGCTACTCTTCACCGGCGACGGAGACAGTGGACACTTTGATGTCTTGCAGAACCAAAAAAAAACAAAAAAAAATAGAAAATGTAAATATATCACCAAACAGTCAAAAGGACAGCCAGGATTTACGATGACAATGGAGAAAGGAGGAGTTTCAAGCAGCAGACAAGGCGATGAAGATAGTGGATGGTTGGAAGTATCACAAAAGAAAGAGGAAAATAAAATTGTAAGTGCGAAGAACCAAATAAGCCATAGAATAATATCCATCAAATATTCGTATAACCAGGTAAGAGGACAACCAGGATCGATGTTGACCACAAGAGAAAGAGGTGTTTTGCGGAATGAACAGCAACGCAAATATAGAGAAAAAAATAATATAAAGAAGGTGATTTTGGAGAATAACCGGCAGAGCGGTAGTAAAAATAATTCAACGAAGGGTGTCGAAGAATTAGAAGAATCGATTGTGATTATTGATTTGGAAAATAAATCAAGAGGACGACCAACCAATGTGATGGACATAGAAGAGCGAAAAATTAGAGGACGAGAACAGCAGCGAAAATATAGGGAAGCGAACAAAAAATATCATACTGACTTTTCAACCAACAAACAGAAAGGAGGAGTTTCAACCAGCAGACAAGGCGATGGAGACGGTGGATGGTCGGACGTATCACAAAAGAAAAAGGAAAATAAAATTGTAAGTGCGAAGAACCAAATAAGCCAGAGAATAATAATAAACAAATATTCCTACAACCAGGCAAGAGGACGACCAGGATCTATGTTAACCATAAGAGAAACAGGTGTTTTGCGGAGTGAACAGCAACACAAATATAGAGAAAAAAATGATATGAAGAAGGTGATTTTGGAGAATAACGGGCAGAGCGGTAGCAAAAATAATTCAACAAGTCAAGGAGATAGATCGATATCAATAGAGAAGGAACACCAATTTTCAACCAGCGAATGGAAGCTTGGATTGATGAAAAAAAGAAAAGTAAGCACAGAAGGAATTAAAGTGGACAGCAAGTGCAGATCTGTCATCAAATCAACATGAAGGAATTCGCCTGTCTACTAGACAATGCGTAAGGAAATAGTGAGGCGCGTAGCGCCGAGATAGGGTTGGCGCGCGAAGCGCGCAGGGGCGAAGCCCCTAGTGAAACAAAAAATAAAACTGTCTCCGAAATGGACGATTCCTTTGCTTCGGCAGGGGATGAAACAATCGTAGAAACACCGGTCGAGAAAATCGAGGATGAGTATTTTGCACTGATGAGAGATGCGAAGACGAAAAGTGAATTCGACAACGTGTACGGTGTACGCAACCCCTCAAACGAACTAATGATTGGAAACTCGTTGATATCTTCTAGAGTGACTACATACGTATTGGCGATACGCTTTACCCGAAAACGAAGGGTTAGCTAGAACATTTGTTCAAAAAGAAGCGTAACCGTTCTTATATGAGCGCCGGAGATCGGGAAAATTTTGAACACATAATCCTCGCAACGAACGCTTATAAAAAGTATTACTCATCCGATGGGGCTGTTCGAAACGATAACAGTTACACATTTGAAAATGTCATTGCCGAATTGATGGCTTATTCCCTATCACCTCACCAAAAGGGTGAAGGTCTACTTCCGCAACCTATGATCACTCGACAAGGTGTCGAAACGGAACACGTTTTCTGGGATGATCCAAACGAGTTAGTGAAGCATCTTAGTTTACTCCTGGCATCTCAGGTAGCGGGAAATCCGAGTCACAATAACGAAATAAACTTCATTATCGAAGAACTACGCGTAGCAGGAATCATTTATTGAGCAGTTCCCATCGTTTTTTGCGTTCATTACCGAGATGAGCGTCGACGTGTTTGGACGGCATCTGGATGAAAACAGGGCTGCGAGTACTCGTGGTCCTCTGGGTGTCGGACTTCAAATAACAGCGGACGGGCATTACAATATACCGAACAAGAGACTGTGCAATGTCGCAGATCCCGCAGAGCCTAACAATGCTGTAACTTGAAAATCTCAAGACGAAAATTCAACGTGCTGCAAAAACAAATCAACAACCTCGATCAAATGATCAAAGCTTTGAAGCTCACCACGGACAAAGCCTTGGATACCTTTTAAATAGACTTTCGAACAGGCTGAGACCTGTCGATTTAAAACGCTGAAATCATTTCTAAGTTGGACACCAGACTAAGAGCGTTGGAATATCAACGAGGGAAAGCAAACACTGGTGACGGAATTGCATAAGCCTGCACGCCGGAATTACCCGCGTCGTCGTGTTGACGTGCGCGGCATCGATGAGACCTGGCAGGCGGATCTTGTTGATATGATGTCATACGCTGGACAAAACAAAGGCTACAAGTCATGCTCACAGTTATAGATATCTTTTCAATGTGCGCGTGGGCTATACCGATCAAGAGCAAGCCTGGAAATGATGTTACGAAGGCAATGGAATCTGTGCTTGTCCAAGGACGGGTACCGCAAAACTTACACGTTGACAGAGGAACGGAATTTCACAACTCGAAATTTGAATCTCTCATGTCACGCTATGGAATCAAACTTTACTTCACGTACAGTAATTTGAAGACCTTGATCTGGAAACGCTTCAACGGCACGCTCAAAAGTCAAATGTGGAAACGTTTCAGTATGCACGGAAAGTACAATTGGCTCGACATCTCACCCGATTTGATATCGACCTACAACAACACGAAACATCGAACCATATGAATGAAACCGTCGGATGTCACCGTTGCAAACGAAAGGCTGTTATTACGTCAGGCGTACGGAGGGCTCCGAACGATACCTACCAAATCGGCAAAGTTCAAATCCGGCGAAGAAGTTCGAATCAGCAAATTCAAAAATGTCGTCGAGAAAGGTTCTCTCCCAATTGGACGACTGAAATATTCACGATAAGTCGAGTGAAAAATACTCATCCTGTAACGTAAAAGCTCCAAGACTACCAAGATCATCCCATCGCTGGTGGCTTCTACGAAGAAGAGCTCCTCAAGGTCTAACATCCGGATATCTATCTGATGGAGGAGGTGCTCAAGAAGCGTGGTAGAATAATATATCTTGAATGGTTAGGTTTTGACATCACAGACAAGAGTTGGATGAACGAATCGGACATGTAACATTAAATAAATCAATTTTTGTATGAACGTATGTGCCTCTTTATTTTATACCCGATACATAACAAGTATACATCTTTATTTTTTAGACAATAGACAGACAGTCGCATCGATGTACAATTTTTATATTTTGGGGCATTTTTTTTCACTGTCCTACATAATAATATTTCATACATCATGGTACAGTTATACAGAGTGAGGCATTTAAAGTGTTACAGAGCAATAGCACTCAACCTGTTGATGATACTGAAAAAAGTTTCACATGAAAGTTATATTGTTTGGAAAGGCCGATATACTGAACCATTCTATTATTTTGCGGTGGAGGCAATGAAGCTACGTCAAGGTCAACTCCACTTTTTCAAATGGAACCATGTATTTCTTTTTCCACGATATCATTACTGACTTTGAGACGAATTCAGCGACCTACAACACGTGGTTATTGTAGGCACGCGAAGTATGAAAATAGTTGAAAAATCAAATTGAATCGAAATAATTAGTTTCAAGGTAGGAGTCTCGTGAATACTTCTGAGATAGATTTTCAAGCGAATTTTCAATTTCAATAATTCAGCACCTACTAAGCCGGACGACACAGAAGAAAGAATACGCCAAGCATGTGGCGAAATTACACCACAAATGTAGGCTGCAGTTCGACGGTCTTTTCATCAGCGAATTGACAAATGTTTACAAGTCGAGGGTAATCACTTCGAGCATCTTCTGTAGGTACCTGAACCCAAGGTTAGTGGATCCATTGAAAGAGATTATTCCGATATGTTCCGATTTTTCGACTATTTTCATACTTTGCGTGCCTACAATGTTCTTGTGTTGCATGTCGCTGAATTCGACTTAAAGTCAGTAATAATAACGTGGAAAAAAAACATGGTTCCATTCAAGAAAGTGGAGTTGACCTTGACGTAGCTTCAGCGCCTCCACTGAATAGATAATGGGATGGTTCAGTATGTCGGCCTTTTCAAACAATATAACTTTCGTATGAAACTTTTTTCAGTATCATCAACAGTTTGAGTGCTTTTGCTCTGTTACACTTTGAATGCCCAACCCTGTATATTGAATCCAACATACATGACGATACGGTGATTACAAAGCTACGGTGCAGGCTTGTAGCCCCACGGAAACGTGTCGGTTGTGTTTTGAAACACGATCCGCTTGTCGTCATTCCAGCTCAATACCACTTCCTGCTGTTCTACGGTGTACACCTCGTGCTTTCGACTTAATATCAGAAGCTAATTTCTAGACAAATTTTCACGTTTCGAAGCACATTCCAAATAATCGTTGAAAGTTACTTTTCTCAACGCCGATCCTCTGACACCTTTGGCACATTTATTGTCTTCCTCATCTTCCACGACTCGGAATGCGTACAGTTTTGCTCCTAATACTACAAATTCCAACATTATTTTCCCGTTATTCTTGTCTTCCATCAAGCCGAGGACTTTTTTGTTCGCTAGAGGCATACCATAAGCGTTATCAAGGGGATAATCAGACGAATCGAATTTATGCAAGTCCTCCTGCATATGTTTGTATATGTCGGGGACGGTGAAGGTGTTGGTCAAACTTTTGGTATCGGTGTACATTAATTTTGCTCGGTTGCCAAATTTCCGTTCAATATAATTATGATGAAAATCGTAGATACATGTTTTTGACAGATCCAGGATGAAGAAACCTGCTGTAACGTGGCATTTCGGTTAGGCCTGCCCGTTACAAGGTATTCCCTGAACCCTGGGCGGAATCCAGGAATTGGGGTTTCGGAAATCGAGTCGCGAGATAATCATATAGAGCGCCAGGACTGGAGTCACGCATCCGGGCTTCGACAGGGACGAAATAGCGAATTACGAATAAGATATTGCAGGCTTTTTGTTTTTAATTTTTTTGAGTACACCGGCCACAAGCCAGCGACCAACTCGGACTCCGAAAACATTTCGAGGCAAGGCGAAACCGCTGAGATCTCGCGGGAAGGATACCGAGGCTGCGGAGGGGGAGACAACGCAGATCCCTGCAGCGCGGAAATCCAAGGCGGAAGCGATTCCCGCTGGCGGCCGGCGCGCTGCAGCCTCCCAGCTCACCCCGCCTACACCCGACCGAGGCAACCGCAAGAGACCAGCTAGCAACGAGGAAGCACTACCCCGCCCAACCCCAGGACCCCGTAGAGCTGCGCGGAAGACGACATCGCGATCTAGCCTTAAGTTCTGCGCCGCGTAGCGACGACAGGTGCGCGTTAAGTTGCGCAATCCCCAAAATCGATGACAGATCGATTGTTGCGCATTCTTAGGGTGATGACGTCACGAAGGATTAGCGTAACAAGATCGGCGTTGCGGCCGATCGGCTATCTGAGATCACTCGAGTTCTGGCGACTACCTAAGACAGTAGTCACGTGGCGAAGTTGCGTTAGATCAGGTTTTCCTTTAGGTTTGCGTTATTGTACGGAAGTGAAGATCGCGAGGAATGATGAACAGCCATCATCACGAGGGAGTAGGCGAGTTCGTCTACTGGATGTGGAGCGGTAAGCGCTGCTAATATTCTCGCTGTTCAGTGCCTGAGCGTCGTTTTGTGCCCGTGTCATTGCGATCTCCGTGCGAGCCGCGCTCGAACGATTCGTCTCCGCAGGGATGCCAAATCTCGCGTAGATGAGGAGGCGAGCGCGCATCACGCATTTTTTAAAACAGTCCAGTTAAGTCGTCCGTCTAGTGACGATCGTGAGTGACGCCGTGTGTTCTCTCGTACCACGACAAAAAGACGAGAGGCCCAAATATACTCTCGTATACGTTCGCTCTACGGAGTAAGGTAGATGAGTACGGCCCGAGTGTCTCTCATTCTACACGGGACCGAGTGCCCATACACGCATACCAAGGGTCTTGCACCCTTTCATCATACAACGAGCCCGAGCGCTCTTGGTGTACTACCAACACCAATCATACTCTCATACACGTTCGCTCCTCGGAGTAAGACAAACGCAAATCATACGAAATTCGATCGAATCGAATAAAACAAAAATCGCAGTACGAAACGCACTCGAGATCGCGGTGGCACGAGCCAAACGGGCTGTAACCGGCATATACACATTCATATACACAATCGACACATGCTTTTATACGTTTACAAATACACGTTCATACTTCGTGGGTTTTTATGCCGCAAGGCTTTTCCCACAAGAGCCAATAAACATTCATAATTCGATGGCTCAAACGCGAGAGTTTTTTATTCAAGAAAACCTCAACCTCTATCCTTCACACTAATAAAAAAGGTTCAATTCAAAACTACGAGGCAACTTCGCCTATGAAGAAGCTTCGACTATACACTCGCGATAGAATTTCGAGGGCAATTGAGCGAGGGCTTGTCCGAGAAAGGATAGCTGTTTGTAATTTGCGTGTCGAAAAATCCTCGAAATTCGTTTGCCGATTATTTCGTTTGGTGACCGTAGCCTGAGTTGCGCGTAGTAAAGTAGAGTCAATTCCGAGTCATCGAGAAGGTCGAGTCGAGCCACGTGTTTGAGCCGAGGCACTATTGTCTCGAATTTGAGTGTAACCAAATTCTGTTATTCGGGGTCACGTCAAATCAGTCCGATAAAATATCATTTCTCGTGTAGGTCGCGAGTCGTCGAAAGTGGAGCGTTCGAGTTCGCGAATCGCGTCTCGACGTCACCGAGAAAGTCGAGTTCGGATGCGTTTAAATAACCGCCAGGCGATCCCAGTGGTGACCGGCGCTATTAAAAATACCGGCTGGAGATGTGACTCGCGCGTCGAGTTGCATTCTGTTGTTGGTTGAGTATCGAATAATTCTTTATTATTAAGGGCGATTAGCGCCGTCGTTAGTAGAAGACGGTCGCGGCTAGCGCGCCGAGGAAAACTTTTTTTTTGTGTTTTGAAGATAGCGTTTATTATTAAGGCAGCGACTAGCGCACGTAGGCAGTAGAGGTCTTCTAGATCTATTAAAATTTTGTTTTGTTCTTTTCCTTTTTTTTTGTTAAACCTAAGTATTTAATTTTGAATCGCGCATAGCGACTTACGGATTATTATTTCTCTGGCTTTGTAATTGGAATCGCGAAGAGCGACTTTTGCAGTATTATTATTTTTATTTTTGTATTATCGCTGGCCAGAAATGTATTATTGGTATGTTATATGAACTGGGCCAAATAACGTGTTGACGTACGTGTTTCGTATCTCTCTCTACCCAAAAATTACCCCTCCCCTCTCCGCGGTACTGAGCTGCCGAATATCTGGTTGCGGTATATCGCATTACCGATTTCGAGGCGTGTTGATCACGCCAGGCGCCCAACAAATTTCGCGATCTCGTTTTAGGTCCAGGATACCTCGCGGACGCCAATTTATTGTGCACGTGAAAAGTTCTCGGTCATCTTCTCCGAGTAATCGAGGAGCGGGAAAAATCCACGTCACACTGCATAGAATGGTTTATTCAACTCGACTTTCGTCTTACTCATTTCGACGATAATTATATATTCGTCGAAAACGGTGCAGCTGTAAAAATTAGGTTTGGCTATGGTAGCTCTAGCACCGTACCGTCCATCCCATTCGGTGATCAATCGAACATCTCTGTACTTTATCAGGATTTCATTGTTTTGCCAAAAACTGCGTTGTTTATCAGTTTTGAAAATTTTTTCTCGAATTCGTTGTGAGATTTTTTCCGCAAATCGGTACTCAAATCTATGTAATTTTTGAGCCACGGGGTTTACCTGAATTTGAGAACTTTGTGAATTTTGAGTAATTTATAGCCCAATTCCAAACAATGTTCCAAAACGCGATAGTGAACAACGTAGTTTTTGCTTGGAAAGTAGCGTGGTCGTCAATTTCGGCTGTTTATTGTTCAAAATCGGACGTACATATTGCTCCGGACACAATGTTAAATCTTTATGAGTGTCATGCAACTGCTCAGGATTTTTGCTTAACTGGATGGGCAGCCATTTTGATTTTTCATCGTCGGACAGTTTGATAATATGATTTTCGCTATGACATCACCAGTATAATCGACCGATTTTGCCGTCTGATGAGCAGCCATTCAGGCAGCGGCCATTTTGATTTTTGCTCAGCCGGATGAGCAGCCATTTTGATTTTTTATCGTCGGACAGTTTGATAATGTGATTTTCGCTATGACGTCACCAGTATAATCGACCGATTTTACCGTCTGACGGTGGCCATTTTGATTTTTGCTCAGTCGGATGGGCGGCCATTTTCATTTTTATCGTCAGACAGTTTGATAATGTGATTTATTTCTTGGTCGGATGAATAGCCATTTTGATTTTTCACCGTAACCCGTTGGCGGCCATTTTGATTTTTCATGACGTCACCAGTGTAATCGACCGATTTTGCCGTCTGACGAGCAGCCATTCTGACAGCAGCCATTTTGTTTTTTGCTTAGCCGGATGAGCAGCCATTTTGATTTTTGCTTAGCCGGATGAGCAGCCATTTTGATTTTTGCTTAGCCGGATGAGCAGCCATTTTGATTTTTATCGTCGGACAGTTTGATAATGTGATTTTGCCTATGACGTCACCAGTATAATCGACCGATTTCACCGTCTGACGGCGGCCATTTTGAATTTTGCTCAGTCGAATCAGCAGCCATTTTGATTTTTATCGTCAGACAGTTTGATAATGTGATTTATTTCTTGGTCGGATGAATAGTCCTTTTGATTTTTCACCGTCACCCCGTAAACTTTCACGCTAATAGTTGACCCCCAGGGCGGAAATTTTACATTCGAAAAATATTAATAGAATTTATTGTAGTTATATATATATATATATATATATTTCGAATGACAGTTGCACTTAATTTTAAGTAAAGCTAGGGATGCTCGCCACAATTAAATAGGTCGGGAACGTTGATGGCGATTCGTAAACTTTCACGCTAATAGTTTTACTCCCCAGAGCGAAAAATAATATTTTCCACGTACTTCGAATACATTCTTTTGCGTTAATCGACCGGAAGGTGACATCGCAATTAGATTTCGCGCTAATAGTTTGCCCCAGGCGAAAAATAATATTTTCCACGTACTTCGAATACATTCTTTTGCGTTAATCGACCG
Organism: Neodiprion lecontei; assembly: GCF_021901455.1. NCBI lineage: Eukaryota > Metazoa > Arthropoda > Insecta > Hymenoptera > Diprionidae > Neodiprion > Neodiprion lecontei. The sequence continues at coordinate 14,912,071 of NC_060266.1, read as the reverse complement.
GATGGTGACATCGCAATTAGATAGACAGGGAATGTTGATGACGATCCGTAAACTTTCACGCTAATAGTTTACCCCCAGGGCGAAAATTTTACATTCGAAAAGTATTAATAGAATTTATTGTAGATGATTTATCTAGACCTTGGAGATTTGTTGATTACAGTTATTCTTGGATATGAAGGTCACAACTCAAAACACTTTTTATCGTGTTAACGTTTCGGCCCTGGTGGGGGCCCTCCTCAGAACAATTTTATTTAAATATCTGTCACGAACAAAATAAAATAAAATAATGTACAAATAGGTTTGACAAAATAAGACATATTGGTGTAAATAATATGCAAAGGTGTTGAAGCAAGTATAAAAGAGGAATTACCTCATATGAGATGACACTTCCATTTACATAAATGCGTGTTGGTAATAGATGAATAAATAGAACAAAAAAGGCAATAAAGACAAAAACCGAAACACACTGCTTTCGCGACACGTAACTCCCACGAATTCATAATTATTGTTGATTTGATAAAATGAAATAAAATACACAGCCGTTATGGTTGAGTCAGAGCACATACGCACAAGTGGAACGTCTAGTGTGTAGTGGGAGGAGGTCGATCTCGATAGTTATCAGAGCAACGCAGAGTCAACGGGTTAAACGGAAAACAAAATTTTGTTAAGGAGGTAAAATCGAGAGCAAGCTCAGTCGGTAATGGACAATTTACAATGGTCGTATCACAGAGGTATAAATATTACTTAGATGTTCTATGTCTTGTTTACGGTTGACAGAATTAGGATGTGCTACGATATTGCACATTTCTAACAGTAGCCTATTATAATACAAAGGTTCAACGTCAATAATGCTAGCTTGAGAATAATTAAAAGAGTGGTCGAAATCGATGGCATGTCTCGTCAATGCAGTATAATTATCCTCGTGTTCATGGATATTGCGTTTATGTTCGGATATCCTGGTGAGTAGTTGTCTACTAGTTTGGCCTATGTAAGCTTTGTTGCAATGATTGCAAGGTATTTTGTAAACTACACCCGAGCGATTGCCCAGGGGTAAGGGGTCTTTACCCGAATCAAACATCGAGGATATATCATGTGCACATTTGCCCACAAATTGAATTTTGTACTTGGAGAATGTTCTGTTGAGTGACTCAAACAAACCCGCAACATAAGGGATGGAAATATAGCTTTTTTGAATGGTTTGTGTAGTAGTTGTATCGAAATTGTTGTTAGGGCTGGTAGATGACAAGATGGAATCATATTTAAACTTTATATGTTTGTTGAGCAGGCGAGGTGGATAGTCGTTCTTACATAATACCTGCTGAATCAAGGACAAATTTTTATTGTGAAATTCCATACTTGAGAGTCGGATCGCCCTGTCAACTAAGCAATTAATCGTTCCAATTTTGTATGATCTGGGATGGTGAGAATGGTAATTTAAATACCTTTGTGACCAAGTAGCCTTGTGGAACCAATCAGTTTTAATGAGCTGATTATCATTGATTATCAGGACATCTAAAAAGCTGATTTGGTGATTAGACTCTAATTCAGATGTAAATTGTAGTCTCGGATGGAAACTGTTGAAAACTGAAAGCATTTCTGCGACTTTATGCGAAGGGACAGCTGTAATTATGTCGTCTACGTATCTGAAAAAGAATGAAGGCTTAAAGTCTAGTTTATTGAGACAGTGTTGTTCAAGGTCATCCAAAACCAAATCAGACAAAATTGGAGAGAGCGGTGAGCCCATCGGTAAACCATACGTTTGAGCATATATGTTGTGGTTAAATTTAAATATGGCAGCCTTAAAACAAATTTGCAATGCTTTTCAGAGTTCGTTAAGTGGGACCGGAATTTTGTCCACCAGCTGATGCCAGCGCTGTTTGACAGCGTTAATTGCAAGATCTTGTGGTACATTAGTGAATAAGGATATAACATCCAGTGAAACTAAAATATAATCAGCTGGAAGACGAAGGTCACTAATAGCATTCACCAACGCAAAACTATCTCTTATCCGTGACAAGGGAGGTATGATGTTGTTACCTATACATACATACAAACGTTAACACGATAAAAAGTGTTTTGAGTTGTGACCTTCATATCCAAGAATAACTTTAATCAACAAATCTCCAAGGTCAAGATAAATCATCTTCATCATATTAACGGAATAAAACGTGGGAACCATGGGATTTTTTCATGATATCTCTCTTGCAGATGGAAAGACTTTGGCGGGGAAGCTGCGACGTTGGGCCACCATATCCGAGTCCTTGTTGAAGCTTAAAAACCACCGCATCTTTCTTCTAAACTGCAAGAAACGATCGATTTTACCAACCCATTTAAAATTCCCTAAGCTTATCTCGAACGTTATTAATTTCAAAATGTCTAAGTCGCGTTCTGTTTACACACACAATGTATACAAATTTCAAAGGTCGTTACTCAATCTTGAGATCAGTGACGCTCACGCGACCATTGTTAAATACCAAAATATTTTGTTGTCGCTGGAGAATGACATCTTAATTGAATTACCGGTTGAAGTGTCAAAAAAATTCTTCGACACGCAATACTTGAAATTAGAACCGGCCTTCAACGCTTACAAGACGGCTAACATCAACAAGTTAGCTAGTCTGATCAATAACAAAAAACGACTCAATTTTAATACAATTGACCCGACCTCTGAAAATTGGTTAGTAAACCTCAGCAGCACTGACATTCCGGTCAATGTTATCGACGTACTAAAAATGGGACCTAAATATGGCATTCCTTTTAAGAATAACCGCATCCCAACCAACAAACTCATATCGGATTTCGAATCAAAGATTTCCTGCATTCCTTCTCATTCTCGTAATACGGCCCGGCAAGATTTCACCAACACAATAAAAAAGTTCATTAACACTCCTGCTCCCCTTAACGCCGATAAGAATGTCCTTCATAAAATCAAAGAAACCAAGATCTTCCAAAACAACAATCAGGACTTGCTTTTCTTGAAGGCGGATAAGGGAAACAAGACTGTTGTGATGAACAAACTAATGTACGAGTCTGAAATGTTGCAACAACTATCTAACAATAATTCTTATAAAGTTGTGAGATACGATCTCACCTCTACTTTGCAACAAGAAGTAAAAAAACTAACAACTGATTGGGTCAACAGCAAATTCATCTCTAATCAACTGAGACGTCAAATTGCAAAAACGGATTGCCTACCACCTAGAGCTTACGGACTACCGAAAATCCACAAACCTGATACACCGGTACGAATTATTGTGTTCTTCACTGATAGTCCGACGATTAATCTGGCTCGTTTCCTCAGTAAATGTATAGGTAACAACATCATACCTCCCTTGTCACGGATAAGAGATAGTTTTGCGTTGGTGAATGCTATTAGTGACCTTCGTCTTCCAGCTGATTATATTTTAGTTTCACTGGATGTTATATCCTTATTCACTAATGTACCACAAGATCTTGCAATTAACGCTGTCAAACAGCGCTGGCATCAGCTGGTGGACAAAATTCCGGTCCCACTTAACGAACTCTGAAAAGCATTGCAAATTTGTTTTAAGGCTGCCATATTTAAATTTAACCACAACATATATGCTCAAACGTATGGTTTACCGATGGGCTCACCGCTCTCTCCAATTTTGTCTGATTTGGTTTTGGATGACCTTGAACAACACTGTCTCAATAAACTAGACTTTAAGCCTTCATTCTTTTTCAGATACGTAGACGACATAATTACAGCTGTCCCTTCGCATAAAGTCGCAGAAATGCTTTCAGTTTTCAACAGTTTCCATCCGAGACTACAATTTACATCTGAATTAGAGTCTAATCACCAAATCAGCTTTTTAGATGTCCTGATAATCAATGATAATCAGCTCATTAAAACTGATTGGTTCCACAAGGCTACTTGGTCACAAAGGTATTTAAATTACCATTCTCACCATCCCAGATCATACAAAATTGGAACGATTAATTGCTTAGTTGACAGGGCGATCCGACTCTCAAGTATGGAATTTCACAATAAAAATTTGTCCTTGATTCAGCAGGTATTATGTAAGAACGACTATCCACCTCGCCTGCTCAACAAACATATAAAGTTTAAATATGATTCCATCTTGTCATCTACCAGCCCTAACAACAATTTCGATACAACTACTACACAAACCATTCAAAAAAGCTATATTTCCATCCCTTATGTTGCGGGTTTGTTTGAGTCACTCAACAGAACATTCTCCAAGTACAAAATTCAATTTGTGGGCAAATGTGCACATGATATATCCTCGATGTTTGATTCGGGTAAAGACCCCTTACCCCTGGGCAATCGCTCGGGTGTAGTTTACAAAATACCTTGCAATCATTGCAACAAAGCTTACATAGGCCAAACTAGTAGACAACTACTCACCAGGATATCCGAATATAAACGCAATATCCATGAACACGAGGATAATTATACTGCATTGACGAGACATGCCATCGATTTCGACCACTCTTTTAATTATTCTCAAGCTAGCATTATTGACGTTGAACCTTTGTATTATAATAGGCTACTGTTAGAAATGTGCAATATCGTAGCACATCCTAATTCTGTCAACCGTAAACAAGACATAGAACATCTAAGTAATATTTATACCTCTGTGATACGACCATTGTAAATTGTCCATTACCGACTGAGCTTGCTCTCGATTTTACCTCCTTAACAAAATTTTGTTTTCCGTTTAACCCGTTGACTCTGCGTTGCTCTGATAACTATCGAGATCGACCTCCTCCCACTACACACTAGACGTTCCACTTGTGCGTATGTGCTCTGACTCAACCATAACGGCTGTGTATTTTATTTCATTTTATCAAATCAACAATAATTATGAATTCGTGGGAGTTACGTGTCGCGAAAGCAGTGTGTTTCGGTTTTTGTCTTTATTGCCTTTTTTGTTCTATTTATTCATCTATTACCAACACGCATTTATGTAAATGGAAGTGTCATCTCATATGAGGTAATTCCTCTTTTATACTTGCTTCAACACCTTTGCATATTATTTACACCAATATGTCTTATTTTGTCAAACCTATTTGTACATTATTTTATTTTATTTTGTTCGTGACAGATATTTAAATAAAATTGTTCTGAGGAGGGCCCCCACCAGGGCCGAAACGTTAACACGATAAAAAGTGTTTTGAGTTGTGACCTTCATATCCAAGAATAACTTTAATCAAGAATTTATTGTAGTTATATATATATATATATATATATATATATATATATATATATATATGTCGGAGAATGGCCAGATAACACTCGCGAACTTTGTGTTTTACGTGTGGGACGCATGATGAACCACCTTTTTATTCTTTTACAAGATAAAAACGGAACTTAACTTATTGAACAAAGCTTTTTAAAAATTCAACGTTTATAACAAGATCCAAATTGCTCAATGTTTATTCTGTTATTGATCTTTGCCGTAGTTTCTCTGGAGACCGAATAGAAGAAAGCGGTGATAATCCTCCTCGTTATTCATTTCATTATCCTTGACATATATATATATATATATATTGTAACGTACTTTGACGTTACGGAAAATAAATATGGATCCGCGAGTTCAATTATCAAGCCAAAAATCAAGAGCGTGAATAAAATGTTGTGAAAATGCTTTAATGCAAGATATGTGTTTTTCGTTTTAAGTCTGAAACAAGACTGTTTTCACAATAATGTTGGTTGACGCAGCAACCCTATTCTTTTGAAAGACATAAGAGGTTTATAAACGTCTTTTCTCTATGATGACTACTAGATCATTAAAGAGGGGGCAAAACGGGTGATTTCGCCCTTTGTAACACTACTCCCCCCCCGAGGAAAAGAGTCGTCCCGACTCGGGAAAGATAAAACAATTATAAAAGTGATCTAGCAGTCAGTGCTCAAAGGTGAGTTGGAGCTGTGGCTCTAAAAATTTAAAGACTCCCTTTTTTACTATCTGGCATTTGCCCACAGTCTCAAGGTAAACCACAGAAAACCTTGAGCAGATAGTTGAGCGTTAAATAATTTCAAAAATTTATGTGCCTTGTTTTTATAAAGGTTAGTGTTATTGAGTGTTGTGTGACTTCACGAATTAGAAGTTATCAGCATTGGTCCAGATCGATGTCGAAAGAAATCCAATCCTCTTCTTGAAGGATTGCCCAAACGAAACAGGTTCGGGTGAAAACATCGAGACGGGAACCGAAAATTCCAGGACCAAACGGGATAAAACCAGACTCCTTTTCATAGGAAATAAGGAAATAGATGGGTGACTGATCCTAATCTTCTTAAGAAACAGCTCACCCTAGAGTTTTGGAAGGACAAATGTGAGTGATGGTATAACAATTCAAATTCACTAAGTGAATTTGGGAGAATACACGAATAAAATAAATTAAATATGTATTCAAAAGAAAAGAAACGATCTTATCTGAATCATTTCTACATCCTTCTTCAAAATAAGACCACCAGTCATCCTCAGGAATCGGGGAAAGATTGGATGGGAAAAGACTGTGTCAAGTAACCTAAAAAGTACTTACAAAAATTGACACTTAAGGTTAATAAAATGTGAAAATCAAGCAATCGCTCATCGACCTCGAAAAATAATCGTGGCTCTATTCACATTTCAAAAGAAACCAAAGCCTATCCGACACAAAACTCGATTCAAAAGAAGAAGTTTCTAGAAAGAAACAATCGAAGAAAACAAATTTCAAATTGATTAGCAACTCAGAAATAACAAATCATTATAAGAAAAGTCCTCATTGAAGACAGTCCTCATGTAATTCCGTTGACCCCACTCAAAAGTACACGTGAACTTGAACTCAAAAGAACACATCTCTTTAAATGCGGGGGCATTATCACATAAATGTGTCCCGGACAACATCGAAGATCTTTCTGAAAAGGAAATCTCTGATTTCCTCGATTCCAAATGGAAAGAAATGTCATGTGGCAAGTTAAAGGGATTCCAAGAAAAAGGCAGAACAGACTATTTTTGCCAATCTTGCTTCATCCTCCAGTAAGTTCATCATATCGAATAACACAAATGAATTATAAGAAACATAAAAACATTTTTTTTTTTTTTTAAACAGCTCAGAACCCGAGTTATTGGACCACAAAATATCCTTTCACCTCACGTTCCACGAGGAAAAGGCAAAATGTTGGTTCTGCGGCCAAAGTCTGTTCGTCACAAAAAGAGGGACGAGTGGATGCAACGAATGCAAAGAGGTGAAAGACGAAATTAAGAAAATTAAAAATGTTACTCGTTACTTCCTTCCTTAATTATATTGATTATTGAAATTGGAATAAAGTTTCTTATTGAATAAATCCCTTTTTTTTAAACGCCAAACAAGAAATTTCTCCAACCTCGTCCGTGTGTTATTGCAAAACAAAAACTAGAATAAACTTGGTCGGCTGTGGATTCTGCATTGATAACCAAAACAGGAGCCGACAAAGAAGAAAAGGTTTGTTTTACTAGCCAATCTTCATGAACCTCATGAATAGTTCTGAGTAGCTCTAAAGAAATGCGCGATTCCTCCTCACGGGAACAGGAACTTACTCGAGCGAAAGAAGTTTCTGGGGAAACTCGCAAATGAACAATCAAATCTACTCTGAGCTTAGACGAGCGAATAAGACGATCGAAATTTTTCATGAATAAATGAGATTCGAAGTCGCGAAAATTACCTAACCTTCGACGAGCTTCTACAAAACAATTGCTACTGAATATCGATCTTTCCATCACCTTAACAGGCAATGAAGTTGTCTGAAGATGTCTATCTAACATAACCATTTGAGCGAAATGCTGAAAATGATAGCAATAACGATCTGGGTCCTGATACATCAAATCTAGAAGATTAATTCCAGCTACATCTCGATATTCCTCAAGAGGTTCTAAAAGTGTACAGACCTGGCGATCTGCTAAAAACCTCTTGGTGAAAGTTGTTTTTCCGCATCCGATATTTCCTTCAATAATAATCGTAAGCGGTCGAGTTTTACTCAAATGAATTCCAAAAGGCAAATTCTTCTCCCAATCGATGACCGACTGTAGAGAAGGTCAAGTCGATCACAGTCGTCAAGGGTGTTTGTTTGAAGAACTAACCTCGAAGGATGTTCCTGGTCTTGGAGAGACTGTTCCAGGTTGATCTTCTTCAAATGGAGCAAGACGATCCAAGTGAACCACTTTCTGACGCGAATGAGGAGATCTTCGGATTCTATAAACAACATCATTTATCCGGTTAACCACTAAGTAAGGGCCTTCCCAATTTCTTTGTAGTTTTGGACATCGTCCGTTTTGTCTTCGGGGTTAAAGGAGCCAGACAGAATCTCCAGGAATAAATTTTAAATCTCTGGCTCGAATATCAGAACGAGTTTTTAATTTATCTGAAGCCATAGAAATTCTATTCCTAGCAAAGTGATGAATTTCTTCTAAACGTTGTTGTAATAAAAAGGCATAATCTGTTTGATGCTGTCTTTGCACAGGAACAGGGCCTTTCTCTAAATCTGACGGAAGTCGGAGATTTCTTCCAGTAAGCATAAGGGCTGGCGTCTGCTTCGTCGTCTCATGGATCGCAGATCTGTAAGATAAGAGGAAGAAAGGGATCCAGGAGTCCCAGTCTCTCTGATTCTGCTCTACGAAGGACAACAAATACTGTAGTAAGGTTCGATTTAGACGTTCTATCATGCCGTCAGATTGCGGATGCAAAGGAGTCGTACGAGTTTTTCTAACCCCTAAAATCTGAGTAACCTCTTTCATTAAGGTTGACTCAAAATTTCGGCCTTGATCAGTATGAAGTTCTAGAGGAATTCCGTGTCTACAAATAACCTCTTTGACGAATGCCTGTGCTACAGTGGAGGCTTCTTGATCAGCGAGAGGAACCACTTCAGGCCACTTGGTAAAATAATCAGCAATAACCAGAGCATATTTATTTCCAGAATGGGTTATCGGGAGAGGTCCGAGAATGTCCATCGCCATCCTTTCAAATGGAGCTCCCACGTTGTAAATTTGAAGAGAGCTTTGTCCTTTCGCTCGAGGTCCTTTCTTTGCTGTGCAGATTCGACATCTTCGACACCAATTTTCAACGTCCATCCGGCAACGGGGCCAAAAGTAGAAGTTGCGAATTCTGCCTGGAGTTTTATTTGAAGCGAAGTGTCCGCCTGCAGGAGAATCATGATAAAGAGCAAGAATCTCCGGAACTCGTGACCTGGGAACCAAAAATTGCCACCCGATTTCTTTCAAGTCTGCAGATTCCCATTTTCGGTATAAAATTCCATCAATCAAAAGGATAGAGTCCCATTGAGCCCAATAAATTTTCAAATCTGGCTCGGCTAAAGATATATCCTGCCAGTCCGAGCGAGTTTCTGCTTCTTTCCAAGACTTCACTTGATTCAAAGTGTCGTCCTCTTGTTGTGATTTTCTCCATTCCTCCTGGTTATTTTCGAGAGAAATCTTCCATATCATAAGAGAGGGGTCACGATTTTTCTCTAATCGTGCACACTGTTTACACTCTGGCATTTCCTCGCAGGGTCTCCGAGAGAGACCATCGGCGTTTCCATGATGAATTCCTGCTCGATGACGAATGTCAAAATCGTACTGACCGAGCCTTTCTAACCATCTAGCTACCTGACCTTCGGGAGATTTAAACGAAAGTAGCCACCTGAGAGAAGCATGATCTGTACGTATCAAAAATCTCCTACCGTACAGATGATGGTGAAAATGTACTACGGTCTTAACAACAGCTAAAAGCTCTCTACGAGTGACACAATAATTCCTCTCGGTTTTACTCAAAACTCTGCTGAAATAGCTTTTCACTCTCTCCTGACCTCCCTGAATTTGTGACAGAATCCCGCCTATTCCTGAAAGAGAGGCATCCGTATCTAAAATAAAAGGAAGTTCGACCTCTGGATAAGCTAAAATCGGCGAAGAAATAAGATTCTCTTCCCATTTCTTGAAAGCCTCTTCGCATTCCGGGGTCCAGTCAAAAGGAATCTTGATTCCGGTCAAGTGATGGAGAGGTTTAGCTAGCGAAACCTTTTACAAATCTTCTGTAATACGTACAAAGGCCTGAAAAGCTTTGAATTTATTCTTTATTCTTAGGTGTCGGCCAAGAAGAAACCTTCCCTATTTTGGATGGGTCGGTCTTCACACCTTGTGCTGAGACGATATGTCCGAGGAAGCCTACTTCTTTCTGGAACAGATGGCATTTTTTCGGGCTCATTTTCAGGCCTGCTTGCTTTAGCCTAGCGAAAACTTGTCTGAGATTTTGAACTTCTTCTTCAAAGTTCTTGCCAAAAACGATTATATCGTCTAAATAAACGAGGCATATTTTGCCAGTGAGCCCATGGAGAACAGCTTCCATCATTCGTTCAAAGGTAGCTGGGGCATTACTCAAACCAAACGGCATAACCTTGAACTGCCATAATCCTCCTAAACCCGTAACAAAAGCTGTTTTTTCTTTATCTAGAGGATCCATTCGACCTGCCAGTATCCGCTCTGAAGATCTGTGGTGCTGAACCAAGTTGCACCAGCTATCAGGTCGAGTGTCTCGTCGATTCTGGGTAGAGGGTAAGAATCTTTCTTCGTTATATCGTTCAGCTTCCTGTAATCGATACAAAATCGTTTGGATCCGTCCTTTTTGTTAACAAGGACGATTGGTGAAGCCCAGGGACTAGACGATGGTTCAATCACATCGTTCATTAGAATGTCTTCCACAAGCTTCTTCACCTCTTCTCGGGCGTTGAGAGCGAGTCTTCGAGGAGCTGGTTTGATTGGTGAACTCTCTCCGACGTCGATCTTGTGCTTGACAGAAGTACATCGGCCGTTATCACCACTATCGTTGGCGAAAGAATTTATAAATTATAGCAAAAGAGATTCAAACGATTCTACCTGAGCTGAATTTAACGAAATCGAAGATTTCTCAACAAGGCTCTGTAAATGTGAAGGGAAATGTTGCAAATCATCCTCTGAAAGTTCTATTTCCCGAATTCTAGGAGGAGTCCAATAAATTCCATTTCTATTTGTACAAAGAGTTATTTCGCGATTGTTTGAAGCTAGTGAATTTCTCTTAGTCGAGATAACACACTTGTGAGCTGTAAGAAAGTCTATTCCCAAAATACCTTCATCCTCTATATCTGCTATGAAAACCTTATGTGGAGAGTCGATACACCCAAAAAGGTTAATTTGGACAGTAACCTGTCTCAAAACCGGGGTCGTCTCTCTAGTGGCTATTCGCAGAGATAAAGAGGGAACGATCTGGTCATCGGATTTAAAGAGATCCGATCGAACTACGGTTACTTCCGCGCCGGTGTCTATTACCCATAGACAATCGACGCCATTTACAGTACCACGCGCGTAAAGACCAGACTGTCGTAGACTTCTAATTAAAAACTGTTCTCTAAGAGGGCTTTCACTCCTAACAATCTGCGATGATTTTCGCCCCGACAAATCATCTGGAATCAGTTTTTTGGGTGAGTTCCTGTTGGAGAACTCGACTGAGGATTTGCTTCCCCTATTTCTATATTTTTCTCACGCCATTTATAAGAGTTTGGATTCGAACCTTGCATCGATTTTCCACTAATTTTTTCAATTAGAAAACAATGATTGGCGTCATGGCCTGTTTTTTTACAAAATATACAAGTCAAGCCGGTTTGACTTGTCATGACCGCGTTCTTAATTACACGCTTGTTTTTCTGGTTTTGAAAAGAACCTCGATTTCTTGGTTTAAAATTACTATTGTTATTTTTATTTCTATAATTTTGAGGCGTTGGCTCCTCCGAGTGTTCAAAACTTCGTCTTTCTGAGGTGCTTCCGGACACCTCAATCCGACAAAGCTTGCTCAACCCACAATATTGTTTTCTCATTGCCTCCACCTCAAGGGCTTTGGCCGTTGCCTCCCGTAGAAAAGTGAGACCCGATGTCCCAACGGCCATTTTAATTTCTGGATCACTGATTGCGTTTAAGATAGCTTGTGTCGCTAATAAATTACGAGACGGCTCGTGGTCTGGCAAAGCTACACGAGAAAGCCGTTCAATATTGTAAGTTTATATATTTATTTTGGAATGAGGAACAAATATCTTGTTTTTTGTACATAAGCCATTCACGCATACATTCAACAAAATGATAAGTTTTATATATTTATTTTGGAATGAGGAACAAATATCTTGTCCTTTGTACATAAACCGTTTACGCATACATTCCCTCACGTCATACACTTTTTGTACATAAATCATTCACGCATACATTCAACAAAATTATAAGTTTTATATATTTATTTCGGAATGAGGAACAAATATCTTGTCTTTTGTACATAAACCATTCACGCATGCATTCCCTAACGTCATACACACTCCTTCACACACCACAGATTTTTATACATGAGATCAATGACCCTTCCCGTTCGCACTCCAACACTCAGGGACCATTACGTTCATACAAGAATGAGGAGTGCTTATCTTATATCGGCGGCCTTTTCCCACGTTGGCTCTCTCCCTTGTTCCGAGGTCTGCTGATCGGCGAATTGGGCGATTTCGTCACATTCCTTGCCCTTGAACTAGGAGGAGATTCGGGTCTCTGTATTTGCCTGGCCAGGACGAGTTGGGACCTCACGGATGACCCCCGAACACGCTGTTGATTAGACCCTACTCGGTTGACGACCCCGGAACGAAAGAGGCAGAGCTCCGGTCTCACCTGTCGATCTCGCTAATAATTGGGAGGGTGGGGATTGGCGGGTCTAAATATCGATTCGACGGACTTATTTCGAGAAATCGATGCGGGACACTCGATGTTGATCCACGCGATCAACATTGTTCGTTACAATATCTTGGCTAAGTGACGCTAGGTCTTCGTCTCGTCCTTGTCTTCTAGTCTGTAATTGAGCTGTATACAATTTTGTCAAATGATCATTTCCGTATCTCAATTTAGGCGCGGAGCTAAGTTTTTCATAATCGGAAATTTCTTCTTCAGATAATGCCTTTAAAACATTCAAAGCCGGCGTTTGAAGACAAGAGGCAAGGCTGTGGGTCCTCATGGCGGAGTCCCACCGATTGAATTTTGCAATTGTATTAAACTGACGTTCATAATCTGCCCATGGAATCTTTCCATCAAAAATTGGTGGTTTTAAAGGATAGAAGGGTTTCTCGTTAATTTGAGAAGCAACCCCAGGAAATCTCGAATTATTAAATTGATTTAAATGAGAATATCGAGGTTGAACCTGAGACAGAGGCTTGGAAAAACCAACCTCATTATTTACTCTTGTTCTACAAATTGGGGATTCATCTACCCCCCTAATGAAAGGCACAGACCTTGAGTCAGGAACATCCTGGGATCGTCCTGGATGTTGGACCTCCTGAACAGCAGGAACGGGAACAGGAGAGGGAACAGGAGAGGGAAGCGGAGTAACAACTCTGGAACCTTGAGGGGTAACAGCCGGTTCTCCTGAGCCATTCACCTGATGAACAGCCTGAAGAGATGCCACAGTCGTCCGGAGTAGTTCCTGAAGACTAGTTTCAGAACGCTCTTGAGCTTCTCTATCTAGCCTCCGCTGCTCGAACTGAGAGGCAAGCTCCCTTTCTCGCTGTTCTCGTTGCTCTTGAAGCAACTGGACAAGTTGTTGTTGTTGTTGACTAGCCGCATCCAGAAGCTGCCGTTGATGTCGTTCGGCGGCTCCTTGTTGTTGGCTCATAATCTTTAGTAGGTCGATTTGTGAAACTTAGACCATCGTGGGGACAGGTAAAGAGTCCACTGAAGGTGCACAAATTGTCTCGGGAACCCGCGGATTTTCCGTGATGGAATGTTCTTCTCCGCCACTTTTCTGACGACGAGAACGTGTCAAACGACTGTTGCTCATAGTTTATTTCACGCACTGAATTGACTTAATTGAAAAGAAACTCAAGATCCCGCTTCTGACACCAACGTAACGTACTTTGACGTTACGGAAAATAAATATGGATCCGCGAGTTTAATTATCAAGTCAAAAATCAAGGGCGTGAATGAAATGTTGTGAAAATGCTTTAATGCAAGAAATGTGTTTCTCGTTTTGAGTCTAAAGCAAGACTGTTTTTACAATAATGTTGGTTGCCGCAGCAACCTTATTCTTTTGATAGACACAAGAGGTTTATAAACGTCTTTTATCTATGATGACTACAAGATCATTAAAAAGGGGGCAAAACGGGTGATTTCACCCTTTGTAACAATATATATGTATATATATATATATTGTAACGTGGCATTTTTGATGCCCGTTACAAGGGGCTCCTTGAACCCTGGGCGGAACCAAAAATTTAGGATTTTCCAAAATTGAGTCGCGAAGTTTTTGGAAAAGAGCGCCAGGACTAGAGTCACGCATCCGAAACTACGAGAGGGGACACTTTAGCGACCAGTGTAAGATATTTCAGTTTTTTTTGTTTTTTTATTTTTCGAGCTACAACGGCATCAGGCAAGAAGTCGACACCGAATTCGAAGAAATGGCGAAATGGCGGACTAGCAACAATTGCGAAGGAAGGATGTCGAGGCTGCGGAGGGGGAGCCGACGCAGATCCCCGCATCGCGGGAATCCAAGGTGGACGCGATTCCCGCTGGCGGCCGGCGAGCCGCAGCCTCTTCCCCTTCACCCCGCCAACAATTGACCGGCGAACTTGCGACGGACCGACTAGCGACGAGGGAGCAACACGCTCACCGCCAAGACGTCATGGAGCTGCGCGGAGGACGAGATTGCGAGCTAGCTTTAAGTTCTGCGCAGCGATGCTATCGAAGGTGCGCGTCGAGTTGCGCGATCGACGAAATCGATGACGGATCGATTATTGCGTATTCTTGGGGGTATGACGTCACGTATGGGATAGCGTATCGAGATCCGTGTTGCGGCAGATCATAGGTTTTTGAAATCACTCTAGTTCTGGCGGTCGTGATTAGTAGTCGCGTTTGGGGGAGTTTCGCGAAGCAATGGAGTCGCCCAAAAATCGCGAAGGGAATGGAAAGGGGGTTGCAAGGATGTAGAAGGTAAGCGCTGCTTCTATCCCCGCGATTGAATTTCGAGCATAATTGCGAAAAGGCTTGCCGAGTAACGGATAGCCGTTTTGGATTTGCGTTGTAGAAAAGTACTCGAAATTCTTTTGCCGATTCTCTTGCTTGATGACCGTAGCCTGAGTACGCGGGTTAGAGTAAAGTAAATTTTGAGTTTCTGAAAAAGTTGAGTAGAGTCACGGGTTTTAGTTGAATCTTTCTCGTTAGTGAAACCAAGTATAGTCGAATTTCACCGTACCGGGTCGAGCCGCGTTATCGTTTTCTTTTTGTGTCACCTCTCGAGTAGGTCGGGAAGCACCGAATTGGAGTGCTCGGTTTAGCGGGTAACGTTTTGGGGAATTTTGAAAAGAATTAAGTTCGGATGCGTTGCGATTGCGTATAGTTTAGGTTACGTTTAGTTGCGCCTGCATTGAGTTCCGTACCCGTTAGTTAAGATAATGTAGGTTTAGTTGAGTTACTTTGAGCTTGTGTTTAGTTGAAGTTAAATATAGTGGTGCTTGCACCTAGTTAAGTTTACGTTTAGTTAAGATAGTGTTTAGTCGAGGTTAGGCGATGTATAGTCGAAATTGCCGTTGCGTTGCGCAGCAGTTGAGACGAGAAGTTTGAGCATGGTGTTTTAGTTTGCGAGACCTGACGGCGCACCGTTGAATAATTAGTTTTAGTTTCGTTTCGAGCAATCATCGCCATGGAGAACAAATGGCGAATTTGCGAATTGAGAATTGCGTATGAGGATGTTGCGATCGTCGAGTGACGTTTTGAGAATTGCGCATGAGGATGTTGCGATCGTCGAGTGACGTTTTGAGAATTGCGTATGAGGATGTTTGTGATCGTCGAGTGACGTTTTAGTTAGGGAGCCGCGAGCTCATTAGAGTAAGAAATAGAGTAGGTTACGTGTAATTTTCTATTTAGTTTTAGACTCGCGATGAGCGATTTTTGAATTATATTTTTCTTTTGTTTGTATCACCGGTATGATGAAATATAAGATTTTCTTTTACTTTTGTTAAATAGCGTGTGTATTTCGAGTGTCTCTCTCTCTCCAAAAATTACCCCTCCCCTCTCCGCGGTACTGAGCTATCGAGCATATGCCCGAGGAATAGCGTATTAATGATTTCGAGGCGTGTTAATCACGCCAGGCGCCCAACAAAAACTTTGCGATATTGTTTGAGATCCTACATCGTGGACGCCAAATTATTGTGCACGCGGTAAGTTCCCGGTTATTTGCTCCGAGTAACCGAGGTGCAGAAAAATCCACGTCACAATATATATATATACACACACATATATATATATATATATGTATGTATACATATATATATATATATAAAATAAAATGTATGTATACAAAATATATATATAAAAATATATATATATTTTGAAATACAGTTGCACTTAATTTTAAGTAAAGCTGGGGATGCTCGCCACAATTAGATAGGCCGGGGAATGTTGATGAAAATCCGTATGGCGATTCGTAAACTTTGACGCTAATAGTTTTACTCCCCAGAGCGAAAAATAATATTTTTCACATACTTCGAATACATTCTTTTGCGTTAATCGACCGCCTGGCGACATCGCAATTAGATAGGCCGGGAATGTTCACCACAATTAGATAGGCCGGGGAATGTTGATGAAAATCCGTAAACTTTCACGCTAATAGTTTGCTTTCACTATCACTCACCCAAATTCTTACGATCTATCTGCATATATTAACTCAACGCATCCGATGCAGACTCATCAGTCTTACACGATACGTGCAAGTCAGAGTTCATTAAAGTTCTGCAAATATCAGCGTTAAAGTCATGGCCGCTGAAACATATTCAAATATCGTCAAAACGATGGAGAACGCGCACGATTTGTTGGCCGAGCTGCATCCCGAGCAGGAGAACGACAATATCTTCCAGCACTGGATTGACGTTGGAATGGAAAATCTCCAATTGCTGCGTGATGTTTCCAAGCGTCCGAGAACGAGCATAGGTGCGAAACTGCAAATTCAGCATACAATCACGCTCGTACAATCCTGGATAGCAAAGATTCGGTAGCAGCTGAGGCAGCGACAGCAGCAGCGGCAGCAGCAGCAGCACGCCGTGGTGATGGGTGCTAACATCGGCAGCCCTGCGAGCGTGCAATGGGACGAAGTTGAAAGTGCTTTCGCCAACCGAATCCGAACGGGAGTTGTAACGAATCTCGGGCACAAGAATTTGGACGCCTTTTTCGACGACGCGCAACGGATCATCGTTGAGCGATTGGGGCTGGTACTGGGCCAGGAGGGTAATGTGAAGGTTAACCTCACATTATCGTGCAAATTCAAAAACATAAAGCACGAGGGGATTGCGGAAGAAGTTAAAAGCTTCAACACTGCCAACATCGCGATCCTCCCCTCGAGCGATATCGACGGTTGGTTTACACACGCGAGGGCCGATCTACTTATGAAGGTTGAGGATTTTGAACAACGCGATTCTGGGTGGAGCATGATCGAGATCCTCAATACTGCCGTAAATATCAGCCGGTACCAGCCTCTCGCTGCGGGACTTTCGACATTCGTTGAGCTACCCAAGGACATTCAACGGAAGAGAGCAGTGGTGAACGTGAAAAACAAAGATGAAAGATGTCTTCTCTGGTCCATCACCGCAGCACGCCACCCGACCAACACCAACACCGATAGGACTCTCCATCATCGCCGCTTTATCTCCGAGTTGGACTGTACAGGTATCAAATTCCCTGCTACTCTACATGATGTGAAAAAGCTTGAGAGATTGAATAATTTGCGAATCAATGTATATGGGATAGAATCTCAAACTTTTTCAGAGCATGCAAAATCAAATAACAGCGTCATCGTGCCAATTTATTTGAGCGATCATTTGAGTACCGCGAACTTTGACACGATTCATCTTCTGATGGTTGAGAGTAACCCAGAAAATGATATGGCTCGCGAGTTAACACCAAGATTCCACTTTGCTTGGATTAAAGATCTTTCGCGATTGGTGAGCAAACAATTGTCTAATCATGATGGTCAACTGTTTTTATGCGACAGATGTTTGTGTCACTTTAGTGTGAAACATGCCTACGACAATCATCGGCATGATTGTATTATGCTGAATAAAGTACGCATGGAATTTCCCGAGCCGACGGATTTAGCATTTTCAAATTTTCGGAACAAGGGTACCGTCCCGTTTGTCGTTTACGCCGATCTCGAATGCATATTAGAGTCTATACCGATTGACGAATTCCAAAATCACGTTTCAACCCGTAAAACACGTGAATTTCAAAAGCATATCCCGCACAGTGTGGCGTACTATGTGCATTGCGCGTACGATGAGACTGTATCGGAGTTCCACAGTAAACGTGGCGTTGATTGCATAGATTTGTTCATGCGGCAACTGAAAGATTTATCGATTAAAGTAGAGTCACGCGTCAAAACCATAATTGCGATGGAGCCTCTTACTCAAGTGCAACACGATCGTCACATGCGCGCAAAGAATTGCTACATTTGCGAAAAGCCGTTTACCGCTGAGGAGAAAAAGTGCCACGACCACTGTCACTTCACGGGTGAATATCGTGGTCCTGCTCATAATCGGTGTAATTTGAAGTTCAGAGAGACGCGCACAATTTCAATAGTTTTCCACAATTTGTCCGGTTACGATTCTCACTTTTTAATAAAATCACTCCCGTCAACTTTTCCCGGTGAAATTACCCCGCTACCCATAAACAAGGAAAAATATATATCCTTCACGAAACGCGTTGATGGGACGATGATGCACTTGAGATTCATCGATTCGTTTCGATTTATGGCTAGCAGCATCGATAAACTTTCCAAATATTTGAATGATGCAGACAAGCCCATAACACGTAGATTTTATAATAATCCGTCTCAGTTCAGTTTGATGACCCGTAAAGGCGTTTTTCCCTATGAATACGTCGATTGTTGGGGGAAACTCGATGAACCGCGATTACCTGCAAAGAAACATTTCTACTCGCACCTCTGCGATGCAAATACTTCAAACACCGATTACGAGCACGCTAAAAATGTTTGGGGGGAATTTCATCTAGAGTCATTGGGCGGCTATTTGGATTTATATTTCAAGACAGATGTTCTTTTGCTTGCCGATATTTTCGAAAATTTCCACGCTAGCTGCTTCAAAACATACGATTTAGATCCGTTGCACTACCACACTGCACCGGGACTTGCTTTTGACGCGATGCTCAAACATACCAATGTAACTTTGCGACTTTTAGACTATCCTGAAATGGTGTTATTTATTGATAGAGCCTTTCGAGGCGGCGTAGCGCAATTTTCTAATCGACACGCTCGCGCCAATAATAGATTCATGGGAACAGATTTTGATCCAAACAAAGCGGAGTCGTATCTCACGTATTTTGACGTGAATAACCTGTACGGAGCGGCTATGAGCGTGCATTTACCAATCGGTTCGTTCGAGTGGGAGTATCAGCAGATCGATATAACGAACTATCCGGACGATTCACCGATCGGTTACTTTCTGGAGGTAGATTTGGACTACCCTGTAGAACTCCACGAGGATCACAAAGACTTACCTCTTTGTCCCGAACATTTTACTCCCCCAGGTAGTAAAAATGCCAAACTCGCGACCACCCTTCACCCCAAAACAAAGTATATATTGCACTATAGAAATTTGAAACAGTGCTTGAGTTTAGGATTGAAATTAACGAAAGTGCATAGAATTTTGAAGTTTGCGCAATCTCCATGGCTCGAGCCTTACATCACGCTCAATACAGTTATGCGTAAGCAATCTAGGAATGAATTTGAGAAAAACCTTTACAAACTCATGAATAACGCTGTGTTCGGCAAGACTATGGAGAATGTGCGAAATCATAAAGATGTTAAATTGGTTACAAAATGGGAGGGAAAAGGTGGTGCGAGAACGCTTATTGCCCGAGCAAACTTTCACAGCTGCACCGTATTTGACACTGATATGGTTATCATTGAAATGAATCGTGTCAAAGTTCACTTCGCCAAACCTATTTACGTCGGCGCATCAATTCTAGATCTGTCAAAAATCTTTCTCTACGATTTCCACTATAATTATATTAAAACCAACTTTTCGAATAAACAGGCTAAATTGATGTATACCGACACAGACAGCCTTATTTATCAATTCAATGTGCCTAATATCTACGATATCATCAAACGTGACGTAGATACAATGTTTGACACCTCTGACTATCCGCCCGACAATGTGTATGGTATTCCCCTTAAAAACAAAAAACAACTAGGGCTAATGAAGGATGAAAATAATGGTAAAATTATGACAGAGTTTGTGGGACTGCGAGCAAAGCTGTACACATTTACTACGATGGGTGGGGATGGGGAAAAAGTGAGTAAGCGCGTCAAGGGTGTAAAAAATTCTTCGATAAATAGCATCGCGTTTGATGAATATAAGCGCTGTCTGATGGCTCACCAAGAGTTGACCCTCCCCCAGTGTTTGATACGGAGTAAAAAACATGAAGTAAGCACGATCGTACAATAAAAATTGGCTCTCAGTTGGTAGGATGACAAGCGGCAATTGATACCTGGACAGACCGACACCGAAAATGAGAATTCATATACTTAACATTTATTTATTTATTTATTCATTTATTCATTCATTCATTCATTCATTTATTTATTCATTTATTTATTTATTTATTTATTCATTTATTTATTCATTCATTTATTCATTTATTTATTTATTTATTTATTCATTCATTCATTCATTTAATAATCATGTATTGAGAAATTATTTATTTTTATTCGCATACCTCGAGAAAAGTTTCCAGTAAATGAAAAAAAGTTTTTAGTGGTATCGAGTATGGCACGTGTGCATGGAAAGGAGATAGCTATAAGATAAAACTGTAGACGTAGAATTATTGTGAATATTTACGTTTGACACCTCGGGCGATCCGCCATCATGCGGAAACGATTTAGACTGGATTTGAAAATGTGAATTCATATACTTAACATTCATTTATTTATTTGTTTACTCATTTATTTATTTATTTATTATCAATATAGACTTCCGTTTTCGTTTTGGATGTGAGTGGCAGGTGTGTGAAAGAGCGTAAGTGGAAAGGCGAGGATTTAGCAGGATAGCAAAGGTGAGGAGAAAAGGAAATAGGGCAGAGAAGGAGCAGAGAAGACATAGACGGGAGGACGGGTGAAGGGAATAGGGAGGCAGGAATAGAAGGGAAAGACAGTTGAAAAAGAAAAAAGGGGGAGAGTTTTGAGGTTAGGCAGAAAGTGCCGGCGGACGGCAACGGTAAGGATAAGACAAGAATAGGCGGTGACACCTAGGGAGTAAGAAGGGGGAAAGAGCAGAGACAGGTGGGCGGCAGGTAGATAGGTAGAGAGCGATGGCGGAGAGAAAGAGTATGAGTAACGCGGGTGGCCAAAAGAAGGGGTTAACAGAGAAGAGGAGGAGAAAAAGAAAGGTAGGCCGGGTGCAGTAGCAGCGTTAGGGAGGGATAGGAGGCATAGCCTAGGATCGGCGAGGACGGTGCTAGACTTATGGAAGAGAAAGCGGGAGGAGGAAGGGGAAAAAGGGGAGGAGGATGCAGACGAGATACCGGAAAGAGAAAGAGTTTTTGGGAAAAGCAGGAAAGTGCATCGGTCGCCGGAGGGCAAGACAGGTGAGGAAGGGAAGGCAGAGTGAGGGGGTATACGGGATATGCTAAGGCTGATTAGGGAAGAGTTAAAGATAGGTCTAGAAGAGGTCAAAGGGCAGGGAAGGGGAATCAGGGAAGAAATGGAAAAGATTAAAGGGGAAATGACTAGAAGGGAAGAGCAGTGGGAAGTAGAGAGGGGGGAGATGAAGGAAATGATAAGGGATCTAGGTAAAAGATTAGAAGAGGTGGAAGAGCGGAGAGGGGGGGAGATGGAAAGGGTAAAGGAGAGGCTGGTAGAATTAGAAAAGACAAGTGCAGAAGGCGAGGGGGAAAGGCAGGGACAGGGGAAGGCGGAAGTGGCGCAGGTAACTATAGATAGGTTAAAAGAGATGGAGTGGGCCATAGAGAGGAAAGAAAGGGAAGAAAGAAGGGGAAATATAGTATTGAGAGGAGCAAGACTAGAGAAGGGAAGAGAAAAGGAAGGGTTGAAAAAGATTATGCAGGTGATAGGGGTAGAGGTCGAGGTAAAGGATATGTGGGAGGTAGGTGCGAAAAAGGGGGGAGAAAAGGGGATATGGATAGCAAGACTAGGAAATGGGCAGCGAAAGAGGCAGGTAATGGGAAGAAAAAGCCTACTCAAAGGGAGGGAGGAGAGAATAGAGGAGGATCTCATCTGGGCAGAGAGGAAAATGAAATGGAAGTTGAGGGAGATAGCAGCTATCGAGGAGAGAAGGGAAAACAGTGTAAGAATAGGGTATGCAAAGATCTGGATAGAAGGGAAAATGTGGAAGTGGGATGAGATAGGAGAGGTGCTTAGGGACGGTGCAGGAAGAGAGAGGGAAAAAGGGTAAAGGGAGGGGAGGGGGAAAGCAGGGGAAAGCGATAGGGAAAAGACAGCAAGCGAGGAAAGACAAGAGGGAAGTATAGAAGCACAGGAAGGGGTACGTAGGGAAAGGAAGTCGGGGGAATGGATAGTTGTGGGGGGGGGGGGGGGGGCAGAGGCATGAGGGAAGGGAGATAAAGAGGAGAGAGAGGGGAGTAGGCGAGACGGAAAGGGAAAGTAGTTTTCTGGAATGTGGCGGGGCTCGCGAGAAAGGATGAAGATTTCTGGAGGGGGCTAGAGGAATGGGATGTAATATTTCTAATGGAGTCATGGACAGAAAAGAAGGGGTGGAAAAGGATTAGGAATAAGTTGCCAGCAGGGTATAAATGGGAAGTGCAGTATGCGGTGAAGAAAAATAGGAAGGGAAGAGCAATAGGCGGAATGCTGTCAGGGGTAAGAAAGGAGATAGTAAGTGGAGAGGGGGGGAGGGAAGAGGTAAAAGAGGGCATGATAATAAGGAAAATAAGTGTAGGGGGGGGGGGGGGGAAATGGGTAGTAATAGGAATATACGTAAATGGGGATCTAAAAGAGAAGATAGGGGAATTGAAGGAGCGGGCAGAAGAGATAGAGGGAGGTGCAAAAGTGCTAGTGGGGGGTGATTTTAATGCCAGGACAGGGCAGGAGGCGGGAGGATGTTGGGGAGAAGGTGAGGAGGAGAGTAGGAGTAGGCAATCAAAGGACAGGAAAATAAACTCGGAAGGTAGGCAGCTGGTGCAATTTTTAGAAGAGACAGGATGGGCAATAATGAACGGGAACATAGAGGGGGATGAGGAGGGAGAATTTACGTATGTAGGAGGGGCGGGGGTGACGGTGATAGACTACGCTATAGGAGACAGCGAGGTAAGGGATAGGGTCAAAGGGATAGAGATTGGGGATAGGGTTGACTCGGATCATCACCCGGTAATAGTGTGAATGAGGGGGGCAGTGACTAGGACAAGGAAGGGAAAAAGAGTAGGGGGAACTAGCAGAGGAGACTGGACGGAGGAGGGTAGGATGAGGTTTAGAACAGAAGTCAAATGGGAGGGGATAGGAGAAGCGGATGTAGGCAAAGAGATAAAGAAAAGAATAAGGGAGTTTAGACGAGCCTTAGATGTAGAAGGAAGAGGGAGGGAAGCGAAAAAGGGATGGTGGGATGAGGAATGTAGGCGAAAAAAAGCGGAAGTTAAGCAGAGTCTAAGGAAATGGAGAAAGAGGGAGGGGGAAGGGGACGCGTATAGAAAGGAAAGAAGGGAATATAATAGGCTATGCGAGGAGAGGAAAAAGAAAGAAAATGAGGGTTTCACAGAAGAAGCAGCGGAAGCAAGGACAGAAAGCAAGGTATGGGAGATAGTGAACAGGGAAAGAAAGAAGTGGAAGAGGGTGAATGAAGAAATAGGAGATCAAGGGTGGAGGGAGTATTTCATGGGATTATTAGGCGGAATAAAAAGCAAGGTAACAGAAGTCGGGGGGACGGTAAATAGGAAGGGGGACGGGAAAGAGGATCTGCAGAGGGATGAGATTAAAAAGGTGATAGGAAAGCTGAGGGATGGAAAGGCACCAGGGGGGGATGGAATAGTTAGCGCGGTATGGAGGTATGGGGGGGAAGAAACGGAGCAGTGGATATGGAAAACATGTAACAGAGTTTGGGTGGGGGAGGGCTGGCCAGAGGATTGGAGAGAGGGATTGATAGCGCCAATAGTTAAGAAGGGGGAGGGGAAAAGGGTAGAAGAGTATAGGGGGTGACGTTGATGCCAACTCTATATAAGGTGTATGCGATGGTATTCGCAGATAGGCTAGAAAGAGAGGTAGAGGAAAAGGGCTTGATACCGCAAAATCAAACGGGTTTCAGAAAAGGCATGGGTACAATTGATAATGTATATGTACTTAATTATTTAATCAATAGGCAGGTGGGAAAGGATAAGGGAAATATTATGGCGTTCTTTGTGGACTTGAAAGCGGCGTTCGATTCAGTGAACAGGAAGGTGCTGTCGGAGACTATGGAAAGGACAGGGGCGAGGGAAGGGCTAAGGGTAAGGATAGAGGAAATTTACAAGGAAACAAAGAGTCGGGTGAGGAGCGGGGGAAAGGTAGGAGTGGCGTTCTGGACGGCGAGGGGGGTAAGGCAGGGATGCCCGCTCAGTCCGCATGTGTTCAACCTGCTGCTGGCGGATTTAGAAGAGGAAATGGGGGAGGGAGAAGGGTTGGGGGGGTGGAGTTGGCCGGCGGCAGGGTATGTACGTTAGCTTATGCGGATGATATAGTGCTACTAGCGGAAAGTGAAGAGGAAATGGAGGTAATGATTAGGAAGTTAGAAAGGTATATGGATGGGAAAAGGCTGACGGTAAATGTAGGGAAATCAAAGATTATGAGATTTAGGAAAGGTGGCGGTAGAAGGAAAAACATAGATTGGAGATGGAAAGGGAAAAAGATAGAGGAGGTGAAAGAGTTCAGCTATCTAGGGTATAGAGTAAAGTGCAATGGGGGACAGGAAGCACAGGTGAAAGAGAGAGTACGAAGGCAGGGGTAGTAATGAGGCAGGTATGGGGAGTAGGAAAAAGAAGGTTTGGGAAGGATTGGGAAAAAAAGATTTGGTTATTTGACAGGTTAGTATGGACGGTAATAGAGTATGCATCGGAGATATGGGGGTGGAGGGAGTGGAGGGCGGTCGAGGCGGTACAGGATAGGTTCTTGAGATGGACATTAGGAGTGGATGGGCGAACACCGGGATATCTATTAACGGAGGAACTACAGAGGGAGAAGCTAAGGATTAGGACAGGGAGAAGGGCATGGAATTTTGAAAGGAAGCTGGAGATAGGGGAGGGTAGCGAGTTAGCTAGGAGATGCTGGGAAGAGATAAGGGACAAGGCAGAAGCTGGGAGGCAGGGATCGAGGTGGGAAAGAGAAAGGGAAAGTTTCTTTGCGGAAAGGGGAGCAGAGAGTAGAGAGGTAGTCGCGAGAAGGGAGAGGGGCGAGATGGAGTTTAGGGAAATAGAGGAGAGAGAGAGGGAAGAACAGAGAAAAGAGAGGTGGGAGAAAATAAGGGAATCGAGGTACAACAGATGGTACAGGCTAGTGAAAGGAGAAGGGATACCAGGGTATCTGGGAAAGGGATGGGGGGAAAGCAGGTGGACAAGGGTGGGAAGATTTAGATTAGGAAGCGAGATGAAGGAGGCAAGGTACTGGGAACAAGAGGAAAAGAGAAGGTGTAGGGTGTCCGGGGGGGAGGAGGAAACATGGGAGCACGTATGGGAAAGGTGCGTGGGCTGGGATAGAAGGGGGGAAAGCTGGCAGGAGGTGGTGAGGGAGATGTTAGGTGAGGAGGGGGTGAGAGAAGTCTGGATGAGAGAACTGGAAAGGATCAGGGATGTACAAGAGAATGAAAGAGTGAGAGATGAATGGGAAATAGAAGTCGATTAGGATAAGGACGAATTAGGGAATAGAATGAGGTAAAATAAGATGAGGTTAAGTAAAGATAAGGATGAAGAATAAGAAAAGGATAAGAGGGAAAGTAAGGGAATGGCAAGTCAACGGCACAGGGCACAGGCAATTAGAAATTGAGTGAGGATAGGGTAGGAAGTAAGAATAGGGTAAGAATAGGTTAAGAAAACATGTAAAAAAAAAAAATATTGTGAAGGAAGAGGAAAAGGGAAGTCCTTGTAACCCCAAGGGGATCAATAAATATTACATACATATTATCGATATATTAAGAAATTATTCATTTTCATTCGTTTACCGCGAGAAAAAAAGTTTTCAGAAAATGAAAAAAAGTTTTCTGAAAATAAAAAACAGTTTTGCAAAAAATAAAATGTGTAATAATCGTATGGAAAATTGCAGATTATTATTATTATTATTTTCATGGTATCGAGTATGGCACATGTGCATGCAAAGGAGATAAGTGTGGAAATATTTGTACATTGGAATCTTTTATTGTAATTCGGAAAATACATACAAGTTATGTTACATGTCTGTCTTATTTATCCAGCTATTGTGCGAACTATCAAAACCCAACCACTTCACATAGACCCGATTCCCCCGTTTGCGTAATACTTTCTCCACAAGATAGCCGTCGGGGTATTTTACTTTGCCTAGCTCCTCCTTGTAGAAGCCCCCCCTCGATGAATTGGTATTTTTCACCTCACTCACGGTGAATATTTCAGTCGTCCAATTGGGCGTATAGCCTTTTTCGAATACATTCTTGTACTTGCTGATTCGAACTCGATCGCCCACACTGAATTTCCGCGCCCCATCACTTCGTTTGATTTGCCGAGGCTTGTACACATTACGATACAGCTGTTTTTCATTCCCCGTGCTAACATCCACCGGTTTCATTCGAATCGTGCGATGTCTGGTGTTGTTGTAGGACTTCATTAAATCAGCCAAAATATTAATCCACTCGTACGATTCTTGGAGAGTGAACCGCATCCACATTTTATTTTTCAATGTTCATTTAGAACGTTGGCATATCGACGCCTTTAAGTTGCTAAATGTCGAATACATGTTGATATTGTGATCCTTCACGAGGGCTTTGAATTCGCTGTTGTAAAATTCTTTGCCTCGATCAACGTGTAGATGTGTAGGTATACGGCTCTGGGTCAGTAAAGATTTCATGGCAGCAGTAACATCTTTCCTACTCTTGGACTTTATCGGCACAGTAGGTATTTGTATCCCTTGTTATGCGAGCTGTATGCGGTCAAATCGACGTCTGAAATATTTGCATCGCAGAGGTGCGAGTAGAAATGTTTCTTTGCGGGTAATCGCGGTTCATCGAGTTTCCCCCAACAATCGACGTATTCATAGGGAAAAACGCCTTTACGGGTCATCAAACTGAACTGAGACGGATTATTATAAAATCTACGTGTTATGGGCTTGTCTGCATCATTCAAATATTTGGAAAGTTTATCGATGCTGCTAGCCATAAATCGAAACGAATCGATGAATCTCAAGTGCATCATCGTCCCATCAACGCGTTTCGTGAAGGATATATATTTTTCCTTGTTTATGGGTAGCGGGGTAATTTCACCGGGAAAAGTTGACGGGAGTGATTTTATTAAAAAGTGAGAATCGTAACCGGACAAATTGTGGAAAACTATTGAAATTGTGCGCGTCTCTCTGAACTTCAAATTACACCGATTATGAGCAGGACCACGATATTCACCCGTGAAGTGACAGTGGTCGTGGCACTTTTTCTCCTCAGCGGTAAACGGCTTTTCGCAAATGTAGCAATTCTTTGCGCGCATGTGACGATCGTGTTGCACTTGAGTAAGAGGCTCCATCGCAATTATGGTTTTGACGCGTGACTCTACTTTAATCGATAAATCTTTCAGTTGCCGCATGAACAAATCTATGCAATCAACGCCACGTTTACTGTGGAACTCCGATACAGTCTCATCGTACGCGCAATGCACATAGTACGCCACACTGTGCGGGATATGCTTTTGAAATTCACGTGTTTTACGGGTTGAAACGTGATTTTGGAATTCGTCAATCGGTATAGACTCTAATATGCATTCGAGATCGGCGTAAACGACAAACGGGACGGTACCCTTGTTCCGAAAATTTGAAAATGCTAAATCCGTCGGCTCGGGAAATTCCATGCGTACTTTATTCAGCATAATACAATCATGCCGATGATTGTCGTAGGCATGTTTCACACTAAAGTGACACAAACATCTGTCGCATAAAAACAGTTGACCATCATGATTAGACAATTGTTTGCTCACCAATCGCGAAAGATCTTTAATCCAAGCAAAGTGGAATCTTGGTGTTAACTCGCGAGCCATATCATTTTCTGGGTTACTCTCAACCATCAGAAGATGAATCGTGTCAAAGTTCGCGGTACTCAAATGATCGCTCAAATAAATTGGCACGATGACGCTGTTATTTGATTTTGCATGCTCTGAAAAAGTTTGAGATTCTATCCCATATACATTGATTCGCAAATTATTCAATCTCTCAAGCTTTTTCACATCATGTAGAGTAGCAGGGAATTTGATACCTGTACAGTCCAACTCGGAGATAAAGCGGCGATGATGGAGAGTCCTATCGGTGTTGGTGTTGGTCGGGTGGCGTGCTGCGGTGATGGACCAGAGAAGACATCTTTCATCTTTGTTTTTCACGTTCACCACTGCTCTCTTCCGTTGAATGTCCTTGGGTAGCTCAACGAATGTCGAAAGTCCCGCAGCGAGAGGCTGGTACCGGCTGATATTTACGGCAGTATTGAGGATCTCGATCATGCTCCACCCAGAATCGCGTTGTTCAAAATCCTCAACCTTCATAAGTAGATCGGCCCTCGCGTGTGTAAACCAACCGTCGATATCGCTCGAGGGGAGGATCGCGATGTTGGCAGTGTTGAAGCTTTTAACTTCTTCCGCAATCCCCTCGTGCTTTATGTTTTTGAATTTGCACGATAATGTGAGGTTAACCTTCACATTACCCTCCTGGCCCAGTACCAGCCCCAATCGCTCAACGATGATCCGTTGCGCGTCGTCGAAAAAGGCGTCCAAATTCTTGTGCCCGAGATTCGTTACAACTCCCGTTCGGATTCGGTTGGCGAAAGCACTTTCAACTTCGTCCCATTGCACGCTCGCAGGGCTGCCGATGTTAGCACCCATCACCACGGCGTGCTGCTGCTGCTGCCGCTGCTGCTGTCGCTGCCTCAGCTGCTACCGAATCTTTGCTATCCAGGATTGTACGAGCGTGATTGTATGCTGAATTTGCAGTTTCGCACCTATGCTCGTTCTCGGACGCTTGGAAACATCACGCAGCAATTGGAGATTTTCCATTCCAACGTCAATCCAGTGCTGGAAGATATTGTCGTTCTCCTGCTCGGGATGCAGCTCGGCCAACAAATCGTGCGCGTTCTCCATCGTTTTGACGATATTTGAATATGTTTCAGCGGCCATGACTTTAACGCTGATATTTGCAGAACTTTAATGAACTCTGACTTGCACGTATCGTGTAAGACTGATGAGTCTGCATCGGATGCGTTGAGTTAATATATGCAGATAGATCGTAAGAATTTGGGTGAGTGATAGTGAAAGCAAACTATTAGCGTGAAAGTTTACGGATTTTCATCAACATTCCCCGACCTATCTAATTGTGGTGAACATTCCCGGCCTATCTAATTGCGATGTCGCCAGGCGGTCGATTAACGCAAAAGAATGTATTCGAAGTATGTGAAAAATATTATTTTTCGCTCTGGGGAGTAAAACTATTAGCGTCAAAGTTTACGAATCGCCATACGGATTTTCATCAACATTCCCCGGCCTATCTAATTGTGGCGAGCATCCCCAGCTTTACTTAAAATTAAGTGCAACTGTAATTTGAAATAAATATATATATATATATATATATATAAGTCGCTATCGAGCGACTCTCTTGCTCCCACTGTGTCCTCCACTCGACGTCTCCTTTAGTCGTGTACATAACAGTTCTGTCATGTACTCGACTGGGAGATTAAGTTTGATAAGGTCAAACTTACACCCCCCCCTTCGTGCCGAAGGTTTGGGAGATAAGTGGTAGGGAATTAGTTTGCTCGCATGGAAAATCTGGGATTCATTTTTTTGTCCCCTGCCTATCATATATATTAAGTTAGATATTTTTTTTTTTATTTTATAAGGACCTGTTCTAATCGGGTCTAATTTGTTTCTGTTTAACTTGTCACTATTTTGTATATATACTAAGTCTCCTACGTTGTACTCGATATTAACCTTATTTTTATCATAGTAGGTTTTATTCTGTTCGTGAATCTTTTTTGAATTTTGATACGCTATTAATCTGTTATCCTTCAGTTTATCTTCGTTATTGTGATTGAGTTCGCTTGGTAAGATTGACTTATCTCTTCCAGTTAGTAAATAATTCGGTGTAAATCCTGTTGAACTGTGGATAGTGTTATTGTATTCTTCCACACATTCTTCTGCTATGGTGGACCATGGACGATTTTTGTTCTCAAATATTTTGCATCTTATCCTATTGACAAGCGTTTGATTGGTTCTTTCATTGAGACCATTAGAAAAAGCACAATCTACTGCGGTGAAGACTAAGTTTATCTTTCTAGTTTTTAAGTGTTGTTTAAACTCTCTTGAATTAATCCCTGCGTATTGATCTGTAAGTAAAGTCTGTATTTCGTTCTTATTTTTTATTTGGTCTACTAATTTTATAAAGTCTTTTGCGGTTTGCGTTTTTGACGTCGAAATAAAAGCATATCTCGTGAAATGATCAATCAGCAAGTGTAGATATCTTTTTGTGCTTTTATTGCCTGCAAAGCCTCCTATTGTGTCTAATGCCACGATTTCGAATGGTTCGGAGGCTGGGCCCAGTTGTGATAGTGGAGCTTCGAAGTGACCGATTCTAGTTTTATTCTTTATACAAGTTTCACAGGAGCGACATATCGTTTTTATGTGTTTATGCATATTTTTGAAATAGATTTTGTGGGTAATTGTTAATGTTAATTGTTTTGTTCCTATATGTCCTTGTTTGTTATGTATATGTTTGATCAATTCAATGCCAAATTCCTCAGTTAACCAAATTTTTCTTCTATTATTCATTGTTTTATAAATTATATTATCTTCAATTTCGTATTTATTATCAAGCTTTAATTGTTTTTGATTGTCAATGATTTCATCTAGTTTTAGAGAGTTTACTATTTTTATTCTTGATGTTTCATCTTCTCTAGTGTCTACTTCTAATACTGGGTTACGTGATAAACAATCTGCCTCTAAGTTATTTTTTCCCGGGTTATATTGTATTTCAAAGTCGAATTGAGACAGGTAATTTAAAATTTGTCTCAATTCTGGATCATTACATTTTTTTATATTGAAGTTTTCCAGTGGTTTGTGGTCTGTGAAAACCGTAAATTTCTGTCCTATCAGATAGTATTGCCAATATAAAATTGCCTCTTTTATAGCAAGACACTCAATATAGATTGCTCTTTTTGTCTTTTGTGATTCTGTTAATTTTCGTGAGAAGAAAAATACTGGTTTTATCTGTCCATCTGGTTGGTTTTGTTTTAATATTGCCCCGACTCCTTGTAGGCAGGCATCGGTATACATCTTTATTGGGATGGCTGGGTCAAATATTGCCAGAATCGGGTCTGAGCATAAATAATCTTTTATTTTTTTGAAACTCTCTTGGCAACATTCTGACCATTTAAATTCTATGTTTTTCCTCAATAGATTATGGAGTGGCTCCAGAAGTATTGTTGATCTGGGAATATATTCCAGGTAAAAATTTATTTTCCCCAGGAATTGTCTAATGTGTTTCCTTGTCTGTGGTGTTGGAAAATTCTTAATAGCAATTACATTATCGTTTAACGGTCTTATATAATTATTTCCTACTTCGTGACCCAAATATGTTATTTTGTTTTGTGTAAACACACACTTTTCTAGGTTTAATTTGACTCCCTGTTCTTGTAGGGCTTTCAATGTCAGTTCAATATGTCTCATATGATCCCTGTAGTCTTTTGAATAAATCAAGATATCATCAATGTAATTTACGGCGAAGGCCTCTAACTGATTTTTCCTTATTATGCTTGACATGATTCGTTGGAAAATTGCCGGTGATGATTTTAACCCGAATGGTAAACAACACCATTGCCAGTGCCCATGATGGGTTACGAATGCTGTTTTGTACCTGTCTTTCATACGTAACGGAATCGACCAAAACGCCGAGTTCACGTCTAGCTTTGTGAAATATTTACAGTTTCTTGCTCGTAACGTTAAGTCCTCGATTCTCGGAAAAGGTTGACTTTCTGGGACCACTATTTTGTTCAGTTCTCTGTAGTCGATACATAAGCGAGATTTTCTTGCTTCTTCCTTCTTATATACTAATGTAACTGGTGCGGCGTATGGGCTACATGATTCCTCTATCAATCCCGTCTTCAATAATTGTTTAATTTGGCTTTCTATTTCAATTTTATCTTGAATTGAGCATTTATATGGTTTTTTTGCTATATATTTATTTTCTGTTAGTTTTATCGTTGCTTCGTAGTTTTTTACTGTCCCAATATCGAATTTCTCTTTTGCGAAAATTTTTTTGTGTTTCGTCATTAGATTTTCCAAACTATTATGCTCCGAGTTGATGCTATTTATTACATTTTTATTCGCTCTGGAGTCTTCTTTTTTCTTTTGTTTTTCTTCTCCATCATTTTTTTGCCATATTCTCAGGTTTTCATCTTGACAAAGTTTGAACTCTTTTATACAATCTAAACCTAGCAGTACATCATCTCTGAATGAATTGCTTTTAATTATAAAAAATGTAAATTGTTTCGTAGTGTTAAATATCGTTACTGGCAGGGTAATCACACCTTCTGCTTTTGACATGCCTGAAATCGTCTCTATATTTCTATCCCCGCTTATATTTTTATTCAAATTCTGTTTTTTCCAAAACTTATGGTTCATCAGAGATATATTTGCTCCCGAATCATACAGACCGATGGTTGGTTCATTATTTATCAGAATTTTTAGTTTTATAAGTGGGGTCACTATTCGTTTTTTGCTTCTTTCGTACAAGCAATCGCATCCTGAATTTCTATATTGTTTGCTACTTTAATTTTTCCGTTTTTATTTATTTTTTGGTGTGTTATTTTCGTGCGGCACAATTGCTCTGGATGAAATCTATTTGGGAAACCTACACTTTCGCAGTACGAGCATGGATTGTGTTTGTTTTGAGTCTTATGATTATCTTCGTTTCTCTCACTCGAGTTGTTATTATATTTACTTTTCATAGGGTCTATTTGCCTAAGTGTCGACATTAAATCCTCCATGTTCGTTAAATTTTTTTTATTTAACCGTGTTCTAATAAAGTTAGGTAACGTTATCACTATCAGGTTTATTTGAGAACTGATAGTTAAATTCGGATCCACGTCTAGTAACATGTTTCTTTTTTTTAATGCAAATTCCAAAAATGAACCGTTTAAATATTTAAATGTGTAAGCGTACGCGATTTCGGACCATGACTTTTGTCCGAACGTGTCTACGAATGAATGATTCCAGAGTTCCCAGGCGTGTGACAATGAGTTTGTTTTTAGGAATATTGCAAACCATTCCAAAGCTGGACCCTCTAAGAATAGCCTCAAAACTTCTGGGAATCTGTTTTCCTTTATATCGAGCCTTTTGCATTCTGTCTCAAACATATCTATCCATGATTCAGCATTGAAATTCTTCCCATTAAATTTTTCTAATATCATGTTTTTCGCAACTGAATGGATTGGTTTTTCAGTAGTAGGATTTTGCGCTGCGGTCGGTGAGTTATCCTGGGATTCTTCTAGATAATAACCGTTGAAAACAACATTACCTTCGTCGTCTAAATAAGTTTCTTTCAGTCTACCTTCTACCAGGGTTATGACCACTTTTCGGAACTTGTTGCGTGTCCTCAAACTTTTGACGACTCCTTTTGTCACTGCGTTTTCAAAAAGTTGTGGGTGTTGTTCACTCGTTTGCAGCTCTCGAGGAAATTGAAAAATTTCTGGTTGGCCCACCAATTGGATCGTCTTGACTTTAACTACAGTCGTTTTGGTATCTGCCGCCTCAGATGCGAAGTGGAATATCGCCTTTATATCACCCATTGTGTTGATTTGTAAGTTTCGAAATCAGAGACTTGGTAATTTCGAGGAAAGGTGGAGAAATTACGACACGTGAAGTTGCAGTAAAATAACTGTAATTAAAACACACAAAATATAAGTTGACGTTTACAATTAAATAATATTACATTAACTTTAGTACCGCACCTGAATCAACACAATTGTCGGTATCTCGTAGTGATTCTATATTTCTAAGTTTTCTGTACAGGACTATGCCGTATGCCCGCTATCGAGCGACTCTCTTGCTCCCACTGTGTCCTCCACTCGACGTCTCCTTCAGTCGTGTACATAACAGTTCTGTCATGTACTCGACTGGGAGATTAAGTTTGATAAGGTCAAACTTACATATATATATATATATATAATGTTCCTTTTTTAACTTTGTCGAAGCTGCGATGAGTTTCTCTGTAAATGGAGTTTATTGTTTCGTATACTATTACATTACATTACTTTTCTTTACATTACGTACTTATATTCTACGTTGAATAAAAATAATATTACCTGTAAATGGAGAAACGACATTTACAGCTTATTTTCCTCTCGTTCTGACGTTTCCACGTGCGATTCCGCTGATAATAGTTTATGTACTAATCTGTCATAATGCCCTCGGCATTCTATTGTCTCTATTCGCTCATATTTACACGTATGTACTATTGACCGTGAAACTGCCAAAGGCGCTTATTGTTGTGCGGTGAAATTTCAAATTTGGGAGTGAGGAAGAAATATGATGAGGTGAATATAGGCCTCGTCATATTTGTTTACATCTCCCTCCCCCCCGAAGAAAAGAAACCAGTGAGGAGACACTGGTCTTCTTGAATAACCTTTGGGACCGGTAAAAGCTTTGTAATGTGAAACAATGACTCTGACTTATTTCGATCTGTATGTTTTTTATAAATTGAGTTTGAAATTTTTTCTATAATTTTGTATGGTCCGATTTTTAGTCAATCTAATTTTTTCCTATTTAGTCTATGGCTATTTTCAACGTAAACTAGGTCTCCAATATTAAATTCATGATATTTTCTATTTTTGTCGAATTGCTTTTCATTATATTCATGTGATTTATTTGTATTCTCTAGAGCACGTTTTCTATCTTCATGCAAATCGTTTTCTGTTTTTTCTTGTTTCAGCTCTTCTGGTAAGATTGTACTGCTTTTTCCTTCCAATAAGTATCTAGGAGAGAATCCTGTTACAGTATGTTCTGTATCATTGTACTTTTCTATGCACTCATGTGCTACGCAGTTTTTGATTTTTTTTGGTTCATCTTACACCTAATTTTATTAACTAGCGTTTGGTTCAGTCTTTCATTGAGTCCGTTTGAAAACGGTGCGTTCACTGCTGTAAAATTCAAGGTTATATCTTCTTTATTCAAAAATTCTTTGAACTCTTTGGAATTTATCCCTGGATATTGATCGGATAGGATCATGTTTATTTTATTATTTGGCAAGACTGTCTGTATCAATTTTATAAAATCAGTTGCATTCTGAGTTTTTGAGGTCAAAATAGTAGCATATCTTGTGAAATGATCATCGAGCAAGTGTAAATACTTTTTTGTTGACCGTGAACCTCCGAATCCGCCAATTGTATCTATAGACACTATTTCATAGGGGTAAGTCGCAGGACCTAATTGGGACATTAATCCAATTTTGTGCTTTCCTCTTGATTTATTTTTAATGCAAACTCCACAGTTTTCGCAAATTGTTTAAATATTTTGATTCAGATTTTTTGCTATGTAAAATGGTTTTATCTTATTTTGTATTTGTTTTATTCCTAAATGACAATAGAAGAGGTGTACTTTTTGTATAAGTTCTTTACTGAAATCTTCTGAGAGTAAAATTTTTTCACTTGTTCCTATTCTTTTATAATACGTGTTATTCTTGTATAGTAACTTGTCTTTACCGTTTTGGATGTCTTTATTGTTTTCTTGATCGTTCTGAATGTCTTCTATTTTCATGAAATTAACGGTTTTTAAAATTTCTTCTTCATTATCATTAGGTTCTAGTACTGGGTTTCTGCTGAGGCAGTCTGCTTCTAAATTGTCCTTTCCTGGAGTGTATTTTATTTCGAAATCGTATTGAGATAGATAATGCATTAAGTCACCTAATTCCTCATCTGTCCTAGACCTAATATTCATATTTTCTAAAGGTTTATGATCCGAGAAAACCGTAAATGATTTTCCTATAAGCCAGTGCTGCCAGAATTTTATTGCCTCTTTTATTGCTAAACATTCTATATAGATAGCTTTCTTTCTTTTTTGGGACACATTTAATTTTTTTGAAAAATATGCGACTGGTTTATCTTCTTTGTTTAATTGTATTTGTTTTAGTACAGCCCCAATGCCTTGTAAGCTTGCGTCCGTGTGGATATATATTGGCAGATGTGGATCGAAAATTGTTAAAATCGGTTGAGAGCAAAGTAGAGATTTCATGCTCTCGAAAGCTTTTTGGCATTGTTCGGACCAAATAAAGTTTTGCCCTTTTCTTAGTAAGTTATGTAGCGGATCTAAGGTAACCGAAACGTTTGGTATATATTTGCCGTAAAAATTCACTTTTCCTAGAAATTGTCGAACATTTTTTTTTGTTTTTGGCGTTGGAAATTTTTTTATTGAGATTAGATTGTCATTTAGTGGACTAATCGAGTTGTATCTTATTTCGTGGCCTAAATATTTAACTGAGTCTGATGCGAAGGTACATTTTGAAAGTTTTAGTCTGAATCCTTCTTCCATAATTGACTCTAATAGCTGTGATAAATGGTCAATATGTTCATCAAAAGTTTTTGAAAATACTAGAATGTCATCTATATAATTTACGCTGAAGTTCGAGAGCTTGTGCTCTCTTATTATATTACTTAATATTCTCTGGAAAATCGCTGGTGATGTTTTTAAACCAAAGGGTAGGCAGGTCCATTGGAAATGGCCTTTTTGAGTTACGAATGCGGTTTTTCGTCTGTCTTCAATTTTTAGGGGAATTGACCAGAAAGCTGAATTTATATCTAAGGACGAAAAATATTTACAATCTCGTGTCTTAACTATCAGATCTTCAATTAATGGAAAAGGCTGCGCCTGAGGAATGACTATCTTGTTTAATTCCCGGAAATCTATGCATAGTCTAGCTTTCTTTCCGTCATCTTTTTTATAAGCTAATGTCACTGGTGCAGCGAATGGGCTATAAGACTCTTCAATTAAATTTTTTTCTAATAATTTTGTTATTTGGTGTTCTATTTCTTTTTTATCCTCCATAGTGCATCTGTACGGTCTTTTGTAACAATATTTATCAACTAATAAATCAATACGAGCTTCATAATCCGTTACAGTGCCTATGTCGTATTTATCTCTGGCAAAAATCGATTTATATTTATCGATTAGTTTGTCAATTTCGGATTGTTGTTGCATTTCCAAGTGGTTTATTACTATGTTAAATTCTGACGTATTTACATGTTCATTGAAATTCAATTGGTAATTTTTTGTTTTGTTTTCAATATATTCTTTATTTGTATTTTGTATGTTAGGTTTGTTTTTAAGTCTATTTTCAGGAATGGCCTGGATTTTTTGTGTAATTTATAAATTTTCGTTTTGTCTTAATTGGAAATTTTTTATACAGTCTAGTCCGATTAAAAAATTCGTGTTCAAAATGTTCGTTATCTATCATGAAAACATCAATTTCTTTTTCGATATCAAAAATTTTAGCTTTTAGAGTTATCATGCCGTTTGCTTTTCTTACACCATTAATCGTTTTTAAATGTGCGTTATGTGAGTTATGAAGTTTCTTTTGTTTTAAATGTAACAGCTTTGAATTAATTAAAGAAACGTTCGACCCGGAATCGTAAATTCCTTGGATTTGTAACGCATTATTTAGCAATACTTTGATTTTGATGAATGGTGGCACTATAAGTTTTTTGGATCTTTGGTATTTAATTCTATTTCTAACCCAGAGTTATTTACATGCCTTATGTATTCTTTGTTTTGTTGATCGTCGGCTTTGTTCCTGAACCAGCATAAAGATTCTGGGTGGTAGCGATTGCTCTTATTTTTTTTCTCGCAAATCGAACATGGTTTATGGTCACTATTTTTCGCTTTACTTTTGTTTTCAATATTTGTAGTACTCTTTTGTTCTGAATTTTTTTTATTCACCAGGTGCTCCAGTCCTCTGATCTCCTTAAATATATCTTCAGTCTGATTTAACTTTTCTCTATCTATTCTATTAGATACAAAATTTGGTAACCCTACAGCAATAAGATCAATTAAGGTAGGCGTATCTATTGACTTGTTTGTTTCTAATAGAAGTCTTTCTTTCTTTAAAGCATATTCTAATAGCGAACCCTTTATGTGTTTGTAAGATATTGCATATCTAATCCCAGTCCACCCTTTATTGGCGTAAGTTTCACAGAAATTTTGTTTACATGTTCTCCACTCTGAATCTAATGTATATTTTATAAGCATTGACCCATACCAGTCGATGCATGAATCTTCTAGAAAAAGTCTAAAGATCTCGATTTTTTCAATATCTCTTTCTACACCTAATCGAAAACATTCATTTTCAAAAATATCCATCCACTGGGGCACATTTGAATTTCTGCCTGTCAATTTCTCTATTACAAATTTTTCTGATACCTTTCTTAAGTTACGGATTCCATAATCTTGGGGCTTATCTTCAGTTTTCTTTTCGGTAAATTTTTCCAAAATTCTTGGTAATGCCTCTTCTGTGATGTTTGCTGTTGGTGTAGTGTCTTGCGCTGTTGACATTTCTTCAAGTAAGTAGTCGTTGCATATTATGTTCCCATCTTCATCCTTATACTGTTGTAGTATATCTCCGGCCAAACTAATCCATACTTTTCTCGCTTGTCCTCTTTTTTGTAGTGTAGCTTTTATTTTCTGATAACCCGCCGTAGTTGTAAGTTTCGCATGATGTCTCATCGGTTGAAGCTGGTCCGGGAGTATAAAACAGCGATCGTCGGGTGTGGTTATTGAGGTTATGGCGATTATGTTTGTTTTCGGATCTTCCGTCGAAGACTTGACCGTAAATTCAAATTTCAGTTTTTCCATTCTGTATTTTTTTTTTTTTTTAAGCAAAAATGTCGTTTTATAATGTTCCTTTTTTAACTTTGTCGAAGCTGCGATGAGTTTCTCTGTAAATGGAGTTTATTGTTTCGTATACTATTACATTACATTACTTTTCTTTACATTACGTACTTATATTCTACGTTGAATAAAAATAATATTACCTGTAAATGGAGAAACGACATTTACAGCTTATTTTCCTCTCGTTCTGACGTTTCCACGTGCGATTCCGCTGATAATAGTTTATGTACTAATCTGTCATAATGCCCTCGGTATTCTATTGTCTCTATTCGCTCATATTTACACGTATGTACTATTGACCGTGAAACTGCCAAAGGCGCTTATTGTTGTGCGGTGAAATTTCAAATTTGGGAGTGAGGAAGAAATATGATGAGGTGAATATAGGCCTCGTCATATTTGTTTACATATATATATATTGTGAGCCAATTATTCTCTGTTACTATCGTGGCCCCACTTTGGGCACCATTTTGTAACACGATAAAATTTCTCGCGAGGGTTAAACGATGAAATGAGATGATTGGTCACCCTACGGCGCAGTCACTAACCTGAATAATTAGATATAGACAATAAAAGAGATAATAAGAGAAATATATGATTGTTGGGCGCCAGACGCACATGCGTCAAAGAGAATAGATAATTCGAGAAAAAGATGAAGGTAAAGGTAAAGGTAATAGGTAAAGGTAAGGTCAGGTTCTACGACGGTTTTGCACAGCTTACTCAGTATAGACAAGATAATGGCAGAGGGGAGGGGTCGAATCCAATAGACAAGATAAGAAACAGGTGAAGCAGAAATAGTATCGAATATGTTGATTAAGAAGCGATAAATTTTAATAACAAGCAAACAACTGCAGCGGTTGAGATACAATTACGATAAATGCGATCATTAATATTTACAGCCAGAGAAAAGTTAAGCGAGAGATTTAACAATTAGCGGAACGTTTTCCGAATAAGCGAGAAATATGCGTAAGCTCGCAATACTATGATTCGAGGTAATAACTAATACGGTTTTATAATGAATATGCAGAACAGAAAAAGATATACGATACTTAAATTAAGCATTAAGCAAGTGAACCACAAAATATGAGGAGCGATTATAAAACACATGCGAAGTACAAAAATTGTAATAGTTATCACATTACCAGAATTATCAGAAATATGCAAAGATAGGGACTTATGAATTACAAGATAAATTCAAGGCAACAGGTCAAGTATAAAATTATTATAAAATACAGGATGTCCCTAAATTGGGGGACACGGACCAGCCAGCGTGATACCTGACTCAAATCCAACCGAGAATTTCTTTGCCGCAAGCTCGTCCGACGCATAGTTTTTGAATTGTAAGCGATAGCGTTACGCCAATCAGAGTGCACCATTTCATCTGGATCTGCCGCCACGGAAATTGCTGTTTTGTTCGTCTGGGTGAATTATTATTATTCGTTTACGAATTAAATATCGGCACCTCCCCTCTCGCCCTGTTGTACCCCTTCTCGAGCGCTGACCTCGGTATTGTTGCCGCGGCACACGCTGCCGGCCGCACACCCACGGACGCACACTCGTGTGTGTGAAAATAAGCGAATGCCCAGCTACACAATACTACAAAACACACATCTACGAGTGAAAATGAAAATAAATCTCCAAATAAATCAGCGGATTTAAGATTTAATGTTATAAAACACTTCCAATCATCGATGTATGCATAAAACTAGAGATTTTAGATGATTGATATGCCGTTAGGGTTCATAATTACTCATTCAATCAATCTGGCTTGAGATCTTCAGAATTATGCTTTCCGAACATTTTTTGTGTCTTTGTAACATAATTTTTCCACTAGTTTTGAATTCATCATTGACATCCGATTTTTCAATAATGCGAGGGAAAAGTAACTCGCTAAATTGACGTGTCAATAGGTTTGTAAATCAATGACGATTCACCTGAGTTAACACAAAATAACTGAATAAATGGGAATTCACTGAATCACTAAAAATGATAACTGAAATCATGAGAACTATTTGAGATACAACTGAATTAGAAAGAGTTGTAATAAGTCAAGTTACTTTGAATTACTTTAGATTCATGCCAAAATTTTATGTTTAGAGAGGAAAATAATTAAATTCAAATAAAAAAGTAATTTTAAATCAAGAAGAAGGAAATTCCCAAGTACCTGAATTCAAATGAAGCAATTCTAATTTAATAAATCTATCTGAATTTGAGGAAAAATAATTATTGTTATTTGGAATAGAAAAATGAAGTCGAATTACATGAATAAATTCAATTAATTCAACTCAAAAAAATATGGTGTCATTCAAATTCCCAGTTATTTCCTCGTCGATGCAATGTGGGTCTGAAGTGGCAAATAACGGTCAAATTGTTGA
The DNA here is from genome assembly GCF_021901455.1 of Neodiprion lecontei. NCBI lineage: Eukaryota > Metazoa > Arthropoda > Insecta > Hymenoptera > Diprionidae > Neodiprion > Neodiprion lecontei. Next base: position 14,870,571 of record NC_060266.1, on the reverse strand, counting down.
GATTAATGCTAGTGATGGCCACTTATCTAAAAATAATCGATGTATCGATTAATCAATTTCAACAAATAATCGGACACGGCTCGATTGAATTGGTAAAAATTAAACAATTTGGTAAATTTCTGCGTGTAGTCTTAATATCAGAAGAGAACTTTTGATAATTCATAGTCTTATTCAAAATATTTTTAACTTCATAAATTTTGAGTAATTGATACTTAAATCACATACATCGATAGTGTATTGCATCGTTCGTGTGAGTAAACAAGCGGTTCCAGACCCACATTGAATCGACGAGATAATAACTAGAAATTCGAATGACACCATATTTTTTTGAGTTGAATTAATTGAATTTATTCATGTAATTCGACTTCATTTTTCTATTCCAAATAATAATAATTATTTTTCCTCAAATTCAGATAGATTTATTAAATTGAAATTGCTTCATTTGAATTCAGGTATTTGGGAATTTCCTTCTTCTTGATTTAAAATTACTTTTTTATTTGAATTTAATTATTTTTCTCTCTAAACATAAAATTTTGGCACGAATCTAAAGTAATTCAAAGTAACTTGACTTATTACAACTCTTCCTAATTCAGTTGTATCTCAAATAATTCTCATGATTTCAGTTATCATTTTTAGTGATTCAGTGAATTCCCATTTATTCAATTATTTTGTGTTAACTCAGGTGAATCGTCATTGATTTACAAACCTATTGACACGTCAATTCAGCGAGTTACTTTTCCCTCGCATTATTGAAAAACCGGATGTCAATGATGAATTCAAAACTAGTGGAAAAATTATGTTACAAAGACACAAAAAATGTTTGGAAAGCATAATTCTGAAGATCTCAAGCCAGATTGATTAAATTAGTAATTATGAACCCTAACGGCATATTAATCATCTAAAATCTCTAGTTTTATGCATACATCGATGATTGGAAGTGTTTTATAACATTAAATCTTAAATCCGCTGATTTATTTGGAGATTTATTTTCATTTTCACTCATAGATGTGTGTTTCGTAGTATTGTGTAGCTGGGCATTCGCTTATGTTTCACACACACGAGTGTGCGTCCGTGGGTGTGCGGCCGGCAGCGTGTGCCGCGGCAACAATACCGAGGTCAGCGCTCGAGAAGAGGTACAACAGGGCGAGAGGGGAGGTGCCGATATTTGATTCGTAAACGAATAATAATAATTCACCCAGACGAACAAAACAGCAATTTCCGTGGCGGCAAATCCAGATGAAATGGTGCACTCTGATTGGCCTAACGCTGTCGCTTATAATTCAAAAACTATGCGTCGGATGAGCTTCCGGAAAAGAAATTCTCGGTTGGATTTTAACGAGGTATTATGCTGGCTAGTCCGTGGGAGGAAATTTAGGGACACCCTGTATATATATTGTGACGTGGTATTTCGTACCCCGTCACTTTGTTTAACTATCGCACTTCCCTAGGTACAAATATCGCTAAAAATAACGAAAGCACGTCTGAGGCCAATACTCCAAAAATGAACGACCAATTGTCTTTAAGTTGAATTCTCTCTACTAAGCTAATTTTATGCTATTTCCTAATTCTGTAACGCTTTACGAGAACCATCTACGAGACCTCCGCTTCGAGATACCAGGACACTGCCTGACAGGGGTCACGTACCAGCTCAACATCGACCACCACCGACCACAGACGAACGAATACCGCTGAAACCACTCCCGATGGATGCCTATCTAGTTGTCGAACAGGGTCGTGCGTGATGCACAAGCAGTACCTCCAACTATTTAAGACTTATCGGTCAGGAGCCGAACCACGAACGAATGCTTCTACCGCTCGGATGCATCGTCAGGCGGCGTACAGGGCTGTGCGTTAAAAACACAACAAAGCCTCCCGTCGACGATACTTAACAGCCTGGGGCTGAACCGACCATAACACCTACTAAGTCGTTGTCTATTAAATAGAGGACGGTTTTCTCTTCACGAACCGTCCTATCGAAGGACTGCGGCGTGGAATAGGCTATGATATGCTGACCACGTGGATCTGGTGGATATAGTGTGGGGATCCGGGTTGAGGGCCATCACCACCAGATCGTTCCAGCATGAGGGCTTCCATGAGCGAGGGCCGGGATGCAGCGCCGACGAAATAGCTACAACGGGCAGTACCAGTGAAGCAAGGAGTGAAGTACAGTCGGTCGCAAGTCCAGGAGACCGGTGACGTAATATTGCCGCACACCTCAATATCGCAACACATGAGCAGTATGTATGACCTCCCCACTCACCAACGATACCGCACAGCTGAGGGAAAAAATCTCTGACCACCTTCCGACGTCCCGCTACCTCGATACCTGTCGTCGAGGGAGAAGAAAAACAAGCGGCGAGGGATTATCGCCGCCTATCCGTAGACCAGGCCTACGCGACCTGCTGGTCCAATTAGAATACCGCAAATTTGAGGAAGAATCACGTGACAGCAGCTCGACGAAAATCAGGATCATCGCTCGTCTCGTCACTCTACGTTCGGTTCTTGAATAGTAACGACGTGCCATCGCAATATTTAGTGTCATTACCGCTATCTGCAGATCTGGTTCTCGCTTAAGTACCGCATCTTCGGTGCCTGCTCTATCTTTCTTTTTACGTAAGTGAGGTTCCTTTTCTATTTTGTGAAGCCACGAAAATACTTGCAATATATATCGTATCTTTATCTCTCTCTTTCTCTTTATCTTGCAGTTGGTCTGCTTGAGCCACCTGGGCTCGTACCTTATTCTCTATTATCTCATATCTTGTCCCTTTCTCTTTCTTATTGCAAGTAACTTCGCGACTGGTTGACTATTACTTACGCATTGTTAGTGACTATCGCTTGATTTTATTATCTTTCTCTTATAGAATATCTAAATGTCTAATATCGTTGTATAGCAGCGTGCTCTCTTAGATGATCAATTCTTATCTTCATTATCGAGCATTACTATTTCGCTAAACTTTCTCTGATTAACTCATATCTGTTTCTGTACCTATTACCTTTGATTGATTTATCTTAGTGAGTGTACCGCGTGAGCGATCTTACACCGCCGCGCGGTCCCGCTCGTCGTTCATTTGACATTGGAGTATTGCGCCGTATCGCCTAACATCTTTTTCATTATTTTCTTCGCTAATATCGCTGATCGTAGCTGTCCGTAGTCTCTTTGGTTTGTCGTATGTTACATATTAATGCTCTTGAATATTATTTGCCTTATCTTAAATTATCTTTTATCGTACGGAATATTATCTCTCTTTCTCTCGCACTTACCGCAAACTAGAGAAAACGTATTATCTGTTATTCTCTATATCTTGTAATAATTCTCTACTTGGCCTGTTTCCTTGCATTTACCTTGTAATTATTAATTCCCTGCCTCTGTTATATCGCTGATAATTCTGGTGATGTGATAACTATTACAATTTCTGTATTTCGCATGTTTCTTATAATCGCTTTTCATATTTTATGGTTTATTTGATCAATGCTTAATTTAAACCATATATCTTTTCCTGTTCTGCCTATTCATTATAAAACCGTGCTGATCATTACCTCGAATCATAGTATGGCGAGCCTACACATATTTCCCGCTTATTCTGAAAACGCTCTGTTATTTGTCAAATCTCTCGCTTAACTTTTCTCTGGCTGTAAATATTGTTAATGATCGCATCTATCTTAATTGTATCTCAATCTCTTCAGCTATTTGCTTGTTATCAAAATTTATCGCTCCTTAATCAATACATCCGATACTATTTCTGTTTCACCTGTTTCTTATTTTATCTATTGGATTCGACTCCGCCCCTCTACCATTATTTTGTCTATACTGAGCAAGCTGTGCAAAACCGTCGTAGAACCTGACCTTACCTTTACCTATTACCTTTACCTTTACTTTTATTTTTTTCTCTAATTATCTATTTTTGACGCATGTGCGCAACAATCATATCTTTCTCTTGTCTTACCTCTCTATATCTAATTATTCAGGTTAGTGACTGCGCCGTAGGGTAACCGATTATATTATCTCATAACCCTCGAAAAATCGTGTCACATTATATATATGTATGTTTCGGCAAAGTATCGAATAGTTAAATGTGTATCTCGCGACACTCAAAATCGTCCTCGCACATGTACGCACACACGCGTGCAATGTTTACTTGCCGTCTCTGCGTCAAATCTCGCCGCTTACCCGTGTCGCGACTCAAAACCCATCAGCTGTATCTCATGTATTGTCTACTATCTCGAAATCATGTATGTGTATAATCTAAGTGTTCTCTCGCTCTGTAAAATCTTCACTCTCTGTAACGTTCTCTTGCGATACGGTTTGTATCGCCTCATCAAAACCAACAAAAATCTAGTTTATCGGCATTCATTATC